>NC_060140.1:453362858-453982358 GCF_021461385.2 Schistocerca piceifrons | reverse complement strand
TAGCGTGTGTATTAGCCAACGATAATCATACGCAAGCTGCAAACTTCATCTCTCGATGACGGAAGGTTCGATTATGAAACATTACGAAGCGTAAATTGTGACTTAAAAGCTATTTAACATTTTGTTTGTAATCGGTCAGAAATGATAAAATATCAGAAACAGTGCGGATCAGTAGTAACGTCGGAAATAAGAAGTTGAAAGAATAACTAACATCCAAAGACGTTATTAACTACCCTGTTTCGGTAACGCAGCAACAAATGAAGGGTTATCGACTGTAAAAAAAAGTCAACATTAATTACGATTGTGAAAGCCCGAAGTTTAATCGCCGTTACAGTGAAGAGCTTTGTGGTTGCTCATCTGATACATCGATGCAACGAAAAGTCGGGCATATACAGTAGATAACAACATCAATATCCTACGTCCGAGAAGTCGATGACAGCAGATCGATAGAGGGTGGCTACAAACCCACCGAGAAATTCTAGAAATATTTCTTCTCTGTAGTTTCCTTTCCAATTCTTATGAGAAATCAGTATTAAATACCTACCAGTTTGATTAATTTCTTCAGTTTACTCACCTATCTTAATTTTACGTATTTAATCATGACTGTTCACAGTTCGGTTTGTTTCAGTGATCAGATGATAATTTCTTTGTTATAAATTACAGTAATCCTTTTCCAAACCATAACAGCGTGTTTGACGACAAAGGAAATGAATAATTAATGCCCCGATCCATAGGGACGGGGCACAACGTCCAGCGGAGGAAGGATGAGGAAGGAAATGGACAATGTATGTTTCAAAAAACGTCCACCCCGGTTTCCGTCTTAATAGATTTAGGTAAATCATGCAAAACCTTGAACTAGCAGGCTGAGAAGTTATTTCAAACCCGCTCGCGTAGACATGTGGTCCTGTGTCACACAAATGCAATTGTTGTTGTCACCACATCCTAGTAAATAACGTTTGACTCGGCTACCTTAAAGGATAAGGTATTACATGTAATCTCTACTCTACAAGAGGACCAGCCGTGTTCACGGTACAGGGTGGGCAAAGTGGAACTGGCCAGCAAAATAGACTCTTTTTAATGAAAGGAACTACACATGATAGAAAACGCAGGAGACAGTGATTTATATGCCCCAATCGATTGCTGTCACGTGCCCGTGCCTTAGAATCCCCCAGATGTTCTGTGCCGAGTACTTAGAAGTCTCATTACGTTTCAGTTAGTGAGTGTAGCAGAAGTTTTCGCCAGCCGAATGCAACACTGAATGGTGGTGACGATAAAAAAGGCGCTTGTTCACTGTCGAATGTTAAGCGAAGCACACTTCTGGGAAAACGGGTTTAGCAATGCCAGGGACAAAGTCTGATGACAGCGCAGTTTAAACAGGGTGTTCAAATGAAATTGCCGAATACTTTGCGAGGTGATAGTCCTCACCGAAACAAGAAAAATAAGTCCAATAAACATGGGTCCGGAAATGCATACTTTCTGAGATACATCCTATAAACAAGGGTCCGGTAATGCATACTTTCTGCGATAAACACGTGTTTACCGGAGTTGTTCAGCGTGGCGTCCATGCACCCCTCTGCCCTCCGGCGTAAGTAATGACGCACTCTTTGAAGAATGCCCGGATGTTTCTGTACCTGCTGCCACGAATTGAACTAGCGACCCTGTAGTGTCCGCAAACCGTTGATTGGCGTGGTGTTGACCATTTCCTTCAAGTGTCTCCATAAGCAAAAGTATAGGGGATTGATGTCTCGGGAACGAGCAGACCAAGGTGCGGGGCGTCCCCCAGATCACTCCAGCGGTCCTGAAATGTCTGTGTCAAATATTTGCGCACATTGTGACGACAGTGTGCTGGTGCGCCATCGTGCATGAGCATAATTTGTATTCGTTGTTGCAGCGGCACAGTCTCCAGGTAGTTAGGCAACACATTAATGACAAAGCCCAGATAATGAGCCCCAGTTAGTCATTGTGGTAGCACTTTGTTGTTGTTGTGGTCTTATGTCCTGAAACTGGTTTGATGCAGCTCTCCATGCTACTCTATCTTGTGCAAGCTTCTTCATCTCCCAGTTCCTACTGCAACCTACATCCTTCTGAATCTGCTTAGTGTATTCATCTTTTGGTCTCCCCTTTTGGTCTACCCTCCGCGCTGCCTTCCAGTACTAAACTGGTGATCCCTTGATGCCTCAGAATATGTCCTACTAAGCGATCCCTTCTTCTGGTCACGTTGTGCCTCAAACTTCTCTTCTCCCCAATCCTATTCAACACCTCCTCATTAGTTATCTAATCTTCAGCACTCTTCTGTAGCACCACATTTCGAAAGCTTCTATTCTCTTCTTGTCCAAACTGTTTATCGTCCATGTTTCACTTCCATACATGGCTCCACTCCATACAAATACTTTCAGAAATGACTTCCTGACACTTAAATCTATACTTGATGTTAACAAATTTCTCTTCTTCAGAAACGCTTTCCTTGCTATTGCCAGTCTACATTTTATATCCTCTCTACTTCGACCATCATCAGTTATTTTGATTCACAAATAGCAAAACTCCTTTACTACCTTAAGTGTCCCATTTCCTAATCTAATTCCCTCAGCATCACCGGACTTAATTCGACTACATTCCTTTATCCTCGTTTTGCTTTTGTTGATGTTCAACTTATATCCTTCTTTCAAGACGCTATCCATTCCATTCAACTGCTCTTCCAAGTCCTTTGCTGTCTCTGACAGAATTACAATGTCATCGGCGAACCTCAAAGTTTTTATTTCTCCTCCATGGATTTTAATACCTACTCCGAATTTTTCTTTTGTTTCCTTCACTGCTTGCTCAATAAACAAATTGAATAACATCGGGGAGAGGCTGCAACCCCGTCTTACTCCCTTCCCAACAACTGCTTCCCACCTTTTCGCAGTTTCTTCAGTTTTAATCTACAGGTCATAACCAATAGATTGTAGTCAGAGTCCACATCTGCCCCTGGAAATGTCTTACAATTTGAAACCTGGTTCCTAAATCTCTGTCTTACCATTATATAATCTATCTGATACCTTTTAGAATCTCCAGGGTTCTTCCATGTAGACAACCTTCTTTCATAATTCTTAAACCAAGTGTTAGCTATGATTAAGTTGTGCTCTGTGCGAAATTCTACCAGACGACTTCCTCTTCGATTTCTTAGCCCCAATCCATATTCACCTACTACGTTTCCTTCTCTCCCTTTACCTACTACCGAATTCCAGTCACCCATGACGATTAAATTTTCGTCACCCTTCACTATCTGAATAATTTCTTTTATTTCATCATACATTTCTTCAATTTCTTCGTCATCTGCAGAGCTAGTTGGCATATAAACTTGTACCACTGCAGTAGGTGTGGGCTTCGTATCTGTCTTGGCCACAATAATGCGTCACTATGCTGTTTGAAGTAGCTTACCCGCATTCCTATTTTCCTATTCATAATTAAACCTACTCCAGCATGACCCCTATTTGATTTTGTGTTTGTATCCCTGTAGTCAGCTGACCAGAAGTCTTGTTCCTCCTGCCACCGAACTTCACTAAATCCCACTATATCTGACTTTAACCTATCCATTTTCCTTTTTAAATTTTCTGACCTACCTGTCCGATTAAGTGATCTGACATTCCACGCTCCGATCCGTAGAACGCCAGTTTTCTTTCTCCTGATAACGACATCCTCTTGAGTTGTCCCCGCCCGGTGACCCGAATGGGGGACTATTTTACCTCCGGAATATTTTACCCAAGAGGACGTCATCATCATTTAATCATACAGTAAAGCTGCATGCTCTCGGGAAAAAATTACGGCCGTAGTTTCCCCTTGCTTTCACCCGTTCGCAGTACCAGCACAGCAAGGCCGTTATGGTTATTGTTACAAGGCCAGATCAGTCAATCATCCAGACTGTTGCCCTTGCAACTCCTGAAAAGGCTGCTGCCCCTCTTCAGGAACCACACGTTAGTCTGGCCTCTCAACAGATACCCCTCCGTTGTGGTTGCACCTACGGTACGGCCATTTGTATCGCTGAGGCACGCAAGCCTCCCCACCAACGGCAAGGTCCATGGTTCATTGGTAGCACGTATAAACCTTTTAATCTATCGTCAACTACGCCTGCCCATACGTTGATTGAGAATCGGTGTTGATGCCCTCTTTCCTGGATTGCTTGGGGATTTACATCTGCCCATACATCCTGGTTACGGAGATTCACATCTCCTGTAAACACTGCCTCATCGGTAAATAAAATCTTGGATGTAAACAGTGGATCTGCGGCACACTTCTGCAAACATGCATTGGCATAACCAGCGTCTGCCACGATGATTCTGTGGCCTTAGGGTCTGAACGCGCTGTAGATGATGTGGGTACAGCAATTGTTCTTAAAGTGACCCCCCCCCCCCTCCCCCAAGATAAGAAAGTGAGATACGCCTTCTGCTTCTGTTAATTGTCGCCGCCCACTGGTTCCAGCGGTATCTTCTACCGAACGTAGCACACGCTCCTCCATGTCAGGCGTAGTACCTGTATCCTTCAGAGGCTGAAAAAGTCTCGCGAACAGCTTATCAGAGGGCACAATGTGATGAGGATATTTTTCCGCATAGACGGCACGGACTTGCAGGCTAACTCCATTTGCTAAACCATAACAGCAAATCACATCCGCCATTTCACTTGTCGAGTAGTAAGCTTCCTTTGCTAACAAGTAGTGGAACATGGAAAATGTTAATGTACTACACCATTTGTACGTGCGAACAGCGCAATAAGAGTAAACACATAAGTGAATCCGCGTTGGGAAGAAGGTAAAACAACATAATACTTACCCAGGGAGGACAGTACTGTACAATAAGGCACACAAACACGACGAAAACTAACGTACCATACAACAGGACTCGAACCACGCAACTGACAGCAGACGTCTTAAGAGTAGGTAGAGTACCGTGAGTAAGACATCAAAGTACCCTTCCGACACATTTGACGGAGCGCCAATCCAATGAATGTGCTATAATCTGCAACCAAGCGTCGCACAGCCCTTCCTACAAACACTGTTTATCTCGGAAAATTTGCGTTTCCGGACCCACGTTTGAGTTCCGCCGATGGTTTCTACGTGAAATTCCATCAAAACATCTAGATTCTCAGTTTTTCATTTCTTTAGATGAGGCCTGGTTCAGTCTGTTGGGGTATGAAAACTCGCGGAACATGCGCGTTATGCTTCAGAAAATCACCATCACTACTTCGAATGCCGTCGAATAATCTGAAGTTTGGAGTGCAATCTATAATGTCCACATCGTAACACTATTCTCTTGCGAAACTGTTACTGGCATCCGGTATGTCCGGAAACTGTGTAGGCCTTATATGGATTAACTCGCAGAGGTGAAAGACTTCATAGATATTTTCAGTAAGACCGAGCAACAGCACACACCATCTCGACGGTGTTGTCACGAGTGTATGAGGTCTTTCACTGGAGAGAGGGCCGTCAGAGCAGATAGTGCAATGTACTGGTTACCTCGATCACCAGATCTCTTTTCCTATGATTTTTACCTGTGGGGCAAATACTAGAATTGGGTGTACTCAAATAATCGCACACAACGGACAGAAGAAAAGAACATCAGAGATACTTAGCGTGTCTCACAGTTTGATA
The DNA here is from genome assembly GCF_021461385.2 of Schistocerca piceifrons. Classification (NCBI taxonomy): domain Eukaryota; kingdom Metazoa; phylum Arthropoda; class Insecta; order Orthoptera; family Acrididae; genus Schistocerca; species Schistocerca piceifrons. Next base: position 453,976,738 of record NC_060140.1, on the reverse strand, counting down.
AACAGCATAGCATGGCATGGCGTCAACAGCGACCATTTCCAGCATCTCCTATGATTTTCACTACAAAGGTTCAGTCCCCACTAAATGTTTTCAAGCCCAATTTTGTTCTGCCTCCATGTATGTGACTAATAGCGAAACATCGGAAGCACCGTGAAACTGTTCACGGCTATTGCTGTTGCGTGCGGTAGTGTCCACCGCAAATGGGACTGAAATTTAGGAATAATTGCAGAGGATCCTTGTTTGCTGCAAGAAACTTCATTTCATCATGAACATAAGTAAATGTGATGTATGCTACACATATTACATGGAGCGATGGAGCAACTAGTTTCACGATACCACATTTGACGAAGAGTTATCGGAAGCATATTGAACCATGTATCCTCATAAAACTAGTGGCAGTCACAACATTGAACGATTCTAATGTGAATAACAGGTGGTTATGACTAAAGTGCTGCTACTCAATGAGATCCAGTGTGGTCTGTGATTACTGTATTGCAGTTAAACTTGGTAGAAATGTTAATACGTCAATGTGGATCAGATTTACACTGGAAAAAAATAGCTTCCGTTATTGATACCAAGTGAAAACCTGGCGCTGTGAATGGGAGAAAGATGTATAGAAATTTTTCCATGTCTGATGGACTAGGAAAGGGATGTGGACAGAAAAGGTCATGGGAGTGATAAAGGCATAATTTTGATTTTATTATCAACCGCTGCTTACACAGTTTGTTCACTACGACCTCACAGATGTGACGAGATGCTGCATTCATAAAGGACGTGATCAACAGTAGCTGGCACCAGTTCTGGTGATACGAACAACTTTTTCTCTTATACTGGTCTTCAGATCAGGTAGTGACCGAACGTTTCCCTGGTAAACGAGTTCTTTTACATATCGACAGAGCCAAAATTCACATTGATTCAGATCAGGTGATCTTGCAGCCCGTGCATCTGGAAAATCTCTGGAGATGACACGTTCATGAAAAACTGCGTTAAGCAGATCTTCTCGGCAAGCGACATGAGGTGTTGTTCCGTCTTGCATGAAAACATATTTTCTACACAGCTACGATTTTCAGCAGGAACCATATTCTGTGAAAATGAAGCTGCAGAGCAAGATTTGTATGCACTCAAAGCTACGATAAAATACTCTCTTTAATCCCCAGGATCATTTTCATCCAAACTTGCTACACAAATTACTTAGTGTCTGGAAAGAAAAGCTATGGAGGTAAAAACGACAAATGTATTGGGACAGAGTGATAACTTAGAGAACAGCGGGAGGAAGAAGGAGATGGGCACAGATCTGGTTGAGGAGAAGGTGGATACAGATAGGAAGAGGAGGAGACAGATAGAGAAAGGAAAGAGAGAGAATTGTGAGGAGGAGATGGATAGAGGAAGGAAAGAGGGGATCGGCAGGGAGTGGGGGAGGAGGCGATTGACTGAGAGAGAGGACAGGAGGAGGTGGACAGAAAGAGGGTGGAGGAAGAGATAGAGCGAGGGGAGGAGGAGATAAGGGGGATGAGGAAGAGATTGAGGGGACACAAGGAGAAGGGTGAAGGAACTGGTGGACGAGGTTGGTCGAGCAGATTGACAGAAAGAGAGTGAGAAGTTTCAGAGGGACAGAGGGGGAGGGGAATGGGGAGGCGGACAGAGAAAGTGAAGAAGGAAACTGCTGGGGAAGGAGGGTGGAGGAGAAGGACAGAGAGAGATAGACGGAGGAGACGGACTAATACAGATAGAATAAGTATATACCCAGGCAACGCCAAGTACTCAGCTAGTTTCATCTAAAAAATTTACTTTGAAAATTTTATTGGACAATATTTGTTTAATAATTGTCATTGTTTTCTGTCAAATAAAAATTCTTCTACGTCATCGAACGGTGTATCTCCATAGACGGAAGCACAGGCTTTTTTTAAAAAAATCAACAAAGGATGCGTAAAATTTTTGGGGAGGAAGAGCCTTAGGTTTAACACCTGTTCGCACAGTTGAAAACTTGAGAGAATTTTCAAAGTAATCGAAAGAACAACCTGTAAATTTAAGAAAACTACTCTGTTTTGAACTTCTCGGGAAGCCTGTCATACCAATGTCAAGAATAATATGAACCATCCCAGGTGCTTGAGACGCCACCCGCTGGCTGGCTTCTGCAACACATAGCCAGAGAAGAGCAGTGGGTGGGGGAGGGAATGGGGGAAAAGCAAGGCTCCGAGCAAGACGGCCGAGCTGCCGGCAGCGAGATATCGCACCGCCTCGCAAGCAAACAGCCGAGTCCCTTCTCAAACATAGCAGTAAGCCTCAGAGTGGTTTCGTGGATCTCATTACCACACATCACAAAATCTTGCCACAGCCAAGTCTGCGTTTAGCTGAAGGACACTTTGCAGAGCCTACTCTGGTGAGGAACATCGTCCGGATGGCTTGTCAAAAACCTTAATGAGAGAAGCTGTTAGAAGGTGGTGAAAAATTTAGCGATTATAGCACCTTCTACTCAAAAGAAAAGGAAAACGAGCGTACCCAGCTGTAAAGCTCTCATTAAGATTTTTTATATTACCAGATGTTGTGGAATACATCCTCTTAAGTGTACTAGTTTCTATATCGTACAATGAGATATTGCACTTAAAAATTTAACCAGGTGATCTTTAGTAACGGTTATAAAATGTACGAATCTTTCACGAAATAATACGAGCATTCATTCAGTTGTAGCTAGTCCTGCTAGTCCTGCGGGAAGTTTGAAGAGCTTGACACAAACATGAAGTTTCTTTTAGATTCAGGAGGTCCACATTAGCATGGTAACCTTTCTGAGAGTCAAAATTCCTAAAAACATGGTTTCTATCGTATACTTCTGATGTGAGTTTTTTTTTCTCTGCTTCACTAATAGTTGTTCTAGAGAGTTTGAAACTTGCCTGTTCAGTTTCAGTTTCGTTGTTTCCTCACAATGTTTGCCATGCTTTATGTGTTTCTACTATAGTAAGTTCGATTAGTCGAAATAAGCTCTTTGACGAATCTCCTTATGTCCTCAATGATCCATTTCGTACTTTCAGGTCTGTTTAGGCCATCAGCCATTGGGGATCGTTCGTTATTTAGGAAATACAAGGTGCTATTGTTCGAATAGCCTCACACGTGCTATGATATCCTTCCACGTGGTGAAATAGTGGCTCGATTTCTTTTAATTGGAAGCTGATTATAGAACGGAATTATTTCTTTTGAATCAAAAAATGGATCAAATGGCTCTGAGCACTATGGGACTTAACTGCTGAGGTCATCAGTCCCCTAGGACAGAACTACTTAAACCTAACTAACCTAAGGACATCACACACATCCATGCCCGAGGCATGATGCGAACTTGCGACCGTAGCAGTTACGCGGTTCAAGTCTGTAGCGCCTAGAACCGCTCGGCCACTCCGGCCGGCTCTTTTGAATCCTTTGTGCTTTAAAGATAATCATTCTCTCCTCAGTTATAAAAGAGTTACTCTCCAACTAGAAGTTTTGGAATAGAAGCACGTGATTTTCTTTACTTTTTCTGAGAATGTTACTTGAATTTGCTACTTTGAGGACCCCAAATACATTTTTTAAATTTGTAGCGTGTGTGTGTCTGATTGTTTGGTTCTTATGGCTCCTCAAAGGCAAGGTTATCAGCACCCTTACTCACATTAAAGGAAAGAATGTGCATAAATTAGGAAAATGTTATCAGACTAGGAGGGAACCTATAAAATGACACTCATGCACTCACTCCCACCTCACTCGCATTGACCACACACTAATTCACACGCCTTAAGAGATTAGAACAAGTGTGAAACGTCCTATACATGGGATTAAAGCAGAAATAAGACGACAGAGGAGCTAAAAGGTAGGCATGAGAAAATGTGACTGGATGACCACTTACAAGAAACAGGGGTGAGCCAGTCACACTGTTAACAGGTTACAACTATCTCCCTAAAATTTTCGGAAAGGTGTTGGACAAATCTAAGAACTTTAAAACTATCACCACATTCGTTTGAACGTCACTTAAAATTGAGAGCACACTGTAGGCAAATCTGCCGCTGCCCGCTGTTCGGAAAGTAAAACACAGGCTAATACAATGTAGCGCACAGTGATCCGTATGCCGCTAAAACTACACATTGGAGGGCCTCTCGCCGGAACAAGAAGCCATGTGTCATAGAACTGTGGCCTATACGAAGACGAGTAAGGAGGACCTTGTCCCTTCTACGTGGTTGGAAGGAGATACACCACGGCGGCGTTGTAGGCTTTACTTGACTAATTTAATTGTTTGTCAGTTCCAGCCACTCACGCGCTCACCAACACAAGACTCTGTATCGCATCAGGGAGGCGTTAACGTGCAGGGTGATGGCACGCCGAGCTTTTGACCGTTGGGACACGCCCCTTTGGTTGCTACATCTTTCATTTCCCGCAATATCCATGGCACCAAGCTGAAAGACACCTCCTTCCCCAGCCATTGTAGTTGGAGGAGGCCGTCCTGAATATTCTTGACTACTTTATCTGCTGGTGCAAGCGTTGCAGTGATTGAAGGGCACTCAGAGAATCGAAGCAGACAAGGAACTGAGTAATCGAATCACGTCTCATCTGCTGTAGCGCCGCCATATTGTGTAAACTTGCTGTTACCGGCATACTGGTTGTTGCTGGCTTCGTCACGTAAAAGCTTGAGCTAGTACAAACAGTTATCTAAATTTATTACATTCAACAATTGCAGACCATTAGCAAAAATTTTTTCCTTGGATGAGCCTAGGTTTCAGGTGATCAAAGGTAGGCCGTCGTCTGCTATTCTGGAAGACTGCTGAATACTGAATTTGATAGTGATTTGGCGTATTACTGAGATGTTTTGAGGAATACATAGGAACGAGGAGCTCTCTCTTTGCAGAATTAAGAGCTGATTATGTTTTGAAGTTGTGTGCCGATTTTACTGACTGAAGAAGTTACTGGTTTTATTACCCATCCCAGTCTAGAATCAGTGAGCAGAGATAAGAGGGAACATCTACTTTGCTCTGCTCAGAACTATAAGCCAAGAGATACAGTCTATAATTTTTGGACAGTGTCTGGGTGGAAAGTTATTATAGCTTACTGTTTATATAGGTAGCTAAGCGAAATTCCTTTCCGTTGCGCCTGTATTACACTACTGGCCATTAAAATTGCTACACCACGAAGAGGACGTGCTACAGTCGCGAAATATAGCCGATACGAAGAAGATGCTGTGATATGCAAATGATTAGCAGAATATGGAATCAGTGGGTTCAGGAGGGTAATACGGAACGCCCTGCTGGATCCCAACGGCCTCGTATCACTAGAGGAATAGATAACAGGCATCTTATCCGCATGACTGTAACGGATTGTGCAGCCACGTCTCGATTCCTCGGTCAACAGATGGGGACGTTTGCAAGACATCAACTATCTGCACGAACAGTTCGACGTTTGCAGCAGCATGGGCTATCAGCTCGGAGACCACGGCTGCAGTTACCCTAGACGCTGCATCACACACAGGAGCGCCTGCGATGATGTACTCAACGACGAAGCTGGGTGCACGAATGGCAAAACGTCATTTTTTCGGATGAGTCCAGGTTCTGTTTACAGCATCATGATGGTCGCATCCTTGCTTGGCGACATCGCGGTGCACGCACGTTGGAAGCGTGTATTCGTCATCGCCATACTGGCGTATCGCCCGGCGTGATGGTACGGGGTGCCATTGGTTACACGTCTCGGTCACCTCTTGTTCGCATTGACGGCACTTTGAGCAGTGGACGTTACATTTCAGACGTGTTACGACCAGTGGCTCTACCCTTCATTCGATCCCTGCGAAACCCTACATTTCTACAGGATAATGCACGACCGCATGTTTCAGGTCCTGTACGGGCCTTTCTGGATACAGAAAATGTTCGACTGCTGCCTTGGCCATCACATTCTTCACATCTCTCACAAATTGTAAACGTCTGGTCAATGGTGGCCGAGCAACTGGCTCGTCACAATACGTCAGTCACTACTCTTGATGAACTGTGGTATTGTGTTCAAGCTGCATGGGCAGCTGTACCTGTACACGCCATCCAAGCTCTGTTTGACTCCATGCCCAGGCGTATCAAGGCCGTTATTACGACCAGAGATGGTTGTTCTCGATACCGATATCTCAGGATCTATGTAGCCAAATTGCGTGAAGATGTAATCACATTCCAGTTCTAGTATAATATAATTGTCCAATGAATACCCGTTTATAATCTGCATTTCTTCTTGGTGTAGCAATTTTAATGGCCAGTAGTGTAAATAAGCATATGTGACAGAGAGTATTCCGTTAAATATTGGTGGCCTAGCTTGCTTTCTGGTTCCTTCAGGTTCGTATCTGGCAGCATAGCTTAATAGTTCATGTCTTCATTTAACAGCTCTCAGCAGTAGTTCATCTTTTAGCACACGCACACACACACACACACACACACACTCTCTTCAGAAGTGGAACATCAGCCCACACGAAAATGTATCTAAAAAATCTCTGGGACGATGGAAAATTTGGGTTTAACGTCGTATTGGCAGTGACTTCATGAAATGTTAAGATGAAAATGAGGAAAGAAGTAGGCCCAGTCGCTTTCAAAAGATCTTAGCGTACGTAGCTTCAGCTCGTTTGTAAACGCCGATGGCAGGGAGCGACTATTTATAATATCAAATGAGTCCATGCATCACGTCTGACAAAACGGCAACGTTCATCGAGGTGGTGTTTTTTTCCCCCTGTGGGAGATATTTAGGTGTATGTGGTCGGATTCCACTCTGCTCTCAAGAAGTAAACTTAAAGAACTTACACAATGATTGATAATCTACGTCAATGCATTTTACTGTTTATTACATAATTCATTTGACTGTTGGTATCAGTAACGTTAATGTTTAGTAGCATTTTCGAGATATTGTTTCTATCAACATTGCTCTTCGTAATACTGTTTCCTCCAAGCTCTGTTAAGGGAGACATAAATACGGTGTCTACTCATTGCACTTCGCTGTTACGTTCTCATCTTTTAGGGGAAAGGTTATCACCATCTCCAGCAGTACGTCTCTAAGCTGGCACCACAGTGAATCAGTTTATGTTCCTGCATAATAAGTACTTCTGTGACTTATACGGAGATTCGGTTTTAACTTCTTTGATAGAACGACATAGTGTTATGAGAAATCGTTAACTTTCTTTCTAGCTAAGAGATAATTTGTGGGATGAAGGACGCTGGCCCGCATCTCGTGGTCGTGCGGTAGCGTTCTCGCTTCCCACGCCCGGGTTCCCGGGTTCGATTCCCGGCGGGGTTAGGGATTTTCTCTGCCTCGTGATGGCTGGGTGTTGTGTGATGTCCTTAGGTTAGTTAGGTTTAAGTAGTTCTAAGTTCTAGGGGACTGATGACCATAGATGTTAAGTCCCATAGTGCTCAGAGCCATTTGAACCATTTTTGAAGGACGCTGTGTAGCAATAACAGCAGATCCTATCTTTCAGAAGTGTTGTGACCGTGCGACTTTACTGGTCTTACATGAGCCTTTTCTCATTTCCTTGCAAAGTAATGAGGCTATGGCGATTTTTATAAGCATAACAAGTGGGTGAAAATCTTTGTAGAAGTTTGTTTGAAAACTATTATAGTACAGATACGAACCGCCATGCAGTAATTCTACTAGCTGGGGAATGCAGTACCAGGCTGCAGAATGGTGAATGATGACGACAACCCAACAATCACACAACAAACCGATAGCGTCCGGGGCCGTGGCTCTTCTGAAGAGTATTTAAGTTAAACTACGTATACGTCCGTCTTTGTTTTGTATTTGTATGGAGCTGACGTAATGCTTTTGGATGTGCCAAGCCAGGGATTTGAATGATATTGTTATTAACAGTAAATCACTTACTTGCAAGTCACCTGGGGATTATAAGGCACAGTGATTGTAATACACAGCGGGTCAGGTAGAATGCACTTTTCATATGGATATTGTGATTGCGGGTGTGTTCGCAGGTAGTCGTTGACGTACTAGCAGCATTGCAAGGGAGTGGGAAATTCAGTTATTATGCAGAAGTGGAATGTGCAATACCGTGAACGTGTGGTAGAGCTTTACATTGAAATGAAGACACAGTAGCGACCCAACGAGTTTTCCGCAGTTTAAACCATCGCAGACACGTCCCTGATAGCCACACCATACGGGGCTCCATACCTGAGTGGTGTAGGGACGGTCAGCATGTGATAGCAACTTTTCGGGACGACCCCGAAATAAAAGGACACTGGGTAACATGGATTGTGTACGGACATTAATTCAAACAAGTCCTCGACGTTCGTTCCGCCGCAGATCTCAGACATTAAACTCAAGCTACGGTAGTGTACGTCGTGTTTCCCGCCTACATTTGCATTTACGGCAGTACAAGGAACAGGCACACAACTGGCCATTAAAATTGCTACACCAAGAAGAAATGCAAAAGACAAACGGGTATTCATTAGACAAATATATTATACTAGATCTGACATGCGATTACATTTTCACGCAATTTCGGTGCATTGATCCTGAGAAATCAGTACCCAGAAAAACCGACTCTGGCCTTGATACGCCTGGGCATTGAGTCAAACAGAGCTTGGATGGCGTGTACAGGTACAGCTGCCCATGCAGCTTCAACACGATACCACAGTACATCAAGAGTAGTGACTGGCGTATTGTGACGATCCAGTTGCTCGGCCACCATTGACCAGACGTTTTCAATTGGTGAGAGATGTGCTGGCCAGGGCAGCAGTCGAACGCTTTCTGTATTCAGAGGAGGCCGTACATGACCTGCAACATGCGGTCGTGCAATGAAGGGTTGAGCCACGGGTCGTACCAAATCTGAAATATAACGTCCACTGTTCAAAGTGCCGTCAATGCGAACAAGAGGAAACCGAGTCATGTGATACGCCAGTATCGAGATGACGAATACACGCTTCCAATGTGCGTTCACCGCGATGTCGCCAAACACGAATGTGACCATCAGGATGCTGTATACAGAACCTAGTTTCATCCGAAAAAAATGACGTTTTGCCATTCGTGCATCCAAGTTCGTCGTTGAGTACACCATCCCAGGCGCTCCTTTCTGTGATGCAGTGTCAAGGGTAATCGCAGCCATGGTCTCCGAGCTGATAGTCCATGCTGCTGCAAACGTCGTCGAACTGTTCGTGCAGATGGTTGTTGTCTTGCAAACGTCCCCATCTGTTGACTCAGGGTTCGAGACGTGGCTGCACAATCCGTTACAGCCACGCGGATAAGATGCCTGTCGTCTCGACTGCTAGTGATACGAGGCCGTTCAGATCCTGCACGGCGTTCCGTATCACCCTCCTGAACCAACCGATTTCATATTCTGCTAACAGTCATTGGATCTCGACCAACGCGAGCAGCGATGTCGCTTACGATGAACCGCAATCGCCATAGGACACAATCCGATCTTAATCAAAGTCGGAAACGCGCTGGTACACATTTCTCCTCCTTACACGAGGCATCACAACAACGTTTCACCAGGCAACGCCGGTCAACTGCTGTTTCTGTATGAGAAATTAGTTGGAAACTTTCCTCATGTCAGCACGTTGTAGGGGTCGCCACCGGCGCCAACCTTGTGTGAATGCTCTGAAAAGTTAATTATTTGCATTTCACAGCATCCTCTACTTGTCGGTTAAATTTCGCGTCTGTAGCTCGTCATCTTCGTAGTGTAGCAGTTTTAATGGCCAGTTGTGTAATTCAGCGCATAAGGCTCATCGACAAGGTGACACGTGTTCGTCATTGCAATACGTCTCTGGAAATACGTGAAATGTATTAGCAGTTGTCGATACGGAGAATCATCAGTTGTATAACTGAATGACGACAGTAAAATTTTGTGACGGTCCTTGACTCGAACCCGGATTGCCCGCTTATAGCGAGCGGTCGCCGTAAATTAGGCTAGGCGATTACGCTTAACGGAAAAACTTCAGGGTGTCGTCAATCACGTCTCTACAACCCGCACCCGTACATACATGATGTACAGTCGTGCTCAAAAGTATCCGAACAACCTGATTTGCATTTCGCCTGATTCGAATGCAACCCACATAGCTCAGCTGTCTTGCAGGTCCTCTAATTGCCCCTCGGTACAGTCGTTTGACTATTGAAAATGGTTCCAACAAGTCACCACTAGAAAACACTGGTCTGTATCGCAATAACTCAAGATGTAAAGTAATACCAAGGTACAACAAATTACAGGAAACATCTTATCACTTATAAGACGGTTCTTCAGGCTTGTAAGCTCACATTTATTACAATAAATGACATACATAAAATGTTACCACTCTCATTATTACGTCAGATAGGTAATTCACGTAGTAAGTTCGTCGTATTCATGATTTCCTCTTCAAAATAACATACCGTACTTATTATTTAATACAAAATGACATTAAAATTTAAGTTATTCACGAGCAGCTAGTTGAGAATATGTGTGAACTTCAATGACACGACGAACCGTCTAGTTCTGCATATTGATTCAAACCCAGGTCACGCAGACTAAGCAAAGACTTCGTGACTGACGGAAATTAAGAGTCATTCCTGACTAGGCATACAGAGAGTGATATACCTCGATTTTAGAAATATCAACTTTAAATTACATAACGTAAACATTGTTAACGGACGCGAATTCCTACCCAGCATCTATTGTCCTTGTTAACGAACTACGAGAGATGTTAAATATTGCTTCTTCACAAGTAACTTACTTGAAATGCTGTGACGAAAAGCTTTGTGTTGGACTGGGATTCGAACCCAGAAACTAATTGGATTTTCATCGAAGCACAACTGTGACATATCGGATTTTAACGGCAGTAGCTAGATGTTTTAACTGAAAGGACAAGACGAAACATTAACTTTTTCTTTCCCAGGACTCCTACCTGGCACCTATCGCTGTTATATACTAGAGGAAACGAAAGTTAAAAATGGGTTTGTTACACCAGCACCGACATAAGAGCATGTTAGAACTAGAAATACTCGTAATATGACGAAGAGTTCAGTGCTGACTGGGAATCGAGCCTCCCACATATCGTTGTTGACTGCACACAAAGAGACGTCAGCTACCGAATTTTTCTCCAACAGCAGCTCGGAATAACATCCTTGAATTTACAATGATTTCGCAAACAGATCTGTGTCTCACTGGGACTCAAAAACGTCAGATACCGTTAGTGTTGACAACGAATGAAAATACATTAAAAACCAAAATTATTACCCACCAGCAGATAGGTGTTCTCATGCTAGAGCTTGATAATACATAATGAAAGCTTCAGTGCCGGGCCAGGATTGGAACCCTTTCTCGCGCAATATGTGAAGATGTTGAGGAATCTGCAGTTTTGAACAAACAACAAATTGCAGTCGAGCTGTATTGTCACGAAGGGATCAAATTCCGCGTTAAGGGCGGTCTGAGTTGCATTCCCAGATCAGAACCAATTTTATCGACATACAGAAACACAAATAAAAAATGGAATAAGTATCCTGTGACCCTACATAGCGTTTCTTACGTCATTAGAATTAAATTACTAGTATATGAAAGGTTACATTTGATAGAGTTTCTACGTGTCGCTACTCCTGACTTTATTGTGGTTCAACCTAACGTCTACTTGATAGAGAAGGTATATCATGTTTAACATGATTGTCAGACCACAATGCCATTATACCTTCTTCACTTGGCGTAGCCAGAAGATAACAGAACCTGTCTCTCATTATGAAAAATCATCAGCAAGAGTTGGAATCGAACCCAGATCATAAGTATACGAACCTAGCATCAACCCAAGAGACCACCAAATTCCCTTCTCTAGCATTCATTTTTCTATCATGTTCAGTACATTCATTTACTTGGTTGACCGAATCGCCATAAACTAACTGCCTCGGCTACCCAGTGCATACATTCGACTCTACTTTGTAATCACCGAAATAAAATCACGTAACTGACATCCACACAGAACTGCCAACAGTGTAGGATGCAGAAATTTAAACAGGAAGTGTTCCTTTCGACTTGAGCTACATATTGCGCTATCTGTTTCTTAAAAACGTCGTGCAGTGCAAAAGAAAAGCTGTAACTGTCTGTCTCTCAGAAGTCTAGATCCGGCCATATGCATTTTGTCACAGCACTGTGCAATGCGCAAGTTCTGGAGGAATTGTTGTTGAGTTCTGGAGGTGTTGTAGCTATATGTCAGCCAGTAGCATAACGGAAAGCGTCGCGCACTGTTGATAAGACGTCGCGAGTTTGGGTGCATTCACTGCTACACTTTTTTAAAACGCCATACTGATGTCTGCTGAAGTTATCGATCTAATGGAACTTTGAACATAATTCCCTTCACTTCTCAACCCAAAATAGTCGCATGTGGAAAAAGGGCTAACTTCTGCGACATTTTGTTCTTTTCAGGTTTAATAGATGGCCAGGCTGCAGATGCATCTCGAAACTTTTCTATTATGTATGGGGAGAGCGCATCGTGCCAAAATACGTCAGAAAAGTATTTTCTACATTAGCTGTCGTGTGGCAGTGGCATTTTATTCTTCATAAAACCTTGTTTGACAGCTTCAACTCAGAACAAGTTTTATACATGCATGTTATCAATAAACTGCATGTGCATTGTCAGACTGTTATAGATAACATCAGAGAATTCGCATATATCGTTGATGATTAATTTCTCTCTCATGTTAACTAATGTTTTAACAACACTAAAAGACACAGTACGAAAATTGTGCACTGTATTATAAGGAATGAAATAAAACTACCCACGATAACCTTACGACGAAATTCTGTTGCAATAAAACTGAGTATCTGCACACAAGCGTGCCTCTATCGGCACGAATTAGTAAAATACTAATCACTTAGATTTCGATTGGGTCTGTGTTTGATTGGTATGCTGTGTCATACTCAAGTGGTATGCAAATGTGGAATTTCATAAATAAAGTTGTGTATTCCTAGAGACCCAAAATATTTTTGTCAGCAGCGGAATGGGGCGTTACCTGTTGTGCAGCATTGTAAGTTTTTCACCATTGCACTATGAGCCGAAAGTATTTTCTTGCGATTTCCTTAACGATTTGCGATCTGACTGCTAGTAGCTCTTTCACAGAAGGGATAAAAACGTTACAGTCAACAAGACTGGAACCGCAAAACGTAACAGACGCTTTCTCTCAGGTTAGCCCGTTTCCACAGAGCTGGGGAAGAGGCATGCGTCTATGTCTCCTCTTACGACAGCAGTAGTGGCTAGAACTCGTAAACCGCTATTTAAAGGACGAGATCAGATGCGATTTTCACGTGCAACGACTTTCCAGGGCTGAAAACCGTAAATTTACAATCTTTTGTTACAGCTCAAGCGTTAATAATAACTCAGATTATTCAGTTGGAAATGACAGGAAAAATCAAGTGAACTTTGAGGCTTAATTCCGTCACACCAGGAAGTAACTCGTCGATCACAGAGTTGCCAAATATACCTTGCCTTGTTGCCAAATCTCAGTTACATTACCAGCAGGAAGAAGACGAACCGATGTGATCCTACAGTGGGCTGGGAAGTGACCATAGCTGACGTCCCAAAGACGCGGCTGCTACGACCTGGAATACGTAATCCGTCTGATTCACATATCTGTAACTAGGTTTAGGGACTGGAGCGTAGTTACTAATAATACTCAGAACTGACTGCAAACTAAGCTTCATAAATCAGTAACTCTCATAGTTGTTTTTATATATCTTTCGTAAGTGTACTCAAAACTAAGAAAATAAATGACGAATGATTTCATGCCTGGCCGATTGTGGAGCACAACAAACAAATAAAAATAAAAATGACTGTGTGCGTGTGTGTGTGTGTGTGTGTGTGTGTGTGTGTGTGTGTGAGAGAGAGAGAGAGAGAGAGAGAGAGAGAGAGAGAGAGAGAGAGAGAGAGGGATAAAAATAAAAAAGAATGAGAGAAGAGAGAGATAATATAAAAATTGTTGCAAATATACTCGATCATGGTATGTAAAGAAATCTTTCATTAAAATGACACGTTCTACATCATTACGAAATGTCGTACTCGAGATCTATGGAACAAGTATTAAACTAATCTAATCTAATCATATCATAATGCTGACTAGTAATGAAGAGGCACGAATTACAGAAATTTTCGCCAATATCAGTAACCAAATCTAAACTTGAAAAGAAAAAGACTACGGTTTTGTAATAGACTGGGACTCCTGTAAACACCCTTTCGTCCCTGTTAAGTAACCACGAAAGATGTGTGATATACCTCCATTCAGAAGGAACAAAGTGTTCATGCATTTAAAGATGAAGCGCATGATGTGAAGTTCTGTGACGGATATACGAACCCAGCACGCAATCGGATTGTTAATTAAGTAGAATCAAATGTTACGTATCGGTTTTTCTTACCAGCTGCTAGATGTTTGAATCTAAAATAAGGATACAAATTTTTGTGCCTGAGCGACAATCGAACCGCACATCTACCGCCTTCTTTATCATCCACAAAATATGAACAGACATTAAAAATGCACGTTAATTTTCACTAGCAGACTGGTATGCACATGATAGGGCTTCAAATGAAATTATGAATACTTTTGTACTGGATCAGGATTCGGACCCATATACTTACCTTTGGAGGAGACCAATAGAAGATTGCAGTCTTGTGAAAAGGAACGAAATGATTGAATTATGCTGTTCCGAGAGATTCAGATCCTCGAAAGATGAGATACGAATTCGAATCACAGTCCAGCACCAAATTTTTCAACGTCTCTAGTTCAATCAAGTACAAGAAAAATAAGAGCCCTGTTCCTTTAAATGGCTATCGTTTCATCAAATAAAATAAAATTTTCTAATGTAAGTAAGTTTACTGGAGACAGTATTTGTGTTTATCATGACTTCCGCCTATGTCATTTCCCTACGTAAACCGGCTCTGCCCAATTGGTAATGAAGGAACGTGATGTTTAATGCGGATTCTAGATTATAACGTCTTTCTCTTGAGGTTACCAGAGTTAAAGTAAATCTTTTTGTGCCTCTTAAAAGTAAATGCCTGAACTCACGCATTGCACCTGTGATAGTTCGTTCAACAAGACCACTGTGGCCACATTTCCCAGCACCAGGAGTGTGCTGTAACGGATGATGCGCTGAGCTTACAAAATTACTCACGGTGGAAAAAATGTTCAGGTAGAAGCAATCTTCTGACGTGGAGATTATGCTATTCTCATGGCAGCAAGATGTAAAGACTCTTCGAGGCATCATAGCCTCGATGTAAGGCCATTTTGAAATATTCACTAATTCAGCAAATTTCTTAGTTCGAGAAAATCCACTGTGAAGTGTGAAGTTACCGGATAATTCCATTATTACCGTCAATGTTACTATCATTTTCTTCATACTGTTGCTGGAACACATGTGCTTGAAGATCATTTAATGCCTTTTCGTCATTATAGAAGTAGTTGCCCAAGAAGAGTCTACGGAGTCCTTTTCATGTTAGTATCAAACATCAGCAATTACTCGCAGATTACATTAAAACTAAAGTAATTGATGAAGACATTACTCGATAACAAAAACGCGATGCCTTTCTTAATTTATTTGCGCCTAGAAATAGCTGTCGAATACTGCCAAACTAAAAGCCAAAGGATCTTACTGCATTTCGTTATACGTCGCTGTTAGTTCTTCCACAAGATTTGGTCGACGTGACCTGTTTCAAGTTGTGTATGACAGAAAATGTTTTAGAAAATCAATTGTTTTCCTTTGCAATAAACAGAAAGATTTTCATTGTAAGCTATCCAAGTTCAAAATTTTTGCATTATTAGTTCAGATTTAATATTCACTTCCATAAGGTACGAAAGTATTTCACTGTTGCAAATCCCGCATCTGCCTCATTGACCTTATACTTTGTCGCTGACCATAAATTCTAGCTCAGAGTGACACCAGTTTAAGTAACCTAATGTAGCGAAGACTGTTTGCCAGTGCTCGTTTTCGCCGGAAAATATGCAGTTCACTCATTGGGCTTCAATAGTACACTGTAACAGTAATTTCTGAGTATGCAATGC
Organism: Schistocerca piceifrons; assembly: GCF_021461385.2. Classification (NCBI taxonomy): domain Eukaryota; kingdom Metazoa; phylum Arthropoda; class Insecta; order Orthoptera; family Acrididae; genus Schistocerca; species Schistocerca piceifrons. The sequence continues at coordinate 453,960,754 of NC_060140.1, read as the reverse complement.
ATGCGGATTGTGGAGTTTATTGGTGCTCTCTCTACCACTTCTGTATACAATATTCCTGACCTAAACGGGCCCTTTACCATTACAGGCCCTGGGCAGTGCAACATCATTCTCACAACAGTAATGTGCTTATACTGACAGCCTCACCGTTCGTTTTAGCTGATTTGGTAATCATTTAAGTAAAACAACATGACCTTCCAGTGGAAGACATTTCGTCCACCTTTTCGTTGTGTGAAATTTGTCAGAAAGCTTTTTGCCTTCCAACCAACGAAATGCGGCAGATTACAGCCAGTAAACGATTCAGAAACCACGATTTAGTGCCGTTAAGACGATTTCTTTGAACATTGTCGTGGCTGAAGGAGTTTAGTTTCCTCTTAAATCGTCTTATGCAGCAACGTTCACAGATATCTCAATTAGGAAAAGCTCTTTATCCAAGTACGAAAGTTGTAAAACAAACTTCCCACAGTTTGTGTCAGGTCGATCTTTTCGTCTTATAGCACAGCATAAGTATTTTGTCTAAGAGGTATCACAAGTAGTGTTCCTGTAGCTGTGGTAATCATTGGTTGAACACGAGTTTAACGACAATGGGTACAGTACTGCTAAATATTGAAAATGATTATCAACCTGTCTGAGTTCATCCGCAAACTGAGGCGTATTTATAATGCGGTAGCTAGACTGTGTATCCTTGTCTTCCTGGAGTTGGCATTACACACACGTATACGATACAATGAATACTTCGAACGCTGTAGCTAACGTTGCTCTCTAAATATGATTTTGTTTTGCTAATTTTTCTGGGTGTTCAGCGTGCAATATGTGTTGTAAATACAGTCTTAAACAAAAAAATTAATCGTAAGGTGAACAATACAATCGTGCTGCCATCAGAATTCTGTGTCCGGCAATATGCTCGATCTGACTGCATTGTAGACTGCGTCACTTCCTGCAGGCAGTCTTGAGTGCAGTCTGAGTACATACATTTCCACTGCGACTGTAGTCTTGAGGTAAAACGCAGGACTAGCTACTACGACATCTGGCAACTGATTTATGAAGCTTAGTTTGCAGTCAATTCTGAGTATCATTAGTAACTACGCTCCAGTCCCTAAACCTAGTTACAGAAATGTGAATCAGTCGGATTACGTATTCCAGGCCGTAGCAGCCTCGTCTTTGAAACGTCAGCTACTGTCACTTCCTAGCCCAATGTAGGATCACATCGGTTCGTCTTCTTCCTGCTGGTAATGTAACTGAGATTTGGCAACAAGGCAAGGTATATTTGGCAACTCTGTGATCGACGAGTTACTTCCTGGTGTGACGGAATTAAGCCTCAAAGTTCACTTGATTTTTCCTGTCATTTCCAACTGAATAATCTGAGTTATTATTAACGCTTGAGCTGTAACAAAAGATTGTAAATTTACGGTTTTCAGCCCAGGAAAGTCGTTGCACGTGATAATCGCATCTGATCTCGTCCTTTAAATAGCGGTTTACGAGTTCTAGCCACTACTGCTGTCGTAAGAGGAGACATAGACGCATGCCTCTTCCCCAGCTCTGTGGAAACGTGCTAACCTGAGAGAAACCGTCTGTTACGTTTTGCGGTTCCAGTCTTGTTGACTGTAACGTTTTTATCCCTTCTGTGAAAGAGCTACTAGCAGTCAGATCGCAAATCGTTAAGGAAATCGCAAGAAAATACTTTCGGCTCATAGTGCAATGGTGAAAAACTTACAATGCTGCACAACAGGTAACGCCCCATTCCGCTGCTGACAAAAATATTTTGGGTCTCTAGGAATACATAACTTTATTTATGAAATTCCACATTTGCATACCACTTGAGTATGACACAGCATACCAATCAAACACAGATCCAATCGAAATCTAAGTGATTAGTATTTTACTAATTCGTGCCGATAGAGGCACGCTTGTGTGCAGATACTCAGTTTTATTGCAACAGAATTTCGTCGTAAGGTTATCGTGGGTAGTTTTATTTCATTCCTTATAATACAATGGACAATTTTCGTACTGTTTCTTTTAGTGTTGTTAAAACATTAGTTAACACGAGAGAGAAATTAATCATCAACGATATATGCGAATTCTCTGATGTTATCTATAACAGTCTGACAATGCACATGCAGTTTATTGATAACATGCATGTATAAAACTTGTTCTGAGTTAAAGCTGTCAAACAAGGTTTTATGAAGAATAAAATGCCACTGCCACACGACAGCTAATGTAGAAAATACTTTTCTGACGTATTTTGGCGCGATGCACTCTCCCCATACATAATAGAAAAGTTTCGAGATGCATCTGCAGCCTGGCCATCTATTAAACCTGAAAAGAACAAAATGTCGCAGAAGTTAGCCCTTTTTCCACATGCGACTATTTTGGGTTGAGAAGTGAAGGGAATTATGTTCAAAGTTCCATTAGATCGATAACTTCAGCAGACATCAGTATGGCGTTTTAAAAAAGTGTAGCAGTGAATGCACCCAAACTCGCGACGTCTTATCAACAGTGCGCGACGCTTTCCGTTATGCTACTGGCTGACATATAGCTACAACACCTCCAGAACTCAACAACAATTCCTCCAGAACTTGCGCATTGCACAGTGCTGTGACAAAATGCATATGGCCGGATCTAGACTTCTGAGAGACAGACAGTTACAGCTTTTCTTTTGCACTGCACGACGTTTTTAAGAAACAGATAGCGCAATATAGTAGCTCAAGTCGAAAGGAACACTTCCTGTTTAAATTTCTGCATCCTACACTGTTGGCAGTTCTGTGTGGATGTCAGTTACGTGATTTTATTTCGGTGATTACAAAGTAGAGTCGAGGCAGTTAGTTTATGGCGATTCGGTCAACCAAGTAAATGAATGTACTGAACATGCTGCAAACCACTACAGGGAGTCTGTGTGTCACAATTCTCATCCGGTGTGGCGCAACATTGTTATGATAGAAAAATGAATGATAGAGAAGGGAATTTGGTGGTCTCTTGGGTTGATGCTAGGTTCGTATACTTATGATCTGGGTTCGATTCCAACTCTTGCTGATGATTTTTCATAATGAGAGACAGGTTCTGTTATCTTCTGGCTACGCCAAGTGAAGAAGGTATAATGGCATTGTGGTCTGACATTCATGTTAAACATGATATTCCTTCTCTATCAAGTAGACGTTAGGTTGAACCACAATAAAGTCAGGAGTCGCGACACGTAGAAACTCTATCAAATGTAACCTTTCATATACTAGTTATTTAATTCTAATGACGTAAGAAACGCTATGTAGGGTCACAGGATACTTATTCCATCTTTTATTTGTGTTTCTGTATGTCGATAAAATTGGTTCTGATCTGGGAATGCAACTCAGACCGCCCTTAACGCGGAATTTGATCCCTTCGTGACAATGCAGCTCGACTGCAATTTGTTGTTTGTTCAAAACTGCAAATTCCTCAACATCTTCGCATATTGCGCGTGAAAGGGTTCCAATCCTGGCCCGGCACTAAAGCTTTCATTATGTATTGTCAAGCTCTAGCATGAGAACACCTATCTGCTGGTGGGTAATAATTTTGATTTTTAATGTATTTTCATTTGTTGTCAACACTAACGGTATCTGACGTTTTTGAGTCCCAGTGAGACGCAGAACTGTTTGCGAAATCATTGTAAATTCAAGGATGTTATTCCGAGCTGCTGTTGGAGAAAAATTCGGTAGCTGACGTCTCTTTGTGTGCAGTCAACAACGATATGTGTGGGGCTCGATTCCCATTCAACACTGAACTCTTCGTCATATTACGAGTATTTCTAGTTCTAACATGCTCACATGTCACTGCTGGTGTAACAAACCCATTTTTAACGTTCGTTTCCTCTAGAATATAACAGCGATAGGTGCAGGTTGGAGTCCTGGGAAAGAAAAAATTAATGTTTCGTCTCGTCATTTCAGTTAAAACATCTAGCTACTGCCGAGAAAATCCGATATGTCACAGTTGTGCTTCGATGAAAATCCAATTAGTTTCTGGGTTCGAATCCCTGTCCAACACATAGCTTTACGTCACAGCATTTCAAGTAAGTTACTTGTGAAGAAGCAGTATTTAACATCTCTCGTAGTTCGTTAACAAGGGCAATAGATGCTGGGTAGGAATTCGCGTCCGTTAACAATGTTTACGTTATGTAATTTAAAGTTGATATTTCTAAAATCGAGGTATATCACTCTCTGTATGCCTAGTCAGGAATGACTCTTACTTTCAGTCAGTCACGAATTCTTTCCTTAGTCTGCGTGACCTGGGTTTGAATCAAAATGCAGAACGAGACGGTTCGTCGGGTCATTGAAGTTCACACATATTCTCAACTAGCTGCTCGTGAATAACTTAAATTTTAATGTCATTTTGTATTAAATAATAAGTACGGTATGTTATTTTGAAGAGGAAATCATGAATACGACGAACTTACTGCGTGAATTACCTATCTGACGTAATAATGAGAGTGGTAACATTTCATGTATGTCATTTATTGTAATAAATGTGAGCTTACAAGCCTGAAGAACAGTCTTATCAGTGATAAGATGTTCCCTGAAATTTGTTGTACCTTGGTATTATTTTACATCTTGAGCTATTGCGATACAGACCAGTGTTTTCTAGTGGTGACTTGTTGGAACCATTTTCAATAGTCAAACGACTGTACCGAGGGGTAATTAGAGGACCTGCAAGAGAGCTGAGCTATGTGGGTTGCATTCGAATCAGGCGAAATGCAAATCAGGTTGTTCGGATACTTTTGAGCACGACTGTACATTCGCTTACAGGGGAGTATAATGCAATATTCCCTGGGTCATGCACACATGGAAGAACATTGTTTCGTACTTCTGATCAACACAGGCAGTGCCATAGCGTATCGTTGTGTACGTTGCTGCATTTGTGGGCGGCTAATCTAGGCATTGTTAACCGCTTGAAGATCATTGATTGGACACCCTTCTTATAGTCAGAGGCAGTTACCAAGTAAGACTGCCTTTTCTTAGGGCACTGAGAATCCACACGAAGTCAATGAGCAGGCGCTGAACATCCCAAAATAACGGTGCGGGGTATACTCACTATAGCTGGGGCCGTCGGTACACATTTATTTCGCGTCGACACTGGTGCAACATGTGCTATGACTCCCGAGTGATATGTGTTCATGATCTGGAATTTTGTCGTCCCTGCGCCGCAATAGCGTACACGTCCAATATCGTATCATCAGGACGGTGAAACTTCGCACCCGTTTGTCAGTGGACGAAATGTATGAACGGTTTCCGGGAAATCTCGTCGCCCGATCTGTTAATGTGCGCAGATCTCTTGGCTTCCGATTTCATTCTCCGGTGGTGTCGTAAGTCCAGAGTCTTCAAATATCGTGTTGCAAAACTGCAGGCGCTGGGGGCCAACCTCTCGGCCACAGCGGTCGGCTCTAAATTTACAAATTCTTATTTTGTTGGGCTACCAATTTTGGGCATATGTTACGCTATCTTCAGGCCCCCTGACCGACGTGTAAGAAGATTCCCACCTTATGTTCAGTCAAAACAGGGGCAAAATAGGGACTGGTATCCGTAAATTTTTGAAACAGCGATCACTTCAAACATCACCCGCCGACAATATCAACGGGTACCACTCTCTGAATGCTGACCCCTATTTTGACTGGACCAAAAGTCGGTTAGGGCGCCTGAAAATAGCGTAATGTATCGCCGAAACTAGTAAGCCAATAAAATAACAATTTGGAAATTTTGACCCCTGAAAGGTGTTTTATTTAGCATTCTGAACTGACACTCTGTTTTACTGGTCCACACCAGAAGATTTGCTCACAAAAAATAAGATTCGGAGATAACTTCACTGGTTTTTTGCACATATTTTTTGTCATTTGTAAAATGTTTCATCACTTTTTCCGTCTAATCGGCGTGGCGCATGAAGCACCGTCTTTTTGCTGATATTAGAGTTTCCAGTTCCCGCAATTTTCATCTGTTGGTGAATCGTGCTGTGGACTGTAGAACTTTCTCATCCCCTTACGACAAAAATTATCCTTTAATCAGATCTGTCTTCGACGTAGGTGGGAAGTTGCTGTGAGAATAAGCACAAGACTTGTACTTCTAATATGTCCACAAGACAAAATACTATCTTCTTGAGTGTCCGTTTCAAGTGTGTATACATGCCGTCTTGCCAGGAAACCAACTTCAGATTTACATTCATTACAGAATAAATAAATCTCTGACTTGTTTTTATGTCATTCGTCTACAGTGGTGCTCTCGAACTGGGGAGCTAGAAATATCTCACTTCTTTGGGCGACATTACGAATTTTCAAATTATCTTTCAAACCAAAATGATGTTGATAAAACTTATTTGGATTTGGGAGCCACCATTTCTAGTGAAATTTCCTTATTGTTTTGATACTCTACCACTTAAATGAGCAGCATTAAGCGGTAGAGTAACAAGAAATGATGGCTCCCAAATCCAAATAAGTTTTATCATCATCATTTTGGTTTCAAAGATAATTTGCAAATTCGTAATGTGCAGCCGCATTCTTCTCATTGGTGTCAGTATTTACTCTAGAAAGTTCCATCATAACCGATAAGGAATCTATATCGTTCGTATCAAGTACTCCTTCACTGCCAAATTCACTTGAGATGCTATGAGATGTGAGTTGATTACGGTGGGAACCACCATTGTCTGAACATCTATTATCTTCCTGATCAAAGGGAGCTTCATCTTCAAGCCATCAGTATTAGTTGATTAAAAAATTCCGATCACTTGAGCTGACTTCATATGACGTCCTTTTTGTTTTTTGGAACGAGCAGTGTCCTTAGCTTGTAAAGAGTACTCAGTTGTAGTTTTTACTGTACTTATAAAATATTGACAGAGATTATAACTGAAATCAGAACTGGTAACTACTATCAGAAGCTTGCTAATTTAACTCACCACTCAAATCAGTTACAGATAAATTGTTGGAAAGACGGCCGGTTTGCTAAGGGGTGTGAAAGAAACCTGTTAAGCATTTTAAGTAGTGATTTGATTTACAGGAAACATTTCTTCTCTTTTTCCCAATGAAAAACAATTGTATTTTCAACGTTTGTACAGAAGGTAACTAAAATGAATTAATTTTGAGACATTTTATGGAGAAAATGAAAAGTTGTCGATCCTAAAAAAGTGTCCAGAAATGTCACATTAATTTGATAAATATTGGATATTTCGCGCTAGAAAAGACGTCAAATATTTTCGCTTCCGTTGGCAGTCACCTGCATTTGTGTAAGGACAAAATTCCTACCAGGTGACGTTCAAGTAGGATAGAATTTTCCAAGTAATGTTCTACGCATGAACTTCATTCGTCATTTCACAGTAAACTTGTTTCGCCACCGAGCCTGATTTCGAGATTTAGGTGGTTTCCCGCAGTGATATTCTAAGAGATCGGATGCCCTTGGGTTCTTCCTGCCTGATCTCCCTCACATCAGTTTCACGATGTCACACTTCTACCAAACAGCAGTCTGCAACTGCGATTTGTAACAAGCCTACGTTATGACTACAGTCTCATTAGCACGGAATCTCCGCCTTTGCACTTCGCCCATTCCCAGGTACGGCAAACCACTCAGAAAGAAAACATCCGTAACTGAACAATTAGCACACGTTGCTATTCCAGGCAGGTTTCTAATCGTAATAAAAGCCATCTCCTTTTTATTTTCTTTTTTAAATTTTTAACTTTAGTAAGGACGTCGAGAGGGCAGGGCGTATAATTTTTCCCGTAAAAGTATTTACGCCGGTGAGCTACGGGTTTTGCGCCGATTTAATGGGAGAAGGCGGCCACGCTGGGGCGGACGGGGATGGTCGTAATGTTCCGTGAGTTGCGCGGAGGCCGTGTTCCGCGCTCGGCCCGCGGAATTATACGGCCGAGTCCCGGGTGACTGCGATATCCCCGCAACGAGGAACGGGCAGCGCCGGCTGGAGTCACGCCAGGGCTAAACACTTGAGCCTGTGGGGGCGCGTTAAATGGCTTCCGGGGCTCAGCAGAAGGGTTTTAATTTGCTGTAATGCTCCGCACCACTGCGTTACGAGCTGCCACTCATATTAACACAGATTACATATTCATATGTGCTACAAGCGCTGAAGGGAAGCGTGTGCGTTAGTGAAGCAGGTGCTGTTGCGAGCTGGAACCAGGCAACGTGAATGCTGAGAAGTTACTAGCTTGTTTCTTGCTGTTCAGTCAAAGGTATGTGAATTCTCTCTTTGTTCAATGTGTCATACTTCAGATATGTGCACTGGATATTTCTCAAACAGAAGTCTAGTACAGTCGATACCTTACGCCACAGAGTTTCTGGGTACAAACAATGTGATCTTCGGTTGTCAGTAGCAATGTTGTTGCCAGTAGCATTCAATGCAAAGGAAGTCAGGGAGTCGAGTTTAGCGTACGCTGCTAATCGGTCCGGAAATAACTAAGGGAACACGGAGATCCGATTGTAGATGATGTTCTTTTAGTTTACTCGTTCTAAGAAGCAAGGGGCGATGAGTGGTAATACAGCGCGACACAGAAAAATGGGAACATTTCCACAATCCAATAAAACTAGAAGTAATGAAGGAAATAAATTGCATTCATAGTAACTGAAAGCTGACTACTTTCCCATTTACGAAAAACTGATGGCATTTATCATTTTCTAAATATTACATCCTTTAGATGGCGTCCTCCTCTACGTAAACATTCGTGAAATCTACTGTTGAGATTTCTCATTGACCGCTGCACCATCTCAGCTGGGATACTGTGAACTGCATGCCGACTTCTCTGTTTTAACTCATCCAGGGTTTGCAAAAACAGACAATGTCTGATGGGATACCGCAATCACTGGTTATACAATGTTACTAATAATCCGCCCAAATGGTTCAAAAGGCTCTGAGCACTATGGGGCTTAATTTTTGAGGTCATCAGTCCCCTAGAACTTAGAACTACTTAAACCTAACTAACCTAAGGACATCACACACATCCATGCCCGAGGCAGGATTCGAACCTGCGACCATAGCGGTCGCAAGGTTCCAGACTGTAGCGCCTGGAAACGTTCGGCCACCCCGGCCGGCTTGATTGCAAAAACGTTTATTCACATGACCCGTTTCGGATCCTCACGAACCATCATCAGATCTGAAATGACAATGATACTAATTAATTTACTATTTCACAAATGCAAACCTATTTCATCCTATCCGATCAACACCAAATGTACCAGAACGTACCTGCACTTTCGTTTACTGGGGTAACCTGTCCATACGCATCAACCTTCACGCTACGTCACATTAAATTGGTTGACATAATGCACGTCATTTAGATTAATTATAAAACTGTTATCGGCAAGTGGCGTCTGGTAGATTTGTTACATTACATATGAATATACTGTATTAAGTAGATTTTTCTAATTTGCTTTTTCTCTAAAAGTACTTAGTTAAAATCTGTAGTTGTTAGGGTTAAAATCTGTACTTGTCAAAATTAAAATACACAATAAAATTATCATGGAAAACAAAGGGCGATTTCTATATTCATGGCGCAGGTGTAGAGTTGTTTTCCTCCATGGTCTGCTTCCGTAGTTCCCCGGTATTTCAGTGTTGTGCTGCGAGACGTTCAGTCGCCTGTTGTCCATCGCCGTGGGTAAGAGCGCCGTGCAGTATGTGCATATGTAATGTAACAAATGTACCAGATACCACTTATCTGTGAGAGTCTTATAATTAATATAAATGACGTGCATTCTGTCAACCAATTTAATGTGACGCAGCGTGAAGGTTGCTGTGTGTCGACCGGTTACTCCTGTAACCGAAAGTGCAGGTACGTTCTTGTACATTTGATGTTGGTCGGATAGGATGAAATAATTTTGCATTTGTGAAATAGTAAATTTGTATCATTGTCATTTCAGATCTGAAGAAGGGTCTATTGGAACCGAAACCGGTCATGTGAATGAAAATTTTTGCAATCAAGACGGATTATAAGTAACATTTTCATCGAGGATTCTTGGTCAGGTCGTGTAGACTTTTCTCTTGAGGTAGCCGCACAAGAAAAAATCACAAACGGATAAATCTGGCGATCTAGTGGGATAGGGAATGTTACCGAATCGTGAGATCACACGGTTGCCAAACAATTCTCGCACATACGCCATTGACTGCTGGTGCAGTGTGTGAGGTTGCTGCGACTTGTTGAAACCAGACTTCTTGAACGTTTGGAAAGTTGTTCAATGCAGGTATAATGAAAGTTTGTAACATCTCCACGTAACGATCTCCATTGACAGTTATCGTGTTTCCCTGTTCATTTACGAAAAAATACAGTCCGATAACCCCATGGGATGAAACACAACTTTACTAGCATGTAAAGGGCGTTCATGAACTTCATTAGGATTTTGTTTGTCCAGTGACGATGTTTATTCACATAACCTGTGAGATGAAAATGTGCCTCATCAGACGTCCACAATTTGTTTAGAAATTCATCGTCGATGTTTATTTTTGTTATCATTCGTTGACAGAATACTAATCGTAACGTTCTAGGCGCTACGGTCTGGAACCGGGCTACCACTACGGTCGCAGGTTCGAATCCTGCCTCGGGCATGGATGTGTGTGATGTCCTTAGGTTAGTTAGGTTTAATTAGTTCTAAGTTCTAGGCGACTGATGACCTCACCAGTTGAGTCGCATAGTGCTCAGAGCCATTTGAGCCAACTAATCGTAACCATTCAGTTGTAGTTTTTACGGATTAAATTTTAAATCAAGATGAAGAATTCTGCAAACATTCTCCCCGGACATTCCAACCACTGCTGCTTGCTTACGAATTGAACGCCTTGGGTTCCGTAAGACAGACTCGCGTACAACACCAATGTTCGCTGGAGAACGCACACTTATTGGTCGTCCTGTTGGTTTCTTCTTGAGGGCAGATCCATCCTCTTCAAAGTTATTGAACCAATATTCTATCCCGCGTTTCGACGGAACGGCTTGCTGACGTCCTAAATTATAAAAAACGTTGGAAGTCCCTCTGCGCCTCTACGATGGTATCATTGTTTCTATAAAACATTTTTATGGCTAACGCACGCTGTTGTCCGTTCCCCTGATCAATGATTACTGAAATGGCGGACTGTTTACTCGTTAACTGTCACGAACCCGAAGTGCTGCCACCTGCCCATGGCTGCCACCACTCATTTCAAACATTTCCGTTATTCTGTGTCAACCTGTACATTACAGAAGAAACTTCTTTACAAACTCGCTAATAATAAACTTTGTACGTGTGTCTTTGGTTTTTGTAAATTTTGAAATCCTATATTATGGAATTTATTGTATATCAGTTTGTGGTGAATTTACCAAATATCAATCCAGCTTGTAAATGGGAACACTGCGTAATTAACGCTATAAGAATAATTTTTGATCTGCCGTGGTTATTAATTGGCAATAATTTAGAAAATATTTTTAGATTTTTTGTCCACGTTTAAGTTAGCACACTTTAGCGTAGTCATATAAATGATATTACATAAGAAATACATGTTGCAACAGTGACACTTGGCGGTCCAGTTTTCAACGCCTATCCATTACTTGTCACCACCTACCAGTCTAGGGGCGCCCTGGCTGCAACTACAGGGTGTTTCAAAAATGACCGGTATATTTGAAACGGCAATAAAAACTAAAGGAGCAGGGATAGAAATACACCGTTTGTTGCAATATGCTTGGGACAACAGTACATTTTCAGGCAGACAAACTTTCGAAATTACAGTAGTTACAATTTTCAACAACAGATGGCGCTGCGATCTGGGAAACTCTACAGTACGATATTTTCCACATATCCACCATGTGTAGCAATAATATGGCGTAGTCTCTGAATGAAATTACCCGAAACCTTTGACAACGTGTCTGGCGGAATGGCTTCACATGCAGATGAGATGTACTGCTTCAGCTGTTCAATTGTTCCTGGATTCTGGCGGTACATCTGGTCTTTCAAGTGTCCCCACAGAAAGAAGTCACAGGGGTTCATGTCTGGCGAATAGGGAGGCCAATCCACGCCGCCTCCTGTATGTTTCGGATAGCCCAAAGCAATCACACGATCATCGAAATATTCATTCAGGAAATTAAAGACGTCGGCCGTGCGATGTGGCCTGGCACCATCTTGCATAAACCACGAGGTGTTCGCAGTGTCGTCTAAGGCAGTTTGTACCGCCACAAATTCACGAAGAATGTCCAGATAGCGTGATGCAGTAATCGTTTCGGATCTGAAAAATGGGCCAATGATTCCTTTGGAAGAAATGGCAGCCCAGACCTGTACTTTTTGTGGATGCAGGGACGATGGGACTGCAACATGGGGCTTTTCGGTTCCCCATATGCGCCAGTTCTGTTTATTGACGAAGCCGTCCAGGTAAAAATATGCTTCGTCAGTAAACCAAATGCTGCCCACTATATCGTTAGCGAATGTCTCTCGTGCAGCAATGGTGGCGGCGCTGAGGGGTTGCCACATTTGAATTTTGTATGGATAGAGGTGTAAACTCTGGCGCATGAGACGATACGTGGACGTTGGCGTCATTTGGACCGCAGCTGCAACACGGCGAACGGAAACCCGAGGCCGCTGTTGGATCACCTGCTGCACTAGCTGCGCGTTGCCCTCTGTGGTTGCCGTACGCGGTCGCCCTACCTTTCCAGCATGTTCATCCATCACTTTCCCAGTCCGTTGAAATTTTTCAAACAGATCCTTTATTGTATCGCTTTTCGGTCCTTTGGTTACATTAAACCTCCGCTGAAAACTTCGTCTTGTGGCAACAACACTGTGTTCTAGGCGGTGGAATTCCAACACCAGAAAAATCCTCTGTTCTAAGGAATAAACCATGTTGTCTACAGCACACTTGCACGTTGTGAACAGCACACGCTTACTGCAGAAAGACGACGTACAGAATGGCGCACCCACAGACTGCGTTGTCTTCTATATCTTTCACATCACTTGCAGCGCCATCTGTTGTTGAAAATTGTAACTACTGTAATTTCGAAAGTTTGTCCGCCTGAAAATGTACTGTTGTCCCAAGCATATTGCAACAAACGGTGTATTTCCATCGCTGCTCGTTTAGTTTTTATTGCCGTTTCAAATATACCGGTCATTTTTGAAACACCCTGTTTGTACTCTGTTGTGAGTGACATATGGGAGACGTACGTGATGAATGACTGTGTTTATAACTGTTTTGACTTTGACATACCGATGCATCAGTCTTCTAGTCTGTTACGTAAATGGCAATTCATGAGAAAAAGTACTTTTACTGCTGTTTTAAGATACATGCAATTATGTGTCTGTAGAGGTGTGTTGTTCACTCCGTCTTCTTTTTCTTTTATATTGTACCTGATACTGTACGTTACGACTGTTTCGTTTATAGTCGTATGAGTAAATGCTTCACAGATTTGAAGATGGCAACTCTGTTTACCGAAACCAGGTATCGAGAAGGAAGGTAATATTAGCTATCTTGGAAAAAAAAGTTTATCATCTGTAATGCAGAGGAGGTTGCGTTTTGGGAATACTACTTGCTAAAAATTGATGTGAGACGGTTGGAGATTTTCAGATAATGTTGTCGCTGCATTATTTCCTCGCTCGTAATTTATCATGAATACGAGAAAGACAAAAATTTACCAAATTCTCTTCATTGCCTCAGGTCAACTATTTTGATTGTGGAGAAGTGATGAAACAAAATTATCTGTTCGCATGGCCCGCACTCGGAATTAAAGCACATCACTCCTTTACTACTCAACTAATTTCACGGCAGTCACATTTTTTATGAACAGTGAATTTTGTAAGGATGATAGTAATTGTTAAGGAATGAGGTTCACAAATAGTTTTTAATGTTAGTTTCTTTCCTGTTATGTAGTAAATCGAGATTCTACCACTATCTCCGCATGAAAATTTGGTTTTGTAATTGTGTGTGAGTTGCACTTAGTGAAACACGGTTTCTCGTCAGTAAAGCAAGATGTGCTTTGCATAGCTGCTTTCTCTTCTGTTGCACTGGTGCCGTTTCTTTAGGATTAGGAAGGCGGAGGAGGAGACTAATTGTGGGGCGGTGGGTGGAAAATTATTATTTATGTATATTTGCCGGTCTCAACACAGGCTCTCTAACTACAATGTTGGCAACCAGAAAGTGATTAGCAAAAACGTGTTACCTGTAATTAGAGTTCACTGTGCCCATTCTGATGGAGAAATTAAGTTATTGATTATTGAAGTTCATTACTTTGAGGATTTAGGATGATGTCTGGGATTCAAGAATATGTAGTTTACTATAACAATGTTCACTATATTCTGAAAACGATAAAGCGTAAAATTCCAGACAAATTATTACGCATATCAGCTATTATACTTTCAGAGAGTCTATTGCATGGATCCTGTTATCCCTAGATAACGAAACTGTTCAATAATCGTTATCGATGTAAATCTTCAAATTGAATGCTCGCCATGTTAATACTCATCAAACGCCACACTAGTAGTTGTAGAAAGTCTGTCCTGCGGCGACACGTGAAAATACCACATACGCAAACTGAGAGTAAATCACTGGAGTTGTTCCATTATTAACTCTTTAACCCAATGCGAACTCACTGTTACGTGCATACCGAGTTACATAATAAGGCATCCAAGGCTGTTCCTGCCGACTGCACAAACGCGATGCGGCTTCCGACGCTGAGTGCGCGCTGATACGAAAATATTTTTTTTTTTTTTTTGGTCATCAGTCTACTGACTGGGTTGATGCAGCCCGCCACGAACTCCTTTCCTGTGCTAACCTCTTCATCTCAGAGTAGCACTTGCAACCTACGTCCTCAATTATTTGCTTGACGTATTCCAGTCTCTGTCTTCCTCTACAGTTTTTGCCCTCTACAGCTTCCTCTAGTACCATGGAAGTCATTCCCTCATGTCTTAGCAGATGTCCTATCATCCTGTCCCTTCTCCTTATCAGTGTTTTCCACATATTCCTTTCCTCTCCGATTCTGCGTAGAACCTCCTCATTCCTTACCTTATCAGTCCACCTAATTTTCAACATTCGTCTGTAGCACCACATCTCAAATGCTTCCATTCTCTTCTTTTCCGGTTTGCCCGTAGTCCATGTTTCACAACCATACAATGCTGTACTCCAGACGTACATCCTCAGAAATTTCTTCCTCAAATTAAGGCCGGTATTTGATATTAGTAGACTTCTCTTGGCCAGAAATGCCTTTTTTGCCATAGCGAGTCTGCTTTTGATGTCCTCCTTGCTCCGTCCGTCATTGGTTATTTTACTGCCTAGGTAGCAGAATTCCTTAACTTTATTGACTTCGTGACCATCAATCCTGATGTTAAGTTTCTCGCTGTTCTCATTTCTACTACTTCTCATTACCTTCGTCTTTCTCCGATTTACTCTCAAACCATACTGTGTACTCATTAGACTGTTCATTCCATTCAGCAGATCACTTAATTCTTCTTCACTTTCACTCAGGATAGCAATGTCATCAGCGAATCGTATCATTGATATCGTTTCACCTTGTATTTTAATTCCACTCCTGAACCTTTCTTTTATTTCCATCATTGCTTCCTCGATGTACAAATTGAAGAGTAGGGGCGAAAGGCTACAGCCTTGTCTTAAACCCTTCTTAATACGAGCACTTCGTTCTTAATCTTCCACTCTTATTATTCCCTCTTGGTTGTTGTACATATTGTATATGACCCGTCTCTCCCTATAGCTTACCCCTACTTTTTTGAGAATCTCCAACAGCTTGCACCATTCTATATTGTCGAACGCTTTTCCAGGTCGACAAATCCTATGAAAGTGCCTTGATTTTTCTTTAGCCTTGCTTCCATTATTAGCCGTAACGTCAGAATTGCCTCTCTCGTCCCTTTACTTTTCCTAAAGCCAAACTGATCGTCACCTAGCGCATTCTCTATTTTCTTTTTCATTCTTCTGTATATTATTCCTGTAAGCAGCTTCGATGCATGAGCTGTTAAGCTGATTCGTCTTCGGAATTGTGTGGATGATGCTTTTCCGAAAGTCAGATGGTATATCGTCAGACTCATATATTCTACACACCAACGTGAATAGTCGTTTTGTTGCCACTTCCCCCAATGATTTTAGAAATTCTGATGGAATGTTATCTATCCCTTCTGCCTTATTTGACCGTAAGTCCTCCAAAGCTCTTTTAAATTCCGATTCTAATACTGGATCCCCTATGTCTTCTAAATCGACTCCTGTTTCTTTTTCTATCACATCAGACAAATCTTCACCCTCATAGAGGCTTTCAATGTATTCTTTCCACCTATCTGCTCTCTCCTCTGCATTTAACAGTGGAATTCCCGTTGCACTTTCAATGTTCCCACCGTTGCTTTTAATGTCACCAAAGGTTGGTTTGACTTTCCTGTATGCTGAGTCTGTCCTTCCGACAATCATATCTTTTTCGATGTCTTCACATTTTTCCTGCAGCCATTTCGTCTTAGCTTCTCTGCACTTTCAATTTATTTCATTCCTCAGCGACTTGTATTTCTGTATTCCTGATTTTCCCGGAACATGTTTGTACTTACTCCTTTCATCGATCAACTGAAGTATTTCTTCTGTTACCCATGGTTTCTTCGTATCTACCTTCTTTGTACCTATGTTTTCCTTCCCAACTTCTGTGATGGCCCTTTTTAGAGATGTTCATTCCTCTTCAACTGTACTGCCTACTGCGCTATTCCTTATTGCTGTATCTATAGCGTTAGAGATCTTCAAACGTATCTAATTATTCCTTAGTACTTCCGTATCCCACTTCTTTGCGTATTGATTCTTCCTGACTAATGTCTTGAACTTCAGCCTGCTCTTCATCACTACTATATTGTGATCTGAGTCTATATCTGCTCCTGGGTACGCCTTACAATCCAGTATCTTAGTTCGGAGTCTCTGTCTGACCATGATGTAATCTAATTGAAATCTTCCAGTATCTCCCGACCTTTTCCAAATATACCTCCTCCTCTTGTGATTCTTGAACAGGGTATTCGCTATTACTAGCTGAAACTTGTTACAGAACTCAATTAGTCTTTCTCCTCTTTCATTCCTTGTCCCAAGCCCATATTCTCCTGTCACCTTTTCTTTTACTCCTTCCCCTACAACTGCATTCCAGTCGCCCATGACTATTAGAGTTTCGTCCCCCTTTACATACTGCATTACCCTTTCAATATCCTCATACTCTTTCTCTATCTGTTCATCTTCAGCTTGCGACGTTGGCATGTATACCTGAACTATCGTTGTCGGTGTTGGTCTGCTGTCAATTCTGATTAGAACAACCCGGTCACTGAACTGTTCACAGTAACACACCCTCTGCCCTACCTTACTATTCATAACGAATCCCACACCTGTTATACCATTTTCTGCTGCTGTTGATATTACACGATACTCATCTGACCAGAAATCCTTGTCTTCCTTCCACTTCACTTCACTGACCACTACTATATCTCGATTGAGCCTTTGCATTTCCCTTTTCCGATTTTCTAGTTTCCCTACCACGTTCAAGCTTCTGACATTCCACGCCCCGACTCGTAGAACGTTATCCTTTCGTTGATTATTCAATCTTTTTCTCATAGTAACCTCCCCCTTGGCAGTCCCCTCCCGGATATCCGAATGGGGGACTATTCCGGAATCTTTTGCCAGTGGAGAGATCATCATGACACTTCTTCAATTACAGGCCACATGTCCTGTGGATACACGTTACGTGTCTTTAATGCATTGGTTTCCATTGCCTTCTGCATCCTCATGTCGTTGATCATTGCTGATTCTTCCGCCTTTAGGGGCAATTTCCCACCCCTAGGACAAGAGAGTGCCCTGAACTTCTATCCGCTTCTCCGCCCTCTTTGACAAGGCCGTTGGCAGAATGAGGCTGACTTCTTATGCCGGAAATCTTCGGCCGCCAATGCTGATTATTTATCAAAATTTAGGCAGTGGTGGGGCTCGAACCCGGGACCGAAGACGTTTTTGATTATGAGTCAAAGATGCTACCCCCTTTTTTTTTTAAATCTCGTTTTATTCGCTTTGGTTCGTTGCATCTTCTCGGGGCGGACGTCGTAAGACATCCATTGAAGTTCGTTGTTGATCGATTAGCTCAGTTTTTTTATTACAGAGGGCTGCTAACCCTCTGACCGAACACACTGAGCTACCGTGCCGGCGCCATAGACCACGGGTACCAGCTGGAATAGAACTGGGGCCTGGCTCTCGCTCGCAGCGCTCTTATTTATATAGCCGCGGTGCTGACCACTAAAGGTGCAGCCGACAACATTTGCCTTACTGACTAGCCGCTGGGCTAGCAAAACACCACTTCAAGTTACTAAATAATCAACTGCTTCATTCGCTGTAGGCCAATGAAACTCTCGATTTAATTGTACAATCAGCACACAGGTAAATATCAATAATGAAACTCTAATGTGGCTAGGTTAAATACGTTTGGCAAGAGGATTATTTTAGGTATGCTGCACGCAATATATGAGCTCTGAACTTGCCCTTTGGAGAGATGCTACAGCTATGGTTTTATAGGTACATTTTTGAAACTTCTCACATCTTTGTTATTACAGCGCATCTCCATTCTACCTAAATCTAAACATCGTGGCTTTATCTAATCACCCCCTTATCTACCTTGTTTCTCAACTTTTAGGACACAAAAACAGGAAATCACGAATTTCCACCAAAATATTACTTTGTGAGATCCAGCATGCTGTTTCCATTAAATGACAAAGATAAAGGAATCTGAATATAAATTTTTAAGTTTCTAGCTCCTTCCTGTTGCGCCAATGATTTTTACATAAAATGTCCAAATTTCGAAAACTGTCAAAGTTACTAAACTGAAACTTAACACATTATTATTTTAGCATCACTCCTGACATGATATTAACTTTTCATATTATTTATTTTGTTTTTAAGGTATTGCACAACATTCGTGGCGCCATAGCTAGTTAAAGTGGACTAGGCTGGCACACAATAGAAAGCATATGAATTCTATATGGCGTGAGTAGGCTGCATCCCTACATTAACATCCCGCCGACATCGAGGTCATTAGAAACGGAGAACTAGCTTCGATTAGGGAGGAATGGAGAAGGATAGCAGCCGTGCCCTTTCGAAGGAACCATCTCGACATTTGCCTAAGCGGTTTAGGGAAATCCAGGAAAAATTTCTGGATGAACGGACGCGGGTTTTAGCCGTCGTCTTCTCGACTGAGAGACCATTGTGATAACAACTGCACCACTTCGTTCGCTAAGGTTTCTTTTCATTGGTTTGATGTTTTGATATTCACCACTTTCGAGTAGTACAGAGTTTCCGTTGCCAGAAGGTAAGTCATGAAAATATGTTAAGACCAGTTTAACATTATAGTCAGGACACAGTAACATCATTTACAGTGAATCTTTTAAAACTGTTATCACGTTCAGTTTAGGTAAAGTTTGGTCGATTTCATCTTCTTTCGCAGACGCTCTTAACGTGCATCATTTAATGTCAGGAAATCTGTTCAGTCAGTTAAAATTATAGACCATATTTACAGAAGCGTTTCGGACTTTTATTCATTCAAAATAATTTTGTTAAAAATTTTTATTCTGTTACCTTTGTGTTTGGGACCTGCAGTTCATGTACTGTGATGTCACTTACTGCAGCACTGATCACTGCGCCGTGCAGCACAGAGTTTCACAGGACGGCTTCTTTAGGATACAGTTTTACGTCGGAAATCATACAGTAACACAGTTGCAGAATGGTTTGGCGACTCTTATATCACACATATATCAGACTTATCAGACTTACAGCAGACATATATCAGGGGCGGCTCCAGAACTGCGGAAGGCAACGGAATACCACCGCAGATCATCTTCCCTGCATAATGCAGTCTCCATTTTATGCACAAAAAATGGCTTCCTCTCATGTTAAATCAGTGTCCGGAGGTAAAATAGTCCCCCATTCGGATCTCCGGGGGGGACAACTTGAAAGGAGGCAAAAAATCAAAACGAGAATTGGTACCTGGAACGTCAGAACTCTGCTACTAGCAGGAAAACTAGAAAAACTTAAAAGAGAGATGGAAAAGAATCATATGGACCTCGTAGGAGTTGCTGAGGTAAGATGGAATGGACATGGAGAGTAGCAGTCAGATGAATATGTATTCCACTACTCAAGAGGAGAAGTAAATGGAATTAATGGAGTAGGAATGATTATGACAAACGAATTGGCTAAATGTGAGGAATATGTAGACTATGCAAATGACCGGGTTATTGGTGTAAGGCTGAAAGGAGCACAAAAAGATTTACTGATTGTCCAGGTGTATATGCCAACTTCAGAACATGATGACCAAATTGTAGAGGAAACGTACAATGTAATACAGAGAATAATGGACGAAAATAAAAAATGCTGCAAAATAGTAATGTGAGACTGGAACGCCATTGTGGGAGAAGGGAAAGAGGGAAACATAGTAGGCAGTCATGGTCTTGGAAAGAGAAATGACAGAGGTGAATGGTTAATTGACTTCTGCAGGGAAAGGCAGCTGGTAGCGGCAAACACATGGTTCAAGAACCATAAGAGAAGGCTCTACACTTGGAAATCACCAGGGGATAAATACAGAAACCAAATCGATATTGTACTGGTAGAAGAAAGATACAGGAATGGAATCAAGAAGGTGCACACATTACCAGGTGCAGATATTAATAGTGACCACAACTTACTTATGGCAGAAATTGAAATAAGAATGAAAAAAAAGAAAAAGGCGACAATGGTGAAGAAGTGGGATCTAGAGAAGATAAGGTCCAACAAAGAACAAATTACAGAAATGCTGTCTCGGGACTTTATAAACACATTACGAGACAAAGAAGCACCTGATAATCCCAACGAGTACTGGAATATGCTCAAAGAAGGAATTATTAAAGCAGGACACCAAAATATAGGATATGTAAAAGGGAAAAGGTCAAAAGAACCATGGGTCACACAAGAAATGATTTCCAAGATGGAGGAGAGAAGAAAATTGAAAAACAAGAACACTGAAGATGCAAGAAAGATATACAGAAGGTTAAATAACGAACTGCAAAGAGAAACAGAGCAGGCTAGGAAAAAATGGCTAAAAGAGGAGTTTGATTAAATTGAAGAACTGGACAGGAAGGGAAGATACGACTTACTATACAACAGTGTAAAGACTATGACATGGGAACAAAACAGAGCAGGAAGTGCTACTATGGGAATTTTGAGTAAAGACGAGGAGGTAGAGTACAAAGATCGTGACGATGTCCTCCAGAGATGGGAAGAATATATAAAAGAGCTATATGACACAAATAGCAAACCAGAAACTCTGGAACTTGAATCACACAACAGTGTAAGTGATGAAGAGAAAGGACCGACCATCATAATGGAAGAAGTAAAGTCTGCCATTGCTACAATGAAAAATGGCAAAGCAGTAGGTACAGATACAATACCGGGAGAAATACTAAAATGTTTGAACCACAATGGAATAAGAGAAATATTGAGGTTATGTAATAAAATATATGACAGTGGTGGATGGCCTGAGGACTTTTTGACAACAGTAATGATTCCATTACCGAAAAAAAAAGGAACCAAGAAATGAAGCGAGCACAGGACAATCAGCCTCATTTCACATGCAGCCAAAGTGATGTTAAGAATAATTAATAAAAGACTTGAAAAAGTAATAGAGGAGAATCTCGGCGAGGAGCAGTTTGGCTTTAGACGGAATACGGGCACCAGAGATGCAATAGGGCTCCTACGAATCTTGGGAGAAAGGTTTATTGAAAAAGGAAGAGACCTATATATGTGCTTCATCGATTTAGAGAAGGCATTTGACAATGTGGTTTGGGACAAGCTGGCGACTGTTATGAGGGAAAAGAGAGTGGACTGGAAAACCAGAAGACTTATAAACTCATTATACCTTAATCAAAAAGTTTCAGTTAAAGTGAGAGGAGAAAGTACAAACTGGATCAGACTAGGGAAAGGAGTAAGACAAGGATGTTGTTTATCACCTACTCTTTTCAACCTGTACTTGTAAAATATGGTTGACCAATGCTCATTAGATGACAAAGGAGTAGAAATTTGAGGAAGAAGAGTAGGGTGCTTGAGATTTGCTGATGACATGGTCCTTCTAACCACAGGGGAAAAAGAATTACAGGATTTGGTGGACACCATTGCAACTAACGGAGAAAAATATGGAATGAAAATTAACACAAATAAAACAAAAGTATTGGCAATAGGAGGAAATAAGGAAATAAAAATTGTGCTGAATGGAGAAACACTAGAACAGGTGCAAAATTTTAAGTATCTTGGAAGCAGGATAGACACCGACTGGAAGTGCACCACAGAAATTAAAACAAGGATAGCAATGGCAAAATAGGCGTTTTATAAGAAAAGGAGAATCTTCTGCAGCGGTCTGGACAGAGAACTCAGAAAGAGACTCATAAAATGTCTTGAATGGAGTGTTCTTCTATATGGCTCTGAAACATGGACTATGAGGAAAAAAGACAGAGACAGGCTGGAGGCTTTTGAGATCTGGACATGGCGGAAGATGGAAAGAATAAGTTGGATGGAAAGAGTAAAAAATGAAGAGGTACTGAGAAGAGTGGGAGAGAAAAGACAGTTACTAGATGTAATAAAGAGAAGAAAAAGAAATTGGATTGGGCATATATTAAGAAAGAATGACGGACTGATAAAAACAGTTTTAGAAGGTTATGTAGAAGGGAAAAGGAAGCGAGGAAGGAAGAGATTCCAGATACTGGATGACGTGATGGACGGTACAACATACAGCAGCTTTAAGAAGGAAGCAATGGATCGCAGAAAATGGAGAGGCAAAGGACCTGCTAATATAGCAGATAACTGCTGATGATGATATCAGACATCCTCTTAACAAGACGAAACCACTTTAGTTTACAACAATAAAATTCACAAACTAAATAAAACCTAAGTTGCACGGCAAGTCCCTATTTAAGGTTAGATTATCATTCACTGTCTCTCACATGGTATAACAGCTACCAGTTCGACTTTTTAAAATATTGGTAGGTCCGTAGGTGTTACATCATTGTTCTAAAACAAATCGATAAACTGGAATTGAAAGTTAAAGGTGATAGGGAAAACTAATGAGGCTGCGTTAGCAATATCATGGGATGTAAGTTGTAACTTTCGCACATATAGGTGAGATCACGTCAAACGTCACACAGAGAACTCCCGAGAAAAGCAATTATGTCTTTAATTTTCCGCATATCCTTATTCATTCTCGAATTAGGCTCATTTTATGCAGACAAGGCATAATGAATTGTCTACGCATGGCCCAACTAATAAACGATTATCTTGACGCCTAGATCACGTTAAGCGGACCGATTTGCAGGTTCCCTATCTAACGGCTTCTAGGAGCAGCAAAAATTTTGTTTTAAACTTTTTGCATGATTACTGTACGAAAATAAAAATTTTAAATGCAGTCATAGTCTGCTCGTTCAGAGGTATAATCTTATGTTCGAAGTTAGCACAATAAGACCAGAATTACTGTTAGAAACTCTGTGTTTCTCTGATCATTGTACAACACCTATTCAGGAGACATGGTATCATAAACATTGACATCTGTGGTACATTAAGTTTTGCTCAAAATTCAGTGCTAATTACTAAGTTTATATTCATCCAGTATTTCATAATGAGACAAGTTAGGGACTTCTAACAATCTTTACATAATTTGAAACCGTTCCTAAGCTTTTTCTTGCTTACATGCTTAAAACAAATATTTAATAAGTTAAGCATGCGCGGGAGTTCGGATGTTTAAAGAACTGGGGGTTTACTGATAGCACTCTAAGCGAATGAAATCCAGTGATCGTGGTGGGAACTCCTCCCGACCTGTACGACTTTCCCATCTCCAGGGAATTCTGATATCCATGTTATGCCTGTACTGCTATCTGGGATGAAAAAGAAAGGTGGTAGTGTGACTTCAAAAGACTGCAGTGACGGCGGCACATACTGCAGCCTATATGAGTTATCATCAGCACTAGCCTCGTTCCGTACAAAATGCGATATCACTCGAAAACGAATGAACCTGTGCTCAAATGAAAGGCAGCATTGATTTTCTGATGTAGTTCTCTATCAGTCTGAGGTCATTTGAAGCCGTTTGTGTCTGAAAATTGAGAGTTGCTTCTGGACGGCGGATTTCAAAAGGGTTATCATGTCCGTACGAAAGCCTCATAAATTTTAACCTGTCCCAACTCATACTGCTCAACTTTAAAATTCAGTTTAACTGGCTGTTTTTATGTTAGACCATTCTGTTCAGCATCTGGTAGGGAAGGTATGCATTTTTTCGGAGGTACATAATAGACCTGTTGGAATCGACAAGTTTATGTAAATGCTAGGTCTCTATCGTAAATCACCTTGCTAATTCACTGAAGAGCTAAAGAAACTGCTACACCAGCCTAATATCGTGCAGAGCCCCTGCGATCACGCAGAAGTGCCGCAACACGACTTTGCATGGACTCGACTAATGCCTGAAGTAGTGCTGGAGGGAAATGACATCATGAATCCTGCAGGGCTGTCCATAAATCCCTAAGAGTACTGGGGGTTGGAGATCTCTTCTGAACAGCACGTTGCAAAGCATCCCAGATATGCTCAATAATGTTCATGTCAGGCGAGTCTGGTGGCCAGAGGAAGTGTTTAAACTCTGAAGAGTGTTCCTGGAGCCACTCTGTAGCACTTCTGGACGTATATTGTGTTGCATTGTCCTACGGTATTTGCCCAAGTCCGTCGGAATACACAATGGACATGAATGGATGCAGGTGATCAGACAGGATGCTTACGTACGTGTTACCTGTCGGAGTCGTATAAAGACATATTAGGGGTCCCATATCACTCCAACTGCACACGCCCCACACCCTTATAGAGACTCCACCAGGTTGAATAATCCCCTGCTGACATGCAGGGTCCATGGGTTCATGAAGTTGTTTCCGACATTGCTCCGACCGCATAAAGATCCTACAAGAACGGGACCAACGACGACACAAGACAATCGTTCAACGTGACAGGAGTGCAACCCTTCCGCAAATTGCTGCAGATTTAATTGCTCGGCAATCAACATATGTCAGCGTGCTAACCATTAAACGAAACATCATCGATAAGGCTTTCAGAGCAGAAGGCCCACTAGTATACCCTTGACGATTGCACGTCATAAAGCTTTTCGCCTCGCCTTGGCCCGTCAATACCGACATTGGACTGTTTATGACTGGAAACATGTTGCCTGGTCGGACGAGTCCCATTTCAAAGTGTATCGAGTGGGTGGTCGTGTACGGGTATGCAGTCAACCTTATGAATTCATGGACTCAGTACGTCAGAAGGGGACTGCTCAAGTTGATGGAGGCTCTGTAATGGTGTGGGGGTGTGCAGTTCGAGTGATATGGTACCCCTTATACGTCTAGATATGACTCTGGTAGATGACCCGTACGTAGGCATCCTGCCGATCACCTGCATCCATTCATGTCCATTGTGCATTTCGACGAACGTGGGCAATTACAGCAGGACAATGCGACACCACACAGGTCCAGAACTGCTACAGAGGGACTCTAGGACCCTCTTCCGAGTTCAGACACTACCGCTGGTCACCAGACTCCCCAGACCTCCCCAGACACGAAATTATTGACCATATATTGGCTGCTTTGCAACGTGCTGTTCAGAAGTGATCTCAACACCCTCGTACTCTTACGGGTTTATGGAAGCCCGGCAGGATTCATGGTGTCAGTGCTGGGAGCACTACATCACACATTAGTCGAGTCCAAGCCCCGTCCTGTTGCGACACTTCTGAGTGCTCCCTGAGCCATTCACGATATTGCGCATGGGTACCAGTTTCTTTGGCTCTTTAGTGTATAATGTTGATGACGTCCTTCAAACCCATCTGGTAAGAATACCATACCATGCTGTAACTGTAATAGTACGGAAGAGGACCAACAACAGCAGCGTAAGCAGTTTCATTAGTTGCACATTCCATGTATTCAGCGAATAAAGTCAGTATTTGATTCACCTTCTCCAAAGCATCGTCTATGTGACGGATCAGTTTCAAATTCTTCGTAATTTAAAACCCTTTTTATGCTGTCGAATGGTTCAAATGGCTCTGAGCACTATGGGACTTAACATCTGAGGTCATCAGTACCCAGAACTTAGAACTACTTAAAACTAACTAACCTAAGGGCATCACACGCATCCATGCCCGAGGCAGGATTCGAACCTGCGAACGTAGCGGTCGCGCGGTACCAGACTGTAGCTCCTAGAACCTGCTCGGCCACTTCAGCCGGCTATGCTGTCAATCGACGACGTAAGAATTTGTGTAATTTATGGTGTAACGAAATTTAACCTATTTGTTTGAGGACATTGTCCTAGAGGACGTAATTCTCGCATAGAGAACATCAACATTTTTATTCCTCAGGGTCAGTTACGACTTTTCACAACAAGCCCTGTAACTTATCTAATCAATGTGTAGTTCATTATGATCTAATGATGACTTTTTTAGACCTGTTGTCGCGGGGAAGCGTCTTTGGTTAGGAATCACTAGTAATCACAATGTCTTGAGTCTAATTCGTTCCAGCCACTTCATAAGTTTTGAATAGTAATCATAAGCAGTGACGGCAGGAAGCTTCCAATACAAAGAGCCGAAACGTTCAGGCAACAACATTGTCCTAGAGGGCGTAGGAACAGACAGTTTCACGATCAATGGGATGGGAAACCCCCCTGAAAAAGTGCAGTGATCAACGGCATGAGGACGTAGATAACGAGGAAAACCGAAGCATAGAACTATTTAGCTTTTTTTTTTTAAAAAAAAAGTGAAAAGCCCTCTCTGAAAAATAGTGATTATTTAATACCACGTTCCATCCTTTTAGGGCATTATCCGATTACGTAGTATTCGGCAAACATGCGTTGGTCAAAAAATGTGCTTTAAAGATTGTGGGCCTTGACATAACAGCATCCGCAGACTTAGAAGCACAAGGACCGCGCGTAGGAACATATACAGCTAATCATTAGCTGATGAATCCCATTTCTGGCATGATTTCTGCATTTGTGTGATTTCCATATACCACATTTGTAGAGGCACTACGATCCATATGAGTACAGTCGTATACCTGCTTATTTTTGACGCTCCCTAATAATGCGATAGTTATAATGTTCTGAAGAAGGGCGGTAAGTGCCTGAAACTGGTAGAGAAATTGCAAGATATACCCCAATGTCACGATCAAGGTGAGCCTATATTCTACCCTCCGCCTTCCCTTCCCCTCATCTCTCAACCCGCCACCGTCCCCTCGTCCCTTCCCCTCCATTGTAGGTCGATTTCTGAAGTGTAAACGGCAGGAAAATCAATATCGAAGATGGGGCGTCCTCCTTCGGCTATGTTACATAGCCTGCATGGCTGCCGGATTTCCCCTGTACATTTAGGATATTATTTAGGATATTATGACTATAATTTATACCCAGCATGGCTATATTTATGACATTATTATCTGTATCACTATAATTTATGACTCACTATGGCCTCTGGATATTTTTCAAAGATAGCTTTGTCTTAATTAGTATAATTCATGAACAAATATGACCACTACAATGAAAACATTCTTGCCCAAGATGTTAAAACACATGCTACAGGCATTTACAAGCTTGAAAAGCAACACAGTTGGCAATTACTGATTCAAGATGTTAAAACACATGCTGCAGGCATCTACAAGCTTGAAAAGCAATACAGTTGGCAATTACTGATTTACGTAATATCAAATTAAAACAAATGAAAAGTATATGTAACCAAAATTGCCGAAATAAGTTAAAAATATGAAATGAGGCAAATGCATGTAAAATAAGAACCTGTATTTTTTTGCTAGAAAATATAAGTTCACAGGCAGACTAGTCAAATACCTTCATTAATTCTTAGTCATTTCACTTCCGCTACAAGTTAATGAAGTTCAAGTGTGTCTTATTGAAGCATTTATTGCAGACTGAAATCGGATGCACAGTTTATTATGACATACTTTTGCCGGCCAGAGTGGCCGAGCGGTTCTAGGCACTACAGTCTGGAACCACGCGACCGTAACGGTCGCAGGTTCGAATCCTGCCTCGGGCATGGATGTGTGTGATGTCCTTAGGTTGGTTAGGTTTAAGTAGTTCTAAGTTCTAGGGGACTGATGACCTCAGAAGTTAAGTCCCATAGCGCTCAGAGCCATTTGAACATACCTTTTATGTATTCTGATGGCAAGCACAGTCTTCCGTCTGACAACTTGTTTTTATAAATAGGGAAAGATCGCTCATCTTCACAAGCAGTCAACGGTGTGTATCTGTACAGGGCGATTATGCTACGAACAGTAGTTCACGCGGTTCTACTGTTTCACCATCAAGATAACAAGATTTGAGTATGCAGGGTTCTTATTCAGCACAGATCGCAGTTTACTGGGAACTGCACCACCCACTTGATCTAGTACAATCTTGACGTTCCAAATAGCATCTTCCATTACTTCCACAACCTCTTGGAGAGGCATACTTGTCTCCAGTGTGTTGATACTGTCGGGAAGCTAACTCAAGTGACTTCCGATGTCTGAAACTGAACTGAACTCTTGAGAACTGTTGAATGCTGACAAGGATTCACTCGCATATACTGCAGGATCAAACGAAATGTTCTCCGTCACTGCCTTCAGAGTTTCAAAGTGATTATTGTAGAACATTACAGCTCAGTCCATGTTGCCCTCCTCCTTATCATTGGCTCCGGAGTCAGAGGTACGCCAGGCAGCTGCTGTTTGTAGCGTTGCACATCATAAGAACATTTCAAAAAGAGCTGATATCAGTGTACATTTTTCTGGAAACTGATATCAAACTGTCTGGGGAACTCGTTGCAATGCATTAGCGGTACGTGTAACATACACTGAGTTTGGATAAATTACATCAAGCAATTTCCCCGCTTTCATCAGGTGTGCAGCTGCTTCTGTGTACGTCACTAGGACTCTCTCCTCTTTACGCCATGTAGCGATGGTGCCCTATGTCCATAAATAATGAGTACAGGAAATGCTGAACTATTTGTTGTCTCCAAAGGTAGAGAGTAAATCGAATGGGGTTTAGATGCAGCGTCAGAGACCAAATTTACCAGCGTTAGATTAGCGGTGAAACGGCCTACAGCATCGTCTCATCAGTAGAAATCCCTGCAGGTGACATGCCATTGTCAGCCCTGACTTTTCTAATATGCCAACATAGCAAGAGCGCAGATAACTCTTCGTGAGAATGGACTCCTTGGGAATGTGGCTGCAGTACTTCTGTTAGAAATGTTTAAATACAGATATATAGAGTTTGTTCCAGGATATGTTCCCTGAAGTCACTGCAAAACAGAGTTCTTTGTAGAATACGCCATTACATGATGTACGATGTCCTGCAAATTTTGTCTCAGTCCAAAACGCTAAACATGCCTCAGCTGTTAGTGAAGTAGATGAGACAAACCAACAAACGCTTTGGTGTGTGGTTATTATTGGAGAACCTCGACAATCTTGATAGCGACGTTGGATAACATCAGTTACATTGCTAGTGGCACACTCCTTTGCCAGAATAATGAGAATGTGTTTAAACATATTACAGAATCATTTTGGGATATTCTGGCAGTTAACATTTTTAATCAAGTAGATAAGCAAGTGGTCTACCAAGAACTGTAGAGATTGGTTAGTTTATAGTGTTAAGAAGGTGTATAATTATCTTAGTGCTTAAACTCGGAAACGGCGAAACGTATCGATTTTTTTTTTTCGTAGCAATTACTTCCCAGCACAACCTGCCTTGCAACACCTTACAAGCATTCCAAACTGTTTATGGCCACTGGAAACAGCAACTCGCCTATAACACTTCGTAGGAGAATCGCAGGTGTAACATTGTTTTCACTACACTACGTCCCGTCAATTACCGTCAATTTTGACCTTTATGAAATGAAATCACGAATCCAGTCATACAGTTGAGTGGATGCTGTTTAGCCACGCAACGTTACTGGAATCGTAGGCGTCATATTAGGTTGGTGTATAAGTTCAAAATGTTTTTCCGTAGGTTTAATAAACACAACAGACACACATAACAGAGACTTTAATCATCAATAACATGTTATCCTTCACTATTTACAACAGTCTCCCATCGCCAGCGTAACTTTTCGATTCAGCGACACTAGAAATCAGGTGGTTTTGAGGCGAAGAACTCGTCGACCCAAGTTCCGGGTGCATTTTCATCCGGAAAGAAAATTCCTTGAAGGCTGTCCGATAGACAGGGGAAAAGATGAAAACCTGAGGAAGCAAGTACAGATGAATGTGGTGGGTGCGGAGTGACTTCCAAACCCAGCTCTTGTATAGTGCTTGTTGTCGTGCTAGCGTAATGTGGGCGGGTGGTATCATGGAGTAGGATAACTTCATGCTCATTTACGTGATTTTGGCTTAGAGCATGATGTGCCCATACACCCGATTCGTAAACCTTCCCCACTGTATGCAAATTCTGGAATGATCACAGTTCATCACATCTGTAAGTCGTCGACTGTACTGACGTGGATCGTTGTGGATTAATGCGTTTAAATGATCTTTATGAAACTCCAGAGGTCATCCTGAACGTGGAGAGTCACCAATGTCAAAAAGATTTTCCTGAAAAGGAGGAAATTGTATTCTTGCCCAGTACTTTCCAATACATTATCCCCACATACGACGCAAATGCTTCTGGCTACCTCCGCTGTTGTCAGACCTTCACTGGACCCAAAAAGAAATGTTCTTTTTTCTCCACTTGGCGTCCACAGCTCCACTCACTATCTGCAAGTGACAAAATGACGATAAGTAAACTCAAAAGGCAACAGTCAACAGAAATAGAAATTAAATAAACCCGTAGTAACCGGAATACGAACATGCGAAACAATAGCGCTATGAACTTATGCATCTACGTAACATTTAAATAGTTTCATCATTAATACCATATCTGAAGTGCATTTAGAGTGAAACAAGACGAACGGCGATTAGAACGTAACGCGTACGAATATCTGAACGTCAACAGATTTTGGTAATACATAGCTCTGCACTGCACATTCTGATACTGAATGCACAAAATTTACATAATAGCGACGGTGAACCACGATCATGCTCCTCATTCTCTATGCGTCTGTTGAACAGTAGCTCCCATTGCGCCAATGATTGATTAACCCGCCGTCCACCACGTCTGCAGTCCAGCGCCGGCCAGACCCTGTTACGTGCATAATGAACTTTGCTGCGGCGTCATTACCCACCAATAGGCAGGCGTAAAGCGCGTGTCGATTGGAGGCCGCTCGGCGCTGCACTTGTTCATTCATACCAAATGCTCAGTGTGAAATGCACGATACTCAGCTGCCATTGGAGACGTCGCGTCGAGTATTAAACTATTAGCAGTGTTGTTCGATCTGACCGTGATGAACGTATCCATGGTTAGGCGTGTCGCAGAAATCGTTAAGCCAGAGAGCGTAGATCGTAAGCAGCGCAACAGAGAGTCGACAGATTTATAAGGTATTTACAGCCCAATAAATAAAACAACCACGGAAAGGCGAAGGTGTGGCGACAATCTCCACAGTGGCAAAAATAATTTGCAGCTTGGTCTGAACAATTATTCTTCGCGATTTCACACCTAAAAGTGCCACAATATGGCTTTACAGACTGTGCTAAATATTTACGCATTTCTCTCTGCATTTATTAGCAATTTTATGGTCCCTGAAGCATGCGAACGAGATGCAAGCAGGATGTAGTTGGGTTTCGACAACGCTCTAATGTCCTGACAGATGGCACTACCGAAGGGCGTCCTGCTCTCCGTCCGAACAGGCCTTGGAGGACCAACGGCACCGACCGACAGCTGTTGTTATTCTCAGCCCATAGGTGTCACTGGTTGCGGATATGTTGCGGCATGTGGTCAGCGCACCACTGCCCGGTTGTTGTCAGTTTTCGTGACTGTTTTCGCAGTAACGTAACTCATCTATTGCCCTCACGAGGGCTTGGTGCAACCTACTTGCCAACAGCGTTCGGCAGATCCGGACGGTCTCCAGCCAAAGTGCTAGTCAAGCCTACGATGACCTGACGGGAACCAGTGCTACTACAGCGGCAAGTCTGTCGGCGAAGAGCATTCTAATCTATTACAAAAATTAGCACACCTACTACTGTAATGTCTTCAGCACCGTAGTGTTAAGGTAAAGGTCTCATTTAGAAAATACTGTGCCATCACACTTGAAAACTACGATTACTGTTGGTAGTTCATCCGGAGCAAAATGTGCAATCTTTCTGTAAACTGGCAGTAATATAACAGAACAAACTATGCTTAGAGGTATCTGGCTGAAACTCCAACAGACGTTGGTACACTGTCTTCAGACCGACAAGATTTGTGTCTAGGCACTGTAGCTCAATCAGTGCTGAATGTGTTCTTGAAATGGACGAATATTAATATTGTTTACATTAAATTTTATATTATAAAACCAAGATCAGTGTGAAAAAGATTCCCAGAAAATAGCACTTCAACATAATTTTTGTAAATCATTTATTAACATTTCTTTATTTATTACGACGTTTCGAGTATTTCCGTCGTCAGTTATTAAAAGGGCATGGGACTCCTAAAATAAGGTTCAATGTCAGTATCTTCTCTTTTATTTCCAAAATATTCAGAGTGATCGTGGACTCCTATACGAAATTCATTTCCTTTGTTAATAACTTATTGTTAAATAATGAAGATACGAATATTTTGCAAAAGAAGTCTGTTATATTGGAAAGTCAGTGTGACACTGTGTTTGATACAGTGAAGTATAATTCATACAGGCCATGTAACAGTAATCACAGAGATGGGAAAAAATCTGATCTGACAATTCATAAGTAAATTGTACAGATGCGGAACTAAATAGTGTAACGTTCTTTTGAAAATAATTAATGCTTTAAGATTGCGTTGAGTGAATGTCTGAACTCTGAAACGGATATTTAACTCGAATTGTCACGTTGCGTGTTGCAAGAGCAAGTGGTTTACTTGCGTTATTGTTTGCAAAACTTTACACGAATTGACTGGGGAATGCAACTCCCAGTACCTATAAAGAAATTCAGTCACTATAAAATACATTCAGCCCCTTAGCCAATGGGTCATCTGGACCTGTTCAAATTGGTAACTTTGGTCCCTGTGCTCATAGCAAATAAATGAAATGGTCTTACCTCTAAAGAAGCAACGGAGTAACGCGAAATATTATGGTGTCTCACAAAAATGTCAATGTACTAGCTACAGGCTCAGCGATGTGCGGGGCTGGCTGTAATATTTTGAAACGCACACGAAATTGTTTTGGCTGATAAACGAGAACATTTAAGAAAACCCAACTTCTTTAAAAAATATATGACCTTGACATGGAGGCAGTACTGATTGTGATGAATTACTAACACTAAGTTCTTAGCAAAATTATATTGCAAGTTAGGTTTGCCTTTTCAAAAGCATCTGTTAATTGAAGTTACATTACTCACAACTGATTCACAAACAATGAGATTTAAACAGCAAGTATTATCTAACTTTAGTAATCCAAGATAAATTCAAATCATCAAATTAAATATAGCTTTGTTAAAAAATCTTAGAAAAATTACAAATTGAAATATCTAAGCAGCCTTTTTATCAAAACGGTTTACGTACATTCTGGGTTTACTCAGCAGTTACAAACTGTCTTTAAGAAACCATACACTATCTTGTACTCCGCTTTAATATGTTCTTGTTTAATGATGTTCTCTGATATATGTTCTTGTACGATGTCTTGTGGTTAACATAATAATGAAGTGGTTTACGTGTAATGAAAGTGTGATATGATTCATGAACAAAATCTTTCACACTGACTATGCCTTGCGTAAACTGGTATGAAGATACTGCAACTCCTAGACGCACCGAACTGTGAGTCGAAACTTCTGCCTTTCGTGGGCAAGCGCTTTACCGATTCAACTATCGAAGCGCAATTCACAACCGGCTATCACAGCTTTACTTCCGCTCGTACTTTCTCCCCTCCCATCCAAAACTCTCAGTTCTCTTGCATAATTTGCGGGAATTGCGCTGCTGGATGAAAGGATAAAGTGAAGAGTTGCTTTGACCACAACCTAGGGGATTTTTTCAGGACGAACAGTTCTGGTGTAACGAAAACCAAGCTTCAGAGGTATACCAGTCGAATATGGTGATAAAATAGCTCCATATTTAGCAATTATATACAACCGCTCGCTCACAGAAAGATCCGTACCTAAAGACGGGAAAATTGCTAAGTCACA
Organism: Schistocerca piceifrons; assembly: GCF_021461385.2. Lineage (NCBI taxonomy): Eukaryota > Metazoa > Arthropoda > Insecta > Orthoptera > Acrididae > Schistocerca > Schistocerca piceifrons. Next base: position 453,926,588 of record NC_060140.1, on the reverse strand, counting down.
CCAATATTCGAAAATGGAAACAGGAGTAATCCGCTGAATTACAGGCCCATATCACCAACGTCGATTTGCGGTAGGGTTTCGAACCACATGAAGTAATGAATGCTATCGACAGGGGATGTCAAATTGATTACATATTTTTGGATTTCGAGAAGGCTTTCGACACCGTTCCTCACAAGCGTCTTCTAACCAAACTGTGTGCCTATGGAATAACGCTCAGTTGTGCGACTGGATTCGTGTTTTTCTGTCAGAAAGGTAACAGTTCGTAGTAATAGACGGAAAGTCATCGAGTAAAACAGAAATAATATCCGGCGTTCCCCAAATAAGTCCATATTGTTCGTGATCTATATTAACAACATAGGAGACAATGTGGGTAGCCCATTTAGATTGTTTGCAGATGACGCTGTCATTTACCGTCTTGTAAAATCATCAGATGACCAAAACGAATTGCAAATTGATTTAGATAAGATATCAGTAACGCGCGAAAAGTGGTGGTTGACCCTGAATAAAGAAAAGTGTGAAGTTATTCAAATGAGTACTAAAAGAAATCCGCTAAATTTCGATTACCTGATAAGTCACACAAATCTTAAGGCTGTAAATTCAACTACATACTTAGGGATTACAATTACAAATAACCTAAATGGGAACGATCACATAAATAACGTTGTGGGTAGAGCAAATCAAAGACTGCGATTCATTGGCAGAATACTTAGAAGATGCAACAGTCCTACGAAAGGGCTGCTTACACCACACTTGTCCACCATATTCTGGAGTATTGCTGTGTGGTGTGGAATCCGCATTAGGTGGGACTGACGGATGACATGGAAAAAGTGCAGAGAAGGGCAGCTCGTTTTGTATTATCGCGAAATAGGGGAGAGAGTGTCATAGACATGATACGTGAAGTGGACTGGCAATCATTAAAACAAAGGTGTTTTTCATTGCGACGGGATCTTCCCATGCAATTTCAATCCCCAGTTTTCCCCTCCGGTTGCGAAAACATTCTGTTGGCACCCACCTCCATAGGGAGACATGATCATCACTATAAAATAAGATAAATCAGGTCTCGTACAGAAAAATTTAAGTGCTCGTTTTTCCCGTGCGCCGTTCGAAAGTGGAACGTTAGAGAGATAGCTTGAATGTGGTTCATTGAACCCTCTGCCAGGCACTTTATTGTGAATATGGGTAATCACATAGATGTAGATGAAGACCCCCCTGAAATGGATGATCCATAAGACGGCAATCTTATAATGATCCAAGAACTAAACGAGGTCCTCAGTGGAACAAAAGAATGGAAAGCAACAGGCACCGACGGCATAAATACCGAGTTACTTAAATTCAGGGCATAACTTTCAAACCATCTTCATTTACACAATGTATGTTGGCAAAGCGATAAATTCAACACCGTGGACGGTAGCAGATCTAATTGCAATCTTTAAAAAAGATAAATGAAATGATTGCAATAATTATAGTGGAATAACATTAGCGGACACAGCGTATAAGGTTTACGCCGATATAATAAACCGAAGTCTAGAAATTATCGCCAAAATAGTTTTAAAAAATCAAGATCCCGTACTGATAATGTTTTCACACTTTAAAAAAATTACAGTAAAACAAAGAAACAGGGAAACACACATCGCATTTCTAGACTCAACGAAAGCCTTCGACCATGTAGATAGCATGGTACATATTACTTAGGAAAAGATATCCTCAGCACATAGAGAAGGTGACAGAAGGTGTACTACGCCACCCGGCAGACACGACCACCCTCGTTGAAACAACAAAACGATCAGACAATACAGAGGCAGAGTGACATGTAGGATGAGAGCAACGTCGCGCCGTGCATTAGGAATTAACACCTTAGTTTCGCTCAGCTGTAACATAAGAATCTGCTTTGTTAGCTCTATTGAGGAAGTAATCAATTCGACTTCATACTGAAGACTATACCTAAGATAACCAGCGCGCGTAAGCTTCTGTATTGGAAGTATCGTCCGTCCGGATCACAATGCAGGCACTTCTACTTGGATACTGAATTCTCTCAATACAGCCCACACTGCATGCTACTACGAAGATGTTGTGCACTACAAAATTTCCACAGATACTGGTTTGAGAAGCTATGCAGCTATCGGAATACGATAATAATAATATTAATAACGCATCTTACTATTAAAAGTTCTACAAGGTTCATACGAATAACTGCCACGAAAGACGATCTCAGCTTCAATGGAAAATGTTGTGGACTTCGGTGCACGTTGGACAGAAAACCAGATACTCGACCTCACCACTCACAGCCTCAAATTAAAACTTTCAGTACGTAACTCTACTACACGACAACGACTTCGCTGAGCAACGGTGTAAAAGAGATGTTCCACTCTTTTATAAAAAGTATACGATCTTTCGTACTTGGCAATACTGTACAAATGTCTTTCCAATTCATAATCACAACTAAACTGCGAAGAAACTGTTAACTGCAATTTGCTTGTCTGCTCATTGAATTAATGTTTATTTTATGTCGCACTTTCAGTGGAAAAATTTATTTTCTCGTTTACTTGAGGATATTAGAGATAACTTCTGAATGTTTCATCCACTGTACAAAAATATCGTTGCGTTACTTGAATAGCAGTGTATTAATTCGTTTTAAAATTCTCATTCTCTCAACAGTTCCATTTAAATAAAACCCTGGTGATAATTTCTCTCCTTTTTTTAACATAAGAAATATGAAATAATTTCTCTCTTTGTAAAATAACAAATCTGAGCTAGGCCTAATATTCCTATTTCTTTGAGAATTAATATATTTGCTTTTTGTAACATTACAGAGTTTCCTTTATCTAATCTGACTTCCTTTCGCTCCTTTACTGTACAATATTTGTCTTTTGTTCGTTTACTATAAAACTGAGCTTTACTTTTAAAATAGCTTTCAATATTAAATATGGAGCATGTAAGACTGGGGACGCTATTTTTATTCTTAAAACAGAAGTTGTTCTGTCTCTTTTGCCTATATCCTTTCTTGTACAAGTACAGGTCAGTTTCGATTTTACGAGTACTGGCCAATCAAACAAACTTCTCAGCGGAATAAAAGAATATCAGTCTCACCGCCGCTTTTAAACTTCTTGAACTTTAACATAGACACAAAAATAATTCCACTTCCGGCGTTGACTTCGCACGGATACACTACCACTGACATTACCTAAAATGTAGCACTCGAACGATAGGAGTGAGAATTAGCTTCTCATAAGTAACAATGGCTCCTACTTTATCGTTTAGGCTTTCATAGGAAAAGCTACGAAATTCGAGACCGCACGTGCAGATCTCATACTGACAGATTGGTTCTCGTTAACCTTAACTAAAATACATAGGTGCTCACGCTAACGTCCCGAAATAATCCCCGAAAACTCACCATTTCCTAAGCGCTTGCTTTCTCCTTCAAATCTATTAATACAACAATGCAGAGGCACTATTTCCTTAGTGCGTGCTCTCTCCATCTTAATATTCAAATAGAGACTTCGCGTGGTAAAGACACTTATCTCCCACAGCAAAATGAAAAAATCTCCAATCTGAGATACGGATCGCCTACAAACGTGCGGCTCTCAATCTATACTTCGTTCAGTAACTGTTGTGGCATAAAATGGCCAGCCACGAGAAACCAATCCGAAACTACAATACACCGTAGCCACTGCTACCACAGACAAAATTCACTTGACGCTTTTCGACCCAGAAAGTGAGATCAAATTTATCACATATTTGTGTAAATGTCTTTCAAACAAGCCAATAACAATCTCTCAGCATTCTCCTGACCGACTGTAGCGTTTGTCTCAAGAACTCCAAAGTCTAATACCGATTCGGACTGATGTTAGTCCACTTACCAACCGACAACAGCAAAGTAAATTTCTCATGGAGAAAACCAGGAACCATTTGCGATGAGCAAACATAGCATCCTAATGTTCACTTTTAACGATAGTTGGTCTTTCTTTACGGCTGTCATTGGGGTCTTGCGATCGCAAGCTGCGCCGTAGATGTCTTTGCAGCAAGCCGCTACACATCAGTCGTTCGTGCTTAGTGAACTCGCTGACTTTGATTGTATTTTGCTGCTCAGATATTTTCAAGTGACAATCTGTACAACATTTTACAAAAATAGGTGTAAGAGCACTTTCCAAACAATCCATTACACCCTTGTTTCTTTTCATAACAGCAAATTTTGCTAACAAACCGAGGTGACACCTAGTAGTAATGGCGATTTAACACAACACACATCTCAGCACATTACAAAAACCTATGTAAAGGTACAAAAGGAAAAATAAAAACTAACCATGCTATATTAGAAAACATACCGATAAATCAAGGGTTTTCGATAATCCACGTATTTTCGTATATACATTGACGATTTGATTGAAACATGGAAACAACCAATTGAGCCGGGCTTGAGATTATCACATAACATATTTTTTAATACGCCTTGCAGTTGACAAGGTAGTGAGACTTCGCTACAAAGATCCATCTATAGACTGATCCAGATTTCTAAGGAACATAGTATGAAAATATCTATTCCCAATACAAAAGAGATAGTTCTGTAAGGGACAAAATCGTTGAAAACTTAGATCGTAATAGGAAACCAACTCACTGAACAAGTTACTTCAATTACCTTGGAAATATTATGAGGTACCACAGTGAAATCGACACTGACAACAAAGTGTAGAAACATCGAATGATATGTGGAACAATGAACAGAACATTGAGAAAAAAAAGCGAGAAAAGACGTAAAAATCTAATTTAATATGGTAATGGCCACCTCGGATTCCTAGTTGGAAGCTAAACCTGAACAACTACTAAAAAGCAAGAAAGTAGATTCCAAGCGGTAGAAATGAAATTTCTAAAAGGACTTAGGGGCTGTACGAGATTAAATAGACTAAAAAGTTAAGACATAAGAGCAGAGTTTGGAACGTGTGTTATAAATACGATCACGAGTGATTAACAAAGCTGGCTAGAACACCTACAAAGAATGCCAGATTCAAGATTTTTAAAATAAGCCTTGAATTTGAAGCCGTCAGGTACCAGATCGGTAGGAAGACCAAGGAAAAGATGCACGTCATTGTGTTTTATAAGATTGAACAGGCCTACTGCATAAACGGTAATGGAAGAAGAAGAAGAAAATAATTTTCACTTTGCTGCTGAACGTGCAAATTTTGTGAATGATTAACTCGAACTTAAGATTTTTCCCTTTTGTGTGCCTACTGAGCTACCCATTTGGCAGAAAAAGTAAGGGTGCTGGTCGTACATCGTTCATGGATACCTCAGGAACTCTAATGTGAACATACTAATTCAATGACAGGCAAATAAGGCTAGAAAAAACGAACAATTTAAGACACTACATTGAGAAGAAAGTAACGTAACAGTAGGTAGTCTTACGGGCAAAGCTGTCACGCTAAAGCGAACTTTTTATATTTTTTTGGATTAACTCTTAAAATGACGAAAGATCACACCGCTGTAAGTAATTTAGATGTAAGGAAGAGGGGTCATATTTAATTTTTTATTGTTTGGGTCCACTGACAACCACATGAAATAGCTTATGTCTTCGTTCTTTCCTCCTTTCTTTCTTTCCAGTAGGTCTCCATTCTTCACCTTTATTTATTTCTTCTTTCTATATTGCACCTGTCTGTTTCTTTGTTATCTCCTGGAAACCACTGAAACGTTTTACTTTCGCTGTGAACTTTTCTCTGTTTTCTATTTCTTCCTCTGTTATTTCTGTCTCCCTAAGGTCTGCAGCAACTTCTTCAATGCACATTGATGTTATTTGTGTTTCTGTCAAAAAAGTTAAAAATTCTTTTCGTTATTCTTTTTCCACGTAGCCTTTTTAGATGTCCTTAGAACACATGTCTTCTCTTCGTCATTGTCTAATATTCGTTCTATTTGTAAGACAAACTTCTTTATTACTTCATAATTTTCTTTTTCCATTGTAGTATTATGGTCTCAACGTTTCCCCGATTGTTTTCATTTCGTTCTTTTGCATTCCACCTACTTCTTTTGCTGTATTTGACTAAAGACGTTCTGTAGCATACAGGCATTCTCGTCTAATGTCAGTGTTGTAGTATCAGGGTTTTGCATTTATGGAAACAGATTTCCTGTTGTCCTTGCGGAGTTACCTTCTTTGTCCAAAACATTTGGTTGTATTACTTCACCAATATATTTAAATTTTGTAGACGTTTTCTTTTCTTCCATAATCAGTTTCCGTGCATTTCGGTGCCTCTGACGCATTCCATTTCATCTCATTATTTATTTCGTGCAACGGCCTTGCCGCAGTGGATACACCGGTTCCCGTCAGATCACCGAAGTTAAGCGCTGTCGGGCGTGGCCGGCACTTGGATGGGTGACCATCCGGGCCGCCATGTGCTGTTGCCATTTTTCGGGGTGCACTCAGCCTCGTGATGCCAATTGAGGAGCTATTCGACCGAACAGTAGCGGCTCCGGTCAAAGAAAACGATCGTAACGACCGGGAGAGTGGTGTGCTGACCACACGCACCTCCTATCCGCATCCTGAGTGAGGATGACACGGCGGTCGGATGGTCCCGATGGGCCACTTGTGGCCTGATAACGGAGTGCTTTAGTGCTTTATTTACTTCGTGCTGCGAAGCTGTGTCCTCTACCCTCCCGCAATTATGCAAAGACAATTTTCTTTCAGTGTTCTAATTTTGATTTAGCGATTGAAGGTTTATTCATCTCCACAACTTAAGTTTTTAGAGCACTTGCCAGTTAAATGCAAATGTGCGAAGTTCGAGTTACATTTCGGCTCACATAGGGTAAATCTTCTAGGAAATACAAACGCCGCTGCATTCTGCGATACTGCAGTCGAATAGGAACATAGTGGGTGGCATATTTTCAGAGGAGAGCAGTTAGGTCCTCGTTTGCATCTGAAGACCAAAGATACTAATTGCTCTGTACATACAGCCCTGACAACCGCACCGCAGAGACACGTCAAGGTACAGAGAAAATCCTACACCACAGTATTCCATTCAGAAGAGTGTTAAAGTTTAGTGATAATGATATGTAGGAAAAATTTAGTCAGCGAGCTGTCTCTCTCAGCAGCGAGAGCGTGCCTGTGAAATTCCTGGCCTTGGCGGCACATTTACATTTAGAGAGGAGCTGGCGCTGTGGCGCTGCATGACTGCCTCTCTGCTGGCAGAGCCGCCAACGCCTAGGCTGTCAACAGCGGCCGTAGCTCGCGGCGTCGCATTAAAGCGAGTTGCAACTGCTCCGTGCCGCGCCGTGTTGCACCGGATCCGGTGAGACACCTGCTAATTGAAGACGTAATGAAGATGTCAGCTTCGGTAGCGAACTGCTGCCGCTGGAGTAATTTCGGGTTCGTACTTCAGACTGTCATGTCACACCAGCTGAAATATAACTCCCAGTAAAATAATTCTCTTTCAAAGACAGTATCAGGTCTTCTGTAGATAATGGGTCAGCAAATTCATGTTCTTTAGGAAAGAAACCTTGTTTCGCGAAGTTTCAAGCACCCAGCGAATGTTGGTGTATCGATTATTCATATGATTTTTAATTAAACGCATCCCTGTTGGTTTTTGGCCGGCCGAAGTGGCCGAGCGGTTCTAGGCGCTACAATCTGTAACCGCTACGGTCGCAGGTTCGAATCCTGCCTCGGGCATGGATGTGTGTGATGTCCTTAGGTTTAAGTAGTTCTATGTTCTAGGGGACTGATGACCTCAGAAGTCCCATAGTGCTCAGAGCCATTTTCTGTCGGTTTTTGTACACATTCTAAGGTGATTTCTGAACGAATAACAAGTTGATTTTTGAGTTGCTTGCATAGTGTACGTGATGTCTCTGCCAATCATCGTCGCATCTAGAAATAAGCTTTCCCGCAGATATATGGGGACGTAGCTATACGAGCTCAGTCACATAAATCCGAATTGGTGAACGCCAATCTCTGTTTGTTTATGTGGTTGGCGGGGAGTGCGATTGGTCAGCGTTGTTATAATTACAAACGAAATCCATATATCTATACTACCAGAGAGGAAATAAACAACTAACAGGAATAACAGGTAAGAAAGATTACATATTAATCTTCGGTGTAACCAAGAAAATGAAAATTTGACAGAAAGGTTTTACCGGATCGCTACCCCTCTAAGGCCCAGTTGTACAGTCTCCGGTTAGCACCCGCTTAAGTTCTGTCGTCAGAACAGCGCGGAAAACGCATTGTAGGAACGTAATAACGCCTCACGGGAGAATAAACGAGGGATGACTAAAACGGTGATACTGGCAGGAATATGAAGTTAACCGTAGAATAAGTTTTACAATGGCAGGAATAGCTACAGAATTGTTGATGACAAGAGTGTTTGCCAAAAGGAACGTGGGCATTACACAAATTACATGGAAGAATATGACGATTCCGAATTTACATAAAATTTTTGTTCAACTTCTTTTTGATTTCATGTTTGAGAAACTGGAGTTTAAATGAAATTTGAAAGTACTTCTTAACATAAAACGTTTTGCTTGTAGTAGACCTAATAGGCATTTGATATTGGTACTTTGTGAATTATGTTCTGGAGTGTTCTTTTTGTAAATCAGGTAGATAAAAATGACCGTTTGTGCCAAAACAGTCTCGCTTATTTGGCGTGTGTTCTAATTGCTGCAATGTCTGAATGGCATATTTCCTATTATCTAGCAGACAGTGACAAAACAGACGTTATCAAATAGAGAAACCACACCAGTCTTGGATTCTATTCGCGTTAACAGCCATTTCAGTATCAGACAACGACATTTTGATTTTACATGTAGCAAAACGTTTGACGAACTGTGATGAGGAATGGATTCTTTTCGCAGAAAGGAAAACACGTCGTTTATAGCTGTAGCAAAATTAGAGAGAAAAAAAGATGGGACCTAAGGATTAAAGATATGTGTACTGTCTTGCTTGCCTCTTGTCTTTAATGGTTTTATGTTTCCTATATTTGATTTTATGTCGAACAAAATAGAAAGTTATTAGCTAATAGACAACAAACAGTGCATATTTTCTGAAGAGTTCTCACTCTCCTAGATACAAATAATCCCACCCGGTATTAATTGCGAGGTTTTTTAATTAAAAAGAAGGCGGGGTTAGGCTATCAAACCGACCGTCTGGGAGCAGGAAAAAAATCACAGGACATTCACATTTCCATTGACCTGAATATAGGTATAATGGCATCCATTACAAAATATACACGTTTGAATTCCACAGAGATAAATACATTGACGTGCAACAGAAAAATGCTGTATGAAGCGTGACACTGCATTTTTGCGCACTTAATATCTAATAACATGTCTTAAATTTCCTCGAACATATATGTTTAAGTATCAGACTCTACAGAAAGATGTGCGCTTCAAAATGAACATAATTTTGAAAAATTGATTTTTGAAAATTTTTTACATCCTACTGGAACGCTCGAGGGGGTGTGGGGGTGGGGAGGGGTGGGGGGAAGAGGGTGACTAACAAGTTTTTTTCCTTGTTCAGAAATATAGTAGATCCGGGGCTGAAAAACGGTAATGCCTCTGACTTTGAAAACATCTTGGTGTCGTAAGTCTGACCATAATTGTCCGTTCATTAATGAAGGCGCATGAGCGAATTCTTGTCTTTAAAATCTTCCTTCACAAAATAGCACCTCCAGCGCAGGTTCTTTCCTTTTGCGAGACATCACTGTCTGTCCTGTCATACTTGATTATTCTTGTAAAACCTCTTAATTCATTTTTAGTTTCTGTTATAAGTTTATATTTAATGATTTTCATTCATATTCCATTTCTGCTTTATTATCTCTGTAACTGCTTATATTCCAAGTAGACAATCTGAATGCAGCGTGTATTCCAAATTGTTGTATTTTAAGACATTCTTCAATTTATCCGTTCGGCTGGTTTTCTTTATGGCGATTTTGACAATGGAAATTCCCCATCGTACCACCCCCCAGATTTAATGGTAAAATAGCCCAGTGGATAGACCGTCAAAAACTGAACACAGGTCAAGCAAGTAAACAGGCTGAAGATGTACTGAACTATGGAAAAAAGGAGCAAAATAGAAAAGTGAATGGTCCAAACGTAATATGTGCAGTATTGAGCTGCGTTAATGACACTAGGGTCGTGGTTGTGTGGCTCGGTGTAAGGGGCGGGGGGGGGGAAGGGGAGATCTGGGTTCAAATCTCTCTCTTACCCCAATTCCCCCTTTTTTTCTTTTTCTTGCTTTTTGCATAGAATTATGAACTGTCCGTCTGGTTATCAACGTGCCTGTTCACTGTATTTAAATTTTTGTTTGTATCATGGTGTAACGTCCGTTTGCATCAGCGAGGTGTAAGGGACCTCTAGACGTACGTACCTGCTACTTGTTCTACACAACTACCTCATTTTATGACTCTTGCGTTCTGCTTTGGATATTTTTTTGACTGTTGAATTCCTTTATTGTGACGTACTTCACTCATTTACTTTTTTTTTCATTTCTGTGAACGGTCTATGTCGCATATCGCTTGCTCTTATTATTCATCACATTTCCTTATGACGATAATATATTCGTATCACGTGACTCCTATTCTGTGATGAATAGTCAGAGCTGCGTAGACCTCTCACAGAAATGAGAACGAGTAAACGAGTGTGAACTTTGTTATAACGGAGTAATTCAAAAGTCAAAATTTTCAAAATGGAAATCAAGAGGCATAACATGTGGTTCCTGTGTGGAACAATAGGAGACACGAACGTCTTGAGGTCCCTTGGTCACACGTCGCTTTTGCAGATGGACACCACACCACGGCACATACACAAATTTGAATAAAGCAAACAGACACGTCAATGACGGGACGGACACTTCGTAATTTTAAGAAAAAACAGCTTCAGGCACTAGCAAGATTTGAAGCAAGCTCTTCCCCTTTGCATTCTAACACCGTGATTACACAACCAGGACACAACGGTCATTACCGACGCTCAGTATTGCACATATCAAATTTGGACCGTACACTGTTTCTATTTAGCTTCTTTTTTCTACAGTTCTTTACACCTTCTTCCCGTTTTCATGTTTGATCTGTGTTCGCTTTTTGACGGGCTATCTAAAGGGCCAGCGTACCACTAAATCTGAGGGAGCTGCGATAAGGAGCTTCCCACGTGAGTAATGTCACAATTTCTCCCCTACATGATACCGGCCTGTAGACAGGGTAGCCACTTTTAGGTATCCCGGCATACTTGTGTTTCTTTTGTTTTGGTTGTGTTCTTCAGAAGGTTGCCTTCACTGCAGCTATACGTCCATCTCTTCAGGTTTTCTGTTTCCTTCCCTGGTTTTCACCAACGTTGTCTCCGCCATGCGGTCGGGTTCGCTACGCCTAAAAGCTTCCCTGCGTGGTCAGCTGCTGTTCTTCTGACTCCTACCCAAGAGGCCTGTGTCAGGAGCTTAAGCGTAGCGCTCTCGTTAGTAACAGAGTGCGCGAATATTGTAGCCACAGTAAGGCCGCTGACCTCGGTAGGGTTTTTTTCACATTGTGACAGAGAAGCAAATTCCATTTAGAATGAACAACTCTAATTGAAGAACACAGTAATTTAGAACGTTTTCAAGACATACTGTATAGTTAAAAAGTTAATAATATTCACAAAGGCCAACTGATTAGAACTGAATGTACCGAATTTATAGCTGATCGTATATTCTTACCGTAGTGGTCTGTAATTGACACTTCTACATCAGCTTCTGCATGAATATACATTATTTATACACATTATATTTTAAGACTATTTTATATACATATGCAATTCTTGATATTGAAAAAAATATTTACCCATTATTCGAAATTTTAGTAAAGTTTTCTAACACTTTTTCACCTTAAATTTTCATGACCAGGTGCTGGAAAATGTTGTTTAACCAAACCGTTCGTTCGATTAAGAATGAATTGAGCAGCAGCTTAAAATGTTGCGCGATGTCATTTCCACAATTTAGAAAAGCTGTAGAACATAATAATAAAAACATCTTTAAAAAGAGTTTAGTTTTTTTATAAATAAAATATATAACCGACTGAAACCAAACACTCCTCTCACCACCAGCCTGTAATTTTTCTGAGAATGTATCGGAGGTGCTACTTTGTTCATTGTTAAGTGTGAAATTTATAATTTAAGCAGCAACTAGCCTCAAGTATGGTTTACAAAAGCTTATGTCAAATTATTACTGGTTTAGGATTTATTACATATCCATCTACATGTGGCCTTACAGTTTACCTTGCTTTCCTGCTGGGATTTTATTTTGTATCCGTTGGTAGATTGGCGCAGTTAGATAAACAAAAAGGTTTTCCATCACAGTTCAGTAAACTTACGAAAGATTTCTTTTTACTTCACATAAGCTTTCACGAATTGATTTTAATATTAATAAAACATCAAAGGTGGCGAAAACTTATGGGATTCACCTCCTGACAAGATAGTATTCTTGAGTAACTTCGACAAACAAGTTGGACTTTCCGCTATCATCGTCAACAGAATTCACATTACGTTGCTGAATTATTTCCAAGACATGCTCATAGAAAAGTTTTCCTGGGGGGATTGGTAAGTCATTAAATCTTGGGAAAACACCTCGACTCCGGTCGGTTTCATATTATAGTGGTTATCATTTACACGCCATTCAGGTGACGGTCGTAGTAAGAATAGTTTTCTAAATAATTCGAACTCTTTTTTACTTCAAACTCATGGTGTGATTATAAATGTGTGCCATCTGTGGCAATGTACTTACCGATTGATTTACCGAGACAAAATTCAGGACTCGCACTCACAGCCCTACATCCGCCAGTAGGTCTCACTTACTCTCCGAACATCACAGAAACATTTGCACCGCTAGTGTTTGTGGTAAATGTCTGTGAAGCCTGGAGAGTAGGAGAGAGAGATCGGCTGGTAAAGTTGTGAGGCAGGTCGTCCGTGGGTCGTGCCTGGATAGTTCACAATCAAAAACATTGTAGCTAAAGGCTAGGATCGCAACTCGACATACATTTTTTTATGTAACACGATACTTCGTAAGAACGAACCCTCCGCTGCAGAGTGAAAGTGACGGTATGAGTCATACAAGAGTTCGATGACTGTATGTAAATACCACAAGCGGAACACAATACCATTCGTATCTCATACCATTATTTCTATAAAATAGTAGCAAGTTCAGGTAAATGGTGGAGGTGGTCAGCGATCACGCATCCTCCTCTCCAAAGTAGACCACAGAGACTCAACATTAGTGAGATACGGTGACACTTGTGGCCAGGGCAGATGCGACAGTTGATCTTCGTGCTCACGATATCACTTCTGAATGATATTATATTGTAGTGCCTGTGGTATTCCGAACACGATGCAGAGTTGTATGCCTGCATGTCCAAAGGAACAGGCACTCAGGCGACTACAGTCGTTACGAAATACATTAAATGTGTTCACATTTGCGAATATGGACAACCAACAGCTGTAGAATGTAATGACGACAGTGAAAATTTGTGCCGGACCGGGACTCGAAACTCCGATTTCCGGCTTATCGCGTGCTGTAGCCTTACCATCTAGCTATCCGTGCACGTTGACGGCCACACGCAAACTGCCGTATGTCGTCAACCATCTGTCGACAACCTGTACTCGTACATCAATAACGTACATTACTTACCAATAAAATTGATACACCACGAAGATGACGTGCTACAGACGTGAACTTTAACCGAGAGGAAGAAGATGCTATTATATGCAAATTATTAGCTTTTCAGAGCATTCACACAACACTGGTGCCGGTGGCGACACCTACAACGTGCTGACATGAGGAACGTTTCCAACCGATTTCTCATACACAAACAGTAGTTGACCGGCGTTGCCTGGTGAAACGTTGTTTTGATGCCTCGTGTAAGGAGGACAGATGCGTACCATCACGTGTCCGACTTTGTATTGTAGCCTACCGCGATTGCGGTTTATCGTATCGCGACATTGCTGCTCGCGTTGGTCGAGATCCAATGACTGTTAGCAGAATATGGAATCGGTGGGTTCAGGAGGGTAACACGGAACGCCGTGCTGGATCCCAACGGCGTCGTATCACTAGCAGGCGAGATGACAGGCATCTTATCCGCATGGCTGTAACGGATCGTGCAGCCACGTCTCGATCCCCGAGTTAACAGATGGGGACGTTTGCAAGACAACAGCCATCTGCACGAACAGTTCGACGACGTTTGCAGCAACATGGACTATCAGCTCAGAGACCATGGCTGCGGTTACCCTTGACGCTGCATCACAGACAGGAGCGCATGTGATGGTGTACTCAACGACGAACCTGGGTGTACGAAGGGCAAAACGTCATTTTTTCGGATGATTCCAGGTTCTGTTTACAGCATCATGATGGTCGCATCCGTGTTTGGTGACATCGCGTTGAACGTACATTGGAAGTGTGTATTCGTCATCGGCATACTGGCGTATCACCCGGCGTGATAGTATGGTGTGCCATTAGTTACACGTCTCGGCCACCTCTTGTTCGCATTGACGACACTTTGGACAGTGGACGTTACATTTCAGATGTGTTACGACCCGTGGCTCTACCCTTCATTCGGTTCAGCAGGATAATGCACGACCGCATGTTGCAGGTCCTGTTCGGGCCTTTCTGGATACAGAAAATCTTCGACTGCTGCCCTGGCCAGCACATTCTCCAGATCTCTCACCAATTGAAAACTTGTGGTCAATGATGGCCGAGCAACTGGCTCGTCAGAATACGGCACTCTTGATGAACTGTGGTATCGTGTTGAAGATGCATGGGCAGCTGTATCTGTACACGCCATCTAAGCTCTGTTTTGACTCAATGCCCAGGTGTATGAAGGCCGTTATTACGGCCAGATGTGGTTGTTCTGGGTACTGATTTCTCAAGATCTATGCACAGAAACTGCGTTAAAATGTAATCACATGTCCATTCTAGTTTAATATATTTGTCCAGTGAATACCCGTTTATCGTCTGCATTTCTTCTTGGTCAATTTTAATGGCCAGTATATTCCCGTATAGGCGTACGGGCGGATAAATATGTTATTACAATGTAGTTGATATTCCGAAAACGATGCAGAGCTCTTTTGGAAATGCATGCAGGAACTTACATAGTAGGTCGCTTCTCCCATGGACGTCGATACAGTCCCGTGCGTGGTACTCCGTGCCAGATCCCCTGGCGCTCGCAAGGCGCAATGTCGGGACCCGGGCTGGTCTCCGCCCGCAGCAAAGCATCCAGCCTCATCACTGTCCACGACAGAGACCTCCCACCGTACCTTCCAAGCTGGGCGGAGAGGGATAGACCTCCCACCGTACCTTCCAAGCTGGGCGGAGAGGGATAGACCTCCCACCGTACGTTCCAAGCTGGGCGGAGAGGGATAGACCTCCCACCGTACCTTCCAAGCTGGGCGGAGAGGGATAGACCTCCCACCGTACCTTCCAAGCTGGGCGGAGAGGGATAGACCTCCCACCGTACCTTCCAAGCTGGGCGGAGAGGGATGCGATATCAGCCCCTATACCGTCGGCCGTACTTTCGAACACGCGCACCGCCAGTTGCACCGCCGTACTTCCTACAGCCTCCACGGCGGCACGAGGGCGCTGTCACGAACGATTACGCGTCACCCCTCCGGAGCTCCAGCTGAGGATATTCTTAAGTTCGAACATTCATGAACTGACTCCACTTTGTGTTTTTTACACCCTTTCGAAGTGACTAGGGCTTGACACCTGAATAGATATTGTATTGAACAGTGATAAATTTATAAATCTTTTATATTTTTATATATTTCTACATTCAAATCTACAGTTAGAATCTGACGCTGCAACGAAGGTACGTATTATCTTTAATATTTGATGTTAGATGTAGGATAAATGAAAATCTGACTTCTCTATTCATGAAAGCCGTATGTACCTCGCTCCAGTATCCATCAAAGAATCACACAGCGTGCAACAAGTTATAACACTAACATATTAGTCCTCCGTAGCAATAAATTCTCAATGCAGTTACCAGTTTCATTCAATACTACATATGAAAGCACTTTCATTAATAATCATTTGTAGCTGACCCAAATTGTTTTGGAAGTTAAGAAATGCTTGATGTACTTGAGCCGGCCAGAGTGGCCGTGCGATTCTAGGCGCCATAGTCTGGATCCGAGCGCCCGCTACGGTCGCAGGGTCGAATCCTGCCTCTGGCATGGATGTGTGTGATGTCCTTAGGTTAGTTAGGTTTAATTAGTTCTACGTTCTCGGCGACTGATGACCTCAGAAGTTAAGTCACATAGTGCTCAGAGCCATTTGAACCATTTCATTTACTTGAGTTCCTTCATATATGTCTTTCAGGATGTCATGTGAGAAAATCACGACCTGAAGAAAGTCATTCTGTTCCATACGTCTTAGTTCACCTTAGCTCGAACTTTCAACAGTGATATTGGATGGTAGTTCTATGGATCAGTTCTGCTACCCTTCTAGTAGACGGGCGAAGCAAGTGCATTCTTTCAGCTCCTGGACACAGTTTCCAGTTCGTGACTCTGAGGTAAACTAACTTTCAAATCGGGCCTAATAATTGCAAATGAGGTATACACTCTGATAGGTTTCTAAGGAATTTGATAGACGCGTCTATGGGAGGCATTTCTTTCGATGTTACGCTTAGAAATTATGTCTATGATGTTGTTGGTGAGCATAACGAACGTTCATATCTAAACGTGTTACATATTCACTGTGATTTCTACTAGCATTGTGATAAAACCAAGAAACACATTTTATTTTGACAGAGATTTATTTTTCTTCGAATGTCTGTCAAGTAGAGTTGTGCATTTCGTGATAGTTACAAGTTACTGCAAAGATAATTTCTGTGTGTTGCCGGCTCAAAGAAACGCTACACATAGGTCAATATTTCA
This sequence comes from Schistocerca piceifrons, assembly GCF_021461385.2. Taxonomy (NCBI): domain Eukaryota; kingdom Metazoa; phylum Arthropoda; class Insecta; order Orthoptera; family Acrididae; genus Schistocerca; species Schistocerca piceifrons. The sequence continues at coordinate 453,909,740 of NC_060140.1, read as the reverse complement.
ATAGTTCCTTGCACAACCATAAAGAATATACACAGTAGCCACAGGATTATTAACAATATTGTGAAAATACGACAGAAGCTACGGCTGACTCGTAAGGGACGAAACAAACTGTGTAAACTGTCACTCTATTATAAATGCTGTCTTCTTTACCTACGTTTCTGTATGTTTCTATAAACGACAGGAAATAACGATTTTTGAGAAAAAATAATTATAGCACATTATTGAAATACGTAATTATCTTTGAGTAGGTAATTAGTAATTTCACTAAAGATGTTATAATATCATAGTTTTTAAGTTCTTCTACTAACCCAATTCTTAAGTTGTATCTAAGCTGCGGTGTGACGAAATCTGAAATGTAGTCAGTTGGATAACTGAAGATTAAGAGGATGATCTACGTACTTGAATATGAGCGGGAAATTTACGTTAGAAATAGTGGCTATTTTTGACAGCGCCTGTAGAGGCATTACCTCACAACAACAATGTATAGTGTTACAACCTAGTTAACCAAAATTAATAGCATAAGGACATTTCTGAAGTAGTTCTTTTGCTTTAGAGTTAAGTTGTTGCACTCTAAAAACATAGACGAGGAGAAATCAGAGTCAAAGACATTGTTAAAATTGACGAAATACGCAGAGGAACCTTGATAATTTACTGTCTGACAAAAGATATGTTACCAATAACGAATGAAACGAAATAACAAAACAGCCGATTCTTGCGTACGTTTACTGTTAGTATGAGAATAAGAACGAAGACATACGTTAAGGAAATCGGTGGATTAAGGTCGCCCAATTTTTCACAGAGCTCTCTGCTTGGCATGGTTCCCTGCACTGAAGGATTCAGGCCTATCTACCAGGAATTTCAATCACTTCCTCTTCGTGAGAAATTTCACATTCCTACGAACTTCAAGCCACTGCGATGTAAATGCGATCCAGAAATTCCTTGGACGCTGCTCCATTGCAAAGGTATCGGGAAAGGAATGCATGAACACGGGAAAGAAGCAGAATAAAGCATGAGGAAAAAATTCGGCCACAGAAAATTCCTTTGATCGTCAGTAGTGGGTACATTACTAATTCCCCATTCATTCTACTTTTTACAACTAGGAAAAGACAAAAACAACGCTATTTCAGTTAATACTAACCTGGCAAATGTTCGAAATGACAGAACAGACAAGCAGTTCGTAAAAATATCGAACGGTAAATTTCAACTCAAATACTGCAAATTACCTTGTAAGCATAATTCAGAACTATCAATTTTACTATGATATTTAGAATTATTGCGAACACTAATCAACTCCTATGCTGTTACGTAAAAGTATCGTTTCATCCACTAGCGTGTAGAATCTTCCATAAATAAGATAGATGCTTGAAGAGTAATGTAAAGATAAATGACAAGTAAATTGGTCCTCAATAACTTCGAATAGATTATAATGTGTGCACACCTACAGCTATTTTAAGTTTTCAATTTGGATTCATAGATGACAAAAACATTTTAAACGTGAAACGTAAGTAACCTTTAAGTAAACTGAGCTTACAGTGTAATTAGTCGCTTTCTATTAGCACTATGACGATTCTGCCAATTTTAGGAATATGTGGCATTTCTTAACTCTGATACTGAAGACAACTAATAGGATGTTACGGTGTCATTCGTGTGCCAACATATCTCTTATTTGTCACTGATATATGCGCTTTGCGTAGTAAAATGGTACTATTTAGAGGTAAAGAAAATACAAGAGAGGGAAAGGAAAATTGAAAATCACAGTTTAAAGGAAATTTGTTTCACACTTTTCAAATGATTTACTTGATTTTCATACAATAAATGCATCGATAAGGCATTAGACTTTTTTTTATTTTGTTTAGCTGCAAGAGCATTACAAGCCAAAAGAAATCGGGTGAGTGGTAATGTGACATGACATGACGTGATTGGCAATCAAACACAACGAACAAGAACGTAATACATATGCGCTAAGTAGTCCAGGAACAGTAGTACTGTAATAAGGAGGGTAATTAGCTCAAACCGCACTCGCAAAATCATATCCTTATGTCGTCGAGAAGAACTGAACATAAAAAATGTACACATGATGTCAGAACGTATTTCAGCTGAGAATTTCCCTCTTCAAAGGTTATATTATATGATTTCCGGCTCAAATCCAAATAATAATAGGAACAGCATGCCAAAATGTAGAAAGTATTTCTATCGGTACAAGTTTCCAGACGTACTGTATCTGAAGGTCTATACACAATTTATGCTCAAGCCTATGCCTGGGTAAGATTGCTAAAAATATCATAACAAGAGTTATTCCTTTGGCGCTTCAGTGTACAAGCAATATACAAAAGCACTTTCAGGTCATCCACACTGCCAAGCAGAACTTCTTTTACGTATAGAAGCCTAAATCAGCATGAGCAGACAGCTACGTATTAAGTTAACGAAAGCCCGACCGGCGAAGAAAACAAATGTGTCTACAGAACATCCACGATGCATTATATCGGAACTACTCTCTCTCTCTCTCTCTCTCTCTCTCTCTCTCTCTCTCTCTCTCTTTCCAGCCTTTCAATAGACGCAGTAAAGGAAAGTTACAGACGTCACTGTGAACGTCTTACCTAGTAACAGCAAGACTGGAGAAGAAAACAAAGCTTATTCAAATTAACCTACGCAGTGAAAACTACTTTATTCTGTTTCAACGTCAGCAGTAAAGCAGTAGGTAGTCATAATAATTTAAGTTTGCTTAATTAAAGTTCAATAAATTACATACACGCATAAATAGCAGCAATGCCAAATGCCCTGTTCGGTAACAAGCAATAATTCATGAGCTGTGTCATCTGAATATTTGGGGCTGTGGAGAGATCACGTTCCGTATGAAATCGTTACTGGGGAAAAACCTTGTAAAGTAGAGTAATTCAAAGTAGTGTGTTTCATACTAGCCTCTGAACATACTTTTTGACTGCCACCAAGAATCAATCCTTGTATTGAGCTTGTGATGAGAAACAACCACATAGTCTCAGATTCAGATAAAGAAATCGATATATGAAGAGTACACGAGGAAGATTTGTAAATCATTCATTTTGTGTATCTTCAGCATGCTAGAGCTGAACAGGTTAACAACTCTACGTGATTACAATAGTTGATAAAGGAACCGTCTTAAGATGCGTAGGAAGTTTTATTTAGTCCCTGATGACTAGTTTCGGATGGTTCGTTCATAACGAAATTAATCAGTAAAAGTTAATACAGTAAAAGTTAAACGACATAGCAATGAAGGTGCAAGAGTTTCCAGTACTGTCCGAAGGTAGATAACGCACCATCTACGTAAGTTTTGCGCTACGACCAGCCGTGCATTGCAGACAGCAAAACATGTCTACGTGGCATTATACAATGTAGCGCCAACGTATGCATCGCTGTATGTCAAAAAGCGAACTGATAGTCAGACGTGCCTTCAGTCATCAAGTATGCTATGCCAGAGAGCGCCAGTTGTGGCATGCATCAAAGTCTTGGGGGTATTTATTGTAATACAAATAATAATCATTATTAAAATACAGTATTAACAGGTCGCGAACAGAACACCAGGTATACGACGCCACACACATCATCTCTACAATTGTGACACAGGGAAAGAAGGAAACGCCTTATGATAGATCAGCTACAATAAAAACAAATTATCAACACAGTCTGGCATAAGGCGCAAGTAGAGTGCGAATTTGTTGTCCCGTATTACACAAAAGGTCATAGCTATAGTTATGTTCTGTCTATACATCAAATGTACACGAAATAACAAGCTATCCTAAATACAGAAGTAAATACTAGTACATAAGTTGATTAAAATGAAAAGAAGATTTATGCTAGCCCTTATACAGTATGGTCTGTTCGTTTGTAAGTCTAACAAAGAGAAGAAATCATGTTGGAGGAAGCGTTGTGATAACAGTACATAATATTGCGTAACTACTGTTGAAGCAGGGCTGCAAACGTTAGTGGGAGTTACAAAGGATTACATCCCCAGACTATGATATTTACAAAAAAAACATCACTTGCCGCCCACCAGAATTTAGGTAAAATACTAAATTGTAAAGTAGTGTATGTTACCGAGTGTAAAACATTTGTGAGTTCAAACATATTTGGAGAGGTAACATAATAGAGAAGGGGAGAGACAACGATATTCATATAAGATGCATATGTTTAAGATAAAGTAACGTATAATCATAAAATGGAGTGGGACATCTGCTTCCGTAGCATTACACGTTTCAATGTATTAATGGTCGATGTACATATCCATGAATACGATTATTGACAATTACAAACTATGTCGATAAAGGGACGGAGGACGTAAAAAGAGTGTCTTATTGTTATTACTGTGCCTAAACTAGGTCAGTATCCATGTGACAACGTATTCCCTGTGATCTGCCAATCCAAATTAGCTTGTTTCTGTCATTAAGGTTATCTCAGTGTCTTATGATGCCGCTTTGGAAGTTGACGTCTATATCCACCTATTCATAAATCAGAATGAAAAGTTCCCAGTCTTTATGTTAGACGGATTGTGTCTGGCATGAGGCTGTATACATCTTTGACTGTCTTGTAGCACTTGGAAATATAGCTAAAAATTTCTTTCATGTTCCCTCTCACCCGTTCCGCTCCCACCACGCGTCACCCTCTACCCCTCCCCCCCCCCCCCGCCCCCCCCCCCCACACACACACACCAATCACACACACAACAAACACACACACAACGCCATTCCTTCATTACACCCCTCCACTCTGTGGAATATTTAAAGTTTAAGTAATACTTCAGAGACGCATGGATATGACCAACTGAGCCTCTCTTTTGATGTAATCCGCTTCTTTATCGACATAATGTGTATGTCAGTAATCGTTCTCTGCAGATATATACATGGCTCGTTATCTGAAAGGGTGCAATACCGTGAAACCCAGATAATGCTACGGACACACATCAGCAACTCCATTTAATCATTATGTACCACTTACTCTGGTTGTAAGGTAAAACTTGTTTACATGTTACATTATCTGCGTTCGGATAGTTTTGGAATATTTTTATGCCTTCAGTGCTATGTATTATAATATGCACGGTATTTTGTTCTTCGGGATGATACGATAATGGATGAGCCGTCCGAAACTAGTCATCAATGAATAAAAAGACTTCCTATGCAACTTAAGATATTCTTTTAACTGTTATTGTAATATTAATTTTTTTTCGACACCACTTGCACAACCTATACTTCAGTATTTTTCGTGTTTTCACGCCCATATCAGATAATCCGAGTAAGGGACGGTGCAACGAAATTAAAATAAGATCTTGGGCTATCTCTCACGAAATTTACATTTACGAGTATTCACAGAGTGAACGTACAATTACATTATTAACAAGACACAAAATTCACTGTATGTGTAGTTTGAGTAGGTATTCCTACCTCATGCTCTAAACACTCACTATTTTCTGCACGTATTTGTTGTAGACATTAGCGTAAATCACTTAATCTGGTTTTGGATCTATGTTTCTTCGTCCTGTTGGTTTGTATGTGTATAATACTTTTCGCAGACTTATAAGTTGTAAGTCTTATTCACATCATAGCGTAATTTCTCGTAATGTGACATTGCTCCGATCCATTGATGAAGCTTGCTTATTAATTGGATTACATCAGTTTTCTTAGTCCGATGATGACTCAGAAAATTTGTAATGTACCTGTAGCAATGATGTACCTGTAGCAAAGCTTCGTCAAAATTGTTTCAGCTTCTTCCTTCGAGAATTAGTCAACTTTAGCGTGGGTCTTCTTTGAGCGATTACTTCCGCCACACTGCGGCTTACACCGCCAGGCTCTGTCCTGACGAGGCTTTTAATCTCGTTCGCGCTTCATTCAGTGGCGAGCTTGGCTAAGGAAGACGCTATCTCGTCACGGAGTTCTGTAATCTCATGAAGAAAGTTACAGCGTAGTTTGAGGGGCTGCGTTGTGTTGCTGGCTCCTCTGTTGATTGTCCCAAGATACATAGCCAGTACAAGTGAAGAAGAAGAACCGCAGGACGTCGAGAACACAGTATAGTTCTACAGGTTTTGCTAAAACCTGTTTCCCAGTAACTAGGTCTGTTTTGATTCAAAACAAAACTGCCATTTTTTTATTTCACATATTATAGTGAAGCATTGACAAAGATTTTGGGTTTAATAAGGCAACTTTATACCAGCGATAAAATGCTGCTATTAGACCACAAAAAAGACTAATATGTTCCATTTTTAAAATACTCTGACTGAAAAGTGGGGTACAAACTGCCTCATTCTACCTTCCTCAGCACTTTTAATTTTTTTTTGAGTTCTGGCAAGCGAACATATTCGCATTGTGAACATGCAACTCACATACCACTCCTACAAGTTCCCCTGACTGTAACTCGCTCACACCCACTAGTCCATCGCACATATCTCTTGCCCATTCACCCTCACTCATTTAGCTCAACAAATGGTCAAGATCAATTTTTGTCTCTCTGTTCCTGTCTCCTGTTTCACAACCACACTCTCCTTCGTTCGGTTCTATCACTACTGTATCCTCTCACTGTCATTGTCTCCCTCTTGCCTCTTTCATTGCTACTATCTCATTCATTCCTTTCCACTGCTGTCTCTTCTCACTGTTACTATCCCTGTCTTCCTCTTTGTCACCATCATAGACTCTGCCTCTCATTATCATTGGCTCCCTCACACCTCCGTTTTCTGTCTGCTCTTCTCCCACTGGCACTGTCATCTACATTCTTTTCATAGAAGAGTTCTGTCACTGTCAACTATGTTCCGCTGCCACTGTGTCCTTCTGCTTCTCTAACACTGCAATTGCCTCCTTCGCTCTTTCTCTACCGCAATAACTGTATACTATCTTCCAGTGTTTAGTACTTCGCCATCTCTTTTCCACTTCCACTTTTCGGCATAAAATAGCGTGAATATGTTCATAAGCCAAAATTTTCAGAAGTATTGTAAAGTTGCTGGGGACTAGAATGAGGCAGCCGGTACTTCACTTTTGAGTCTGTCTTTTAAAGCACTTGCAGATTAGCCTTTTTTGTGCTCCTATAAGACCATTTGTCCTCTAGTTCCCTCCTTTCCCTGCCACATCAGGACGTACCACTCATATGAAAAAGAAAAAAAAAACTTTTGGGTCAGTGAAATTTTGATTTTTACATGAAACTGAAATAACACAATACTAATTTTACATATCAGACCGTATTTTACATGCACAAATACTTTGCATGTGCTTCAGTACTAATGCGGTCCGCAGAAACCCTCTGACGATATTTCTCTACGCTGCGTCATTTCATAAACTACGTTTTCGCCTGACATTCGAAATTACGTCCGCATTTTAGGTGAAAGAGTAGGATAAACGCGAACCTCTGTATCTTGGAAACGAAAAAATATTTCAAGGGTGCTCTAGATACGGATCTTAGGTATGTCTAGAAAATTTCAGCCATTTGCTGCGCTTAGAGGTCCTGGAATCCGCCGCTCAGTTTGATATCCAAAAACCATGTTTCTCGGGTTTTCTTAGAAACCATCCACGATTTAAATTGTGCCTAAATAAGCCTCTTAAGGCGCACTATAGAACACACATCATGCAAAACTAACCAACACGCTTTCTCAGTTTGCCTAATCTGGAGCAAATGTGTAATATTTAATTTTTGAGCTTGTACTGTAGGATAGCAGGAGTAAGACGATCCTCCTCTCTCCTATACAAATGGTCTGTAGCCCACAGGCTGTACAACATACTTTTGTCACCAATAACGACCGATCTCTGAGCCTCGAAAAAATCCCGTTTCTATGGGCGGCCGTTTGGGACATATTGGGGAACACATAGTGTCACATGCTTAACGATATATGCATATATACCTCAAGCTATAGCCGAAGTACTATGGCACCAAATCTTGACAGACAACAGATAACATCTCTTAACAGCCAATAGCTAACACCAAACTGAGTGTCACCTTCGCCCAGAAAAACTTACATTTAGGCTGTTTCGATTTGTAACAGTGTGTTCAGTTGTCTCAATTTTCCTTTTTCTTGGTCTTTTAATATCCTGGCAATTGTGATACGTATTTCACTCTTTCAATCACACACGGTTTCAAAGACCTGAGAAAAGGACATGTTCTTTCGCGTCTTCAGGAAAACTCCCTTGACCCGAAGACATTCAGGTTCATAGGTCACATAACTTTCCCGTCAAGAACTTCATTTTCTGGACAATGTCGGGTTGTTTACCACAGTTCTTTGTTCTCCGTTCTTCAGCTGAGCCTATTCCGCAGTCAGACAATGAGCTCCCCAAAATGTTTCAATCCTATTCGATTTCTGTCTGTGTAATATGAAAATTTTTCATATTCAATTTCCCAGTTACGATTGATGCAATAAAGGCATTTATTTCACTTTGGTTGGAGGTACTGTGTAAGATCAATCTATTTTTTACTGCTAAGTCAGATGAAAGAGAAAACAGGATAATAGGAGCTCTGCTCTTAGGTAGCAGTCGTGGAAGGACTGTAGGACAGCAGTTATAGAGTATTAGCTCGCAAGTTCTGTGAAACCCTAGTCCTAGTTTTAGGCAGGCAACAGAAAACGTAGAAAAAATGTGTAAGGATTTCAACAGAGAAGATCAGGTGTTGACATCAGGACAGCAGGAAACACCCTGACTAAAGCGATAAATCCAGTATTTAGGGACAAATTTGTACCTGCTACCGACAACACAAACTGTGTTTTACGGAGGTTCTGCGCCACTGAGATCATTCCTGGCGTGGCTGGCTGTAAAACGAGGCAACACACAGCGGCGGGTGCTCCTTCAGATGGATGCTAAACACTCACGCTGGTTCTGTTGCTACGGAAGTTGGAGATATACTTCTCATGGCCTATACCTGAATAGGATGGATCAGGACAAGTTTGCGTATCGATTAGCATAAGATACTAGGGGTCACCAGCACACAAAATTCTAATCCCTGTAATTATTGGTGTCAAGTAAAACACCGACTTCAGGACTAATTCAGAATTGAGACACAAAGCATTAAAAGAAATTAAACTGACAGAGACTCACAGTACATAACTACAGAGAGAGGAGTGAATCAACATGCTTCATCAGAATGCTAGATGAATAAAAAATAAAGTAAATAATTTGATAATTGTCAATAAATTTTCACTATGTAGTGATATGTGCGCTGAGATAAAACTTCCTGGAAGATTCAAACTGTTTCGCGGTTGGCGACTCGAACCCAGGACTTTTGCCTTTTACGGGACACTACTCAACCAACTGAGCTACGCAAGTATGACCTACCACCCCTCCTCACAGGTTTACTGCCGCTAGTACTTCATCTCATACCTTTCAGATTTCACAGAAACTTTCGTGCTAAACTTGTAGGACTAGCATTTTCTCGAGTACTGTGATGGCCGGTCGAGAGTCGAGCTCGGGTAGCTCAGTTGTAGGGCTTTTACTCGCTAAAGGCTAAATTCCCGAGCCCAAGTCCCTGTTCAACACATAATTTTGATCTGCGAAGAAGTTTCATAAAAGGGCTATATCTGTTACAAACTGAAACTTAGTTCTGGAAAAAAACTCCAAGCTGTGGCTAATCCATGTCTCCATAATACCCTTTCTTCCAGGAGTGCTATTCCTACAAGTTCCGCACGAGAGTTTCTGTTAAGTTTGGAGGATAAATGATGAGGTACTCGCAGAAGTAAAGCAATGGATATAAATACAGAAATGTACAATCAAGTAGCCTGTTTTTGAAAATATTATTTTAAAAAATCAACGATCAACTATAATATTTAAAACTGATTATAATAGTCTAGACCGCAAAACAAGTTTAGTAAAAGGTGAGTAGTATAAATTATCACGTGATCATCTACAGAACTGCAGCCATATACATCGACAATAGCTGTGCGTGGAGTACGAACGGCTGAAAGATGATAGTCAATGATAGTCAATACAGTTGACACTAGTCATTCAGCAGTTCCTGCTCCATGCACAGCTGTTGCCCATCTATATGGCTGTAGGTCTGAGAATGATCATATAATGAGCGAAACTAATCACCTTTTAATAAACGTGTTTTGCAATATAGACTCTTACAACAACTTTCAAATAGATTCTTTAGATCAGAAGTATATGCTCGTGAGTTTCCACTGATTTTTACAGTATTCAGGTCTCCACCCGCACAGGGAATTTTCATGAAAAATTTTACCAAACAGTCAGGTAGAAGAAAGGGATTGTTAATCTGATTGAGATTTTAGTATGTATCTCTTCAAGCAGCTGACAGGAAAAAGTGATCTGGAGGTGCTCTTAGCCACATACAATCTGGTGTGAGCCATAAATCTTATCAGCCGTAAATTTCCGTACAAGAGTTGCTCAAGAGATAATATATTCATTCAATAAGCAGAAGTTAAAGAGCAACATTCCTATCTCGTGGTAAACCGATTGTAGGATCTCGATGCCCAGTTATCTCTGTGTACATCTTGGAAATACTCCAAGGAAAGGGATGCTTAGTGAAAACCCTACTGAAGATTTTAAAAGGGCCTTAAAAACATGTGGACTGGCGAGAAGCTTACAACGAGCGTAATGCTAACTCCAAAGGATAGAAGCCATAGGAAATGACACTATTTCTCTTTAAGAGAATGGGAGCATTGTGAAAGAGAGTTTATGCATAGCAGATGTTTTTAATAATAACTTTTTTAAAAATAGATGAGGAGATTAGTGAAAATCGATTAGAAAGAAAGAAATATATTACACTGTACAAACAATATGGAGCACATTTAGTGAAATAAACATTAATCTCACATTCATATCTGAAATAACGAATGGCATCATGACTGTAAAGTGTAAGTTTTTATGAGGTAGCTGACATCTCCAATAAGACAGTAAGTAGTTCTTAGTCATTTACGTAATGGATCATTCACAGGGAGTTTTCAAAAAATGGTTCAGATGGCTCTAAGCACTATGGGACTTAACATCTGAGGTCATCAATACCCCCAACTTAGAACTACTTAAACCTACCTACCCTAAGGACATCACAAGCAGCCATGCCTGAGGCAGGATTCGAACCTGCAGCCGTAGCAGGAGCGCGGTTCCGGACTGAAGCGCCTAGAACCGTTCGGCCACAGAGGATGGCCAGGGAGATTTCCCAGAAAGACTGAAAGACGTCATTGTTAGTTCTGTCCCGAAAAGAGTGGCTACGCACAGGTCAGTAACTACCATCCATTGTCGTTCCTTTCATCAGTTTCTAAAAATTTTTTGTAAGGTTATGTACTGCAGGCTCGTCACCCACCAGTTCAATAACAGTAGTTTAAACTGATCACAGTTTAGATTCCAGACGGCCAGTCTACTTAGCTATTTATACATTTACTGAGCACATTATAAAATCTTTGTATGATAAAATATCACCAACTGGGGTCTTCTGTGACTTACTGAACACATTTGACTGTGTGAAACATAATAATCTCTTCCAGAAGTTTTTACGGAATACACAGTTCAGTTAATATCTGGTCTAGTTCAAATTTACACTGAACTACCATAACACTGGTATAGGCATGCGTATTCAATTACAGAGATATGTAAACAGGCAGAATACGGCGCTGTGGTCGGCAACGCCTATATTAGACAATAAGTGCCGGGCGCAGTTTTTAGATCGGTTACTGCTGCTACACTGGCAGGTTATTATGATTTAAGTGAGTCTGAACGGTTACTGCTGCATTAATGGCAGGTTACCAAGATGTAAGTAAGTTTCAACAAGGTGTTATAGTCGACGAACGAGCGTTGGGACGCAGCATCGCCGAGGTAGAGATGAAGTAACGTTCCCTTACGATTATTTCACGAGTGTACCTTGCACATCACGAATCCGGTAAAACGTCAAATTTCCGACGTCGCGGCGGCCGAAAAAAGATCCTGCAAGAAAGGGACCAACGACGACTGAAGAGAATCGTTCAACGTGACAGAAGTGCAACCCTCCGCAAACTGCTGCAGATTTCATTGCTGTAACATCAACAAGGGTCAGCGTGCTACTCATTCAACGGAACATCATCGATATAGGCTATCGAGTCTTGTTTTAAATTGTATCGAACGGATGAACGCGTACGGCTTTGGAGTTAACCTCATGAATTCATGGACCCTGCATTTCAGCAGGGTACTGTCAGGCTCGTGGAGGCTCTATAATGGGGTAGGGTGTTGGCAACTGGAGTGATATGAGACTCATGAAACGTTTAAATACGACTCCGACAGGTGACACATTCGTAAGCATCCTGTGTGATCATCTGAATCCATTCATGTTTATTGCGCATTCCGACGGACTTTGTCAATTCCAGAAGAACAATGTGACACCCTACACGTCCAGAACTGCTACAGAGTGGCTCCAGGAACACTCTTCTGAGTTTGAACGCCTTCTCTGGCCATCAAACTCCCCAGCCATGAACATTATTGAGCTATCTGGGATTCCTTTCAATATTCTGTTCAGAAGAGATTCCCTAACCCCAGTACTCTTACGGATTTATGGACTGCCCTCCAGCACTATTTCAGGCATTAGTTGAGTAGATGACATGTCGTGTTGCGGCACTTCTGAGTGCTCGCAGGGTCTCTGTACGGTATTAGGCAGATGTACAATTTTCTTTGACTTTCCAGCGAATTAGCAAGATCATTTACGATAGGGACCTAACATTTACATAAACTTGTCGATTGGAATAGAACTGTAATGTACCTCCCGAAAAAATTCATATTTTTCTGTAGTAAATGCTGAACAGCTTGTTAAATAGAAATTTAAAGTTGAACTGTATGAATTGGGACAGGGTAAAAACTATTAAGCTATGACACGAACATGATAGTCCTTTTGGAAGCCGCAGTAGTGGATGCTACTCTCAATTTTCATACACAAATGAATACAAATGACCTCAAAATTTTCGAGCTATGGCGTATTTTGTAGGGGACAAGACTAGTGCTAGGTCTTGTGCTTACTAGACAGACGCGCTAATTACTACGCCACTCTGGCGATGTGGATTTGCACAACTGCACGGATTACCCCAGCACTCCTCCCTCCGTAATCCAGATTCGCATTCACGCGATAATCCACTTTTTGTTTCTCCTATAGCCGAACAGCATTGCATAAGCTCCCCAAATGTATTGGAATATCACTTCAGCATTCAATGAAACAAAGGATTAAAGTTCTTATGCCTGGGTCTCAGGCAGGATCCGCCGTTTCATTCTCTGCTGAGGTGTTACTCCAGTACAGCTGGAGAGCTTCTACAATGCTGTTTGAGTTTAGGGGAAATACCAAGCGGGCCGTGGCGTGAATGCGAATTGCGTTTGAGGGGGAGACGTACTTGGGTATTGATCCAGTTCTGGAACGCTATACCATATTGTTTGTGTGTGCCATGAATTCGACATGTCCTTGGAGGTTTCTGGACGTTGTTAGCTTACGTAAATGTCCTCCATTTCCCGTAAATTGCTGACATACTGTTAGTGGACGCGTAGCTGGCGTCAGATAGATCCCAGTATTTTCCATCGGGTTCAGATCAGGCGAATTTAGTGACCAAGACATCAACCAAAGTTCACTGTCATAGTATTGTCTTATGAGACAAACAGTTATCCTGCTGGAAGACGGCATCGTCGTCGGAGAAGACATCTTGCATGAAAGGACATTGGTGGTCCGCTTTAATTATTACGTAGCCATCTCTATCACAGTGCCTTCGATTACTAACACAGGAGACACGATAGCCGAGGTAAAAGCCCTCCATACCCTAGCACTGCCTCCAAAGACTGCATCCGTGGTGCGGTGCGTGATTCAAGCAGCCTGGACGACGGCATATACGGACTCAACCATCGACTGCGTGTAACAAGGTAGGTGGTTCATCTGAGCAGGAAACACGTTTCCATTGACCCACGGTCTGATCTCGATGACCCAGAGATCAACGCAATCGTAACTGACGATGTAGTTGCGTCACCATGAAAACATATGTGGGTCATCGATTGGTCTCTCATCGGCTTATATATTCTTCCCTTACCACGGCACGTTCCCGCAACGCCACCAGGCGGGATACGGTCTCGCGCTGGGTGGTGATAATTAGGTTATCACTCAATAGTACATGTTAATACCTGTTGCTTCCTTGCCTACTGACTTTGAAGCTCCAAGAACAACCTGTAGATGAGAACAGTCTTGGATAATACGGAATCTCGTTGCCTGAACCTCAGTCAATCACCAGTGACTTCAAATGGTTCAAATGGCTCTGAGCACTAAGGGTCTTAACATCTGTGGTCATCAGTCCCGTAGAACTTATAATTACTTAATCCTAACTAACCTAAGGACATCACACACATCCATGCCCGAGGCAGGATTCGAACCTGCGCGCTTCCACACTGAAGCGGCTAGAGCCACTCGGCCACTTCGGCCGGCTTAGTGACTTCCTCATCGACGAGACGTTAAGGCGTAGCGTTCCTTCCTGTTATATATTCTCTTTCTGTTTGGTGTTACTTCTTACCTTGATGAAGGCTAACGGAAGCCTCGCTTCGTACCTTCTAACATGCCAGCAGTCGCAGGTGAGTGCGGCTGGCCGGTGGAGACAGGACAGGTTTGCGGTGGTGAAAGGCGCCTCACCCAGCGACTCACCGTGCTTTCATTCCCTGTCAGGTGTCCGTAGATTCTGAAACCGCCTATGATGATCAGCGATGTTCTGGTTTCCCGCCGAACGAAATTCAGCTTTCTGCTTCGAGTGCACCTCCATTACAAACAACATTTTGAAGGTTACGTATAGCACCAGCACGATAGGAACTTCACAAAACTATAGGGACTGAAGCAGGTTTATTCCATGATGTCCCATTGCAAATTCCGCACTTTTCAACCGAAATTGGCTGAGAAAAATTTTGTCTAGCAGTATTTGCTGAACGCCCCTCGTCATTTTGCTGACGAATTTGAAATGATCAGTTGTACTAAAACAGATGCAGAGCTTCTTTCCTGAAGCACATTCCTCTGTTTGTACCCCCAATTCGATTAACATTATTTGCCATCGTATTTTCAGGTGTCGTTTATCCACATATTAACCACAGTAATTGATGTAGCTGTTGATTAATAATCGACGTAGAATTCAAAGTGTAATAGACATAATCGCCTAGTTTTGCGTGCTTGGCAACGTATACTGAGGCAGAGCGCCATCTGCCTGACATCTATTCAAAGATTTCTTGAGTTTTTAAAGGTTTAAAAACAAAAAGAACAATCTGTGAGCACATCGTCTTCCGTGAGACGTGCGAGAGCGCCCTGAAAAGTAATCCCTCCGAATGTTTTGTGTGAAAATTCTTAATGCTTTTTTCTTTAGTAAAAACAAACTTTCTTGACATTTTGCATTTCTATTCTTCACGTCTACATATTTATATATCAACATAGTCACCCTGGCAACGAACACATTTCTCCGTGCGACAGACGAGCTCGCGGACACCGTCACTGATAATATCAATGAAAAACATTGCTGACGAAGCTACAAGCTCACCTCCGATTACATTACTTCATCACTATGAAAGTGATGTCCTCGAAGGTGTTGTTCATGTTTTGGGAACAGATGAAAATCGGAGGGGGCCACGTTGAGACTGTATGGACAATGATCGACGGCAGTGAACCCAGGGCGTCGGATTATTCCAGATTTCGCAGTGCTAGTGTGCTCTTTGGCATTATCACACTAAAGGAGAGGGTGTTCATGGTGTGGACGAACGTTTTATGACTTTAGAAACTCGATAACAAAACTCTGTTTTTCAAACACCGACATAGTTACAGTAAGCACGGCGGTGTTAAACGTTACAATTCAAAGCCATCTATCTGTAAAGGCTTGCAAAATTGAGTCAGTGAAGCGTGAAAGTCGAACGAGTGATGTACGTGACATGTAACACCTCAACAGATACAGAGAACAGAATGAAAAATTCGAAGGTATTACTTTTCAGTACGTCCTCTTATTACTTCTTTCCGCTTAAGACAGTTATTTTAAAGTGAAAAGTAACGACGTTGAAATACCAGGTGATCAAAAAGTCAGTATAAATTTGAAAACCGAATAAATCACGGAATAATGCAGATAGAGAGGTACAAATTGACACACATGCTTGGAATGACATGGGGTTTTATTAGCACAAAAAAAAGTTCAAAAAATGTCCGACAGATGGCGCTTCATCTGATCAGAATAGCAATAGTTAGCATAACAAAGTAAGACAAAGCAAAGATGATGTTCTTCAGAGGAAATGCTCAATATGTCCACCATCATTTCTCAACAATAGCTGTAGTCGAGGAATAATGTTGTGAACAGCACTGTAAAGCATGTCCGGAGTTATGGTGAGGGATTGGCGTCGGATGTTGTCTTTCGGCATCCCCAGAGATGTCGATCGATCACCCCAAAGGCAATAATCGCACGGACTGAGGTCTGGGGACCTGGGAGGCCAAGCATGACGAAAGTGGTGGCTGAGTACACAATCATCACCAAACGACGCGCGCAAGAGATCTTTCACGCGTCCAGCAATATGGGGTGTGGAGCGCCATCCTGCATAAACATCGTACGTTCCAGCAGGTGTTCATCAGCCAGGCTGGGGATGATGCAATTTTGTAACATATCAGCGTACCTCTCAACCGTCACGGTAGCAGTTACAAAACCAAAATCACGCATTTCCTCGAAGAAAAAAGGCCCGATAACGGTAGATGTGGTAAATCCAACCCATACCGTGACTTTCTCGTCGTTCAATGGAGTTTACACGACAGTTCTAGGATTTTCGGTAGCCCAAATTCTGCATTTGTGGGCGTTGACAGACCCTCGGAGCGTGAAATGAGCTTCGTCGGTCCACAACACGTTACTCAACCAATCGTCGTCTTCCGCCATCTTTTGAAACCCCCACACCGCAAATGCCCTCCACTTCACTAAATCGCCAGGTAACAGTTCATGATGCCGATGTATTTTGTACGGATAGCATCAGAGGGTACGCCTAAGTGCCAACTGTAGTGTATGGAATGCCGTTGCGACGTGCGACTGCACGAACGCTGACTTCCCCGTGCATAGACGAACCTGCTACAGTCTCCATTTCTTCCTGAACTGTCTCAGCAGCATTACACCTTGTACTCGGTTGGCCACTATGGCGTATATCGTCTAAACAACCTGTGGCTTCGAACTCCGAAATTATTCTGGCCAGAGCTGCATTTGTCAAGAGACCTTTACCCATTCGAATCCCCTTCCTATGGTGATAGGATCGTAAGGCTGAACTAGCACATTCCCCATTCTGATAATACAGCTTCACTAAAAGCGCCTTTTCAGGTAACGTCAACATGCTGAAACTGCTGGCGCATAAGACTTTTTTTCTTTATTGTGATATCATTCCCCTGCCCAATATGGGCAGGGGGCAGGAGAGGGCTGTCAGCGGCACAATCCGCCACTCTTCAGTCGAGTGACACGACAACTAAAACAAGAATAAAATGATACATACATAAGGAGATAACAAAGGGGAACATAAAACAGAGTAAGGGGAGAAAATGGAGGTAAAAATACATGGACATGGAGACGTTCATGGGGGATGGTTAAAAAAGTCACCAGGAAGTTAAAAAACACAGTTGGCGATTCTTAAAACACAGACAAGACTCTGAATGCGCATGCACAGGTTAAAGGTCGGCCACAGTATTAAAAACACTTCAGAACATCACTTGGAGCACACACGATGAAGAATAAAACTGCCAGGTCGGACCTGCCGAGGGAAAGGGCAGAGAGGATGGAAACGGAGGGGAGAGCATGGGGCAGCTGATGAAGCGGTGGGATGAAGACAAGAGGGGCATCAGTGGGTTTACGAAGAGGCAGGAGACACATGGGGTGGGAGAGGAAGAGGGAAGACAGGGCGGGAGGGAGTGCAGAGGCACTGAAAGGAGGCACAAGAGCTGGAGGCGGAATAGGAAGGGGAAACCGCTCAGGAGGAGGGAGGGGGGGGGGGAGAGGGAGCCCTGAGGAGGAGGCAGGAAGATGGGGTTAGAGTTGGTAGGAAGTGTAGATGTCAGGGCAAAGCTCATCATCCGGGAGGGGTAGACGGTCGATGTTGTGTTGGGAAAGAAGATGGAGGGTATGGAGATGGAGAGAGGGTGGGACACAACGGTAAAGGCGCGGCAACTGGTTGGGGATGGAGAGGTAGGGTGACACCAGGGGGTGAGGGGGATCAAGGCGGCGGACAGATTCTCTCTCTCATTACACCTCCTTTTATACACGATTATGATGTGCAGTCACTGATGTTCTGGTGTCCAGCGCCATCTGTCGGACATTTTGTGAACTTCGTTTTTTTTGTTCTAATAAAACCCCACGACATTTCAACCATGACTGTCAATTTTTACCTCTCTATCTACATTATTACGTGGTTTATTAAGTTTTCAAATTTATACTGACTTTTTCATCACCCAGTATGTTAGTCCACAAACACAGTTACTGCGTGATTTCACACTCTTGCCTGTTTCAGTCGTGCAACGGCTTTCACGGATTTCTAGCTGCATATTAAACACATGCGTTTTTGAGTCTGACAACACATATTCTGTTTGCTAGTACAAACTATTCTGGAGAACATTATAAAATTAGCTAGTGAATGTCTTGGTGAAAAATCGTGTTTCAAAATTTAACAGTCACGGTGCTCTCAGTTACGAAAACATTCAAAATGTGGTAAGAACTCTTACATTTGAACGGAGTAACCTAGATGCTGAGTTGGATCTTACAGTGTCTGATAACAGTTTTTCTCCAAAGATCATGTCATTCAAAACTAATCGACAGGTCTCACTGACATTAAGAAGTCCCGACTGATTTTATGTCGAACACCTCTTTATACAAGCAATAAATGTATCTCTACAGGAGTAATGGAGAGAGAGTCGATTTATTTTGTAATTAATTTCAATTTAGTTAATTGGGCTCTCATGTACTGTATAAGTCTCTCTCTCCCAATGCACAACCATTCCTTACTAACTCCTGCTATAGGCAATAACCTGGGGAGACGGGGAAGGAAACAGGTTTACGGCTTCCAATCTGAGTGAGTGCTGCGGAAGCTGAGTTAGATGTGCACGTGTACCGGGTGAAAGCCTTCCCAGGAAATTCCAAGAGCGATCAGGTTCGCCACACTGGCTTCGATTAATTTCACTATGCTTTTCTGCCGATAAGGATTGGTGAAAGTAGTACGAGGAAGGATTTGCGTTGCTTCCCCTTTATTGCCTGTGGTACTAAACAGTTATGAGACATTAATTACTATCTTCAATGAACAAATTAAGAAACTTTTTATCAATTACAAGCTACAAGATGAGTAAAACCAACCCTAAGAATTAGGAAGTCGAAACTCAACAGCATTTCGCATGCACAACTTGAAAATGGTAATAACACATCACATGTTATGAGGACTAACATAAGAATCTGTCCTTTTAGACTTCAACAACACTTATGAAGCATGAAAACTAGTGCATTATGTAATAGAAAAAGGAAGGTTTCTTGGAAATAATGAAGGCCACTCTCATAAGCAGACAAAGCGAAAATCTGAGAACGGTTCATCGAAAAAGATATGTGGATACTTCTCCCCCGATTGGTAGTTTATGGAATCAGTAAACACATTGACCACAACCAGAACTACTCGGAAAAAATATGCACGCAACTACTAATACAGCAATTATAATTTTCAGTTTACGTGCAATGGCAATACAGGAGTGGAACAAAAATATGGAAGCACTGCAAGAAACGCATGCTAAGCCACAAAACCAAAAACTAGGGAAGACTGCAGGTTGCACTGTTGTAGTTGACCACCGATGGCACTTGTGCAATGTCGTAAATACCCTGCAAGTGTCAATTGTGTCACAACACTGTAATGTGTAGTTTTGGTTGCATTGTGTCGGACCTAAGTGAATTCGTACGTGGACAAATTGTTGGAGCTCGTTTGGTGGGTGCTTAGGTGACCTGAGTAGCCGAACTGTTTGGTGTTTCGAAAAGTACAGTACCAAACCTTTATGTCGCGTAGAAGAAAAGTGCCAAAACATCGTCCACTTAGTCAGAAGTCGGACGAAAGAGTGCTTTGAGTGATTGTGAGAGATGGTCATTGCAGAGCATGGTGACGACAAATTAGGGAATGACAGCTGCAAAGTCACTACAGAACTGAAAGTCGCTCTCGAGAGCGCTGTCAGCACCAAATCAACACGAAGGCAGCTCCATCTGCAGGGAATTACAAGGCGATATGGAATACCAAAACCACGCACACTGATGCAAAAATCCCTAACAGGAAATCGTGGTCCTAAAGTCATAAAACCTAGACAATGGAGCATTGGAAAATGCGTTTTGATCCGATGAGTCTTTTTTCACTCTTGTTTATAACGTTACGTACCAATAGTAAAGTATGGCGGGGGTTCCGTGACGATTTGGGCAGGCGTACCGTTGTATTCCATGGGCAGTAGGGCTACTCGACAAGGTTGCATTACGCCAAGAATTATGCAACTGTTTTGGCTGATCAGGTCAATCCCATGGTGCTGTGTTTGTTCCCCATCGATTATGACGTTTTTCCAGAAGGCAGGGCCCCTGTTCACAGGGCTCGTATGGTTCAGGACTGACCTTCTGAGTACGAGGATGAATTTTCCCCTCACCTGGTTACTAAGGTTACCGGATGTCAATATTATTGAGGCTTTGTGTTCTACTTTGGAGAGAAGGGTTCGTGATCTCTGTCCATCTCCATCGTCGTTCCCTGAATTTGGCACTGTTTTGATGAAAGAACAGTGTAAGATTTCCTTAAAAAACTCGCAGGATTTGTACTCTTTCCGGGACGACAGGTAGCTGTTTTGAATGCCAACGGTTTTCCTACAATATACAAAGATGGTTACGTGTTGTTTCTAGTGTTCCCATATTTTTGTTCCCACCTATACACGACATTGCAGTTTTTCTGGACATATACCCATCTGTTACTGTCACATAGAGTACCTTAACCTAAGTTTACAGAATTATAATAGGGGAATGAGAAGCATGTTACCCACGATTCTTAACAAATGTCGTGGTTCTTAATCATTTCCCAAAAGACATAGAACACATAAAGGAAAGTTAACATGAAAGATTTTTCGGTACGGTACTGCGTCGTAACGGAAAGAAAGTATACTGGAGCAGCCAATATTTCGCCCAATTCTTCTTGAGTAGACCCGAAGAAGGCTACTGCAACCGTGGCCTAAACATATGTTTCTCAATACAGTTTTTCACGTTATGACGCCGTGTAATCCAAAGAAATCATCTGCGTTAACTCTCTCTGACCGCGTAAGACTACGCAATTACACATAACGGAAACGTTAAAGTTGTTTAATTCAATATGTAAAGAGAAATGAAAAACGCCAGCTACAACGAAACTTCCTTGATCGTCGGATGCACTGTTAATTGCCACTGTGTAAATGCTGTAACTAGCCCCAAGTGCTACCAACTGTATACCATGTTAAGAAAGTTTTATGTTCAGTGATGTCCAAATTGACATGCATATACATTGAGAGAAAGCTGGAAACATTTCAAGCATCGTCCGATGCACTGTTAATTGCCACTGTTTAAATGCTGTAACTAGCCCCAAGTGCTACCAACTGCATACTACATTAAGAAAGTTTTATGTTCAGTGATGTGCAAATTGACATGCATATACATTGAGAGAAAGTTGGAAACATTTCAAGCATGCTGATACCAACTCATTATCTGACTGGATAACAGTAGTGTATCTACAGCGTTTCTGGCCTATGGTTTATAACCTTAGAGCCGTGCCGTCTTAATACCGTCCTTGCGACATCGCAGGTTGTCTCCATGTCGGGGCAGGATAAGAGACGAGGGATACAGAGTTTGTAACGAAATAAATCTCGGTTGGAGACCCTGGTGTGAGAGTACAAAGGACACAATATATCGGCAGTCGATCCTATTGCCATCATCACGTGTTCTGACGTACACCAGCACATCTTATGACAGCAACAAGGTCGATTGCTGAAATATTGTGTCCTTTGTACACTCACGCTGGACTGTTCACCCGAGATTTATTTAGTCATGAAATACGCCTGGAGGAATTGAAGAATCACTGAGTTTGTGGTACACAAGCGTCCAAATATGTGAAATTTGACTGCTGTTCGATCTTTGAACCAACTCGTTGCCACATACAATATATAACTGCTAATTAAGAGCTACAATGTTTATGTCTATATTGTCTATACTATTTATCAAAATACGGAGATATATTGTCATTACATGTGTAAATTATAGTTTAAACTAAAATAGGTGGCCAAACACGACTATCGTTTGACCTTTGCTCCCATGTACTTCAAGGCACAATGTGTAATTACATTAAAAGTTCCTTTGTTATTCCTTCGTCTAAATTGTCTCTATTATTGCCCTGTATCCATACAAAACACAAGTGGCTCATGTATTGGCAGTACTGATCGAACTGATAGGTTACTATATATTTGGCAATGAACATAAGCTCACTCTTTGCGAGAAATTAAATTAGCTTGAAAAATACATGGATATTTGTTCCATAACGGTACAAACCACTTGTGGGTCACTTACTGGCATTACCAGTGTAGGTTGCTGGTTAAGGCACGAACGACAGTAAAACTAGGACTCGATACAATTTTTGTACCCACTTGGCGTAAGACACAATCGACTCAGAAGTTATGCATGACAATGTTATTACCACTCCTTAAATGTTCGTACAATTAATCGAAAACCCATCTTCGTTTGGCTAAAACTGATATCTGAAATGATGATGATCACGACGTGGAATATGTGGTGATCAGAGCCTGCGTTCCTGGTACTGGACTCTGCGATAAGTAGTGCATAGTTCTTGTTTATACCCAGTACAACACTTTTTCTAGGCAAAAGCATGGGAGATTTTAATTTTACCCATTATTTCCTACATAGCAATATTGTTAGGACATTCCAAATCATAAATTGTAAGATGGGCAGACATTTGCAATCCCTCTTGTTCATACCTGAAAAAGCCAACTATAACGAAACTTCCTTGACCTTCAGATGCACTGTTAATTGTCACTGTTTAAATGCTGTAACTAGCCCCAAGTGCTACCAATTGTATAACACACTAAGAAAGTTTTATGTTCAGTGACATAAAGGTACACTGAGAGAAACTTGGAATCATTTCAAGCATGCTGTTATCACCTCATTATCTCACTGGTGATATCACCAGTGAGTGGAGCTTCTGTAAAGAACTTTAAGTGTACCACTTGAGCAAATAAAATATAGTTATTCCATCATTTGTGAGCTCGTAACCAGCTTTTCGGTTGGTAGATGCTCAATGGTGACACCATAACATTTAAATATAATGTAATCATCCTCTTAAGTAGATTCACATGTAGGTAGAGGTTTATAAACGAATTTTCCCTATAGCGTCTAATATAGTATATGTTCTCAATAAACGCTTGTAACTTGAGATCCAATATGTACAGATTTTTCGATATACGTACTGTGTTTAAGTAGCTTGTAAGGAATGCTTTCACATCTGCAACGGATTTATTTTCTGCAGTAGCAGATTATATTCTTCTTTAATGAAAACTGTTTTCGACAAATACAGTTTGCAGTTTTGGACTGCGAACTCTTCTGTTTACAGTTTTGTTTTGCACACACATAAGACATTAAAGCCCCATAAAGTAGTAATTTTTATCGTAGGGAATAACTTAGTCTGTTCATTACATTGCTCCTCTTTCTTAAGACCTGTTGAGAAACATCATTCTTCAGAACCAGTCCTAATTCAGCAATATCTGCATTTGATGGTACTGTGGAGAATATTCTCCTGTGTTGAGAATAATGTTTTTACAATTTACATTGTTCTTCTAGGAGCATCTGTAAACAGTTTCCACGTTTTTAGGAACATATTCCATAGGCAACAAAGACGCTTTTTACAACCATTTCCCAGTCATGGTTAGAAGATTTATATGTACACTAGTCAGATTTTGTGTATTATTCTTGCTCCAGTTGACAAAATGCAGAACACAATACAATACAACACAGAAACTATTCTTAAAGTTTTCGAATAGTTTAATGACATAGAAGTGATTAGCAAAACATATAGTGGAGAGCGTTTTAAATACTTCTTCTTGATGTTTAATTCAGATGGACATTTTTCTACAGTGCCAGACAGATAATACATTTTGCAGTTTTAAATCGTAATTTCCAGTCTACTTACAGCATGTTCCTTAGCAAAGGGATACATAAGAATTTCTCATAGGCGAGTATCAAGGGTAGTTGTAAAATTGATAACAAGGTCGAATTTTGTTATGCGTCTTTACACTGTAATTGAAGATCCTCTGCATCAACTGTGTCTACTGTGTTTGTGAACAGTGACAAGGCAGTTGCAAAAGACATTTTAATGTAGATGAGCTCCAATTCTAGAATAAAGATATATAATGAATTTATATGTCAAATCGCAAGCCCAGTACCAAAGAATGTTACAGGAAACCATCATATAGATTTCTTAATATGTTCCGCTCTACAAGAAACTTTTATGTCTTCCTTGGCCGCAGAGCATGGTATTAACAGACTGGAAGGTAGAGTTTATAAATTGAGAAGGTATGGTGTATTTGACGATGTGTGAGAGTGCTGAAGTGTATGAAAAGCCAACACACAATATTCATCATTTGCTCCACTGTATCCTCTACCATCCACGTCTATATTTCGGTGTTTTATTTAACTTTCCTCGTGTTTGTTTAGAGGGGCAGTAAAAGTACGTAGTAGAAGACTGGTGTGCAGATAATCCTACCAGAAAATCAAGGCCAAGATACTATTGTGAACTGTGCTCAATCTGGCTAAAAATTTAATTATTTACCTATAAACTATGTTTAAATTATTAATACGATTCGAACATGAAAAATGTATGCTGGAGAATCATTCTCATACCAGGAGAACGTTCTCCAAATACAATCAAATACAGACAATAGTGTACTAGGACACATTTTCACGAATAATATTAATCCCTAGATTTTAAGAAAAAGAAACTGTGAACTGAACAGATCGAAACCATTTACTATTACAGAAATTTTTCCTTTAAGAGCCATTATTGTGTTGTGCGCATAAAGAAGAAAACTCGAAGTAGGAGACATCGAAGTCCAAAATTGCAAACCGTCGTATTCGGTGGAACCAACTGCCGTGAAGGGGAAATATGGCCTGCTGTTGGAGAAAATCAATCCGCTGCACATGTGCAAACAAGAAAATTCCTTAAAAACAGTACACGGAAAAAATGTATACATGAGGGACAGTATAACAAGATACACGTAACTGAAACCAGCGTTTCGTTTATAAAGTTGGTGTGCAAGTTACTTATGGTGTTCCTTTACATAGTCTGCTTCTTCCCTCCTTGCTAGCAGCGGCTGACGTCGAATGTCCTTGGTTCTCATATGCGCTTGGCCATATTTGCCATTCTGCCGTATTTATTACGCTGCATTATTTATACTCTACTTTTGTAAACTGAACTGAAGTTATGTGTGTTTCTCATTCCGCACAGTAACAGTGTTTAAGTCTGTTCTTTTGTTTCCATTCGCCTAGTGGGTATCGCCAATCTGTGAAACTTCTGTGTGTGTCTGTGTGTGTGTGTGTGTGTGTGTGTGTGTGTGTGTGTGTGAATGAGAGAGTGAACTAGTGTATGTTGGTGAACGTGTCTTGTACTTTAGGTTAGAGATGTGAGACGAGATGAAGGCGCGTTTGATGGTCTTTTTCTCTTTTCGTGAGGTGAGTTGGTGGAGATGGGCTTCGATTGTGATTAAGGACAGGATCTGGGAGGAAATGGTAGTGTAAATGGAGCGTGTGATTATATGTGTATATTTCACGTTTTATTAATTGTTAATTTGTTTCAAGTGTGTGTGTTTGCAAGGTCAGTCTGATCGATTATGAGTTGTATCTTTATTTTTCGAATGTGGTCGTTTCCTTGTAAGCTGAGGAGATCTTTCTTGCTGTTGTTTATCCTGATGATTTCCATGGCTATGTATGTTGTGGTAATTTTATGTTGGTGTTGGTGTAAGTGCTCTGAAAAGTTAAATGATTCGTCCTGTACTTCCATGCTGCTAAATGCTCTCTGTATTTAGTGTCAGATGTCCTCCTGGTTTGCCTTACATATCTCCTGTCATATGTATTGCATTTCAGTTGGTAAATTCCTGATTTCTGATATACATAACTTTTTCCTACTGTTTTTGGGAAGTACTTCTAAACTGAATTGTTGATTTGGTGGATATTTTATGCCTTGTCCTTTGAAAACATTCGATATTCTCTGTGTGTATTAGTGGTTTATGTCGTTGTGTACCATCTATTGTTTCCTTTTTCTTTCAAACTTTGTTTTGTTCCCATTCCTGTAATTTGTATGTTTCCTTATGTGTGATTTTGTCCTTGTGCTGGTGGTAGCTGGGTGTTTGGTATTTTCTGTTTCTTGATCTTTTTGTCTCGCTTTGTTACTAAGTTATCTTTGTATCCATTGTTTGTAGCTACTTGTATAATAGTATTCATTTCTTTTTTGTAGTTGTATCTAATGATGCTGTGTTTAATCTGTGGAGCATGTATCTAAGTGAGCCCACTTTTGAAAACTGTGTGTTGTGATGTTTCACGTTTAATTGTGTCTGTGGTCGGTTTTCGGTATATTTCAAAGGTATATTGGTTGTTTTGAATCTTTATGGTGATGTCCAAGACATTGAACAATATATTTTGCTCTTTCTCTATTGTAAAATGTATCTTATCATAAACAGGATCTATGCGTGTATCTAACTCTCAAATTTATTGTTGTGTTCATGTATCAGGCACAAGATGTCATCCGTATATCTAATCTCCAAGGGGATGTTACCCCCATTTGGCAAAATGTTATTAAATATAATCTGTTCCACATGGCTCATAAATATTTTTGCTATGGTTCCAAACACTGGGCGCCCATTAGTAATCCTTAGCTTTGTAAATTGAATTCATTATTGAACTGAAAGTAGTTCTGGATTGTTATTAGCTCTAGAAGCCAGAGTATATCTTTGATGTGGTCATATGGATATCTACTGGGTGTCTTAAGATTTTGTTTTGTAGTATTTATTGTTTCAATTATTGGTATATTGGAATACATATTCTCTACATCATATGATAGGAGGGTGGCTGTGTTTGGAATGTGTATGTCCTTTATGTAATGAATCAATTGTCTGGTTTCATGTAGTTCTGTCCCCTTGTAATTTGTAGTTTGCTGTTAACATTTGCAACTTGTATCTTGCAAGTGGCTAAGTGGGAGAGTTTCCATAATTCACAGTACCTCTGATGAGGAGGTAATTCTTGTGTAGCTTTGGTTGGCATCAGAGGAAAGTGCACTGGATTTTGTTTATATCAGTTTTCTTTTTTCATTGTTTTCCATAGAATGTTCAATGTGTTACAGAGTGTTTCTCAACTTCTTTTGGAATCTCCTAGTTGATCAGATTTTAGTTTTGTAATTTTCCTTTTTGTGATGAACTCTTGTGTCTTACTGATGAGTTGCTTTCGATCCCTGACAACCACTGTGTTTCCTTTATATGCTCTTCCGCTGAAGGGGGTTATGTTCATGTAGATTCTTTCTAAGTTTTGTCGGTGTTATGGAATCTGTATGGTTTTGATTTCTTCTCTTTTCTTTCATATCTGTTATCTTTTTGATTTCATTACTGCGTAGCCCTCTCCTGAGACCAGTGTTTACCTCACTTGTTTCGTTTCTGTTCTCTTATGTGAGAATGCTTTCTTAGGCAGCTATGTTGTTTACTACGTATATTTCGTCTATTTGTGCCCCGACGTTGTGTTTCAGACCTTTTTCGTGCAGTTTTTTCCTTTCGTACCCAAAACAATGTCAATGAGGTTGACCAGTCTTGAATAGATGTGTTTCATTAGAATGGGTGCAGTTTGTGACTGTTTTGGATGTTTGTTTGGCTTTAAAATTTGCAGTTTTTTTGTGAGTCTATTCATTTTTGCTATCGCTGCATCTGCACGATTTTCAGTCTTGCTAATAAAATGCGAGAAAACAGCAGTATTATTCAGAACTCTCGTCAGTTGTGCTTCACATATATAGATGCCCATTTAGGGTTTGCTTTCTGGTAAAAAGAGACTTGATTTCGTGGTTTAGTCAAAAATTTTTAAGCCATTTGTATCGCTTTCTGTGCACTGGCAAAATTGTAGTTAACCTATACGTTAAGATACTTAGATATAATATTATTTGATAGGAAAAGTTGTTAAAATTTATATGTTGGTCTGTTTTATGCAGGTGGAGATGTATTCTTATAAATTTCATGTAGAAGCCACTTGAAAATGCCTGACAACGCCTCCATAACACGTTCGTTTGTATGGCCTTGTTCCGCAGCAGCTGTTAAAATCAATTACTGTTGATTTTCCGTCTTGAGCTAACTTTAGTTCAGTTAAAGAGAATTATGCCAAAGTCGTTTCGCTTTTATTTATAAAGCATCTTTCGTGGCTACTCAGCAATTGGATACGTATGTTTGCACATTTTTGGTGGTTTTAGGCTGAAAACAGCGTTTTCTTTATATAGGTTGTGTGGAGGCTACTTACAGCGTTTCTTCACATATTCTGCTCCTTCCCTCCATGATAGCAGTGGTTGACGTCGAATGACTTCGATTCACATATGCAATTGGAAGTTTGCATTCTGCAGTATTTCTTGCGCTGCATTATTTACACTCTAGTTTTGTAAACAGAATTGAAGTTATATGTGTTTCTCACTTTGCACAGTAGCATTGTTTATGTCTGCTCTTTCGTTTTCGTTCACATTGCGGGTATTGTCAACACGTTAAACTACATTTCTCTCTCTCTCACGCACACGCACACGCACACGCACACGCACACGCACACGCACACGCACACGCACACGCACACGCACACGCACACGCACACGCACACGCACACGCACACGCACACGCACACGCACACGCACACGCACACGCACACGCACACGCACACACAAATGCTGTTTCACAGCTGCGCAGTACTCACAATGTCAACGAAAACAAACGAACAGATATAAACAGTGTTACTGTGCAGAGTGAGAAACACGTAAAACTGCACTTCAGTTAAAAAAGTGTAAATAATGCAGCACAAGAAATACTGCAACATGGCAAAAAGTGCCAAGATCATATGTGAATCAGTCTTTCGACGTCGGTTGCTACTAACAAGGAGGGAAGACGCAGAATATGTAAAGAAACACCTTTAGTAACCTGCACACCAACTTCATAAACAAAATGCTGTTTTTAACCTAAAACAACCAAAAATGTACAAACGTATAAATGTTATTTGCAGAGTAACCACAGAAGATGCTTACAAGTAAAGGTGAAACGCGTCTGATGTAAGTCTCTTTATTTAAATTGCAGTAATCTCAAGATGGAAAATCAAAAGTAACTACACGTATATAAGTGTGTCTCTTAGAAATTTGTAAACAGCCAACTTGTGACCATCTAGTGAATATAATCATCTATAATTGTTCTGTAAACTGACTCGTTCCACATCATTTCGAGAAAATATGGTTAAAATATTTAAAGAAACGTGTAACTAACTTAGTAAAAGATACTGTGATAAGTAAATACTTGAATGTTTTTCGTAGTCAGCTGCCAGCTAGCTCTGATTCAAAATTTTCTGAAAATGACTGTGCAACATGCGTGCTGAATATGCATTGCGTAAATTATGGCTGGAGAAACGAAAAAACTGCATTTGAATCGTAACCCACAGAGTGTGTATACTCCATTCAACAATTGTAAATTAGTCTTGGGTTCTGCGAAGCGTTTATGCCTTTCCACGTATGCAAACTGTTACTCGGGACCATTTTTCATTCTGATCCAGCTGTCACATTTTTATACCAGGAATTATTGTCAGAAGTAAAAATCTTTGCTTTTCGCCTCGTCGCACATCAAAAGTCGCATGACTCCTCGTCACACGTTAAACACCGTTGCTACAGCCCGTCCAGTTATTGTCATTGATGCGTACAACTCCACGAATGTTCTTGTACGTCTTCACACATGTCCCAATTTCACATCTGCATGACAAAAGAACTTGCTAAACATAAAGCAGTTTGACGAATTTCTATCTGATCGCTATGCGAAATTATATCCATAGAGACCCCTTTGAGTGAAAACCTGAGACATTTTTATGAGAAATTACACAATAGCGCATGAAATTTGAATTTGATAATATGAAATTTTACCAATAAATTCGAAACATTTACATTCATTACATAAAATTAAATAAATCAACAGAATTTTGCAAGTGCTATTAACATAATTGATTAATAATTGTCACGATTTCTTTGCTTTCAGTGTTACCTTCCTCTATTGCGAAAGTGATGTGATGCCTTAGCTCAGTCTAGTCCCCTTTCTCTCTACGCCAAGAACAACATGGTGACACACAAAGGAATTAAGTCTGTGTCTACGAAATAGATGTAATCACAAAACCAACGGTGTGTGGTTACACTGTCAACAATAACAAGCAAACAGTTTGGCTGCCTCGACACTTATGTGTCTCCATTTCGATTTGCAATGGCTGCTATTTCCTGTTTATCTGTTTATCTGAAGTTTACGTGTACAAACAACTGAGTGTTACTTAAACTATGCGGAAACTCTCCTTTAATAGCTTCCTTAATTTCAACAGGATAACAGAAATTCTGATGAACGAATATTATCACAGATTGTTGCTGCCTTGTCAAAAATGCTATTCCTACAATGCTGTACACATCAAGAAGTCAAGTTATGGAAGCACGTAGCTTGACTCTCACTTGTAGAGTTTTGTATTGGATTAACTGCATCTTAGGAGTAGCGTTTAAGTAATATATGAAACCACATTTGCCCCAGACTTATCAATTATGTATTGTATACCTCCGTTCTGTAGGTTGATGAATAAAGCACAAGAAAAGATGAGATGTAAATTTTGCTTTTAGGATTTCAACATATTCTCAGCTAAAGCATCGTGTTGTCATAATACATAATACGGCTATCTACAATATACTTGGCCCACTCCCAGGAGGCTATGAAAAATGCAGACAATACAATGCGAAACTGCATCAGCCAAGTAATGTTACAGAAGATAAAGAGGACAAAAAATTTAAATTTCAGTATGAGCCTAGAATGCACATTACCGTTGTCTATCATGAAATTTAAGGCAACGTCTATAACAATTATTCGTTGGTCAATTATTCTCTATGACAGCATCACTTGAAGAAAGATGCTCTACGTACATGTACGTGTTCCTTAAGTGAATGAGAACAGTATCGACAAAAGTTGTATGCAACCATGATAGTTTTCCTTAATTTTCAATTACATTTTAAAAATATAAACATATTTTTCCATGACTGGTTATCAAAACTAAAAGAATGAATTTTCGAAATAAAACCGGTTAGGTACAATACCAACACAAAAGTGACAACAATAATATTTTAACCCAATAGTTAGTCACGAGTGTTACTATGAAAGTACTTAACATCTTAGATAAATATACAAATTAATGATACCTCTCATGCGGCACTGATATGCTAATATGATGAAAAGTGCCAGGAATTGCAAATAACATACTCAGCTATAATTAATACACGCTTTCAATCTGACGATTTCCTTCAGAAACTCATTACATTATCACGTAAATCACATATCATCTGCTGTCATCCAGTCATATCATAGCTTGCTTCGCACATAATAGAAAGTGGATGTCACAGAGTACACGTGGGCATCATTATGTTGTAGGCACATTCATCGGAACTCTAATTGCGATTAAATGGAGTAGCATAAATGAAAGGAAATGATGTTTGCGGTAATTTAGCAAGATATTTAAAGATACATATCAAAGATTGCTTGGAAAAAATACCTGTGGACAGCATGTCTGTTACATTATCGTTTAGATAATTTAATAGGTAAGATGAGCAAAGATACTAGATTTAGTTACTAGCTGTAGCTAAATGACATTCACGGACGCTTGTAATAGAACGTCACTTACGCTATTAGTATGTAAAACTACCATATACCAAAATGTGTGAGAGGAGCCAGTCACGATAAGTACCAAGATGTTCCGAAGATCGTTCTGTAACAAAATCCCGATGTTTTAATTTTTGTGCTTGACCATAGGCCACTGAGCTATAAGCAGCACTGTTTTACATACGTCATACACGTTTTAAAACCTTTAAGAGTTTACTGGGCTTATCACATAACACTGACGGCATCCTGGTCCATTTACAAACGACAATGTCAATAGTCCCAGAGGTTTAGGGTTGTGGTAGTGCTTACTATTTCGGAAGAATGTTCTGTAACGCTGCTTTCCTCTTTCTGGCGAAAAGCAGTTTCATTCCGTGAGGTCCACTAGTAGTGGTGAAACAGGTATAGGAGCCAAATGAAGACCTCCTGTTGGCAGAAGGTCTTAATTTTGCTCCTGTGCCTATTTCACCACAACTAGCGGACTTGTCAGTTCTATCGAAGATGCTGTTCGCCATCTTGCAACAGACGCAGCAAAGAAAAGGCAGCGAGGTTCTGGCCGTTTGTTGCCGAGGACCGCACCACAATTTATTACCAAACCAGAGAATTTAGAGACTGAGACCAAATAATTCAGTTGCGCCAATGATGTATAGACTGCGCAAGGTTCACGGGGCAGGGATGCTTTTACGTCCTATAGTGGGCCATTAATGGGGCAGCTACCGATGATTCGGCAAAGAACTTTTCGTCTTTACTCAAACCCATTGTAGGCAAGTGTCCACATGATACAAGAAATTCTAGTGATTTTATTAGCAGATTTCATCCGCTTAAGCTGGAAAGCAACGACTTGCAGGTCAGTTTTGATGTCGTTTCGCTTTTCACAACAGTGCCTCTGGATGGTTCCCTGGCAACAGGTTGCAGCTGACAATACAACGTTGTTCGAGCACACACTGTTCTCGATATACCTTCCAATTGAGTTTTTTGAATAATCTGACGTTGTCGCCTTGGAGAGTACTTTATCTCCTCTGCTGGCCAATCATTTTGTGGAAGATCCTCAGGAGCGATTACTCGTCGGTGTACTTTAAAACCAACAGAATTTGGTAAAACGCTAAACACATTTTTATAGTTTGGCCTCATGGTTTGTATGGACTCCGACTGTTCCTTCAATATCTGACCTGCGTAAATGAAAACATTAACTTTACTATGGAGGTAGGGAGAGATGGTTGCTTGCCGTTTTTAGACGGTGCGACTTAAGAGCGATGACACAGTTGGTCGTTCGATGTTCCGAAAGCTCACTCATACAGACTTATACTTACAAGCTACTGGTTGTCACCATCCGGCACAACCAATGGGCTTTCTAAAGCCCTTACCCACCGAGCCCGTACCACCAAAGGTGAGGGTAACTTACAAACAGAGCTGGAACATTGGCGAACTGTATTTCTGAGCAGTCGATATTCGTCTCAGCAAGTACAGAGAGCGCTACAAACGTACAAACGACAGAACAAGGAAGAGGATGAGGCTTTGGAAAACAACTGATTATCTACCATACACTACAAATGTTTCAACGAAAATAGGCAGAGTATTAGAAGACATATAACTGAAGATGTCTTTTGTCCTGCTTCCAAAATATCGCCGCTGTTGAGGTGGGTTAAAGGCGACTTGCAAATGCTCAAGGCAGGTTTTCAAAGGATTCCGTGAGAATGCAGCAAAAGTTTTATAAGAAAACGACGCACATTGTGCAGGATCAGCCACATCACCTCCAGGCTAGTATGTCCGCTGTCGCCGAACATTGTACTTCCACTGATTATTTGATGAAATAAAACAAAAATTGTTTCCCTTACGTCAAACTTTCGAAGTTCCATCATCAGTGAACAAGTGGAAATACGACTCAATCCTGTCACAGAAAGACTTTGTGCTTTGAGTAGCCTGCGTTGTTCTGCGATTTTTCCCGTACGAGGACAATCGATCTGATACCTATGAGGAGACTTTTCACCTAGGAGGGCGCGCGATACAGCGCACAGACTAGCAGCAGAGGCGCGCCCTCTCAAGCAACGCCAACTCGAAATGTGTAAGCGGGGTCTTAAATACGAGAACTCGGTCAGCATTTTCGTCAGTATTCACCAGAAGATGGCCAGAAGAGCCTGCGCCGAAATATCGTGGTAGTAACTTGGAGACGTGCAACTGCTCTACCGAAATTTTATGGAATAGACTCGCATTTATTTACGAAAACCTACATTGTGCTGAATCCTTGTTCCCGTAGATACTACCGTACCATTCAGTAAAGAGGCCAACTATTGATACTTTCACGGTCAACCGAAGACAAGCAGAATAATATGTTTATGAAAATATAACTCGACTCTACAACCGATTTTATTCTACAATCTAGATTTTTGACGATGGCTTGTCTTATACTCAAGTGTAATGATTTTTGATACTGGTAACTCTTGATAATGGCCTAAGTCGAAATCTGTATTGTGAAATTAAACCTGTTGTACAGTCCAATGGCGGTTATATCTTTCAGAAATATTTATATGACGGTCACTCCGTACCAAAGTAAAATCTTTATGAATGATATGTAAAATTCACTGCTCGACATATATCTATTCTTTGAGGATAACCGACAGCATCTGCTGCAAAACAAGCCATACTAATAAATGGTATCAAAATTGATACATCACCAGCACGA
The DNA here is from genome assembly GCF_021461385.2 of Schistocerca piceifrons. Classification (NCBI taxonomy): domain Eukaryota; kingdom Metazoa; phylum Arthropoda; class Insecta; order Orthoptera; family Acrididae; genus Schistocerca; species Schistocerca piceifrons. Next base: position 453,875,191 of record NC_060140.1, on the reverse strand, counting down.
GTTGCTGAGCAGAAGAAACGAGGAGTAATCGAAATCTGGGAAGAGATGGTGCTGATATCTATAAAATTTGTGGTATGTAACGCTAGCGTATGCATACGTTAAAGCAATTCACGAATTAACTTGCTCCGTGGTGTAGATTCAGTTATAGAATTTAATAAAATAATCGAGTTTGTATGTTTCGTGTTAACGGAGAAATTAGAGTACTGTACAGTCTTAAATTTCTTTGCTCTTTCTTTACGAATTATTGCCAACGTTGCTGAAGGTTTACAGACTTCTCTGATTGTACTTTCCAACAGTTAGGGAACGGGCGCAGAACTTCAAACCCCTCCGTACTTACCTTGAAAGTGTTCTACGTTAACAACACCAAAAACTATCAAAATATATTAATACACCGAGAAGAGGATCGGTATTAAGGTGGGCAAGAATCGATGAAACAGGGGCACAATACCCCATACAATTAACATTTTCGAGCATACAGTGTATTATCATTTAAGTGGAGAACTGACGATGAGAAACATAAGTCGGAAAGGGCTGCTAAACTGATTTCAGGTGATTATCAGAGCAATGATTTGACAGATTTACCATTAGTTCAGCAGGCTGTATGTGGCGTTTCAATATCGAAATTGAAACGACAAAAAACCATGCATTCCGTTATGCAATAACGAATCCGTTCATTGATTATTATAAAAATATTGAAACAATAAATTGGAATAATACTCAATTCATTTGGATAAATTGGAAAAAAACAATATCTAGGGAATACGTTTCGTTATGCATATCACGCCGTTATATGTAATGTGCAGTCTAAATTACTAAACATTTCGGTTCTGTCAAAGAAATAAAATTGTGGTATGTAACGAGCATCATTAATCACTTATAAGAAAGACACCACTGTAATATACACAGTATAAATGTGTCTCTCGTCATATGCAATATATGGTGTAAGCTTCAATGGTGCTATTTACATACCACAATTTTATTTGTTTTTGACGAAGGCGAAATGACTACTAATTTTGACTGCATCATCAGTTGTAATGGCATGATATGTATAATGCAATATGTTTCTGCTCAGGTCTGAAAATTGTCATTACCGACGTAAATTAATAACCTGATTTCAAAGAAACATTGTTATCTGAGACTGGAATTATAATAACGAAAATTTTCCTGGATTGATGACATTTTCGTGACTACGTTGCGACTTTTAATACTTAATAACTTGTACTGCAAGAAGGAAATTGAAAGTGCAGCTGTCTCCGAAGTTGGCAATGCGAAAACTGAGGGAAAAATTAAATGCGATTGTTGGAGAAAGCCTCGGATTGCGATCGCTGGCCCCCTCCTCGGCTATAAATTTTCTATATTTGAGGCTCAAAGACGTTTTCAGTCAGTGATGAGACTATAGGTATATGGTAAACCTGACGAAAACTATACTACGTAGAATAATAAATGCATTTCGATATTATTTCATGTGAGTCCGAGAAATTTTCACCTTTTTTATTGCCATACTTTCTCAATGAGATGTTTATGATTCTGATCGACGGAGTGGGTAATATTTTCCAAACCTTACGCTAACACATATTGGGTTCATGACACACATTTAGACATAGGCCGTCGGTTACAGAATACGATAATCTATAAATTTACTAGCCTGATTGTTTTAATACTCGACATAATCTAGAGGTCAAACACCTGGCTTGATGTGAAGAGCATTAGAAGCTGTCGGTCAAACCTGCAATCGCGTCTAGTGCATCCCCATCCCAGACCCCTAGATTGGATGAAATCTCTCACCTGTACCGTGTGCTCTCCAGCGATGGATGCCTTCAGGTTCTGGAGAAAGAAATTTAGCAGCGTGCAGATCGTGGTGCCCATACGTTCACAAGACCTCCGAGGAGGACGCAAAATTTGAAAGCCATTTCGCATGCAGACTGCAATGATGATTAAAAAGCAGTGATGACTAAATATTTTACCGAAATATTTTTTTTTTTTTTTTTGCTGTTGCTCAATTACTTGAGTATTTCACCGATATTAATTCCACGTTTTCAACTGAGTGACTTGACTAATTAATTTGTTAGTTACATGCTCATTAGGGAATTTGAACGGTTCCTTTTCGTAAATGACGTGGAACGAGTTAATTTACGGGATATATATATACATGATTAGAGTTACCGTTAATGAATGCACTATTATTTTCAGTCTTACTTATACCAATATACTTAATATATTTTTCTCTTTTTACTCGTTACCAATTGCTAGTAAAAAGTCAGCAGTGGCATGGAAGGAGCTGTCCATGAGAAGTGATTTTAAATTACACTTAAAACTTGCTTCACTACCTGTCAGGCATTTTATATTATTGGATATATTTTGCTGCTGTATATTAAAGTCCTTTCTGAGGCAATGACAGCCTTAACAATTGGAAATAAAGGCTATTTTTCCCTTCAGTGTTGTAGGTATGTACATCACTGGCCTTCTCAAATTGTGATAGATTATTGATGACGAATTTCATTAGCTAATATATATGTATTGTGATGGTAGAGGTAAAATGCCTACCTCTTTGAAGAGGTTCCTACATGACGTAACTGGGTGAACACCACCTACCTTTCTTACTGCTCGCTTTTGTGCAATCAGTATTTACCTTCCTTTCTGAGAGATGAGTTACCCAAGAAAATTATTCCATATGCATTAGTAAGTGAAAATACGTAAAGTATGTCAGAAAGTTTATACGTTTGTTTCTCAGATTAGCAATTATGAGAAGAGCAAAAGTAGCTGAACTTGTTTGAGAAACTAAGTAAGATACCTCTTACAGTTCAAGTTTTCATCATTATGTACGCCCAAAAATTTAGAGCACACGATTTATATTACGTGTTGAAAGCGTTGTCCTGCTACTTCTATGGTGCCAAGACATCTATGCACTAACTTCTGACGCAACAGTGCTTATCGTACCAGTTCTGTACAACGAACAACTATCTCGTCCAACATAGTTTTTGCCTGACCACAGGAGACCATATTAAACGTTTTCAGTTCAAAGGATTGAGCTGATCACGATAGAAGACATCCTGATCATATCCAAATTCCAAAAATTGGCTAGCTCAATATTTCATACTTGCAATTCATGTTCGTTTAGTAAGGTACCTGCAGCATATATTATGCCACAACAGGACTTTATATGGAGAATTTGTGGACGGTTTCTGCTTGATATTTAATTTTTGTTTATAAGCCCCAATAAAAAAGACACGTAAAATTAGGCTTCAAAACGACAAACAATATAATCAGAACACTATGTTCGGGAAAAGCTACACTACCGAAAAACTTAAACACTGGAATTTACAAAATGAACTGATAAGAAAACCGGAGATCAGTAAATATTGTATAGGACAGACGGGTAAAAATTTCATATCAGATGCAGAGTGTACACGAAAGATGTAAGTAACAACCAATCCATCTTCTTTACAAACCTCAGAAATAAAAAAAACACGAAGCTGACAATAGAAAACGCACTGTAATTCCTACAAAGAATCCCAAAAAGCCCACTGATGGATATTTTGGAGAAATTTAAAATATACATACCCACTAAGGATTACCCTTACAGTGTACTAAATGAGAAAAACGATTTCAGGCACACACAGTCTTCAAACAAATTTATTGAAATTTTTATGCAGGGATAACGGATAACCAAAACACCAGATATGACAAACGCATCAATAGCAGTTCCATAGATACACGAATCTAAACAATATAACGAGTTATTATTAACAATTAGCTTTCAAACTTGAATTCTTACGAGAGGCAAAATAATATAATACGTATTATAATTTACGTGCAACATCAACTCATCGAACGAATTTGAAACGTTACTGAAAATATACTACATCCAACAACTACAGACATCAGAAACAGTTTACTCAAAGTTGACATATGCCTGTCTACAGTGTCATGACGTGAGTGCTATATAAAATACAAAAATCCTTTAAAAACTTTAGATTATGTAAAATATAATGGGACTGTTTGCAGATATACTGATGAAGGCAATAAAGCCGAAATATTAATACTGTCTACTAATACTCTGCAGAATTTCCTCCTGTGATCCAGAAGTACTCGCCCTTCATTATGTGTGGTAATTAGCATCATCATTAACATCGAAACCCCGTATATTTCATAAGGCCAAAAATATGTTCTTATGTACAGTCCCCCAGGATGATGACGAAGAGGTTGACAAAAATTATTTAATCGCATAATCAATCTCTCGAGAGACAAGTTTTTCCTAAAACATGTCACTACCGGCACAGTACACAAGGCAATTATGAGAATCTCATCCGAGATAGTAGGAAATGATGGAGTGAGCATTGGCATGATTAAGAACGTCTTAGACACTATTAATCCAGTTATCACAGACACCTTCAACTTGTCTCTTGTCAGTAGTACATATCATACTGAGTGGAAGCAAAGTTTAATTCAATCTATACCCAAGACTGACAACCCTAAGTCGCCAGGTGACTACAGGCCGATTGGAATACTACCTGCAATATCTAAAGCCCTGTAACAGCTGACGGATTACCTCAAAACTCATAACATCCACGACAAATATCAGTCAGGCTTTCGAAAGCACCATAGTACAGCAACTGAATTAATAAAAGTAACTGATGACATTAAACATGCTATGGACAGACGTGAAGCTACCATCCTAACACTGCTTGACTTTAGCAAGGCTTTTGATACTGTTGACTTTGATATATGACTAATTAAAATGAAACAGCTGAATTGCTCAAACAGCGCTATACACTGGTTCGACAGCTACCTCGAAAACAGAAGTCAACAAGTCATTTGTGGGTCGGAGAAGTCATCATGGAAAAACTTGCACTCTGGAGTTCCCCAAGGCTCCGCCCTTGGTCCATTACTCTTCTCACTGTACATTTATGATATTTCTTCAGTGATTCACTCCTCCAACTACCATCTATATGCCGACGACATCCAACTGTACATAAGTGCAAGCCCCAAGAACATTGCTGACGCAGTAGCGAGTATGAACGCAGATGTTTGCTCTGTTTCTCGATGGGCACAGGACCTAGGTCTGAAACTAAATCCCAAGAAATCCCAGGTCATACTTATATCTCATCCAAAGTTAATCAGCCGGTACTTTCGCGAAACAGTCCCTCAAATACTCCTCAATGGTACCCAACTACCATACCAAAAAACAGTAAAAGACCTTTGAATAATCTTGAATGAACACCTAAGCTGGGAAGAACAGTCACAGCTTGCCGGAAATCGCTCTCCTCCCTACATGCAATTTAAAAATTTAGAAAAATATTTCCAACCCATGTTAAACAAAAATTAGTCCAAACACTAGTCTTGCCTAATCTTTACTACTGTGATGTAGTTCAACACGGCACAAATAGGGAAAATTTGAGGTGCCTCGAGCTAGTGATGAATGCTTGCGTCAGGTACGTTTGCAATATACGGTTGTATGATCATATCAGTCCTTCATACTCCCAGCTATGTTGGATACGCCCACATAAGGCACGCGATCTCCACTCGATGTGCTTACTTCATCGATTTCTTAGCCACTGGTGCCCCCAATACTTATCTTCTCACATTAAACACCTATCATCATTCCACAACCGCAATACCAGACCGGATACGTCTAGCATCTTGGCTGTACCTTTACATAACACAAAATCTTTCTCCATGTCATTCTCCATCTCAGCCATACGACTATGGAACGCGCTCCCCTGTGATCGGCGTCTTATCCAGAACCACTCAACATTCAAGAGGGAACTCAAAAGTTACATATTAGGGACCATATAGCCACCATTGTTGTGCCCCTCTCACCTCTTTCTTTCTCCTCCCATCATAGCTTCGAATTTTACCGTTCTATTTCTTATCCTCTAACCTATCTACCTCTTCTATATCTCTTTCACCCCATTCTATCGTCTTATGTCTCTGCTCGATGAGATGGTTCAAATGGCTCTGAGCACAATGGGACTTAACATCTATGGTCATCAGTCCCCTAGAACTTAGAACTACTTAAATCTAACTAACCTAAGGAAATCACACAACACCCAGTCATCACGAGGCAGAGAAAATCCCTGACCCCGCCGGGAATCGAACCCGGGAACCCAGGCGTGGGAAGCGCTCGATGAGAATAACTCAAATGCTGCAAGAACATAACGAGAAAATTCCCAATTAGCAATAGGACTGACATTCATAAAAGAAAAATATGTTTACTTTCATATAGATAGTCATTATTATTATTATTAATATTCTTGATTGTTATAATTATTTTTTTGATTGTTATAATTATCATTGTACTACTGTTATAATCTCTATTTTTTTAACATTAATACTGTATAACACGTTATACGTCCTTAATGTTCTGTAGAAACTGTAATTCGTTCAATATGAGTATGCCTGGTTAGGTGTAAGAGAGGGCCTGAAGGCCCTAATCTTGCCAGGTAAAATAAATGCATAAATAAATAAAATAAAAATAAATAAACAAACTTTGTTCGTTTCCGGCTAACGCCATAGGTTTTTGTGGCGTACAAGTGATGACGGCTAAGTACCTACGTTACTTAACAGCTTCAGAGTTCGTAGCACACAGTCTCAGTTGCAGGTTGAGTATCTAACGGGTTCCAGGGGCCACAAGAATTTGATGTTCAATATTCCACATTAATTACTGACCGAAATTAAAAAATTAAAATAATAACATAATCTACAGTTTAAGATGAATAAACAAAATCTTGTAGCACAGTAAAATTGGAGTATTACAGTAGTAAAGTGTATAAATGTCTTAAAGCCGTGTAACTCATGGCACTGAAATGCCAAGTCTATATTCATACAGTATTTGAGAATAACAGCAGTTAGCGACTTACAACAAACTTTACGCAAAATGTTAAACCTGTACTAAGCATTTTCTCGCTGACACTCACCACATAATGACGAAAGGAAAAAAATGTTTATCTTATACTATATTTTCGATGTTCATGAAATAAAACTTCAGCATGTGGCATGACGTTGTAATTTATTACTAATTTTCAACTACTTCTATCAGCAACTCAGTTTGGAAATAGGATCCACATGTGCTACTGAATGTTCCAGTTAGTTAGTGAATTACATGTTCGACAGTTCATCTGAACGATGCATTTATCGACATGATGTGGAACAAGTCAGTTTACAGAGTATGTACACGAGACTAGCGTTAATATTAATGGACGTAGAATTTTTTAGTCCTTATCATGCAACGACACTTAGAAAAGAATCAATTGTCAAAGCGAAATGATTTTATGTTACATTTAATACTTGCTTTGCTATCTGTCAGAAATTTTTTGGTACTAGGCTAACGATAAAAACTTTCTGTTGCCGATTAAGGCCACTGACATCCCTAGTAATGGGTAATATGTCATTTTTTTCAGGTTTAGGCATCACTATTCTTATCACATGATGGTTGATTTTTATGATGAATTTCATTAGGGAACATATATAGTACGACGTGCAGTTAAGATGCATGATTCCCTTAGAAGCTGCCTAAATGACCACCCCAGCTGGACACCACGTATTATTCTTACTGCTTTTGTGCAACTAACTTTTCCTTTCGAAGTGATGAGTTATTTAAGAAAACTATTGCGTTAGACGGTACTCAGCACTTAGTACTGATGTTCTTAGTAATTTGTTTCTATGTGTATTGAATACATTGATTTTGGGATTACTTCGGAAAAGAATTTGGACGGAATTATTAAGGCTTTCTTGTCAACCTCACACGAAGAGATTTAACAGTTGCATATTTCATTCTGTCAGGAAAACTGCCCACTGCTACTGATGCATTACATATATTATTACTTAGAAGATTACTTCTTAAGTTAGAACAACTTTTCAGAATTCACTCTTAATATTCATCAGCAGTGTAAGAGCGCTTCGTTTTTAGAATTTTTATATGTCTATTATTTCAGTGAATGATGTTAGTGCTATTTCTAGATATGTAAAGACTACGGGGAATGACATTTTAATATAGTTTCTTGATTCTTCACTAACTATTTAATCCTATTTTTATTGCTATATTTCTAAAGTGTTTGATAAAATACTTGTAAGTTGCGAATTATGAGTCACAGACCTGCTATTTGGTTGAATTGTGGTAGTATCTTGTACACTGACTGATTTTACTGTCCCACATTCCTTGGTCTCCCATATAATTGTAACCTTATCATCTGTATCATTAAGTTATTTCTGGATGTGAATGTTTCAGGACATTTTAATGAATCTTTTTAAAATATTACAGTATTTTTCACAACATGTAATTAATATCAGAACTTGACTTATTCTGGCCTCTGTGTGGTTTTCGTTTCTTTGTAAATTTTTGTCTGTAGTTTATTTATTTCTTAATTCCTTTTTGGATACATTTTTGGGAAAGCTGCTTTCACATATTAACATAATTTGACTATGGATTGTACTGAATCTCACATTATCATATCTTTATATGTATATGTCTCATCCCATACTGCTCCTTTAACTTACTTATCAAACATTGTACCCTCTTCGCATTGTCTGATTATGCCTCACAACTGTAAAATGCTCCATTGTTTATTTCTTTTATTGTACATCGTAATGAGATAGTTTGTTAACATTAATTACTCCAGTCTGAGCACTGTCTTTAAAAATGTTATCAGTCAGGGCAATGCTATCTTTCTTCATGTGACTTGTTAAAATTACGACTGAAATGAGACTAAACAGACCAACAATGATTCCAGTCAACTTATCCTGTCACAGTTTTTTATGAAATCTACACTGAAATCTACATGGATCTATCCTATTTTCTCCAGACCACTTTCAACACTAGCAGTTGCTAGACAGGCTGTTTTCTGCTCCTCCTTCTATAAGTACCTTCATCCAAATCTCTGTATACTCCCTATGTGCTCTTTGTCATGTAGCTAAGGTTGCTACTAGGTGTCATGTTGCTTGTGAGCTGGTGCTTTTCGTCTAATTTTTTTTTTGTAGCTGTTGGCCTTTAGCCGTCGCAAAAACTGTTATCTAGCAGCAGGACTCTTTTCTTTCTACGTGACATAAAGTTGTTCCTATCAGTCTGCTGCAACCAGCTACGTTCAAAAACTGGTTGAGGCTCTTGCCCCATTTCAGCTAACAAGTTCGACTGATTGCTAACAGGAGTATACAATGTCATTTCTGAGGTTTTCTCCTTTTGCTTAGTGATTGTTATAATTATTACGTTTTTACCTGGGAAATCGAGGTTCCGCTGACTCATACCCCTTTCATCCTAATCCAAAATAGGACATTTCCAAATTTGTTGGAAGGGCAGAAATCATTCTACCCTGTTCCACAATTGTCTAGCGTTCAGTGCTAAATTTACAATTCAGTGGCAGAGCCTCATCTCATCCTTTACTGGCTTCCTGCTATAATCACTCTTAGCGAGTTTCTCCCGTACTACGGCAACACCCATATTTGTCATACATGACTCTACTTTTAAACTAAATTAAAAAGCACTGAAACACATACAGACTTATGGGGAGACGCACAGCAATGCAGCTGAGGCTCAAAGGCTGTATTCACAACGCTTTTCAACGCGCCCTTTCGTCTATGTTTCTAGATGTAAAGAAATGCGTTTAAGAACCGAGGGACATTTACACGTACAACATGCCGTGGAAACATCAATCCGCGATGTTCCCGATATTTCACGGAACGTTATTATTTTGGAGGACATCCCATGCATGGTAAGCAGAGCTTAAATGAAAATAACGCGTACGTACAATATAGTACAAACGAAAGTGTTATCCTGCTACTGCATTTAGGTTCCGGTATTATTTGTAGCTATAATAATAATAATAATAATAATAATAATATGGTCATTATTATTAATATTACGAAAGTAATTAAATCTCGCCCAGTAATACCTAATTCTGATCGTAATTGGGACAAAGAAGAGCTGTAGTGGACATGGGGCTAGCGAGGTCATCAGTACAAAGGACTCTCGAGGAATGAAAATGGCATCCATTTAAGCTGGATTTCATCAGCCAGATTTTATGGGTAGATGAATGCTATTTCGCCAATGACCCCACTGTTAATAGACACCATCTACACCATTGCGCCGCTGCAAATCCTCACTAGTTACGACCACATCACATGCAAGGGCACTTGGGTGTTAACGTACGGGGCGGTATTCTAGGAGACCACATCACTGGACCAATTTATTTGACTCCAGACCAACTGGTCGGCTGTATTTGCAATTCCTACTGAATGAGCTGAATCTTAGGCACCTCCTAGCAGACATCCCAATTCAGTTAGCTTTGAGGCACTGTTTTCAGCACTATGGTGCACCACCCCATTATTACACAGGGATTATGAAATATCTCATTAATGTGTACCCCAAACGGTGGATAGGTCGTGGTGGTTGCCTTCGATGGCCAGCGAGATCCCCTAATTTAACGCCGTTGGATTTTTTCTTATGTGGTTATGTCAAAGGCACAGTTTACGAGACGGAACTGAAAAATTCAGATGTGTTAACAGAATGAATACGTCATGCTTGGGCTTCAGTATAAGAGGTGTCCACGTTAATTCCGAGAGGCGCTTACATCGACTCATTTGCACATTTGAACATTTTTGTTATTAATAATGCAGTTATAAAGATATGTCAGTCTGTAACATAGGTTTAAAGGAAAATCATTTATGATGCTAATTATATTCATTATTCCATATTGCAACCAAAGATACGATAGCATTTACGCAATAGTGCCAATTGTGAAGCATTACGTGTTGTTAATAAATTAGCTGCCATATGTTGATTTACCTTGAAGCAGGTAATTAATATCGTTTGGCGCTTGTGCATATTCTTTTGGTCAGGGCCAATGAGTCTTGTACATGGACAACATTCTCGAGCCAATGAATAGAACCCGTCACTCCTCCTACAGTATGCAAGTTTTATAGCAACGAGCTATAGGACCAGTTACAGTTTTAAAGTGTTTGTTTTCAAGCGTTGGTCTTATCGTTTAGCAGGATCTCCTCTCTGTTGGTGTGGAGTCCACTTAACTGATCTGCTTAGGCAAACCTTTCGGCGTCTGTGGTATCCGAGATTACCTAATGTCAAATGACGACGGCGTGCTTCGGCCAGGTGGTACAAAGACCACAACCTGCAAGTTAACTTCCTCTAGAATCTTTGGTGCACTTGACGCCTTGCACCATTAGAAAGCAGCGGAGTAGCTACTTGTTGGAGCACTCTGCAAGCCTCCACTCACAATGGTACCGTCGAACAATCCATCGCCTATTTGGTTCACAGTGAGAGGCTATGTAGGGAACGACTAAGACATCCTATGTACGGAAATATCAGTACACAATTGTCAACTATTTTCGACCCTATAAAGCCTGAACATTTTATGCGTGATTACATACACTGACAAGGCAAAACATCTTGACAACCTCCTTAATAGCTTATTGGGCCATCTTCATAATGCAGTATATCACCTTGCCTGCTTATTATCGATTCTACAGTTAGTTGGTAGATCTGTGGAGGTATGTGGCACCAGGTTTCTACGCACAAGTCGTGTAATTCCCATAAATAACTGGCCGCTTGTTTGTGTATGCGGTGATGGCGCTAGATAGCAAACCAAATGCGAACCATTGGATTCACATCAGGGAAATTTTATGGCCAAGATATTAACGTGATTTCATTATCACGCTCCTTGTACCACTACAGCACATTTCTGGCTTCGAGACACAGGCGATCATCCTGCTGAAAGATAACATCGTCCACGACTCTTCACAGAACATGGAGATTGGACCCATGTCTACTCTGTGGACGTCCAACCATTTAGCATCTAGTATTACTTTCACTGTCCTGCTTCTTTCCGTAGATGCTCACGACAGCAGCACGTGAACAGTCGACCAGCTTCAGCGTTTTCGAGATACTCGTTTCTCTGCGTAATTATAATTTTCCCTTTGATGAAGTCGCTTATCTCAGTGGATTTCACAATTTGCAGCGCGTATCTTCGCTAGGGTAATCCCCCATCCGTCTCTGCTCGCCTTACATACTTTTGTTACCGGGTCACGCGCCTGCAACGCCACCATAACGTACCCATCTTACATTGGTCAGTGGTCATAATGCTTTGGCTCATCAATGTACGTTTTATGGTCGTTAGCAACCAAGCACTCCGCAGCCATGAAAGTAAGCGCTTTATTTCATAAGCGCGAGGTCTGATGACCGATTGTCTTATCCGGTACTCTTTTCTTTATTTTATTCCCATGTAATACTAACAGCAGATATGCGTGTACGCCTCGAAATTGGGTGGTCACCGATAAACGCATACGAATTCAATCAAATTTGAAAAAAGCCATGCACGTGCGAAGATATGTCATTCATTGCTAGTGCTGTATGCCACGATAGTTACTGTTTCTTACGTTTCTATGATCAGTATCATTCTGAGTCATACAGTGCTCCATAGAGGACGTAATTGCTACACGTGAAGGCTATGCTGATTGGACTGAAATTCCTTGTATATTCATTTCTTTCCAATCTCATTATGAAAATTTTATCTCCTTTTTCAGTAAAGATTATGAACTTGAACAGGATCCATGGACCACGCACTGTTCGAACTCAGCGTTTAAGCTCAGCTGCTGGCTTTTCGAGTACTAGCGATCATACAAAATAAATAAATATGCGTAAAATTTTCCATTTTATCGAAAGCTGTTGAGAGTTGCATCTTCCTGTTTAAGTATGTTGAAGCCGTATTCGTGTCCAACGCTCCGTGTCATTATGAATGAAACAATGAGGAAGTACGTACGGTCGCCTCGTCAGCTACACGCCAGTCTCTGTTACTTGGTCCGTTGTTGTGGAAGTTTCATTTGCTTTTTGCACGGTACCCGACTCCAGATATCCACTGCATGCAGTTCCCTTTCTCAGAGCTCGGATCGAAACCGGCTGAAAGGGACCTACTTTCACTGACAGCCACAGTTCTTGTGGGATCCGAAACTACGCTTCTTATAGCGTGTGACAGAGTTGCGAGTAGCACACCATTCCTTGTAGAGACGTCAGGCAAACGATACATACTGAGGGAGGTTGCGCAGTGATTGGCACACTGGACTCGCATTCTGGAGGACGACGGTTCAAATCCGCGTCCGGTCACCCTGGCTTAGGTTTTCCATGATTTCCCTAATTCGCTTTAGGCAAATTCTGGGATGGTTCCTTTGAAGGCGCACTGCCGAGTTCCTTCCCCATCCTTCCCTAATCCGATGGGACCGATGAGGCCGCTGTTTGGTCCCCTCCCTCGAACCAACCAACAAACCGCATAGTGTCACCAACGACGGTGTGGTCAGTGACACGTTCAAACACGTTCGCTCCTTCACACCACTATCATGACTACATCGCCTGTGTCAGGTCTCATGACGGCTGGTATTAGTTCTAAAATATCTGCTGTGCTACAAATCGACCAGTGCACTCTTTTAACAGGGTGATTAATAGTTTTTCCGGTGAGTTTTCTCCCAGTAGTTACACAGGGATGTAAGTAGCATTAATTATTTCAGCCTGAGCACTCTCTTTAAAAATGTTATGAGTCAGGGTCCTGCTACCGTGTAAACTGGTCATTGAGTGCTACTTACGAGCGAGTGGCAGTCATAAGAAGCTCAATAAAAATGAGCGCTGCAAGAAATTGTGGAACGCGTACACAGAATGCGTGCGTGGCGTGCGCAGCTTGACAACATGCAAAGGCCATAAAGCGTAAAAGCACCTGACGATAACAAACTTCTCGCTCTGGAAGTTTAATGCTGCAGATAAAAAGATGCTCAATTTTTTTTTTTTTTTTTTTTTTTTTTTGCATCAGTTCTGAGTGTCATTTGCCCTAACGAGTGTCACAGCATTTACTGTGGCACTTTAGGCTAAATAGATAGGAGTACGTTGACTGACTGACTAGGGACTGATACATGGCACAGTGCGGACTACATATCAGTTTATTTGTCTTGACAAAATATCAAGAGAAAAGTAGTTATTTATACCCATTACCAACGTGAATCAACCGCAACGCAGTGAACTCAAAGCGCGGACGCACCGAGGTCATATAAGTAGTGACATCCGGATAGAAGATGAAAACCCAGGGGATTTCCGTGGGTATTTTTTTAAGGTACTGTAAATCGTATGTCCTACAAAACTCAGGTCCAAGCAAGTATTTAAGATGCTGGTATACGCATTTAAATACATCGTTAGAATAATTTCATTAATACACCTAATAGGGATTTAAGCAAATTTGTTTTCATTATATCCATTTCCTTATTAAAACTAACTTATACGGTATATGGCATGAATTCCACACTTCTTGGACATCGCTGTGTTTGTAAGTTAAACTTTTGTAGCTCTATGTTTAATACTTTCTGCCAAAAAAGGCCATTTATTCTAAATAATGCTGTTCTCGGATACTATCCCTCAAAGGCTTTATTTGCATTGTAATCAGAAGTTACATTTCACAAACCATAGAACCTTTCATCATCAAACGGCATTAGAAAAACTGAGTCAAAGAATCGTTCTAATATTTAGGCTGAGCTCGTTCTAAATCATTACTGTTATTAGTTCTTGCTGAGCAACATACTCCGCATGCTGCGCGCAAAACATCTTAGATCCTTTAGTCCTCTGTGTTGTAAATGGATCTCCACTTAATAATTCCATCAACTTCAGTAACTTTTCTTCACTAAAACTGTTATATCTTCAGATATACAAAAGTATATGTTGTAGAGTCCTAGTTATCATTTTTACCTGCACCATATAATTTAATGTTTTATTCCTGTTTTTGAGCTTCCCAACTGGTCTTCAATAACTCGCGCAGCTAAGTCATCGAAAAAAGAAATGTCAGTATACCACTGCGTTATCGTAATTAACTCTTATTTATATTCTAATAATTAACCGAATCCTTGAATTATCAATTTAAGCTTGTCTTATGTTTCGTTGGAAATTACTTCATCCTCTGCCTACTACTGTTGCTTTAAAGACTGTTTGAAAACAATTTCTAGAGGAGCTTAATTTTTTTAAAGGTAACGTATCCAAGGAAAATACTAGTTGGTGCTAGTAGCCGAAATGCTGTGCATCCCAGACTATAACAACAACAACAATGTCAGCAACTGCAAACGCTCCGTCTGTAGCTGAAGATCTTTTATATTTGTTACTGTATAATATGATGAGGTATGTTTGTCGTTCAGGAGACAGTGCCGTAACTGCTGAGGAAGAGAAACAGTAGCTCTGTGAATCGAGTCTGTGCCTCCGTTGGAATTTGTATGTGCTACATTTATCATGTATGAGTATCGTTAGGACTATCGATCGTGGACTGAAGGAAATAATTTTGGCGACGAAATCATAACGTGTAATATTCAATAATTCATTCATCTAGGTTATCCAGAAATTAAAATCATATGCTCTACGTAAAGTAGGACATGTTAATTTTCCTCATACATAAATAAACGTAGTGATGTTTATTCACAAATATTCATTGTGAGTCACCAGTGTTATCAACATTATACATTTCTGGACAATTCTTCAGTAAAACATTTCCGCGAATGTCACCGTGTTGTAATGCTGCTCAAACGAGTAAAACAACGGCTGCGGAAAGTTACATGCGCTGTTTTCATCCAGACAGACTGCAACGCATTCCTCACTAAATAGCTTATCATATTCCCCCTACACTATAACTTTCAAGAAATTAGGTATCATTTCGTTATTCCAAATGGAGTCGTAGTAAGTTTTGCTCCTAATACTGTAGATCTGAATCTTTTACTCTCGCGTACCAATTTCCAAAATCAGATAAGTAATTTGGGCTAAACAACAGCATTTATAACTTAGTGTTTATTTTAATAGCTCTCTAATACGGTGAACGTTTGTAATATTAAAAGCAAATAATAAACGCAAATAATAAAACAGGTTTCGTCTGAAAACGTAGAAACGGAATCATGTGCCGTCGATCTATTTACTCTCTCTCCTATTCACAGCGTTATTTCGACTTGGTCCAAAATCACATAAACAGTTTAGGGGCGATACAGTTAGTACTTACTACGGGAAACCGTAAGTACATTTATTGCTACCTCCACCTCTGCACGCTGGATATTAAGTTACATTACACCCCACTGAAGAAAATATGATGATGTTACACATCGCATATTTTTATACTTAACAGAAAAATTACAGCTACAGTTCAATAAAAAGACTTCAGCTTATTGCACGTTTGTGTAACTATTAATGTATTATCTCTGCTAGGCTGCAAAGGTACCAAAGAGAAAATTTTAAATAGAATAAATATTGTGTTTCGATACGTATTCCGAAAGTTACGCGGTTTCAAAAATTACCTGGAATAACCTGTGTAATTCGACCGGTTTTCTTCCGCAGGGCTGTGAGTAACTTCTCCCGCTGTCACAAGTGACAGTACATTTGGTCTTGTGAGCACTTCGCTTATTTTTCTCTGTAGTGGTAGGTAAACAGCACGCATTTTCTCTGTATAGACACATTGTTATGTTTAACAAACCTCGTCTCCAAACATCTAGGATAGTTAATACTCAGGAAGCTTAATATTTTACGTGTGACTAGGATGTTATATTGCTTGCTCTGAATAAGACGCTGTGATGCCCACAGGGTTGGGAGAGAAAGTCATTCCACCACATGCGCTCTTTGAAGGGCGCGCAGATCAATTTGGACCGAGCCTCTGTCCTACCGACTTCCAGCGGACAGAGGCTCAATGAAGACAAAGGGCGCGAAATAAAGCACGGAGACCGTTATATAGAGGGTCCTCATATTTGTCCATAATGATATGCATTGTGGTGGACGTAATGTAGATGAAATAAATTTAACAATGAAGGGGGACGTTAACTGTTCACCATTAATATCGGAAAGCCGTGAAGGTGGCTTGCTTGGGTATATAAGTGATTAGCATTTCAACACAATCGCGTATTCCTTATACAGGGTGAACTCTAATAAACCGACGAACTGGAAACGGAGGGAGAAAGGACCTACAAAAATGTGTCCGGAAGCGCATGGTGGCCTCGATAGACTAAAGTTCCTCTGACCAGTTGCCGTGTGTTCCTTGTGTGATTGACGCTGCGTACTGTAAGCAGCAGAATGGTCCGGTATTCATTTCGGGAACAAGCCGAGATTGTGTTTGTGTACGGCTAGGCAGATGGAATCGGATGAGAGGCAGCACGGCTATACCAAAGCACGTACTCTCTCAGACACCAACCACATCACATAACATTTCAAGCCTTTTTAGTGCATTTGTGCGGTCGTGGGTCCTTTCAGACAGACGAACGTGCAGGGAGGCGGCAGACTGTACGCACACCACATCCGGAGGACCATGTTCCACAGCATATTGAGACGAACCCCTTTACCAGCACCAGGCAAGTGGCCCGCCAACATGGTGTAAGTCAATGTACTATTATGTATATCCTTCATGGCAACTGCTACTATCTCTGTCACCTGTAGTCCCTTAGAGACCACTTTGAACATTTGTTGAGACGTGGAAGCAATGCACCTCTGCACTGTTTTCCTGGACGTTTTGTTGTCGTTGCATGCACAGCGTTCATTGCGGGAGACATGAACATGGGACTTCTTTTTATTTTTTTCGTGAGAGGAATCCGTTCCTGCAGTTTGTCGGTTTTATTAATGTTCACTCTATATAAGGAAAAGTATCACAGTATCTTTATCATTCACAGATCGCTCTGGAATGTTGGATCTTTGTGAAAAGATAGTATTGGTTCAAATAGCTCTGAGCACTATCGGACTTAACATCTGAGGTCATCAGTCCCCTACAACTTAGAACTACTTAAACCTACCTAACCTAAGGACATCACACTCAGCCATGCCCGAGGCAGGATTCGTATCCACGACCATAGCAGTCGCCCGTTTCCAGACTGAAGCGCCTAGAACCGCTCGGCCACAGCGGCCGGCCAAACATAGTATTATGACTCATGTATGGACAACGGAAAATGTTGAAATTCGACTGTAGCAAGATCAGAACTGGCTTATCTTTCCGTGGTATTGTTGCTCGCATTGGTCGAGGTACACCAACTGTCATCCAAATGTGGAATCCATGGGCTCAAGAGAGTCATATCAAGTGCTATTCGGGATTCCAAAGGCCCTACGGGACAGGAGTCTCTTGGCCTTTTAGAATCGTGCGGCCACGTATCTTGAATAAGAACATTTGCTTGTTTGCGTCAAGACAGGTATCTGCATAGACAGTGCGAGGGTGTCTGGAGCACCACGGATTGTCAGCACGGTAACCATTGTTTTGTCTTTCGTCGACGTGATAGCAGAGAGTGGCATTCCGAAGGTGGTGTACGCAGCGACGCAGAAGGAGGCTCCGAGGACAACGAACGTTGGCAGATTGCTTTCGCCGTCATCACAAGCGTCCAGCGCGTGAGTGATACTACGGGGTTTCACCGATTTGCTGCAGAATTCTCCAACATATTCATGGTTGGAAAAAAGAAATTTCCTTCAGACTTTCCAGTTTCAGTTGCACATTTTTAATTAGATTACATGTTTCGAGCACTCTGGATCATGTTCAGGTCTAAGTAGTTGCTTCATAAACCCTTCTTGTCTACTCAGAACCACATACCAGAGTCACCGGATGTCGTTGAGCTTATATATGCTCGTCGTTATCAAAACTGCAAGTCTACCTCCGTCTTCTAGGAACGCTAGGGCCCGTCACAACACTATGGCGCGGAAGATTAAGCAGGTCCACACGCTTCTCACAGAGAGCGCAGGGGTGCCTCTCACAGACAGCATCCCTGAGTGCCCCTGAGAGCTAGCACACCAAAAATAATCTCGTCTCGGCTTTTGGAAAGACCAATATGCCCCTTTTTACTGTAAATTTATCTATATTTATGATAATACAAAGTCAAATCACCGATAAATTTTTTTCATTTTCACATCATGACCTTGCGCCACACATAAACAGCTTCATCTTCATTCAACTTATCATGAGGCAACAGTACTCTCATATGCGGTTTTGAGTAAACAAGACAGTGTCGAGGCGCCACTACTTAGACCTGAACATGATCCGGAGGGATAGGAACATGTAATCTATTTAAAAATGTGCAGAACAATAAAAGAGAGCTGTTTTAAATATCCCTACAGTTTCTGAATCTCTCAAGACTATAATGGCGACTATAGGGGAAGCTTCCCATCGCAAATCAACATTGATTTAGAGATTATTTCTCTTTCGAATCTCGTCTTGTGCTATTCTCAAAAGACATTCTGTGAATCATGGAAGAAGGGCTACAGGTATGTTCCATATTCCTAGGTTTCCGGAAAGCGTTTGACATGGTGCCCCCTGTAGACTATTTACCAAGGTACGAGAATCCAGATTTGGTTCTCAAATATGTGAGTGGCTCGAAGACGTCTTAAGTAATAGAATCAAATAGGTTTCCCTCGACGGCGAGTGCTCATCAGAGATGTGGCTGTCAGGAGCGCCCCAGGAAAGTGTGACAGAATCACTCTTATCCTCTCTATCGTGTATATAAATGATCAGACGTACAGGAAGCGCAGCAATTTATGGCTGTCTGTTGATGACGCTGTGGTGTACAGTAAGGTGTCGTTGCTGACTGGCTGTTGCGGGATACAACATCACTTAGACAAAATTTCTACTTTGTGAGATGAATGGCAGCTTGCTCTAAATATAGAAAAATGAAAATTAATACAGATGTGTAGGAAATCTATCATGTAGTGTTCGATACAGCATTAGTAGTGTGCTGGTTCACACAGTGCGTAACGTTGCAAAGCGACATGAAATGGAGTGAGCATGTAAGGTCGGTAGTATGGAAAGCGGAATTGTCGTTGTCGGTTTATAGGGTGAACTGTAGGAAAGTGCAGGTCATCTGTAAATGAGACGGCGTATAGGACACTAGTGGTACCCATTCTCGAGTAGTACTCGACTGTCTGGAATCCCCATCGGACGAGATTAAAAGAAGACGTGAATCATTTCAGTGTCTTGCTAATGGATTTGTGACCGAAGGTTCGGTCAACACGCGCGACCGATGTTATCGGAGGGAGGGGGTCATTGTGTTACCTCACTACTGTAATGTCAGAACATGTTCTATAACTCTGTACCAGATGGGCGTCGTAAATATGCGAAGAAAGTGCTGTCTTACACTTGTGCTGACCTTGTTGTAGACAGATGTGAGCAGTAGTTTATTCCAGGTAGTGGGCTCAGTTTTGCGGTCTACAGTTATTATTGTTAATAAGGAGGCTAACTGGCCCACAAATTCTGTATAGAAAATGACAGCGCTTTAGTGATATCATCATACTTCTGTCAAAGTCATGACAAAGTTGGATGATCAGGCAACAGTATTTTATTATCGAACCGTTGCACGTTCAAGTAACAATAATTTATTGTCGAACAGTTGTGCGTTATCTCAGATTAACAAAATAAAATAGTGCAGAATGTTCGAAACTCTGATAAAATAGAAGTAAGTTATAGGAAAGGACTGTTAACATACATTATGCACAGGAACCATCTAGGTCTCCATGGATACTCAGCAAATCACACTTAAGTGCCTGGCAGAGGGTTCATCGAACCACATTCACAATAATTCTCAAGTACCCCAATCTCGAACTACACCTATACCTTTCCGTGCGAGCTCTGATTTCCCTAATTTTATTAAGATTATCGTTTCTCCCTGTGTAGGTCGGCGTCAACAAAATGTTTGCACTTTCGGAGGAGCGAGCGGATGATTGAAACTTCGTGAGAAGATCGCGCCACAACGAGAAACTCCCTTGTTTTAATGATATCCAACCCAGAGCTCGTATCTTTTTCGTGGCACTCTCTCCCCCATTTTTTGGATAACACAAAGCGTGCTGCTCTTCTTTGAACGTTCTCTATGTACTCCGTTATCCCATCAAGTAAGTATCCCAGGCCGCGCAGCAGTACTATAAAAAGAGGACCGCCAAACGTAGAGTGGGCAGTCTCTTTAGTAGATCTGTTCCATCTTCTACGAGTAACTGTTCTGCCAATAAAACGCAGTCTTTGGTAGCGTTCCCCACAACATTTTCTATGTGTTCTTTCTAATTTAAGTTGTTCGTATTTGTAGTTCCTAGGTATTTAGCTGAATTTACGGCTTTTATATTTGACTGGTTTATCGTGTAACCGAAGTTTAAAGGATTCATTTTAGCGCTCATATGGACGACGTCAAACTTTTCATTATTTAAGGTCGATTTCAAAATTTTGTACTGTACAAGTATCGTTACTAAATCGTTTTGCTATTTGTTTTGATCTTCTGATGACTTTACCAGACGATAAATGAAAGCATCATCTGCAAACAACCTAAGACAGCTCCTCAGATTTGCTCTTAAATCGTTTATGTAGGTAAGGAACAGCAGATGGCCTGTGACACTACCTTGGGGAACGCGAGAAATCACTTCTCTTTTACTCGATGACTTTCTCTGAGCTACTACGAACTGAGACCTCTCTAACCGGAAATCACGAATCCAGTCACATGACTGAGATAACACACCATAAGCAGGCAACTTGATTCCAAGCAGCTTTTGAGGTACAGTGTCAAAAGCCTAAAAATGCGGAATAAATTTGAAATATTTTGATAGAAGTCAACATTTCGCGTGAGTAAATAGCTAGTTGTGTTTCACAAGGAAGTTGTTTTCTAAAACCGTGTTGGCTGTGTGTCAATCAATCGTTCTCTTAGAGGTAATTCGTTATGTTCGTACCCAATGTACGTTCCAAAACCCTGCTCCATATTGAAGTAAATTATATTGCCCTGTAATTTAGTGGATTATTCCTACTGCCTTTCTTAAATATTACTGCGACCTGTGCTACTTTCCAATCTGTTGTATATGATTATTAAGTATGTAGCAATTGAATCAGCATACTCTGAGAGGAATCTAATTGGTATACAGTCTGGACCGGAAGACGTGCTTTTATTAAGTGATTTAAGTTACTTCAGTACTCCGAGGACTTGCTTCTAAGTTACTCATGTTGGCAGCTGTCCTCGATATGAAGTCCTTGTTGACGGAATTTCGGAAAGCTGTTTTTGTAACTCTGCTTTAGCAGCACATTCATCGACAGTATTTCCGCTGTTATCGCTCTGAGAAGGCATTGACTGTGTCTTGCAGCTAGCACATTTTACATATGACCAGAATCTCTGTAGATCTTCTGCCAGGTTTCGAAACAAAGTTTCGTTATGGATACTTTTATAAGCATCTCGCGTCGAAGTCCGCACTAAACTTTCAACTTCTGCAAAGGATCGACAATTTTGGGGATTTTGGGTCCGTTTAAATTTGGCATGTGTTTTTTCGTTGTTTCTGCAACAGTGTTTCGATTCGTTTTGTGTACCAAGGGGGGATCACTTCCGTCGTTTGTTAATTTATTTGGTATAAATCTTCTAATTGCCGTCGATACGTTTCTTTAAATTCAAGCCACATTTGGTCTGTACTTAACGGTGCATTGTTTATTTGGAAGAGTGGAGACTGTCTTTCAGGAAGGCATGAAGTGAATTTTCATCTTTTCTTTGAATAGGTATACTTTTCGTTTACTTTTGGAGCATTGACAACCCTGCGTTCACTAATCCCTGTATCCGTTTTAATGCTCGTTATTACCTCAGGATCATTTGTTGCTAAGAGGTCAAGTCTGTTTTCGTACCCGTATACTATTCCAGTGTGCTCATGAACTTACAGCAGGAAATAATTTTCAGAGAAGGCGTTCAGCACAATTTCGGACGATTTTTTATGCCTACCTCCGGATTCCTACGTGTACTTTCTCCAAAATACCAAGGGTAATTTGAAGTCACCACCATCTATAATTGTATGAGTCGGGTACGTGTCTGAAGATAGACGCAAGTTTTCTTTTAACTTTCCAGTAACTACCATATGAAATGGCAAGTCGATAAAAGGAGCCGTTAATTTATTCCGGTTGCCAAGAATGACCTCTACCCAAACAAACTTACAGGAACTACCTACTTCAACTTTGCTACAAGGTAAACTACTTCTAACAGCAAGAATCACACATTTCTGAACGCCGTTTGGTCCTTCGCAAAAATGTAGATTTAACTTATCTCCGGCCTTAGCCAGTTTTCATTGCCTGTAATCATTTAACCATCAGTGCTTCTATTAGCGCTTGGAGCTCTGGTACTTTCTCAACACAGCTACGACTATTTATTACTCTTACACCAAGAGGAATCAATAAGAATGGAAGACCAAGAACGAATTACTCTTATTAAATTGGACGTAAGACAACGATAGTCTTTCTTTCCCCTACTCAGTCTGTACATCTGATAAGGAGATCAAACAGCAGTCGAATTCTTGTAACTTGTTATACTGATCGTACGTCAAGTTCAGAAATCAAAGATCGTTCACTGATAGCAGTTCGATGCAACTCTCGAAAACTCTTCTTTAAATCGACGTTGATATTTTCTGACCGTCTTTAATACCATGAACGAACATCAGGTTTTTGTCAACGGGTAGGGTATCTCTGTTGTAGAACACTCGCTTGCCACGTAGGGCAAATTTTTAAGCAAAGGTGAATGTTCTACGAGCATGCATAATGATGGAAAAAATCTGCAGCACTTGAAACTGGTAATCCCTGGATCGATGGTTCGAGCTTCGCGTCAGTGAATATCCTTTTCTTTTTTTTCGTTCATTTCACATTCCTACGTAATTTAAATATAAAATTCATCAAATATATGCCAAATTACACACATATGTCATTTTTATGAAAAATGCACGCCTTCTTATACTTAATTCTATACCGCACACATAAATCCAGTTTTCATTAAAAATGGAAACCCTGCAATCGAGCCCTAATATCTCACAGTCAACCGACCTCCGTGGTCATTCAGCATCGGATGCAGAAAGGGGGAGGGGCGCAGCGCACACCCGTCCGTTGTCGACGTTTTCACCTTGTAGCTGCTACCTCTCAGTCTAGTAGTCTTTCAGTTGTTATCAAGAGGCTGAGTGCATCCTGGTCCAGTCCTCCTACCATCTACATCTACATCTCAATCTACATGATTACTCTGCAATTCACATTTAAGTGCTTGGCAGAGGGTTCATCGAACCACAATCATACTATCTCTCTACCATTCCACTCCCGAACAGCGCGCGGGAAAAACGAACACCTAAACCTTTCTGTTCGAGCTCTGATTTCTCTTATTTTATTTTGATGATGATTCATACCTATGTAGGTTGGGCTCAACAATATATTTTCGCATTCGGAAGAGAAAGTTGGTGACTGAAATTTCGTAAATAGATCTCGCCGCAACGAAAAGCGTCTTTCTTTAATGACTTCCATCCCAACTCACGTATCATATCTGCCTCACTCTCTCCCATATTACGTGATAATACAAAACGAGCTGCCCTTTTTTGCACCCTTTCGATGTCCTCCGTCAATCCCATCTGGTAAGGATCCCACACCGCGCAGCAATATTCTAACAGAGGACGAACGAGTGTAGTGTAAGCTGTTTCTTTAGTAGAATTGTGGCATCTTTAAGTGTCCTGCCAATGAAACGCAACCTTTCGCTCGCCTTCCTCACAATGTTATCTATGTGGTCTTTCCAACTGAAGTTGTTCGTAATTTTAACACCCAGGTACTTAGTTGAATTGTACTATTTATCGAGTAATCGAATTCCAACGGATTTCTTTTGGAATTCATGTGGATCACCTCACACTTTTCGTTATTTAGCGTCAACTGCCACCTGCCACACCATACAGCAATATTTTCGAAATAGCTTTGCAACTGATACTGGTCTTAGGATGACCTTACTTGACGATAAATTACAGCATCATCTCCGAACAACCTAAGAGAACTGCTCAGATTGTCACCCAGGTCATTTATATAGATCAGGAACAGCAGAGATCCCAGGACGCTTCCTTGGGGAACACCTGATATCACTTCAGTTTTACTCGATAATTTGTGTCTATTACTACGAACTGCGACCTTCCTGACAGGAAATCACGAATCCAGTCACACAACTGAGACGATACCCCATGGGCCCGCAGCTTGATTAAAAGTCGCTTGTGAGGAACGGTGTCAAAAGCTTTCTGGAAATCCAGAAATTCGGAACCAACTTGAGATTCCCTGTCGATAGCGGCCATTACTTCGTGCGAATAAAGAGCTATCTGCGTTGCACAAGAACGATGTTTCCTGAAACTATGCTGATTACGTATCAATAGATCGTTCCCTTCGAGGTGATTCATAATGTTTGAAAAACAGTATATGCTCCAAAACCCTACTGCAAACCGACGTCAATTATATAGGTCTGTAGTTCCATGGATTACTCCTACTACCCTTCTTAAACACTGGTGCGACCTGCGCAATTTTTCAATCTGTAGGTACAGATCTATCGGTGAGCGAGCGGTTGTATATGATTGCTAAGTAGGGAGCTATTGTATCAGCGTAATCTGAAAGGAACCTAATCGGTATACAATCTGGACGTGAAGACTTGCCCGTATCAAGCGATTTGAGTTGCTTCGCAACCCCTAAGGTATCTACTTCTAAGAAACTCATGCTAGCAGCTGTTCGTGTTTCAAATTCCGGAATATTTCATTCGTCTTCCCTGGTGAAGGAATTTCGGGAAACTGTGTTCAGTAACTCCGCTTTAGCGGCACAGTCGTCGGTAACAGTACCATCGGCACTGCGCAGCGAAGGTATTGCTGCGTCTTGCCGATCGTGTACTTTACATACGACCACCGTTTCTTCGGATTTTCTACCAAATTTCGAGACAATGTTTCGTTGTGGAACCTATTAAAGGCATCTCACATTGAAGTCCGTGGCAAATTTCGCGCGTCTGTAAATTTTAACCCATCTTCGGGATTTCGCGTTCTTCTGAACTTCGCATGCTTTTTCCGTTGCCTCTGCAACAGCGTTCGGACCTGTTTTGTGTACCATGGGGGATCAGTTCCATCTCTTACCAATTTATGAGGTATGAATCTCTCAATTGATGTTGCTACTGTATCTTTGAATTTGAGCCACATCTCGTCTACATTTGCATAGTCAGTTCGGAAGGAACGGAGATTGTCTCTTAGAAAGGCTTCTAGTGATACTTTATCCGCTTTTTAAATAAAATTATTTTGGGTTTGTTTCTGGTCGATTTGGAAGAAACGGTATTGAGCCTAGCTACAACGACCTTGTGATCACTAATCCCTGTATCAGTCATGATGCTCTCTATTAGCTCTGGATTACTTGTGGCTAAGAGGTCAGGTGTGTTTTCGAAACAATTTACAATTCACGTGGGTTCGTGGACTAATTGCTCGAAATAATTTTCAGAGAAAGCATTTAGGACTAAGATGTTTTCTGCCTACCACCGGTTTTGAACAAGTATTTTTGCCAACATATCGAGGGAAGGTTGAAGTCCCCACCAAATATAACGGTATGAATGGGGTATTTATTTGTTACGAGACTCAAATTTTCTCTGAACTGTTCAGCAACTATATCATCGGAGTCTGGGGGTCGGTAGAAGGAGCCAATTATTGCAGGAGGAGGAGGAGATTAGTGTTTAACGTCCCGTCGACAACTAGGTCATTAGAGACGGAGCGCAAGCTCGGGAGAGTGAAGGATGGGGAAGGAAATCGGCCGTGCCCTTTCAAAGGAACCATCCCGGCATTTGCCTGAAGCGATTTAGGGAAATCACGGAAAACCTAAATCAGGATGGCCGGAGGCGGGATTGAACCGTCGTCCTCCCGAATGCGAGCCAATTATTAACTTAGTTCGGCTGTTAAGTATAACCTCCAACCATACCAATTCGCAGAGAATATCTACTTCGACTTCACTACAAGATAAACCGCTACTGACAGACACAAACACACCACCACCAATTCTGCCTAATCTATCTTTCCTGAACACCGTCTGAAACTTCGTGAAAATTTCTGCCGAACTTATTTCAGGCTTTAGCCAGCTTTCTGTACCTATAACGATTTCAGCTTCTGTGCTTTCTATCAGCGCTTGAAGCTCAGGGACTTTCCCAGCACAACTACAATTTACAACAACAATTCCCACTGTTCCTTGATCCAAGCATGTCCTGTATTTGCCATGCACCCTTTAGGATTGCAGTCCACCCCGTACTTTCCCGAGGCCTTCTAACCTAAAAAACCGCCCAGTCCACGCCACACAGCCTCCGCTACCTGTGTTGCCGCCAGCTGAGTCTAGTCAACTCCTGGCCTATTCAGCGGAACCCGAAACCCCACCACCCTATGGCGCAAGTCAAGGAATCTGCAGCCAACATGGTCGCAAAACCGTCTGAGCCTCTGATTCAGACCCTCCACCCGGCTCTGCACCAAGGCCCGCAGTCGGTTCTGTCAACGATGCGGCAGATGGTGAGCTCTGCCTTCATCTCGTAAGCAAGACCGGCAGCCTTCAGCAAATCAAAAAAATGGCTCTGAGCACTATGGGACTTAACATCTATGGTCATCAGTCCCCTAGAACTTAGAACTACTTAAACCTAACTAACCTAAGGACAGCACACAACACCCAGCCATCACGAGGCAGAGAAAATCCCTGACCCCGCCGGGAATCGAACCCGGGAACTCGGGTGTGGGAAGCGAGAACGCTACCGCACGACCACGAGATGCGGGCTTTCAGCAAATCAGATAGCCGCTGGAATCCAGAGAGAATTTCCTCAGATCCAAAGGACATACGTCATTATTGCCGACATGTGCCACCACCTGCAGCTGGCTGCACCCTGTGTTCTTCATGGCATCCGGAAGGACCCTTTCCACATCAGGAATGACTCCACCCGGAGTGCATACGGAGTGCACACTGGATTTCTTCCCCTCTTTAGCCGCCATATCCCTATGGGGCCCCATTACGCGCCTAACATTGGAGCTCCCAACTACCAATAAGCCCACCCTCTGCGATTACCCGAACCTTGAAGGCTGTGTATCATCCTCTGAAACAGGGCAGGCAGCTGCATCTGCCTCAGCCAGAGACAGTACCTGAAACCTGTTTGTCAGACGCACCGGGGAGGCTATCTCATCAGCCTCCGTGGACGTCTTTCGCTGCCTGCCACGACCTCCCAATCAACCACAGGCGAGGGCTCAACCCCACTGCGGGCAGCAACCGGGGCAACCACAGCGGCAGACCGATCTGGGGACAGTCGGGACGAGGCTGACATCCCCGTGATACCCAATTCCGGTTCCCCACAGTGGTGCCCATTTGCAACAGCCTCAAGCAGCGCGACAGAAGTCAGGGTCACCTGCAGCTGTGAGCAAAGGGATGCCAACTCAGCCCTCATCCGAACACAGCAATCACAGTCCCTGTCCCTTCTAATCGATGTTGAACAACAGTTACTGAAACACGTGTCCGTCCCTAGATGACAAAAGGGAAACACACAAAGAATGTATGAACTAACTTGTACAAATGCCTAACGACTGCGCTACAATCTGCCTGAATTTACGATTACAGTAGCTAAAACTCGAAATTGCACCTCCTATACGAAACTCACACGCAATTTAGGTAAGAATATACGAAGTAAACACAGAAAAGAAGCTATATACGTATCTTTCTGCGCTGTCGAAGTGCACCAACTGGGAGCTCAGGCCACACTGGTCTCTGAGAGCCTGCTAGACAGAACCAGGAGCGAAACCCGCGTCCCCTGCATGAGGCTCTGTTGCACTGACCAGACGGCTACGAAGGTCGGCAGTTTTCATTGCAAATAAAATTTTTAAATTATTAATGTTATGTAAGCGATTGTTAAAATCGTATAAATTTTAAAAAATGCAAAATATTTTTTTATCCGTATGTCTTTTACCCTTCACAGAAATGCTCGTGGAATGTTCACATGTCTTTAAAAATTGGCCACAGCCGAGAATCGAACGAAGGACGAGCAGGTGGTACCACAGCAATCCACCGAAACATGCCATCCATCGAGGAAACGACTTCGCCTTAGGGTATTAAGGACGCTTGAAACTTTTCAAAATCGATTTTCTCGAGAATTTTTGAGAGTCGCATTGACTTGTTTTGCAAGACTGATATTTGATTTCTGAACTTCACGTAGCATAACTACATAAAAAGAATTACAAAAATTTGTTTGCCATGTTATGTCCTTGCAAGATGCAACGAGGAAAATGGAAGAAATGTGTAAGAGTGCGAAAAAAGCGCTGGGAGAGAGGAGATCGATGATACGTTTTCCTCCTGACATTTCTATCCCCAGAGTTACAGGACCTGCCGAAACGGAATGAGCAATTTAGTGTATACAGAATATGAACTGAGAGTAAATCGAAGCAAGACAAAAACATTAAGACGTAGCAGAAATGAGATTAGCTACAAACTTAGCATCATTGTTGGTGAGAGCGAAATGGACGATGTGAAGAAATTCTGCTACCTTGGAAGCAACGTACATATGACGGGTGCAACAAGGAGGACATCAAAAGCTAGCTAGCACTTGCACAGAAGGCATTCCTGGCCAAACAGATTCTGCTAGTATCAAACGTAGGCCAGAATTTGAGTTATAGTTTCCGGAAATGTTTGTACGGAGCACAGCATTCTGTGGAAGCGAATCATGGACCACGGAGAAACTGGAAAAGGAAGAGAATCAAAGCGTTTGATATGTCATACTGTAGAAGCGTTTTGTAAATTAGGTGAATTGATCAGACAAGGACTGTGTATGTTCTCTGCAGAATCAGTGAAGAAATGAACATAAGGAAAACACTGACAAGAAGCCGGGACAGGATAGTACGACTCGTGTAAGGCCGTAAGGGAACGACTTCCAAGACAGTAGAGAGAGCTGCAGAGGGTAAAAATTGGAGGTGAGATAGAGACTGAAATACTTTTAGTGACTAACTGTGAACATGAGGTGTAAAATGCTGCTCGAAGGTGGAGAGGTGGCAAAAGAGCGATTTGTTACTAGCTGCATCAAACAAATCAGAAGACGGCTAACTCGGCAAAACCAGTCTATTTACGTATTATGGCAACGTGAGTATTACAGCGTGAGTGAACGAGAACAGGGAATAGTGGTCTGAGGGAACTAAGGCAGGTAAATGGTTCTTTTGAGAGGGCATGGCCGATAGCCTTCCTCATCCATCAATCAATTCCAGTTTCTGGTCCGTCAGTAATGACTCTGTCAGCGGGATGTTAAAACCCTAATCTCCCTTTTTTTAAGGCCTTGGGCTACACTCTTATTCTTTGCGCCCACGTTAGGCTAAATAAACGTAGCATGGGTCTTAGATGCCTTGCATCTCCGTCTAACTTTATTTATTTACGATATATTAATCGTAGATTCTTGAAACATAATCAAGGTTAGTGAAGGAACTGAATAACATTGCGTGTATTCATTATAGGTGCGAGCAAACAATAAAAACCAAATTCAATCAAAATAACAAAAGTGTTCAAAAATGGGTCTGAGCACTATGGGACTCAACTGCTGTGGTAATTAAGTCCCCTAGAACTTAGAACTACTTAAACCTAACTAACCTAAGGACATCACTCACATCCATGCCCGAGGCAGGATTCGAACCTGCGACCGTAGCGGTTGTGCGGTTCCAGACTGTAGCGCCTTTAACTGCTCGTCCACTCCGGCCGGCACAAAATGTGTTATTATTACGTAAGAACGGAGCAGAGATGAATTGCAGATTAAACATGTATTTTAGCAAAGAAAATTAAAAAGACGTAACATACGGATAGCAAGACTTCAGCCACAAACAAATGAAATTTATTCTTGAAATTAACAGCAGTTCGAACAAAGACAAGAGTGTCAAACGAAAGATAACAGAAACCATCATCTAGAAACTTGTCTTAAAGACAGTGTGCAACAAATTTATGTAGTGTATGCCTTCTATGGAATTAGTAAAGTGTTAGGTTTCAGTGTAACTAACAATAGAAATGAAACTGCATATACATCCACTACGTGCCTTAAAACCTTTTATGTTTCAAGGGATAGATCAGTTACACAGACGCTAGTGAAAGTAGCTGCCCACACGAAATGAAGGCAAAGCGATGTGTATGAAGCGATTAATTTTTATTGGCATTAGAACATTACTTCTCAGTTAAGGATAAAATGGGATATTACGATTCAACCTCCGACGATAACATCATTAGAAGGAAGTTAGTACAGGCAGGCGAAGAATAATAAAGAAAGTCGGTCACGGTCTTCTCATGTAAGGTATTTGCTTTAAGCATTTAAAGAAAGGAATTTTAAATATTGAAGTTACGGCCCATGTGGGCTCAGTAATATATGAAACTTGTTAACCTAATGTCCAAGTCGCTATCCATTCTTTCTAAACCGCGACCTGTTTCATGTGCAGCTCGCTGTCATTTTCAGACCTAATGATATCAAAGATGAATCATTGGAAAAGGATCACTAGGTTAAAATACTGCACGGGATAAAATACACAACATACCATACAGTCATTGCCGCAGTAACTCGTCAGGTCCCTAAATCGCAAATTGCTGTACTGAATGCTGTTGAATACTTTCGAATTAATGTACATTTGTACAACGATGAGTCCACATGTTTTCGCGCTGATTTGAGCACAAGGTGGAATATTGTAACGACGGTTAGCACTTCATAGCAACTTTCATAACGGCTTGGTATCTTCTACCTTTATCGCCTTTTGATATTTGTGGTTTTATTTAGCACTCCTTTACAATCTTTTTTGAAACTTGCTTTAGTTGTTGCCGTACCAATTATGCTTGTATGACATGCTATTGCGACTTCATTCACTTGTGGGTGGTTTCGCGAAATTAGTTTCAAATGTAGAAGTAAGCCGAGGTGATAATAGATACGCAAGAGTTTAACATTTTTGTCTAGGATAACTGAAATTAAATTAAAATGCCCGACCACTCCTCTCTTCCTTCTGTGGCAAATGGTGGAAATCATTAGAGCTTTTCAAATATTCCCAACTGGTCATTTTATTTTGTGTAGTTTTTAACCCATTCACGGTTTTCTCATTACTTTCTATTGTCCGTTATCAGAAGGTTCGAAGATGACTGTGAGGTGCGGTTGAAACCTGTCGCAATATGTAAAGAAAGGTGGATCAATCTAAACATTCTGGACTCTCCTTCGATTACCTACATCAGCTGAGGTTGTGACGGTATAAACCTACTGAAACCGATGATATCTACCATCCTATCCGCGTTTTAGATGTTACGATAGCTGAATTCGGTCGCAACCAGTCATTACAAAGAAAAATACGTAATGTTTCATATGCTTCGTTCATAAAACTGTAAAACAAGTACACTGCTTTGCCTTTGTGACAAGAGGCTGTATTTCTATAAATAGTAATTATCTGAACATCTCGTGCTTCTTTTTTTCTCTTCGGAGAATATGGACGTGGTGTTCAACGTATCGAGTGGAGACAAGCAAAAGCGCCAGCCCCAACCCTGAGTTATTGCTGTGCCGTCCCAAGAGCAGCGGCAAGCACTGACGACCGGATTTTATTGCACTCGCTCGCTTTCCCTGCGCTACCTGCTGAATAACCCCTGTGTAACACTGCTACGCCACCTCCCGACCCAAATCAGACACAGTTTTATAATATACGTCTGTTCGTGTCACCAAATGTGGATTTGTCCCAACTGCAGTGTTTTCATTTCGCGAATCTGTATACTGGCAATGTGTGTGTGCACACCCGTTCAGGTATTAGGACGAAATGAATGGCGATCGTACAAAAAAATGAAACTAAGAGGAAGCGGAAAATAAAAACTGATATATGCGGCGTATAAATTCATTCCAAATTAATAGAATCCCGCTGATGCCGTATAGCGATGCTGATTTCAATATTTTCTTTACCTCTGTTCAATTAAAATTATTCAGAAAATGAATTTAATTATACTAATTTGTCGTTAGTAATGTACTGCCACTTCCATAATATCTTATTTATGGCGTACATTCTTGACAGGAACAGAGTCCATCTTTAGGGCTGATTTTAGCCTTGTATTCCCATTGTTCGATCGCCTTATTGATGTTACTTGCGCAAGGCTCGGCAATCACTCCTGGAGGCTTCTTGGAAGAATGTTTTTCTAGGGTCATTATGACGAGTTTTATATTTGCATCACATTACTAAAGATCTTTGTAAACGGCCGTAATATGTCGAGAGTGCCAATAAATCTAAACGTTTCAGTTGATAATTTTTTGTAATAAAATCAGAGGGTAAAATGTAAGACTATTACTTTTGTTCCAGTCTCAGCTCAAGATCTTTAATGATCCACTCTTTTCAGCCATGCTTTAAAATAAGCCACTTTACAATTACTTTTCCTCAAAAAATTAATGCAGGAATCAGCATACATATTTTTATCACTCTCCATTAATTTTCGAATAATGTTTCTCTGACTTTTTAAAGAAAGTCGACCATAATTAGACCCCCCCCCCCCCAAATCCGAGGAGTTAAAAATGCTTTGTCCAGAATGAGGTGTCCATGACGTTAGCCCAACATTCTTCAAATGAAAAGGAAACTAACAATGTGCTTAAACCACAGAATATTTAACGCGGAATAATAGCACAGTGTATGGAAAATTGAGAAAATAGCAAAATGTCAGACGTTTGAAACAAAGATGTAGTTTTGTCGTGTGTTTTTGGTCGTCTTACTTTGTACTGGTTACAGCAAAGTAACGTGACCAACGACATATGACAAAACTACATCTATGTTCCAAATGTCTGACAGTTCGTTATTTTCTTCAAATTTCAGCAAACTGTGCTATTAATTCAATCTCCGATAGATTATTTATTTCAGACAATGTTTGCAGAATGCAGGGCGTCCGCCATGGACACACCTTAGTTTCGACAGAGCAGCTGTAACTCCTGGGACGAGGGGGCTTAAGGCAATCCCCTTACAAAAAAGGAAAACTTTGCCCAACGACCAATAAAT
The DNA here is from genome assembly GCF_021461385.2 of Schistocerca piceifrons. Taxonomy (NCBI): domain Eukaryota; kingdom Metazoa; phylum Arthropoda; class Insecta; order Orthoptera; family Acrididae; genus Schistocerca; species Schistocerca piceifrons. The sequence goes on along the minus strand of NC_060140.1, from coordinate 453,841,452 downwards.
TATTTGCCAAAAGATTTATTTTGACTACTCCGTTAGTTTTTCCAAGAAAAATAGTAAATCAGCTTATTTTATACACTGGCTAAGGAGAATGTGTCCTTAAATTCGTTAAAATTTACTTGTGATGAGGAAAAATATTATGAGTTAATAATAATGAAACTATAAATAGCACATAATGGCATTAATTTCGCCACTCAGGAAAGAGACGAGAATTAAATGACTAGTTTAGTGGCACAGTTTTTAAGCTCATTCGTATACTTGTCTTTAACTAACTTAGTATAAAGTATAGAAAAAGTAGAGGAATGCTGAGTGTTAAGTAAGGGGAAAATTATTAAATGAAGTGAGACGGGATGAATGCGAACCCCCTGGTATTTTGTCCGTATAACATATTTCTTTCCCGTGAAAGTACGTAGAAAAAGGATAAAACACAGTATACCTACAGCTTTATAATTATTTAAAAGAGACAAGTATGTAAAGATCCTATCGAAATAAAACAGCGTAGTTTTGAATTTGTTAAGGAAAGTGTCAAGCAGTCAAATGGTGTTGCAAATATTCAGTGGTTTGTTAACAATTCTGTTAGTGAATTTCATTTAACGGGCCTCTAGGCGAGGTGTTATTATGTAACAGTGATACAAAGAACTAAGAGAGATCCCTATGAAACGTGTCCAACAAAAAGTATACACTGCATGCGTTCCACTCCTCTATCAAATTCTTACCAGGTGCGTCAGTCAGTGGACACAGAAGGAATAAAGCGGGTTAATGTCCCGTTCACGACCGAGTCGGCGCACATTCTTGGATCGGCGAAGGATGAAAAAATGAATCGGTAGCACTTTACGAAAGGATCAATCTCTGCAATTGTCCTAAGAGATTTAGGGGACTTATGGTATACCTAAATCTGGATGGCCACACAAGGATTTGAACCACCATCCTCCTATAATACGAGTACCGTGTCTAACTGCTGTACCACCTGACTTGGCACAGGGTTCATCACCTGCAGTTACATTTTCAACTTTCTTAATATTATCTTCCTTTATATTATCATATATTACCGTATATTATCATATATTTCTTAATATTATCATTAATATGTATGTATTTTTTGTAGTATCTCTTATTTTCATTAATAGTACGTTGGCTTTCTTTATGAACGTTTTTCAAGATGATAGTCTTACAGCTCCGTTTTATTTCTTCACATAAATTTAAGTCATTTAACAAAATTTTAATTAATTTTCAATCACACTGTAGTGTAGCGTGTTGTGATCTCCGTAACATTTTCTTTTATTCTCGTTGTCCTCCTGATACACATACCGCTTTTGTTTTATTCTTGCATATATGTTTCTAATTGTACCTATGTTTTGTTTAATTACACAGAAAAGAACAAACATGAAGTGCAAATAGCCCGGCGGTAATGGCTGCGATAGTCCATAACCGATAATCTAGTGCAACAGAGCCATCAGTACAGCTGGCTCCAGCTATTGTAGCAAAAAGCATATTCTATGTCTGAATGAGCAAATGCGCTGTGAAAGTGAGAAGAGATATACCCTCCACCTACAGTCCTGTTCTAGATCACACACACATCACGTTCAATGGCTAAGTCTCTGGCCAGGTGGCCACTAAAGACCTCAAGCATCTGGGCTTCACGATCTGCATTGGCATTGTGCAAGAGTGGTGCCTAACTCTCCGTTCAGCCATTCTCGTTTCCATGTTCTTCCTTACCTATAACCGATTCCTTTCCCATTGTTGTCCTTCTCTAATGATCCCTGCGTCGTCCTCCTCCTTGTCTACCGAGGCACGACTATTATTCAAATTTTTTACGAGTTGATAAAATGAAAATTATTGCTATGTCACACAAGTATGAAAACATAATTTTCACTTGTTGGCATTATTTCCAATCAGCATATATACACGCTATATATACACGCATACATTATCAGCAATCAGCATATGGTGCACGACAGAGGATACAATATACTACTGCTAGCCTTTTCCTGTTCCACTCGCAAATGGAGTGAGAAGAAAACGCCTGTCTGTATGCTTCCGTGCGAATCCTCATTTCTTCCATCTTGTCTTTGCGGACCTCAGTCGACGTGTATGTTGACGCTTGTAGGATCGTTCCGCAGTCTGTCTCAAATGCCGTTTCTCTGAAGATTCTCAACAGCGTTTCGTGAAAAGAAAGCCATCTTCATTCTAGTACATGTACTATACTCATTGTTGTGAATATGGTCAACCATCACCTGTATAATGAAATGCCGGCAATGAAAATTTTGAGCCAGACCGGGACTCGAACCCGGATTTCCCACTTATCGCGAGCGGTCGCCTTACAATTAAGTTATACGAGCATGACTTAACGGCCGGTCCCAAGCTTCCATAAATCGTCAACGATAGATCAGCAAACTGCACTCGTACATTCATTACGTGTATTCTCGTATAGGCGACACTTTCAACTCAAAAGTTGTTTGCCCGTTATCGACGGATGAATACGATACTGCAGTGCCTCTGTTGTTCAGAATGCATGCATACCTGAAGAATGTTTGCATCGTATTACAGAACGAAACAGGCACTACAATATCCTATTTTTCCGCTGGCACCTGTGCGGATACATACATTATGAATGTAAGAATACAGGTTGTTGACACATGTTTGACGACTTATGGATGTTTGAGTATGGCCGTAAGTTCTGGTAGCGGAGCCAAAAGGTATGGCGACCGCTCGCGGTGAGCGGGAAATCCGGGCTCCAGTCCCAGCCCGGCACAGGTTTCCGCTTTAGTCATTTCACTACACGGCTGACTGTTGTCCATTTTCGCAACAACGAGTACGTTTGATGCACATCATAACGGCCGTAGCCGCCGCAGTGCCTGTTCCTTCGTATATGAACGCATACCCGAAGGAACTTCGTATCGTATTTCTGATCAATATCAGATTAAATTCACGTAGCATTTCCGTGATATTCGCATGTTGTCCGAACGGTAATAAACTTGGCAGCACACCTATGAATTTTTTCGATGTGTTCCTTTAGTCCAACCCGGTGGTGATCTCAAACACTTGAGCAGTACTGTAGAATAGGCGGCACAGATGTTCTACATACGGTCTTCTTTACAGATGAACTATACGGCCTTAGAACTCTCCCATTAACCGTAAGTCGACCATTCGTCTTCACTACAGTCCGCCTCACGTTCTCATTTCATTTCAAGTCTCTTTGCAACGTTAAAAAAATGGTTCAATTGGCTCTGAACACTATTGGACTTAACGTCTGAGGTCATCAGTCCCTAGAACTTAGAGCTACTTTAACTTAACTAACCTAAGGACATCACACACATCCATGCCCGAGGCAGGATTTAAACCTGCGACCGTCGCGGTTGCGCGGTTCCACACCGAAGCGCCTTCAATCGCTCGGCCACACCAGCCGGCTGCAACAATACACCTCGAAATTTAATCGATGTGACTGTGTTATGCAGCACATTACGACTACTGCATTCGAGTATTATGGAATTCTCATATATTAATTTACGTTTTCTACATTTATAGCAAATGGATATCCTGCCCAATTTATCCTGTACCCCCTACACTACAGTGCAGTCAGCAATCAGTGGGAGATTGCTGCTCATCCTATCCGTAATATCGTTTATATATAATAATAGAGAACAAGTGTGATATCATACTACCCTGGGCACACCTGATGATATATTTCTTTCCGATGAACGTTTTCCGTTCACGACAACGTACTGGATTGTCTTTCTTAAAGAGTCTTTGAGCCATTGACTTATCTGAGAACCTGTCCGGTAGGCTTGGATGTTTTTACAGACTGCACAGTCCTTAGGTTATTTAGGTTTAAGTAGTTCTAAGTCTACGAGACACGAAGTCAGATGTTAGGTTCCATAGTGCTTAGAGCCAATTGAACCATTTTTGAGTCATATTCCTGTTTTCTTGGATTATATCGGTAGATATCTGTGAAACAGTGCCGACTGCCGTTGAGGTGTAGCTTTCGAATACCAGTAATACAAGGTATTTTTAACGGTGAAATTTTGGAGTGAAAGACAAGCGGCGAATACGTCGAGTGCCGTTCTTGATCCAATTGAGTGTTTATGTTCCACATTATGGTCTCAAAACTGTTGTCACGGTTCTGTCAGGGGATACCTTAAGACTTTCCACGAATATAGACATTCGTGACAGGAGTCCAATCAGTTTATTTTGGATGATTGTATCATTAGACAAAATTGAAATCAACAAATATCATTTATGCTATCGTTATAGACAGGCGCAATGACATTTGGTACATACGAAGAGTCGTTGCTGCTTTACACGTGCTGCTTGTCACACGGTGGTAGCAGCTTAGCATCCCAAATTCGGAGGAGGGAGGGACTGATTAGTTTCATGTACTTACTGCTGTAAATGAATGATTTCAAATTATATTTGCTTTCGTTGAGGAATTCGATGGAAGCTACCGGCGAGCGTTATTTAGCAGAAACAAAAACACAAGGTATTCTCTAGGTTCATTTGTTGTTGTCATTCGACGCTATAGCGCTGTGTGGCAGAATCACGTTTAGTCAAACAGAAGCTGTGGAAAAACCAACGGAACTGGACACTGATAAACCATCAAGCCAGCTAAAGCAATGCCATACTGTTACTGGAGATTAGTAGTAACCGATGTGCATTGTTAACTTGCCTGCGATATCTTCTAATACGTTCTATAAAATCATTTATTGTTTAAAGTTTACAGGTATTAATGAAACGTTCGTTACACGTAAATAATTTATTAACTTTTTGACAGTAATGATGACTATCAAGCGAAACCAGTAGCGCCAATGAAGCACATCTAGACAGCTATGTGTCACCCACGTAGAACACACAGCAGCTGCTGGTAGTGACCTTCAAAAGCTGTTTAGTAATGACAGTAAAAGCTGTTTTCATCTCCATCCTGCACTTATGTCAACTCCTTCCAAATGTGCAACATTCTAAGCGCCTACTAACATATTTATCTTAAATCGTCGCTCTCTTTATACTCTCAGTGTATCAAAACTGCTCGCTGATGTTTTAATTTGACGTCTTTGCGTTTGCCTCCCTAAGACAGTGACAAATCAATACGGCCGATTACACAGAATACGCGTTCAGCAATCCAGGTGTTGCCAAACAATGAAAATCATTATCTTGCTATAAAGGTGACACGTATTCTAACTTTGCAGACGAAATCGTGTTCTGTTGCAGACATAGGCGGACTTATATCCAGTGGCAATTTTTCTTTTCGACTGCTTACTGAATTGTGGAAGTTTGTTCAAGAATATTCTTCGAAGCTGACGTAATTTACGAAGTTGTTAAATTACGTCATTTTTTCCTTCTTTAAGCTGTAGTTTTATTACAGAAAAGTCTGTTTTTCTGACGGATCAGTTGAGGCCGTAACAATGGACATAGGTTCAGAAATGAGCGGATTGTAATAAACACAAAGAGTTTTTCTTTTATAGTCATGTAATACAAAGATGACGTCAGTAGTTTGTCAGGAAAAGTGGCCGTTTACATTCGCAACTCGTCAGTATCTAGCATCTGATTATTGAAAGCTAAAATGCACCGAGTTATAGTGCGAACCCACTCTGGTTCAGAATTTTATTAGGAGGCCGTTCTGTGAAATGTGCATATCCAAGAACGTAATTAGAAGGTTTTGTGGCTTTTCAGCTCAAGTCGAATTCCCACTACGCTACAAACGAAAAAAAAAAATGAAACTGACAATTTGTTTATGATGCGTCTAAGACAATGCACACAAGTATGCGTAGCTGTGTTCGTGTGATTATCCACGTATGTGCAGCGGAAGCACGGTAGATACTTGAGTATATGCAGCACGTGCAGGGTGTTCCTCCTAGCGCCGGTTAGGCCCACTATCTTTCATGTTTCGACAGATAATTGCAACTTCGTTTGGACCCAAAAAAATTTTACTCGTCACGTCTATCTATGCGAGCACCAAAAACAACTGAAAGCGTCGATATGTTCCATTTACAAACAAAATTATGTTTCTTAAAGCAGCATTTTATGCGTCCATCAGACAGAGCGGTCCGAAATTAATCTAGTGCAATATTGGTGACAGCACTGTACTGGTCCGAGCTGACTGCGACGTGCAGGCAGCTTTGCTGCACTGCCGCTGCTGGAGTGTTGGTTATTCTTCTTGTTTGAACGTCGGTTAATACACGCCAATTAAACAAATATCACAGTAGACCAATTTGGGATCGGTTTACCGAATGGACACATAGAATTCCACATTAAAAATAATTTTGTTTGAACCAGGTTCCAGCGACGCTGTGCATGTCATGAAAGACGTAATGAGTGGCATATCTTTTGACAGAAACGAAACTGCAGAAATCTGCCGAAACACCAGACACAATGCGCCGACACACACACACACACACACACACACACACACACACACACAAGCGTGCGCGCGCGTGAGGTGGATCCTTCTTGTCCTTGGGGTGGATCTATCTTGTCAAAGTATTGTGAGTTTCAGAACACACACTGTATGAAGATCTAATTAATTATAGTTATGTGACGTAAGCTACAGTAGGGAAGTATACATTGAATGGACTTACAACAAACTTAATAGTAATGCGACATAGAACTTCCAGTAGGCTAGTTTTGAAAAGATATGGGCGTAGGAGGAATATAAAGTCTGGAGTTGGTACGTTTTTTAAAGAGTCTTACATCCTACAGTGAGAAAATCTGCAACTGTTTTGTGATCTTTCAGTTTTGTTAACGGTTTCCAAGTACACTATTCATCTGTCAGTACAATAAGAAAGCGTGAAAATCTTTACATTAGTGTATAACAACCACGTGGTGTAGGATTAAGAAAAAAGATAAACAGAGCACATAAATGTGTGACTATGATTTGATACAAGCACATTCCTATAGACCAACTCCATATAATTTCTCTGTTGCATAGAGCTTACCTTCTACAGAAAGATATTTCGATCATTACAGCGTACAACTCTCTTTCTCTATTTTGTCACGTTGCTGCATGATACTAGTGTTCCATTGTACATAAAAAATTTATTACTTTCAATTACATATGGTTCCTTAGTAGTATGAAGTAGAGTTTCTGCTCACCATTTAAGCTGAAAATTTGTCCGAATTATGAAAATGAGTCACCAGTTTCGAATTAATATGATACTGTGACAAAGATGCAAAATGTTAGCACATTGTGTTGCATGGCAGTAAAATATTCCGCAGTATCCAATATATTACATGTATTTCATACGTTGACCTATATTAGCAATATGCTTTCTGTACCATTTTTTTCGGTTTTACTCTATCACTTTTTCATTTCGTCTTTTATTTTTATCTCATCGCACAAAAATTTTAAACCAAGCATCTTTGGGTGTCTTGACACACAAACAATAGCTCCGAAATCGTGCATAAATATGAATTAGCCAATGTAAGATAACTTAATTTTGGCACATCATTACTAGGAGACATGTCGTGGAAACAAATAAATTACTTTGACACTGTGAGCTTCAAAGAGAGATCATAGTCCGTCAGTGCATAACATATGCAATGCTAGCACCGGAATTAAAAATCCGTACCACAACATAAGAGCAACTGACTGTAAATTGTCACAGTGAAACGCACTGGATAAGAAATACCCTATATTCTTGGAACATGTACAGTAAACGTAGTACTTTGCAATTAGGAGGGTTCATGGTAAACAGCAACAGACGGAGTAGTACTCACCGGCTTTCAAAACAGGTAGGCAGTGAGGGCGTTTCCCCAGTCGGCGAGGGACGATTCCAACTGTCTTCTTATCTTCGTGCTGTAGTAGGAAGAATGTCTGGATTACATTTTTGCAGGTCTGGCTGAAGACACTTGATATAAAACCGATGGAATTATTGAATGTATTACGTTGGGGTATTTATATGGAACAGGAAGGTTTCCTCGTAATGCGCTTCGCAACACTGTTGGTGACGCTTCTTAATATTTTTTCCTCAAAGAATGGTCTGTCTCTTTTATATGCGTAAGTAAAACAAACGGAGCACATTTCAGTATACTTGAGTCCTTAGATATTTCGTGACACAAGATGATTCGGTATATGAGTCAAACCACTCTGCCTTAACAGTCCTCAGTATTATATAGAATAGTGGAGCTTAATCCGTATCAGTTCCGAATAGGTAACACATATGTTGTGGATAAGTGGACACGATCACAGGTAGTCACTGGTTAGCAGTCAATCATATTAGAAGTAAAATCACAAGAGTTTAATAAATCCCTTCATGTCAAATGTCCGTGTAAATCACATTCCTTCCACGTAAGTCTGAATTCGACTTGTGCACAAATTAGTTACTTACTATTGAGGCACAGTGACAGAATGATACAAACTGACTTTCCCTAAGTGTCAGGCAACACGCGCTACGCGTGTTGCGGACTGGTCGCTTTCGCAGCTCGCAGGCGTAGTGGGTCACTTCCCGTGCTCGTTTCTACGAGACGAGCTCTTCGCAGCTGTTCGCCAGCCTCGTCGCCGCGTCCTCTGTCGGAGTCGTCGCCCCCGCGGCGCTACGGCGTCTGCTGGCTGGCGGCGAGTTCTGCGACGCGCAGCGTGCGGCGCGCGTTATATGCAAGCAGCCGGCGGGCGGCCCGCGCGCGCGCACTGCTTCGGCTCTGCGATGGAGAGGGGGAGGTGGGGGAGGCGGAAGGACGCAAGGTGAAGCGACGTGGCGCGGCTGTCAGCAGGTGGCTGGCAATTACTACCTGCCGCCGCTGTCCTCGTCCGCGACTGAGGCGGCATACAATGCGCTGTAGGTCGTGGGGCCTGAAGGAGTGAACATAATAGGTACCAATCGAGGGACCGCGCTGATTAAGGAAATGCATGCGTATTTACGAGCAGCGCGTTTCGAACATTCTTTGAATAATACAGATTAATGCTGTTACTGGTTTTCGTTAATATGTTCATGTTAACACAATTGTAGAGCCCATCCATGACCAATTTAACTGCTTTGTTGTCCTTAAGACCTTACAGGCAAATCTTGCCCATTTTCTATTTGACTTAGTAACATAAAATCTGATGAACTAAAGAGAGATGCAATAGCAGCATGAGCATACACATACGCAATGAATACGCAGCCCAATGTCCGACTTCTAAAGTGAGACGTTGTGAATCTAGCAATGATAGACAATCATACATATTTGTCCTTCCAAAATGGCTCTGAGCACTATGGGACTGAACATCTGAGGTCGTCAGCCCCCTAGAACTTAGAACTACTTAAACCTAACTAACCTAAGGACATCACACACATCCAAGCCCGAGGCAGGATTCGAACCTACGACCATAGCAGTCGCGCGGTTCCAGTCTGAAGCGCCTAGAACCGCTCGGTCACACCGGCCGCCATTTGTCCTACCACTGGAATGTATTGGAGTCAAATTATACGAAGCTGAGGAATTAGATTAAGAAAGGAGACACTAAATCTTGTAGATGAGTTTTTCTATTTGGGCAGCAGGATAAATGATGATGGTGGAAGTAGAGTGAATAAAGTGCAGATTTCCAACAGAAGAGCACAGAAGAACTTGCAAAAAGGAGATCCTGAGGAGTGAACTTCTATGGATGTGAGACATTGACGATGAATAGTTCAGACAAAAAGTGAGTAGAGGCTTACGACATGTGGGCTGCTGAAGAATGCTGAAGGTTTCAGGGGAGATCTAATAACTATAGAGGAGGTACTGAATCGAACTGGGGCAAAATGAATGTATGACATAACCTATTTAAACGGTTGACAGGATACATCCTGTAGTATCAAGCAATCGTCATTTTGGTAATGTTGGAAGTTTTGGAGGTAAAATTTGTAAATTCATAAGTGTTCGGTTACAGTAGGCAGGTTTCATAGATATAGGCTGAAATACACTGTAGCATTTATGCAAAAGTGAAGAAGTTTGCAGAGAATAGACTAGCTTGGACAAATCCATTATATCAGAGAAAAGACCTCAACAACAATGCCGTTTTATGTCAATGAACTACGATAAACATTTTGTGAGTAGGTACATTTCATATCTAAATTTGCAAAAACACCAGAGCACACAGATCATTCACTCTCCCATTGAGAGAGAGAGAGAGAGAGAGAGAGCGTACAAGACTGAACGGCAAATGCTATTCGCCTGCTTATTGAAATACACCTTGAGAATTGAAGGCACATTCACCTTGCCTTCTTCGACCTCGAATAGATATTTGACCGAGTGTCACTTCAGATGATCCATCTTGCCACAGATCTAAATGGCTTGTATAGCATCGGAATTAATGGTGATGACCTTCCCACAACAACTACTTTTAAGTGCCTAGGATAGACAATCGCCGCTGACGGTATTCACGGCGCAGAAATCTGTAACCTCTCGTGCAGCACATAGTTCATATGGCGTTCTGTCACTGGTATCCTCCTTGCGCGGCAGATGCCAGACTCAAGTTGAAAGTATACCGATTTGCATTCCATTAAGTTCTACTGAATGGCCTTCAGCAAAAGAAGTGGACAACGATTTGCTACCGTGGAAACAAACATTCTGAGGTTACCAACTGGATTAAGTTCGTAAGTTATATGGAGTCACAGCAGTAGTAGACAAGGTTAGAGAAAGCCATCAACGATGGTATGGGCATGTTCTTAGAGCAGAGGCAACAGCAGTTGTAAAGATTGGCTTTAATTTGAGATTAAATGGTAAACGGTAGGAAGGACGGACAAGGCAGTGCCTCCAGTAACATCTCAAGATTCAGGCCTGCACCCTGGTCAGGCACAATTCGGCTAAAATGGCGACGGAGATCCAAAGGAGTGGAAGCTTCCAACACGCATGATAAATGCTAAGGAAGAAGGGGGCAGCAATATACATTTGTCCACAAGCACTGAGGACACAAAACACTGTAACCTTATGCTTAGTACCTCGTTTCTCCTTGTTTCGGAACGCTAAACAGCCGTGATTCTGCCAGGCATAAATGTCGTAAGTCCTTGATAGTTTCTCGAAGGTGTGTGTCACCAGATGTCTATGCTAAGGTCACGTAATTCTCGTAAATTTTGTGACAATGGTTTTGGTGGGGAGTTACCCGTAAGCGTCCCAGCAAAACATTGGGTTCAGAGCAGGCGAATTGTTGTGGTAAAAACATCAACGTGAGTTGACTATCATCCTCCCCAAACCACTATAGCACTTCCATCAACGTGACCATGTTTCCTGTCGGAAGATCCCTCTCACGTCCGGGAGGACATTAAAAATGAAGAGGTGCAGGTCTTTTGCAATAATGTTCACATGATCTACGGTTGTCATGGTACCTTCGATTACAACCACCAGTCTCACGAAATGTTAGGCGAATGCCCGACATGTCATGATACTACTTCCTCCGGCCTGTGTACTCTCCGCAGTATATGTTTCGACTAACCTTCCGTCTGGATGATTGCAAATCTGAACAAGATCTGGTGGAACAAGTACGTGAAATATCCGATCACACGAAATATTGCCATTGTCCCATGCACCAAACGTGATGATTTCATGCGCACTGCAAGCATAACTGACTTGTATATGGTTCACCATAGGATACGTAGGACTTGTTTGCTGAAGAGCTTCCTTGTTCAACAACGTTCGCACAATAACCTGAAAACTAGTTTGAAATAAACAAAAATCAGTCAAACGAAAGTGTGTACTGGTTATTAAACATTAAATATCTAGTTCTCCTGCTATGAAGTAACAGAAGAATCCATAAATATGTTTTAGGATTACTATTGACCTGCGAGCGCGTATCAGAAACTTCACTATGACTTTCGGATGCGGGTTTTTCCGTAACTGACGTAGGGGATCGCTAAAAGCGTTCAGATCTTTAGATCTTCTTCTATTATATTTACTCTGCGTTTTTGTAATGTGGAACTGCTTAAGGGGCTCCGGAACGCCCTATACTTGCAATGTTAAAATAACGCTTATAAATTACATCTTTCCTCACAAAGTATTTGAGGTAGGAAGTTGAACTTTTTACAGATTATTTATTGGAATATGGGCTACAACTTAACACAGGGATTTTACAAAATTTTAGTTCAGTTGTTAAAGAAGATTTTTTTCAATTGTAATGAAAATACACAACTTTTTTTGCAATTTTTTATTTATATATTCAAAAATATACAGTTTTTTGGAAAAAGGCTGTGTTAAATTATGCAGAAGGTACTGTGTAACATTTACTGAAAGTTTGAAACAAATATATTTGGAAGATCCTTAGAAAACATGTAATTAGTATGAGAAAATAAAAGTTTTGGGAATCGAGCGACAAAGATTGGATTAACTTTCTAGTGCATTCCAGGTCCATAGGATGGATTATCTTCATCCTCTGCCAACTCCTCCTCCAGCTTCCTCTTGTTCCTCCTCCTGTTTACTCTTGCTTGTATTTCTAGACTCTTTACAGCCCTGTCTGCAGCCCGAAGGCGTTCCTTGTCTAAAGCAAGCATCGCTCGTACCATGTTAGAACCTATCTTCATTCCCATATTTCTAAATACCTTGCACCTTACAATGTTGCCATCATTGAAAGTCGCAACAGCATCATAAACACCAAAGTGAAGTGTTTCTATTCCAACAAATACAGTCTTGGGGATTCTCGACCATATAACACTATTTACACTTTCATTGGGGTTTTGAGTTTTTCCGTGAATACACTTTTTCAACAGTTCAGGTGCTGCTAAATCTCTGAAAATAGGTTTTATCACCTCCATTATTGCATGAGGCAGACTATGCTTATGAGTGTACACTTCACCAGTCGCCGAAGTCTTGTTCCCATTCGCTTCTGTACGTGTCCAATACACTCAAATTTCTGCACTACAAAATCATTACCATAGGGCTTCAGTCCTTGAACATGTTTGAAACTTTTAGAATCACCGTCACCAAGGTAATTAACATATTGCACTTTATCACACGCCTCAGAACGCTGGAATATACTGGCAACACCAGCCACTTCCATTCCTCCACTACTGCCACTATAGTTAGCTTTGCAATTATTTTCATGTGTACCTTTATATTTTTGTGGACATCTACAATACTTTGATATTACAGCTACATCTAAAACTTTCCCTGTATACTTACTGGTGGCAGATACTACACCATGAAGTGATGTGTGTCCCCGTTTATGCCAGGTACCATCGAACGCTGCAGTCAAATCTCTGTTACCATTATTTTCCATTACTGCCTCTTCCACAGCGTTCTTCATAGATTCCATACAGACATCTTCTACCTTAGACCCTATTAATTTATTATAGGTCGTAAACTTGGTTGGGGGATTTGGAAGATTCATGATGCCACAGAAAATTGCACCTGCAGTAGCACCCTTACCAACTGAACGCAAGGAATAAACAAATCTAATGTTGTGTTCCTAGATTTTGCTACCATTTTCTTCAGTTGCAGTTACTGCAACACTGTTCCAAAAGGTGGTCATGTATGAACACTTATCACATTTCAGTTGTATTTCACTAGCAAGTCCTACGTGCTTTATTATGGAGAGTTCCAGACCAACTTCACTACAATAAATACATCTTACACAGTTTGAAAAAATTCCTTTGAGAAACGACATATCAAATATTTAATTCACATCCGATTCGCCCATAAGACATTCATAGTTTTCACTCATTGAACCAAGCTTCTTCTGTGAAGTATTTTCTTTCCCAGTTTGACTGCTATGGGCAGGTGTACTTGAGAGGTTAGGTTCACTCACTTGGTTATCGTCTTTATTGTTTACAGTAATAACACATACCTTTGGCTTTCCAACATTTCTCCTTTTCTTAAAAGCCTTCAGAGGATATCTAATAACTTTACTTTTACTCATTATTATACTTCAGCAAAACAGAGACTCAAGAAACAGAATTAATTACGAATATTTTCGAGATAACGACAGAGTAAATAAACATGAAACAATCGACAATCACACCAGCGATATATATTGAACCATCACAGGTTAGCCACAACACATACTTTATCTCACATCACTAAAATGTACCTGATGAACACGGACGTTAATAATAACACCATTTGACAGCAGTTTAACAGCGCCACAGTTGGTCACGCACATGTAGAACACATTTCAAAAAAAATTTAAAAATAGTTGTAGTCTTCTTAATTGAATAAATTATATATCTATTAAAACGTAATAGTCTGCAGATTCAGAAAACGCAAAAAAGCACAAATTGAACTTTTCATGACTTTGAGCCTTTCCGGAGCCTCTTAAGTTATGTAACACGAGGTGAAGTATATTCTTAGGTGTGTGAGCTAGGTATCAAGACATAAGAGTGGTCTTCAAGAGCCTAGTCGTCTGATGGCTAAGGAGTTAAGTATGCTATCCTTGATGAAATACCTTCTCTTTTCTTTACTTTGCATGAATGGAATTAGTGTCTGTCGCTATTGTAGCAGCAGAAAGATATTAAATAATTTCAACTGTAATAACGGTACGTATGAATTTGTTTGGCAAAAACGCGTATTCTCTATTTTTTTCTCGTTCAGTAGAGCTGATGCTTTAGAAATCCAACCTGCAAAAAAAACAGTGTTGTGTCCTAATATTTTTAATGGAAAGAAACAACGTTTAAGTAGAATCTATACATACTGATGTTTCACTGGTATTTCTAAACAAAATATTTAGTAGTTCTCTGGAGCTCCTTACGTAAGAAGACGTTTGTCATGCTTTGATGTTAAGAAGAAGAAGTCATAAACCTTACATAAAAGCCACTAAGTAAAAGTGTAATTAAAGCGACATTTCCATACGTCAATATGATCTGTGACGTCCGCTCTACAATATCAGGCATGCTCGATGCGCATTAAAAGCATCAGAATTCACTCCTGATGTGGCTTCCAACAAATGATCGGTGCTACTGTTGGGACAGTATGGCCACTACTGCAATCTGTCTTCAATATTCACTTCTGTTTACCGAATGGAACATATAACTGCGTCGGCTTCTGCGGCCAGAGTCAACTGACGTAAAATATGTCTGACTATCGTACCGCCTCACAACGTAAAAAACTGTACAGGAGAAAGCAACGTTTGGCCACGGGTACAGTGGCCTTCTTCTGGTTCTACTGGTGTGCTTAGCTGTGTGGAGTCGCTTATATTTTGTCATTGTTGCTCACTATACGCAGCTCATGGTATAGTGGCTAGCGTTGCTACCCCTGGATCACGGGGTCCCGGGTTGGATTCCCGGCAGTGTTGGGGATTTTCTCTGCAGGTGAATTGGGTGTTTGTATTGTCCTCATCATTCTATCATCATTCATGAAAGTGGGTATATTGGACTGCGTACAGATTGGGAATGTGTACGGGCGCTGATGACCGGGCAGTTGGGCGCCCCCACAAACCAAACATCATCATCATCATCATCATCATTCATTGAGAATGATGTTACGTCACAGATTTTAAGGATCGTGTTTTTGGTAGGTATCTCGAGGTGGAAAGAGCGCCAGCTTTATGACAGTAGGTTGCTACAGTAGTGAAGGCAGTGCCATTCTGCTGTTGATTGTTGCTTCTTGCAATGTTTGCTATGACTGGCCTTCATCGGTTAAAGAGGCATAGGCTGCTGTTTTCCTCACCCGCCGAGCAGCGTTCGTGTCACGTATTGTTGGTGAGGCCTGTTTGAGGGCTGGCAACCACGATGTAGGAAGTCTGACAAGGAACACCATGAGAGCGAGGTCGCAGTTTGAACCTTAAATAAGGCTCATTTGAAAGTGTTGTTTTAACAATTATGACATGAAAAATATCAGCTACTAATGACACCGTGTGTATCGGTAGGGTGACAGAGAATGAATGTCTGGGAGAAATAGAAATCAACCTTCTATGGGATGTATGTATTACTACTTCACAAAATGTACATCATCGACGTTAAGAAATGTCCAAAACAAAACAATTACTTTGATTATGAACACCGAATATGAAATGACATGTTACAGCTGTCACAAGGGTACACCCCACCAGAGGTGAACTCCTTGGGTGTTACAAACCCAGCAAGATGTTCAGTTAGGTGTCCGCACTTAAAGAATGCATATAGAATCATACTGGTGTAAAGGAGGTATGAGAACTGCTGTAATGTGATGGCACGAACCGAATGCGAAAGTATGCCGTTGATATTACACTGAAACGCGCTGTTCTTTAAGACGTAACTGCAGATAGAGCGCTAATATGTTTTACAGGCGCGGGAGAAATAAGCACCCAGAGGCTGAATATGTCCAGTTATACGCAGAACAGGAATCAACAAAAAGCAGGTTATTTTGTCCAATCTTTGGCCAAATGCCGAGCTCATACCATTTGTTGTCTTACGCTCGTTTTTCTACGCTTGTTTGCTGTGACGTAAATATTCCTTACAGCCTTTGCAAGATCCTGCACACGAGAAAGAATCATAGGGAGCAAAGGATCTCCAACTCATCGCAGCACAATAAATAACTTTCCAGCCAATTTACAATCAAAATTACCGATCGGCATAGTTTTATATGAATGCGTTAAGACGTAGATGTTAGTTGATCTTGATACAACTCTCTTGATACCTTTAATTTCCAAGGTTCCTTCATACGCATATCCTCTCCAAATCCCGTCTCCTCAAAGTTGAAAGTCAATTCCGTACCGAAAGCTGAGATGTTTGTTTATTTCACAAACAAAGTTCGGACCGATTCCGTAGTTTTTCATGCATTTCCTTTATCTTACGGTTTCCAGTTTAGTTGCATAGTTTGAAGTTATCCAACCATCCACTGCTTCCCTTGAAATCGTTGTAATGTATATCCCCCCAATTTGATGTGCATAAAGTAGTAGCTCACTGACACGCACATCCTGTTAATTGTATCGAGTGAGTAATTATTGTAATAAATGCGCCTTGTATTCCTTTGAATATCCGTAGTTTTTCTTACGATATTACGGGGATTTATTCAAGATCTGTTCATAATGGTTTGTTTTTTTTAATATGCTGCCAATGATTCTTCATGTACACGTAAATACGTTTAGTACCCGCTCCTTACACAACGATTGTCCATTATTACGTTTCACTGGAGACGGGATGTGTGGCTCCCTGTCCGTCAAGGATAATGAATTATATGGCCCTACACCAATTTCAGTATCGCTTTCACTTGTTACGCATGTATCGTCATCATTGTACTCCTCACGTACAGTCTCCTCAGTGTCGAGCGTATGTTATCCAACACATTCCATTGCCTCATCTTGCAGAACTGATGATATTTCATCTGGTGTTACATTTCTGACGAAATGTAAAATCACTTGCGCTGTATTGTTGTTGTGAGTTACTTGTCGACTAAGCATTTCACCTACGCTCCATAGCCGCATGCTGTGCTCACCGTCGGATATATCCAGTTCTGCCCCCTGTTGCCATTAGCAACCAATACTGTGGCTGCATGGTAGACAATAAGTGGGATGTCGAATGCCGCTAACATCATTAGCCTTTTGCGACGTAGCACTCAAGGCGTTTCTTGTGCGTCCATCCTCTCTGTTCATATTGTTAGGATGTGTTATTATTTCTTCGGCTTCTACTATTTGCGTTTCGTCGATTTAGGAGGCATGGCCAGAAGCTTATGGCTACAACCTTAAATCGATACGAACAGCAACGGCAAGACACAGAGAAAGATAGATAGGTAAGAAATCGGCAAGCTGCAGCTATCAGTGCGCTTACCCTATGTGAAAAATGCCACTGATTGTATTGGTAAACTCCTTCCTGTCTATTATAGCAGCCGCAACATGCAGGATGTGCTAGGCTCCACCATGGACAAAGTAGATGCTTTGCACACTGTGGGTGTGTACATGGATAAATGTCAGCGTGGATAACTATACCTCGGCGAGACCGATAGGCCTACAGTAACACGCATTAGGGAACACGAGCGCTTTATTCGTCTAGGGAAACACAGCAAACCTGCAGTGGCCGAATACCAGTAAGGTTGCGGCAAGGAAATAAAATTTAAGGAAATATACGTCCTGGCCAAGCAACTGCGTTTCAAACACAAGATCAGAGAAGCCATAGAAATGATAAAACGCTATAACAAAATGAACAGAGAGGATGGATTCAGACTTTCCCATCCTTGCTGCCAGTCTTCATCCTGGCTGCCAGTCCTCAGAGCCAAACAGAACGCAGCAACAACACAAGACACGAGCTCTACTGGAGAGTAACTGCCACTGGTTGTCAGACACGTTAGTGAACAGAGCCTAATATAATAGTAAAAAACATGAATTTATTTCTGACAGCCAGTTTTTTTGAACTGTAGCTATAAAGGTACAGTATTATTAACTTAGAGCACTGCTAAAGTGTCCTACAGTAGGAGTCTCATTCTGACTCTACTAAGGCAACCGCTTCCAAATTTCCTACCCGCAGTCGTCTTGTATACTTGTTTCGTCTATCTTCTTTCGTTTACCCTTTCTATATTTATATCTCAACATACCCACCAGAACCATGGACCTTGCCGTTGGTGGGGAGCTTTCGGGCCTCAGCGATACAGACAGCCGTACCGTAGGGCAACCACAACGGAGGGGTACCTGTTGAGAGGACGGACAAATGTGTGGTTCTCGAAGAGGAGCAGCAGGTCTTTCAGTAGTTGCAGAGGTAACAGTCTTGATGATTGACTGAACTGCCCTTGTAACATCAATCAAAACAACATTGCTGTGCTGGTACTGCGAACGGCTAAATCAAGGGGAAATATTGCCGTAATTTTCTCCTAAGGGCATGCAGCTTTAGTGTACCGTTAAATGATGATGACGTCCTCTTGTGTAAAATATGTCGGAGGTAAAATAGCCGCCATTCGGATCATCGGGCGGGTACTACTTAGGACGTCTTTGTCAGAAGCAACAAAACTGGCGTTCTACGACTCGGAGCGTGTAATGTCAGATCATTTAATCCGGAAGGTACACCAGAAAATTTAAAAGGGAAATTAGTAGGTTAAAGTTAGATACAGTGGGAATTAGTGAAGTTCTGCGGCAGGAGGAACAAGAGTTCTGGTCAGGTGAATTCAGGGCTATAAATACAAAATCAAATTGTGGTAATTCAGGGGCAGGTTTGACAACGAATAAAAAAATTAGAAGCGCGGATAAGCTACTGCAAGCAGCATAGTGAAAGAATTATCGTAGCTAAAATAGACACGTAGCCCACGCTTACCACAGTAGTACAAGTTTGTATGAGAACCAGTTCCGCAAATGATGAAGAGATTGAATAAATGTATGATGAGATAAAAGAAATTATACAGACAGTTAAGGAAGACAAAAATGTAATAGTCATGGGAGACCGGAATTCGACAGTAGGAAAAGGAAGAGAAGGAAAAGTAGCTGCTGGATATGGAATGGGGATAAGTGATGAAAGAGGAAACCGCCTGGTACAATTTTGCATTTAGCATAGCTTAATCATAGCTGACACTTGGCTTAAGAATCATGGAAGAAGGCTGTATACATGGAAGAGACATGGAGACAATGGAAGATTATAGATTAATTACGTAATGGTAAGACAGAGGTTTAGGAACCGGGTTTCAAATTGTAAGTCATTTCCAGGGACAGAAGTGGTCTCTGACCACAATTTATTGGTTATGAACTGTAGATTAAAACTGAAAAAGCTGCAAAAATGTAGGAATTTAAGGAGCTGGAACATGGATGAACTGAAAGAACCAGAGATTGTAGAGATATCCAGAGGCAGCATTATGGAATCATTGACAAGAACAGGGGAAATGAATACAGCTGAAAAATAATGGGTAGCTTTGAGAGATGAAATAGTGAAGGCAGCAGAGGACCAAGTAGATAAACAGACGAGGGCTAGTAGAAATCTTTGGGTAACACAAGAGATATGGAATTGGATTGATGAAAGGAGAAAATACAAAAATATAGAAAATGAAACAGATGTAAAGGAATACGAACGTCTCAAAAATGAAATCGACAGGAAGCGTAAAACGGCTAATCGGAAATGGTTAGAGGAAACATGTAAGAGACTTTTGCAGAAAAGAGAACCACCTGTATGAATATCAAGAGCTCGGATGAAAAACCTGTCGTAAGCAAAGAAGGGAAAGCAGAAAGGTGGAAGGGTATATATAGGGTCTATACAAGGGCGATATACTTGCGGGCAGTATTATGGAAAAAGCAGAGGACGTAAGTGAAGGTGACATGGAAACATGATACTGCGTGAAGAATTTGACAGAGCACTGAGAGTCGAAACAAGGTCCTGGGAGTGTACAACATTACGTTGGAGCTACTGATAGCCTTGGAGGAGCCGGCTTTTACAAAACTCTTCATCTGGTAAGCAAGATGTATGAGACAGGCGAAATATCCTCAGACTTCAAGAAGAATATTATAATTCCTATTCCAAGGAAAGAAGGTGCGGAAAGGTGTGAAACTTATCGAATTATCAGCTTAATGATTCACAGTAGGTTAATACTAAGATGAATTCTTTACAGACGAATGGAAAAACTGATAGAAGCCGACCTCGGGAAAGAGCAATTTGGATTCCTTTGATATGTAGAAACACGCGAGGCAATAAGGACTGTACGACTTATTTTAGAAGATAGATTGAGGTAACCCAAACCTACGTTTTTAGCATTTGTAGACTTAGAGAAAGCTTTTGACAATTTTGACTGGAATACTCTCTTTCAAATTCTGAAGGTGGCAGGGGTTTTTTCAGGGAGCGAAATGGCTATTTACATTTTGCACAGAAACCAGATGGCTGTTATAGGAGTCGTGGGACACGAAAGGGATGCAGTGGTTGAGAATGAAGTTTTACAGGGTTGTAGCTTATCCCATATGTTACTCAATTTGTATACTGAGTAAGCAATAAAGTAAACAAAAGAAAAATTCGGAATAGAATCAAAATCCATGGAGAAGAAACAAAAACCTTGATGTTTGACGATGACATTATAATCCTGTCAGAGACGGCACAGGGCTTGGAAGCGCAATTGGACAGAGTGGACAGTGTTTTGAAAGGATACAATTTGGATATCAACAAAAATAAAAAAAAGAGGATAATGGAATGTAGTCGAATTAAATCAGGTGATGCTAAGGAAATTAGAGAACGAGATGAGACACTTAAAGTAGGAGATGAGTTTTACTATTTAGCCAGCAAAATAACTGAAGACTGTCACAGTAGAGAGGATATAAAACGTAGACTGGCGACGGCAAAGAAAGCGTTTCTGAAGGAGAGAAATTTGTTAACATCGAATATAGATTTGTCAGGAAGCATTTTCTGCAAGTATTTGTATATAGTGTAGCCGTGCATGGAAGTGAAACATTGCTGATAAATAGTTTAGACAAGAATAGAATAGAAGCTGTCGAAATTTAGTGCTACAGATGAATACTGGACATCAGATGGGTAGATCATGTAACTATCGAGGAGGTACTGAATAGAATTGGGTAGAAGAGGAATTTGTGGCAGAACTTGACCCAAAGAATGGACCGGTTAGTAAGACACGTTCTGAGGAATCAAGAGATCACGAATTTAGCATGGGAGGGAAGCGTGGAGGGTACTAATAGTAGAGGGAGACCACGAAATGAATACACTAAGCAGATTCAGAAGAATGCAGGATGCAGTAGCTACTCGAAGAGACTTGCACAGGATACGGTAGCTTGGGAAGCTGCATGAAACGAGTCTTTGGACTGAAGACCACAACAACAACAATAACAACATGTTAACATACCTCTATTAATACTCGACACTATATCTACTTTCACTCCTCAATGCTCCCAAAAATTTACTTAATAAATTGGAAGTAAATTCTTAGTTGAACTGTAAGTGCGTTGAGTAAAACTTGGTACATACCTAGTGACGACATTATTTATTGGTAAACGTGAACCGTAAGGCATCCACGGAACTAAATCAGGGCCCTGGTTGACAAACGCTAATGTGAACAGTGGCCTTGATCCTCCTTTGGAATTTATCGTAAATCCAATTTGTATGCTGTATTTTATTTTAGGCATGATTCCAGGTTCTCTTCAACAAGGAGACTTCTCAAAATACTCTTCATAAGTTCATTCTTGGTAAAGATCGTATATGTAAAAACATAGACCACACTAACAAAAGAACAGTAAATGTTAGTTTTCTCAGTTTATTATCTGAATCACCAATTCTATTCTAGATGTTACAAAACCAACATATTATAATCCATCTTAGGTCATTCAAACTAGAATAATTGTGCTGTGAATCAAGTTGACATTTGTTTTTCTCCAGTATTTCAACATCGCCACAAAGACGTTCAAATTTCGAGCTTCCCAGCTCCTTGTTTCTTAAAATCCAGTAATTGCATTTCTGATTTGCATGTATCAGTATTAATGGGTTAATAATTTAATTCTGTTACCGTAGCATTAAGGGAATTTTTTAACTAAACCTTATCTCTCTATGCTATTTCTGAACTCCTGAAACCTGCTGCGAAAAGCTTCCTTCATATTTAAAAGTGTTATTTTGAAGTAGCAAACATCACTATCAAAAAATTTTCATGGCAATGTTTCAGCAGGCTTAGAAAGTAAAACAAAAGTTTGAGCAACAAGACGTAATTTCTTTATGAACAGGGTGAGTTCTTCCAACACCAAAATAATTGTATTTTCTTTTCCCTGTAGCTAACGATATAGCTCATTTAGATGAAACGTAACATCCACCACAAAATAAAATTTTTGAATTCATTAATAGTTCTTTACCTCTGCATAGTGAAAACTCTTCTCGAGGGAAATGCTTTAATTTCTGTTAACAAGGAGGTGAGACGTTTCAAAATGTTTCCTCTTGATAACCAACGTTCATTATTATGTAGGAAAGGGTCTCTGTGCATATCCTCCATTTCGACTAAAAATTCTTTAAACTGAAGATAATTAAGATCTCCACCAGTGTACGTGCACACCTGCATGTGTTATTTTATAGAAGAGCCACACTCAAGGGACCAAAGAGCCTCTCGCCTCCCATTATAGCCTAATCTTCGCTCCACAGTTTTCCCTTCGTCGGCTAGCTTCAATTGCTATGATCAGTTCTTTAAAGGTTTCTTCCCAAAACCGATTTTCTAAATTAGTTTATTTATTGACTATTGATTTTTTTATTCAGAAAACAAAATTTTCATCTAAAATAGAGCCAATACAAAATTAGATATTCTAGATGAATTTTATATTACTTCTCAAAAATTGTTGTGTAGCACACTTTTAAAAAAAAATTCCATTTATTAACATTTTCTCAAACAAAGTAATAATTTAAGTAAGATATATAACAATAAAAGGAAAAGACCCTTCTTGAGTGTTAAAATTTAGTTGTTTCCAGACTTAAATTTTGTCTTTTACAGTAAAGTGTTATTTTTCCTGAATTGTTTAATTTCTGCTAGGGTTTACCCTCTTCCAAGTATTTCAAGTGCTACTTCCATCATGTTGCTGAATAATTTTTGTACGTTACCAGCCACTTTTGTTTTCATTGGACCATGTCCATTTAGGAATGCAGCTGGTGAAGTTATACTTCCCTTTAACGTTAACATGTAACTGTCATATTTTTTCTGGTATCCACATTACTATGTTATTTTTTGTGCTGAGATAGAGCCTGGAGGTACATCGAAGTAGGATTTCTGTCCTGTAGCCGGTTTCTGAGCTCCTTGTCGCCAGTGCAAGTCTATTCCTGACCCATCTCAGATTGCATGAATGACCACAGCAAGTGCAATGGAATCATCTAATCCACATGAAGGACATTTATCCGTGTCATTAAGTTCTATGCTGTGAACCTTTGTTCTGTTGTGATGATGTTGATACTAACTCTGTACCATATTTTTCTCCATACAGTCTCCCACGGTGTGGTCTGTCACTTGCATTCTGTGTTGTTGGATTTTTTTTACCCATTCATCTTAAAAATCTGCTGCTTTGCATTGACTCCCCTTAAGACTTGACCGCTTATTTAACTTGCTTAGCGATAGAAAACTCTAAGATATTTTAACTTAAATTAATTATGCTTACGTCGGTCGAGGGATGCGTACTCCTTGGTCGCGCGGTTTTGAAAAGTTTTGTTGTGATATTGTTTTCATATTTTGTTTAACAGTGTTATTGTTCTCTTGAGGAAAACACCACTGTTTTCTTTCTATGTGGACAAGTTTGAGCCCACCGGACTCCTTCGGTCTGTCTAGCATATCATATGGCAGTTTGAATATGTTGCCCTTCCATCTATATCTCTTAGTTAGCCGCAGTGACCTGTTGCCATACATTTTCGGAATTGGAAAGAAATGGGTTATGTATCACATTTTGGAGACTGTGTAAATATTACTGATTCTAGTTTTTTCAGCTAGGTTCAGAAGACACCAGGTATTTTCAAAAACTGGCGCTTGAATTTGGTTTGGTACAGATCTCCACTTTTGGGTGCCGTCTGAAGAGGGTATCTGCCTAGGATGTCTTCTACGTTTCATGATTTTCTACAACACATTCCCACGGAACACAGAGAATGTCGATTCTCCTGATGTTTAGAATTTTACCTTTCCTGTCACTCAGTTGTGCTCCCATCACCAAGCTATATTTGTCAGTGTCTCATTTCATAGGTGCTATTTCGTCTTCACGTGTTACTTGAACAGTTACATAATCAGGATATGCTCTTAAGACAAACGTTGAATCAGATCTTGAAATATCCGGGAACCTTTCGTTAAAAGACCGTAGAAACGGCTCTAGTGGAAGCATGGAAGGTAGCATAGAGAGCGGAGTGCCCGGTAGTGCCCTGTGGAGCATCCTGCTGAATATT
This sequence comes from Schistocerca piceifrons, assembly GCF_021461385.2. Taxonomy (NCBI): domain Eukaryota; kingdom Metazoa; phylum Arthropoda; class Insecta; order Orthoptera; family Acrididae; genus Schistocerca; species Schistocerca piceifrons. The sequence goes on along the minus strand of NC_060140.1, from coordinate 453,816,817 downwards.
AAAAAAATTCATTAACTCTCCATTATCGTGTATCCTAGTGACTACACCACTCTCTTCTATACCGACTGTCTCAATTATTCTAATTATGCATTGATGGCTGATGTGACCAAAGGCTTTACGAAACTCGATGAAAAAGATGGCTTAATTTATTTTAGTTACAAAAGCTACTGAAACGACCTTTCTTGTTTCAGAAGCAGCTGACATAATAGTACTTAGACGATGCAAACTCTGCATTTTTTTCACTTTTGAAGTGGTGTTGTTCTATTAATAGTTTTAGAAATTATTTTGTACGGTTTCAGCAGTGTAATAGGATACAGCTTTTTCGTAACTTTTCAGTCTGCTCTTCTTTGGTATAAAAACAAAAAAAAAAATGGTTCAAATAGCTCTAAGCACTATGGGACTTAACATCTGAGGTCATCAGTCCCCGAGACTTAGAACTGCTTAAACCTAACTAACCTAAGGACATCACACACATCCTTGTCCGAGGCAGGATTCAAACTTGCGACCGTAACAGCAGCGCGGTTCCAGACTGAAGCGCTTAGAACCGCTCGTCCACAGCAGCCGGCGGATAAGAACAGTTTTGCCTTCTTTCATCTCGTTTGGCACGCTACTACTAGTAATTATGTCATTTAAAATTTCAGTAAAAGTAATCCCAATGAGCTCCCGAAATGCGTGATAAGTCTTTCAGAATTCCGTCTGGTCTCTGAGCTTTATTGTCTAATGATTTAACAATTAATTCGAAGGCTACATCTATACTGAACTCAGTAGAGGTTCTCTACAATAGTCTTCAGGGATTTCTTTGTTCAACAGTGGTATGACTTCAGCTGTTAGCTCCCAATTGGTGGGATGTCTGGAGTAGAAGTTCCGGTAACTCTGTTGTATTCGTTCGTTTTGGAGAGTGAGCACATTAACATGAGAAACAAATTATGGTATGAGTCAGCGATATTCATGAATATTTTGTGAATAGAACCGTGTAGATTGTTACATAAAATGTCCTTATTTGTTGCGACGTTTGTGCATCTGTCATCTTCTGATATTAAGAAAAGCATTGAAATAGTCAAACAAGAGTCAGTGTCAACAACCTGTACCTATGGATTAGGTGTAGATTCTAATATTTACAATGAAACTTGTTTTGCAAGTTCGTAGTTTTTCGTATCTTACGATAGCTGATGCCAAAACGAAATAAATGAAGACATTTTATTCGGCTATCTATACGCATCTATTTGCTAAATGCGAGTGAATATATTCCCATACTCCTATCTTCATCAGTTCGTCTAGGAATGCGCTCCTGAGGTTGGTCTGGTTTGGGCTCTGTGGTTTAACAATCCTTATCTTTTACATGTGCTCATTTATGAGGTTGGTTTTTAAATACAGTTCTCTCTCTCTCTCTCTCTCTCTCTCTCTCTCTCTCTCTCTCTCTCTCTTGTCCTTTTTGTTCGTAGAAGACGAAAGTAATGAGAAGCAGCAGAAAATAAATGAGAACAGCGAGAAGCATAATATTAGAATTTGGGTTCAAGAAGTAGACGAAGCTATGAAAGTCTGCTTTCTACCATCTAAATACCCCCTGATAGACGGAGCAATGAGGAGAGAAATAGGAGATTAATAATCAGGTTGATGCGGCAGCGACCTGCCACGAATTCCTCTACATGACACACTTATCTCAGAGTAGCACTTCCAAACTACTGAGCCCTGATCACTCCGAACTATCTGTTTCCTGGACCTTGGCGGTCTATCTGCGTTTAGTTCCCGCCGTTGTTGCTGTTATGCCATGGTTCTTCCTCCTACTTGTGGCAGCAACGATGTGTATCGATATTTGCACCGTGTACCATCTTTGGTCTTGTGCATATAATTTCCAACTAGGGTGTGTGCGGGCAGTCGGTCGGTTGCTCCAGACCAGGGAGGATCTCTGTGTGGCGCTGCAAGCTGGGTTCGCTGGTGGTCCCTGCGCAGTGTCAGAGCGTGTGTGGAGCTGTCCGATCGCTACGAGCTTCGTGGCTCACCGACCGAGGACGTCAAAGTTGAGTAGTGTCTTAAGTACCCAAGCCACGTCCATTCATGTTGTGTCGTTCGTTTCAGTGGTTCACTGTTGAAAAGCTTTTCCTGTAAGCAACACAGAGTGTCTGTAGTTGTGAAATCGAGCCGCCGTGCGTTGGAATTAACTATATTGGTTCACTACAAGTCAAGTGCACCAGCGGAATTTTCTGCCTTCTGGCCGTTAGTGTTCTGGTTACCTGCCCTGGCCACTGACGTAAATTTAGGCAATGTTCTTTTTTGGTGGAGTTAACTATATTACCTCATTTCAAATTCAAGTGTACCAGCGAAATTTTCTGCCTTGTGGCCGTTAGTGTTCCGGTTATCTGCTCTGGCCACTAACGTAATTTCGGGCAGTGTCCTTTCCTCACCTTTTGTCGCTGTCCAACACGGTGTGTAGTTTTGACAGCTTAATACATATTTCATTGTGGATAATCACGCCCGTAACAGTTTCGTCCTTGAGTTCATGTACCGATTGGTGGCTAGCAAGTCGTTTGGTCGGTCGGTCAATGACTGTCTCTTGGTTGGGTTACCGACGGATCAAGTGTAGTTGGGCCCACCACCTGTCTCATCTTACGGAACGTTAATGTTTCGTGGGCAGGCCCACCCACCCTGGAGGCGTCTGAGTACCGTTGTCTATACTGTCCTTTTCATGGGTGTTTAACGGTCTGTTGGTAATCTGTTATAGACAATGCTTTATTGTGTTTTATGTAAATCAAGGGCCTTCAGCCCGTATAAGGAATTTAGGATTCTGGCAAGTGGATATTTTGCTGAAAGTTACTGTTGTTGTGCTAGCTTTTCATTTAGTGCGCTGTCAGCCACTTAAAGGTTTATGGTATTTTGAATTTTTCGAAAATCAACTGTGGGCCTTCAGCCGCTAAAAACCCTATTCTTAAATTTAGTTAGTGTCGTTGCGTTACTTTTTCATTTAGGGCGGTTTCGGCCACTTGAAACTTAAAGGTTAAGGTATTTTTTTTTTGAATTTTTGGAAAATTAACTGTGGGCCTTCAGCCTCTTAAAGCCTTATTCTCAAAATTTTCCCTTAAGCGAAAACATTGCAGCCTTCTGCCTTAAAAGATTATGGTAATGTATTTTAAAATTTTGAAATTTAATTGTGGCCTTCAGCTGATTGTATTGCCCCTTGTATATGTTTGTTCTGTCCACTTTTGCCTTGAGGCTTTCAGCCCAGCTGTTATATATACAGGGTGGTCAGAAAATGTGTGAAATGCTTGCAGGAATATTACAGGGCAGGTTGTACTGAGACATATATGTTACGAAAGAAATCAGATACGTTGCTCCGTTTCCGAGTTATTTCGCATTCAAGTTAGGCAATCGGGGGGTCGCGCGCTCACATCCAAGCGGCCTGCCAGGGGCATTGTTGCCCAACGAGTGCTTTGTCTCGTTAGCTGAAACTTGAATTTACGCGCGCGACGATCTGATTGGCTAACTTCAATGCTAAATACTCCGGAAACGGAGCAACGTATCGAATTTCTTTCTTAAAATTTATGTCTCAGTACAACCTGTCCTGTAACATCCCTACAAGCATTTCACACATTATCTGACCACCCTGTATATATGGTTCGGCTATGTGCCGTTTGGGTTTAAACGTGTTATTAAATTACAATAAATTACAATTTTGAAGTGAAACTGACTGTCACTTTATTTGGCCCTTTCCACAGTCCTAATCACCTGTTTTGCCTAGCGGGTTTAGCGGGCGTTTCACCTACGTTCTCGATTATTACTTTATCAGTTCACCTAATTTTCAGCACTCTTCTGGAGCACTAAATCTAAGATTCTTTGATTCTCTTTTGTCCCGGTGGTTTTCCTTCACTCTGTTAGAAACTAGTAAGCTTATATTGATCAGTAATGCCCTCTATTCGAGGGCTAGTCTCCTTTTCCTGTCCTCATTGCTCCATCTATCGTGGTTATTTTGATGCTAGGTTGCAGACTTGCTTAACTCGGTCTACTCCATGATCCCCAGTTCTGATATTACCTTTCTCGTTGTTCTTACTTTTTTCTGCTGCCTTTCGTCTTCTTTCGATTTACTGTGAATCCATATTCTATATTCTTTAGACTGTTCAGTCCATTTAACTCAACAGGCTGTTCAGTTCATTTAAAAGGTACAGTAATTCTTCTTCACTTTCACTGAGGATAGCAATGCTATCAGCGAATCTTATGACTGGTATCCTTTCACCTTCAGTTTTAACCCCACTCTTGAAACTTTCGTTTCTGCTATTGCTTCTTCGTTGTATAGATTGAATAGTAAGTGTGTGTATAACATCATCCCTGTCTAGCACCCTTGTTAATCCGAGTACTTGGTTCTTGATTTTTCCAGTCTTATTTTTCCCTCTTGGTTCTTGTCCGTATTATGTTAGTAGTCTTTACCAACGGCTTATCCATAAATTTCTCAAAATTTCGAATATCTTGGACGATTTAACATTGTCGAACGCTTTTTCAGCTCGATAAATCCTACGAAAGCGTCTTGATTTTTCTTCAGTCTTGCTTCCGTTATCAATCGCATTGTCAAAACTGCCTCTGTGACGCCTTTACCTTTTCTAAAGCCAAAGTGATATTCATCTAAGAGATCCCCAATTTTCTTTTCCATTATTCTGTATATTATTTCTGTTAGAAACTTAGATACATAAGCTGTTAAGCGGATTGTGCGATAATTCTCGCAATTGTCGGCTTTTGCTATCTTTGGAACTGTGTGAATGATGTTTTTCGAAAGTCTGATCAATATAGCCAGTCTGGCACATTTTACACAACATGAGTAGTCCTCTTGTTGCCGTATTCCCCACCCATTTTAGGAATTCTGATGGAATGCTATGGTTCCCTTCCGCATTATTTGATCTTAAGTCATCTAAAGCTCTTTCAAATTATGATTCTAATACTGGGTCGCCTATTTCTTCTGTCGGCACCTGCGTCTCCTTCTATCACGTTATCAGACGAATCCTAACCGTCGTAAAGGTATTCAATGTACTGTTTCCGTCTGTCCGTTCTCCCCATTGCATTTAAAAGTGGAATTCTTAATGTTACTGCCCTTGCTTTTAGTTGCGCCGAAGGTTGTTTCGACTTTTGTATATTCTAACCCAGTCCTTCTAACAATCATTTCTTATTCAATTTCTTCACATTTATCATGAAGCCATTTCGTCTGCACTTCCTGTTTATTTCATTCCGAAGCGACTCGTGTTTCCGTATTCCTGAATATCCTAGAACATATTTATACTTCCTTCTTCCGTCGATCAATTAAAGTATTTTTTCTGGTACCCATGGTTACTCCCTTATACCTAAGTTATTCTTTCCACCTTCTGTGATTGCCCTTTTTAGAGAAGTCCATTTCTCATCAACTGATCTGCCTAATGAGTAATCCACTATCTTAATATCTGTAGCCTCAGACAACTTTAAACGTGTGTCTCTGTCTTAACACTTCTATCTTCAACATTTTTGGCCACTGATTTTTCCTGAATATTCTCTTAAACTTCATTCTACTCCTCAACATTACTTAATTGTGATCGCAGTCTATATCTGCTCGTAAATACCCTTCAAAATCCAACATCTGATTTCGACACTCTGAAATGGAAATGACGGTACGGCATTGTATGGCGGGAGTCCCCCATTTGGGGAAGTTCGCCCGCCGAGGGCCAGTACTTATTGCATTCAACGCCACATTGCGCGACTTGCGTGTCGGAGATGGGGATGAAATGATAATGAGGACAACACAACACCCAGTTCCAGAGCGGAGAAAATCTCCTGCCCCAGCTGGGAATCGAACCCAGGCCCCATGGCGTGGTATTCCGCCGCACTGACCGCTTAGCTAACGGGGGTGGACTTCGGACACCTTGCCCGACCATGACGCAACCTATCCGGGACCTTCCTGTACGTTCCGGTCTTTTAGAAGTATACCTTTTCCTCTTGTGGTTCTTGAACAGAGTATTTTCTGTTACTACCAGAAATATATTTCAGAACTCAATTAGTAAATTTCCTACCTCATCCCTACTAGCAAGTTCATATTGTCCTGTAATCCCTTCTTTTACACCTTCCCCTATAACCGTATTCCAAAATCCCATGACACTTCGATTTTCATTCCATTTACGTTCTGAGTTACCTTTCAGTATACTCGTCTCTTTACCTTCTACATGGTACTTCGGTATGTATACCTGAAAAATGGTTGCCAGTGGTCGTTTGCTGTCGATCCTGATGAGAACACCGCTCACTGAACTGTTCACAGTAACCAGCTCTCTGCGCTACCTTCGTATCCATAACGAATCCTACTCCCGTTACACCATTTTCTGTTTCTATTGATATTACCCTGCACTCATCTGACTACATTTGTTTACCGATTTCGGGCACTTAGTGCCATTCTTCAGAAGGTTATACTTACCGCATTATGTGCGAACATAAAAAATAATCATACTGCAAAATGCGTTGATCGTAAAAAGTATAGCAGCAATAAGTAATACAATACTGAACCCATTAATACAGTAAGAGCTCGTTCATCACAATAAAGGATGACAGCCAAAAACAGTTGCAGGATAGAATTTTTTTTTTTATTAAAATTCTTGACCAAGGTTTCGGTACATATAAATATACCTTCATCAGAAGTAAAACTTCTAAAATTACATCATGCACTGGAGAATAATAAAACAATTATGCCAAAGGCGTCGTCAGTAAATTAAAATATCATCTCCATTTGTACAACATGTGTAATGGGCACAGGATCAAAGCGAACAGTTTAACACCGTTACTTCGCCTAGTTCATAGGCGAAGTAACGGTGTTAAACTGTTCGCTTTGATCCTGTGCCCATTACACATGTTGTACAAATGGAGATGATATTTTAATTTACTGACGACGCCTTTGGCATAATTGTTTTATTATTCTCCAGTGCATGATGTAATTTTAGAAGTTTTACTTCTGATGAAGGTATATTTATATGTACCGAAACCTTGGTCTAGAATTTTAATAAAAAAAAATTCTATCGTGCAACTGTTTTTGGCTGTCATCCTTTATTGTGAAGAATTCTAACAGTTGCTGCTGCAGCCATGTTTAAAATCTTCAGAGCTCGTTCATATATCTGGTTCGTATTGTATGTACACCTATGACATGACACATGAACAAGGTCATATTGTATTAATGGAATCAGTACTGTATTACTTAATGCTACTGTTCTTTTTCTTTTTTTCTTTTTTCCAGGACCCCGGAATTTTGTTGTATGCTTATTCCTGACACTCGCAAATAACGCTATAGGTATAACCTTCTGAAAAAGTGCAATAAGTTCCAGAAAACGGTAAAATACATTAGTTATTTTATGCAAACGGTTGCTTACTAATTAGTTACAATGTTTAATTTGAATTAACTTTCAATGAGGTGTACAGAATGCTCGCTATTATATTTTGCTGCTACACGCAACATGGACGTTAACGGGCGATAAGTGTAGCCACAAATTGTGACACGGATGCACACGCCAAAAAAAAAACCCGACGTGGAATTTAGATATTTTTCACGTTAATAGTTTTGTTTTGTCGATCTTGCATTCTACCAATTAGACTGGCCGAATTAAACAGCAGTAAAGGATATTTTACAAGAGTGTGATATATTAACGGCCATGCGTCCATGAGCCGCAAGTTCCTCTCAAGGTCGTGTAATTATTCACAGTAATTAATATATGGTGTCTGGTCTTTCTCATTAATTAGTCACCTCCACTAAGTAGGTTAGGCAATTTTTTCTGAGAAGACAAATTATTTCTTTTTAAAAGGAGGTAGCTTGTTCTGACTTTTCGCTACAGCCTGACAGGGAATAAACTTTTAGAAAGGTGGCTGTAAAGTTTACAAGCGATCCCTCTCACGGATTTCAATGCCTCCACGTCTACGACAGTGATATCTTGATGCAGAAGGACGACTCTACCTCTGCTTTCTTCATGTGAAAAGTTCACGACTGTGCGAAAACCAGGCTCATTTTAGTTTATTTGTATCACTTGCTGTAAGATGACAACGTCTGTTTCAGACTCATGAATGAATTGCTGCAGGTTTTAAATCGGATGTGATTCTGTTTAAATTCTGAGCAAAAAATGAGTACGTCAGCGACAGTACTTAATGGGATAGTTTGGCATTCTATATGACTGTATTTAGTTCTCAGTCCACTCCAGTTTGGTGTCTTTTGCGGTGTCAGGTTCGTCACGTTTACTATTTTTGGTTGTTTGTGTTTCACTCTGATTTATTCAGATATCTGTTTTTAAACTTTACGTTGCGTAACACTTTTGTATGACTTCGTATGCTGATGTTACCTTATCCTACAGGTGAAGATGAGGAAAACGTCATATTGAGGTCCTGTCCCTACTCCTCCGCTGGTACCTCACATGCCTGCGACACGGTTGGATTTTCCTTCATATGTAAATTATATTATGGCTGTCATTTGCTTCTTGTTTATGAACTCTGGCTGTCCTTTTCGAAATGTAGGTGACGTTAGCCTAGCACGAGGACTTTTAATTTCTATCAGGAGTTTCCTTGTTTTTGTTTTTCTTACTCGCCTGACGTGGTCCCCCATATCTTTATTTTTTTTTAAGCTACTGCTGCAGAAGGTGAAAGCACGTCGTATCGCTGTACCGCAATCTAACAGAATTCTGGGTCCTAGAGTTAATAGCAGCTTTATTATCTACAACTACATCAGACACAGTTTCTCCATTGTTATTCTTAGACGGCTATTCAGTTTCGGTAGTGGTGTCATCGGGACTGTTCCTTTCGTATTTTACTTGTATCACCGAGGGAATGTTTGCGGAGATAGTGCATCCTACGTCGGGTTTGGTTATTATCAGTTACGATGTAAGTCGAATTTTATATTGATTCTCGGTGGAAGTGGTTGAACTTCGTCGAGTGTTGATTTTCAGTTACTACACTCCTGGAAATTGAAATAAGAACACCGTGAATTCATTGTCCCAGGAAGGGGAAACTTTATTGACACATTCCTGGGGTCAGATACATCACATGATCACACTGACAGAACCACAGGCACATAGACACAGGCAACAGAGCATGCACAATGTCGGCACTAGTACAGTGTATATCCACCTTTCGCAGCAATGCAGGCTGCTATTCTCCCATGGAGACGATCGTAGAGATGCTGGATGTAGTCCTGTGGAACGGCTTGCCATGCCATTTCCACCTGGCGCCTCAGTTGGACCAGCGTTCGTGCTGGACGTGCAGACCGCGTGAGACGACGCTTCATCCAGTCCCAAACATGCTCAATGGGGGACAGATCCGGAGATCTTGCTGGCCAGGGTAGTTGACTTACACCTTCTAGAGCACGTTGGGTGGCACGGGATACATGCGGACGTGCATTGTCCTGTTGGAACAGCAAGTTCCCTTGCCGGTCTAGGAATGGTAGAACGATGGGTTCGATGACGGTTTGGATGTACCGTGCACTATTCAGTGTCCCCTCGACGATCACCAGTGGTGTACGGCCAGTGTAGGAGATCGCTCCCCACACCATGATGCCGGGTGTTGGCCCTGTGTGCCTCGGTCGTATGCAGTCCTGATTGTGCCGCTCACCTGCACGGCGCCAAACACGCATACGACCATCATTGGCACCAAGGCAGAAGCGACTCTCATCGCTGAAGACGACACGTCTCCATTCGTCCCTCCATTCACGCCTGTCGCGACACCACTGGAGGCGGGCTGCACGATGTTGGGGCGTGAGCAGAAGACGGCCTAACGGTGTGCGGGACCGTAGCCCAGCTTCATGGAGACGGTTGCGAATGGTCCTCGCCGATACCCCAGGAGCAACAGTGTCCCTAATTTGCTGGGAAGTGGCGGTGTGGTCCCCTACGGCACTGCGTAGGATCCTACGGTCTTGGCGTGCATCCGTGCGTCGCTGCGGTCCGGTCCCAGGTCGACGGGCACGTGCACCTTCCGCCGACCACTGGCGACAACATCGATGTACTGTGGAGACCTCACGCCCCACGTGTTAAGCAATTCGGCGGTACGTCCACCCGGCCTCCCGCTTGCCCACTATACGCCCTCGCTCAAAGTCCGTCAACTGCACATACGGTTCACGTCCACACTGTCGCGGCATGCTACCACTGTTAAAGACTGCGATGGAGCTCCGTATGCCACGGCAAACTGGCTGACACTGACGGCGGCGGTGCACAAATGCTGCGCAGCTAGCGCCATTCGACGGCCAACACCGCGGTTCCTGGTGTGTCCGCTGTGGCGTGCGTGTGATCATTGCTTGTACAGCCCTCTCGCAGTGTCCGGAGCAAGTATGGTGGGTCTGACACACCGGTGTCAATGTGTTCTTTTTTCCATTTCCAGGAGTGTATATTTTCTAAAGTTGGTGCAAAGAATTCTTTCAACGAAAACCAGTTTAGTACATTTCATAGCATATAAAGCGTGTAAAAACTTGAGCCGAGTATGAAACATGCAGCTTTTATCCTGCAACCATAATATGAGACGGATTGAAAACTTTTATCAAAATTTCTACCAAGTGCATACCCCTACAAACTTTCAACATTTTTGTTGATTTGACCAGCGCTCATATCTAATGTTTTTAACTTCATCATACATTTGTAGCAAATGTTTCGAATAGCAATTTTCTACTTCAGGCGAGAAGTTAGACACAAACAGATTTATAGCCATCATCTGTGATGGAAAGCAAACAGTACTTGCAGTTCCGTCTCAATGATGAAACGGAAGTTCCTCTGCACGCTTCAGCAGTTGCTGTTCAAGCAACGTAGGATTCTCTTTTACAAAAAACCTTAACTTCCCGAATTCAAAATAATATAATCCAACAAGCCGTTCATAGGAAGCCAAACAATGATTTGTGTCTTTGCGCTGTTAGGTACCACAGCCCCGCCCAGCTTGAAGATGGGACGTCGCATCTTGACTCATTGGGCAGTGAAACTCTGCTGATTAATTAGCCAACGTCCGCGGCTTGTGGTCTTGCGGTAGCGTTCTCACTTCCCGAGCACGGGGTCCCGGGTTCGATTCCCGGCGGGGTCAGGAATTTTCTCTGCCTCTAGATGACTCGGTCTTGTGTGTCTCACATCATCATTTCATCCTCATTCACTCGCAAGTCGCCGTAGTGGCGTTAAAGAACTTGTGGAGCGGCGGCCGAACCGCCCCCGAGGGGTCTCCCGGCCACCAATGCAATACGCTAATTATTATTATTATTGGTTACCCCACCTTGGAGTCATCTTAGCCAGAAAGGATACAGTACAAGACAGGTACGAAGCATGTTGCGATATCGACCAACTGTGAATCAGGCGAGTGTACTGTTCCACATGTAAAGGAACAAGTACTAAGTGCTCTACTTTGCGAAATTTTGGCCGTGAATTTATCTCAATTATTTACTTGAAAAAAAAAGTGAAGCAAATTTTGTTACTTCAATCTCAATGAAATCCCTTTCACTACCGATGTTACTGGAAAGAGCTCTTTCGGAGACTGGCAATCTGAAACGAAAAGAACATGCATTGCAAAATTTTGTAAAACAGCAGTGAAACAGAATGAATTAATGTTCACTCTTAGCTACGAAAGACTAACTCTCACCTCGTTTTGAGGTGCTGTAATATGACGACCTACAGAATGTGAACGTAGGTCGCATAGCTGGAAAGTGTCAAATTTTAATTTCCCAACGATTTCTTGCCTTGCACCAGGAGCAAGTGAGTAGCCTTGCTTCTATTGTTCGGGGGTCGGAAGCTAACTACGGACGCCACGTGTTAGGTAATTTACCACTAAACAAAGTCAAATACGTAAATTTTCTTAGAGGAAACACTGCACACACACATATATACATAAATACACACATCCAAAATACACGTAATAAGTCATGTAGTAAAAACCAAAATACAGTAAAAGAGAAAGACGGAAACAGTAAAAAGTAATGACTATAATTAATAATAGGATAAACAATGTCAACGTACTGTGACTGTAAAATGACATTTACTACTAGATAAGGTAATAGTGGCAAAATGTACGCCATAAAATGAAAGAAAATGGAATTGAAACAGTTTAAAATCCTTTCTCTGCCTTTATAGAGAAGAGCTTTGCGCTGCAGCTTGTCCGTGTGTAGGCGGTGATGTGTGAAGTCGTCGATAGCTCCCTCGCGATGACGGGGTAAATGAAATAGATCCTTAAGTGACAAAATGTATCCGCTTTCTTACCATAAACGTTTTTCACTCGCTGGCAGAACTATACTTCCGTAATCACCCTTCGAGTATATATTGATCGATGATAACTGTTGGTGGCGTTTGACTGAACTCCATTATGTGCTGACACACACGCTACAACTGTTAACATCTAATTCACGGATTCTAAACAGTGCAAAATTTGCTTTAACTCGGCGATTGTGAAGCTAGTTGGTCCATTTCTAACACGCATATCTCGGCCGAGAATTCACAACTTGAAGAACCATTGGGATGTAACAGATAGTTTGTATCACTTTTCTAGGGGTAGCGCTTATGATTCGTAATCAAAACATCCTTGAACCCGGGTGCGAAATCGCCACCGCTTAAATTTTGGTTAATAATCAGCAATGGCGGCCGAAGACTTTCTGTGTAAGAAGTCACCCTGATTCTGCCAACTGCCTTGTCAAGAGGACGGAGAAGCAGACAGAGGTTCAGAGCACTCTCTTGTCTTTGGGGTGGGAAAGTTCTCCTAAAGTCAGGAGAATCAGCAATGATAAACGGCATGAGGATGCACAACGCAATGGAAACCACTGCTTTAAGGACACACAACGCGTATCCACAGGATATGAGGCCTATAACTGAAAAATTGTCATGACGATCTCTCCATTGAAAAAAGATTCCGGAATAATCCCCCATTCGGATCTCCGGAAAGGGACTGCTGAAGTAGAGGTGACCATGAGTAAAAGATTGAATAATCAACGAAAGGATAACGTTCTACCAATCGGGGCGTGGAATGTCAGAAGCTTTAACGTCATAGGGAAGCTAGAAAATCTGAAAAGGGAAATGCACATGCTCAATGCAGATGTAGTACGGTCAGTGAAGTGAAGTGGAGACAACATTAGGATTTCTGGTCAGATGAATATTTGGTAACATCAAAAGCAACAGAAAATGGCATAACGGGAGTAGGATCCGTTAGGAATGAGAAGGTAGAGCATAGTGTGTGTTACTGTGAACAGTTCAGTGATAGTTGTTCTTATCAGAATACCAACACCAACAACAGTATTTCAGGTATACATGCCGATGTCGCAAGCTGAAGATGAAGAGATACAATGTATGAGGATACTGAAAGGGAGATGAAAATCTAATCGTCCTGGGGACAGGAATGCATTTGTAGGGGAAGGAGTAGAAGAAAAGGTTACAGGAGAATATGGGATTGGGGTAAGAAATGGGAGAGCAGAAAGACTAATTTAGTTCTGTAATAAATTTCAGCCAGTAACAGAGAGTACTCTGTTCAAGAACCGCAAGAGGAGGAGGTACACTTGGAAAGGGCATGTTATACGGGAAGAATTTAGATTACGTCATGGGCAGAGAGACTCCAAAGTCAGATACTCGATTGCATGGTCTACCAAGGATCAGATATAGACTCAGATCAGATTGTAGTAGTGATGAAGAGTAGGCTGAAGTTTAAGAGATTAATCAGGAAGAATCAGTAAGTAAAGAAGTGGGTACGGAAGTACTAAAGAATAAGGAGATACGCTTGAAGTTCTTTAAGGCTATAGACACAGCAAAAAGGAATACCTCAGTGGGCAGTACAGATGAAGAAGAATGGACATCTCTAAAAAGGGCAATCACAGAATGGAAAGAAAATCATAGTTACAAAGAAGGTAACTGCGAAGAAACAGTGGATAAGAGCAGAAATATTCCTGATAATAGATGGATGAAGGATGTACAAAAATGTTCAGGGAAAATCAGGAACACAGAGGTATATGTCGCTGAGGAATTAAAGAAATAGGAAGTGCAGGAAAGCTAATATTACATGTCTGCATGAAAAATGCGAAGAAATAAAAAAAAAATTGTCGGAAAGATTGACTCAGCATATAGGAATGTTACGCAACCTTCGGTGAAATTAGAAGCAAAGATGGTAGCATTAAGAGTGCATCTGGAATTCCACTGATAAATGCAGAGGAGAGAGCGGACAGGTGGAAAGAGTTCATGGGAGCTCTCCATAAGGGGGATGGTTTGTCTCATGTGATAGGAGAAGAAACAGGATTCGATTTAGAAGAGACAGAGAATCCAGTATTAGAATCAGAATTTAAGAGAGCTTTGGAGGACTTAAGATCAAATAAGGCAGAAGGGATTAATAACATTTCATAAGGATTTCTAAATCACTGGGGGAAGTGGTGACAAAACGATTATTCACGTGGTTTGTGGTGTATGAGTCTCGCCACATACCATCTGAATTTCGGAAAAATATCATCCACACAATTCCGAAGAGTGCAACAGCTGACAAGTGCGAGAATTATCGCACAATCAGTTTAGCTGGTCATTAATCCAAATTGCTTCCATGAGTAATATACAGAAGAATGGAAAATAAAACTGAGGATGTGTTGGATAATCACCAGTTTGGCTTTAGGAAAGGTAGTGGCACAATAGAAGAAATTCTGACGTTGAGACTGATGATGGAAGCAAGACTGAAGAAAAATCAAGACTCGTTCATAGGATTTGTCGAACTAGAAAAAGCGTTCGACAATGTTAAATGGTGCAAGATGTTCGAAATTCACAGAAAAACGAGAGTTATCTATAGGGAGAGACGGATAATGTGTAGTATGTACCAGATCCAAGAGCGAATAATAGATGTGGACGACCAAGAAGTAGTACTCGGATTAAGAAGCTTGTAAGACACCCATACTGTTCAATTTGTACATCGAAGAAGCAATTACGTAAATAAGAGAAAGGTTTAGAAGTAGAGTTAAAATTCGAGGTGAAAGGATGTCAATGATACGATTTGCTGATGACATTGCTACCCTGCGTGCAAGTCAAGAATGATTACAGTATCTGCTGAACGGAATGAAAAGTCTAAATGTTGCTGAATATGGATTGAGAGTAAATCGAAGAAAGACAAATGTAATGAGAAATAGCAGAAATGAGAACAGCGAGAAACTAAACATCAGGATTGATGGTTACGAACTAGATGAAATTAAGGAATTCTGCTAACTAGGCAGCAATATCACAAATGACGGCCAGAGCAAGGAGGACATCAAAAACAGACTTTACAATGGCAAAAATGGGGTTCCTGCTCAATAGAAGTCTACTAGTATCAAATGTAGGCCATAATTCGGGGAAGAAACGTCTGAGAATGTACGTTTCGAACACAGAATTGTATGGTAGTGAAAATTGATTGTGGTAAAAACGGAACAGAAATGAATCGAAGAATTTGAGAAAATTGGAGTGTTAAGGTAAGGAATGAGGAGGTTCTGCGTAGAATCGGAGAGGAAAGAATGTATAAGAAACACTGATACGTAGGGGCAGGATAATATATCTTCTAGGAAGTTAGGGAATCACTGCTGCTATAGAGAGAAAAACTTTAGACGGAAAGTAAATTAGTTTTTACAACTCGCTTAACTGCAAAACAATTTTGTTTGCATGGCTACAAACACTGTCCGCTCGCTTTGCATTGTCACTGATGTGTAAAGCACTCCACGAATCTCGAAGTGTTCAAACAGTCTAACTTTTCTTTGTCATAGCGTTACGTCAATACCTAGCTCAAACCGTGTCTGAAACGAAGAACTCGGCAGTAAATTTGCGTGTGTTTTTAGCCGTTGCGGTACTGACGCATTACGAACTACATACCACTGTGGACTTAACACTGCACACCCACTAACTGTATTCGACTGCAACTTTTGATGTTGTGCTCACATTACTGTTCTATGCAGTACATTCAGCCCTATATGTTGCTTTTAACAACAACAAAAATCGAAGATTAAGAAATAATGAAATTTTCCATTTTCAAAAACAAGAAAAACATTAATTCATGCTGTAACATACGTAAAGCAAAACGTAGTTACGTTTCATATCGCAGGATAATAATTTGAGCCAACCAAGATACAAGCATATAGCGAAAAGTAGCGAAAGTAAAAGTACATTGTGTGATAAAAAGTATCCGGACACCTGGCTAAAGATGACTTACAAGTTCGTGGCGTTTTCCATCGGTAATGCTGGAATTCAATATGATGTTGGCCCATCCTTAGCCTTGAAGCTGCCACTCTGCATGCATTCTTTGAATCAGACGCTGGATGGTTTCTTGGGGAATGGCAGCCCATTCTTCACGGAGTGCTGCACTGAGGAGAGGTATCGCTGTCTGTAGGTGAGGCCTGGCACGAAGTAGGCGTTCCAAAACACCCCAAAAGTTTTCTGTAGCGTTTTACAGAAGCTTATGAAAAGTAAATAAATCGTCTCATACTCGAGTACAACATTCGCAATTGGTCTATATTCTCGTTGGCGAAATGATCTTTATCTGAATACTATACAATTAACTCTAAGTTAGCAGTGTGTGGCTCGTGTTCCCGCCTTCGTATATTTTACACCCTGTTTTGAACGTACTTCAACATCACTACCTTAATTTAAATTACTGCTGTCACTGGGTTCCTGCTTTGTCTGACCGTGACCGGCGCTAGCAGCGCGTATCGATACATCACCTCTCGTAGTATCTTTGCTCGACCGCTATTACTTCCCGGTGGTTGTATCTCGTAAGGAGTTCGGGTCGCGACTTTGGGTCTGCCAGTCAGATGGAACGTATCTGGAGCGCAGTCCGGACCTGCCAGTCGGGGATTTATAATGCGGCACCAGTGCATTCGGGTTCGAGCTGTGAGCCCTGCGTCGACATGGCTCGCCCGACCATTGCTGTGGCAATGGATCGTCGGTCTGTCGTCCGTTTTGGCTCTCCGATCGTTCACGAGTCGGCTGTGTGCGTGTGCGTATCGACTGCCGATGTGTGTTCGTGCGTGCTTAGTTACTGTTGCGTATCTTTCAGGTCTTCGTGCAAGTGTCTGGTTACCTGCCCTGGGCGATAACTTAATTTTTAGGCAATGTCTTTTTCTCACCGGTTGTTGCTGCCCAACATGTTGCGTAGTTTTGGCAGCTCAGTTCACATACGCGTTTGTTTGGGGATAGTGATACTTGTAATTTTTTGTGGGGGCCTTGAATTCTCGTGTACTCAGTCGTGGTAAGCTAGCAAGCGGTTAGTTGGTCGTTCCGTAACTGTCCATTGGTTGAGTTCACACAAATTTAGTGTAGTTGGACTCACCCCCGGTCTCGCCTAAGTGAATGAGGGCTCACCGATCCACTGGAGACTCCTGAGTGCCGTTCTCTTAACTATCCTTTCGGCAGTGTTAAGTTCGCTGTAATTTAATATTTTATATTTTTAATTTGGCAAGGTAAGTTGTGGACCTTCAGCCCTGGAAACATGTTCTCATAGTTTCCTTTAAGTCCCAACATTATCGCCTTCTGCTCTTGAAACGTTATTGTAATTTCCTTTGAAAGGTTGTGAGCCTTCCGCCGTTGGTGTTGCAAAAAAGGAATTTTTTAAAACTTAATGTATTGTTTTATCGATTATTGGAATATATAATTCCTTAATTTGCAGAATTTAACCTTCAGTCATCTTATTGCGATTGTTTACCTATTTCTGTGCACCTTGTGGGCCATCAGCCCTGTTAGCACTTAAAACATTATGGCCTTCTACCTTCAGTAATCATCACAGTATATTTGGAATTTTTGAAGATTTAATCCGGCGGCCTTCAGCCGCTCCGTATACGATTTATCTTATTCTTAAATTTAATTGTGTGTCATGTCTTTTCAAAATTGAACTTATTCTAAAGCACCTGTTTGAAGACGTTCAGCCGCGAAACCAATTTAATTCTATCACAAGAGCGTTTGTGAACTAAAAGATAAATTACAATTGCGAAATGAATCCGACCGCAACTCCCTTGGCCTTTTCCACAATCCTAATTACCTGTTAGCTCTGCGTGATTTAGCAAGCGTTTCACTAAGCTATGCTCATTGATACTGATTTTATTTCAGGCTTTGTTACGCCACAAGTGTTGAAACTTCCCTTTGAGATCTGAAGCTATAACAACCAAGGAAGTGAGTAGCATAAATAATGAAAGATAAACCCTTCATGAATTTATGGATTTCCCGAACTTTGTTTCTTGAAAGATAGTTGTCTGCTACGTTTTATTCTTTGGATGGATGCGCTAGGCGGCACGTCTGACATTACGGAGCGTCCAATAGGTACGTTAGAACTGTTGGTCGTATCGTAAAGACGGCGATGAGTTCCAGTAAAACTGATGTTGAGAAGAAGAATTACGTCAAGAAGTCGAGCGGTTATTAGATACATATATAGCAGAAAGAGTGAGATCTAGCCCTTCTACTGTGAAGTTACTGATTACAATTTACATGAATTATTTACCTTTAGCAATAAAAGTTGAAACAGGTATGGATGAAAGAGTCAAGATTAATTAAATGGAGACCTCACCAAGTGACACATTATCAGTACGAATTAGGAAAGTGTGAGCTTGGAAGGCATAGTTGGGAACATTCATTATTAGGAACCAATAAACCAAGTTTATAAACGTCGTATTATCCTTTGTAATAGATACTGACCATGTGTAGTTACCATTCGTTGTCCATTAATTATGGACACTTCATTAACAAAATCGCAAATTGTTTAGGTCTATGTCGGACTTGATCAGTCGTAAGCAGCCTCTCTTAAAGGTCCAATCGCCGAACAACTAAGCAAAATATAAGTAATATAACCAAAACTCAAGAGGGGTTAAGCTCACTAACAATCTCGTGCAACACGTCGCAAACAGTGTTAATGTAAGACAGATATAGACAGTAATAACAACTGTTGAATTTGGAAAGTAGACGGAGCGGGATAAGACATTTAAAATAGGTGCAAAACAAAATATTGCAATTCTGACGTCGATTTTTGCAATAGCTAAGTTCACGACGCGAACGTAAAATTTCAGACACTGGCTTAGAAGAAACAAGTCAATGAGCAGAATAAATCGAAATACTGTGCTAATCAGATATTAACAATTTGTTAAGAAGATATTTGTTGAAGATATTACTTCCGAAGCTTACAAACACATACAGCTGTAGCTGTCTACTTAATACGGGATGTGTTACGGAGAAGACTTGCAAAGGATCGAAAACTTTCAAACATATCTTTTATTTATCAATTAGTTATTTATAACTACTTTCTTAAATTAGGTAAAGATCGGTCTTGAAATGGGATACTGCTACCAAAATTTTTTTAACAATCGCAAAAGTAAGCTCACAGTTCATAATGTTGTACACATGTAGCGCGACGCAAGTGATCGAAAATACACGATATACTATGAAAACCCCAAGCAGTAACAGAATCTGACAAGATTATGCAGAGAATAACACAAGGTGGCTATAATTTCGCACCTTACAAGCACTCATCTACATACATTGCCGTGATTTATAACCGGAATTAGGTATCATTTGATAGGTTGAACATCGTATACATGAATATTTAATGAAGACTGACATTTCACGTACACCTTGTATAATAGTTGTTAACGCTTATTGTGATCAAGATCATGGAGTGTCTTTAGTATGAAAATGGCGTAATAATGATTGCTTACACTACTAGAGATTGGAACGCCAGTGGAAATGAAACTGCAGCCGTAACTCAAGCCCTGGGTGGTAAACCCACACAGGTGTGTTGGTCCTGCTTAACACAAGAAGCAGGCAAGACTGACAGTTGGGGCACCTAAGCGCTGAAGCAAAAGCAGAATAGTGGCGGCTGGTCGGGTTGTAGCTAGGCTGGATGGATAACCGGAATCTCTGAAAATCTTGGAATCAGCAGAGAGGAACAAGGAAGCGTTACTTCGGAAATCACGCAGGCTGGGTTATTTCCGAGGATTTTTACTCTGAGAAGAGTGTCATTGTATGAATTCCTAATTAAGAGGGATAAGTATTTCCTCGCAAAATTTCCGCGCTGGACGACAAAAGAATAAAGTATCATTGGTCGGCCCTTGGACGAATCTGAAGAGGGAGAATATTCCGTGGTTTCAAGCATGTGATTCACTTTCTGCATTTACGAGGAAGGGGAGCCGAGCTTTTCCTGGGAAGCTCATATGACTAAGCACTATGGGACTTAATATCTGAGGTCATCAACCCCCTTGACTTAGAACTACTTAAATCCAACTAACCTAAGGACATCACACACATCCATGCCCGAGGCAGGTTTCGACCCTGCAAACGTAGCATCCGCGTGGTTCCGGACTAAAGAGGTTAGAGTCACTCGACCACAGTGGCCGACTTCCTGGGAAGCGAGCAGTGGAGAGAATGGGGTCTTCCGTTTTGGCTACCCGTGTCTGACCGTCGCTCAGTATCAGGTTTGTTGCTACAGACTGACTTCTTGTCTTTGCTCTCAGGAGATTTATAGTTAAAACGGTTAGGCATAGTACTGTTGCGAACTTATACGATGCTGGGCTTCGCCTCCGGGTAGGGAGTCGTCATTGAGTACGCAGCGTTCAGTGATTGAGAACGCTACTTCTGCCTATAGTCACGTTGAGACGCTATCTGAACTCCGTCCTTGTGGCTGGGAGATCGCGTTTCTCGTCTGTAGAACATAGAGAGGAGAAGACAGATTATACTAGTCAGCGGACCGTCTTCTGCCATCCTAGTGTTTGAATGACTTTTTTAAATTTTTTGGCTGGAGCTGTTGTGTCGTCGCAAACGTGTACGAGAACCATCACTCCGGCGTACCGGACGCAGTACGTACGGTGATACGGCTAATTGCTTCGGCTAATTAGGGCTATAAAGCTAAACAGCAGTGATCACATAATTTCTATTTCCATCGAGGTTGCACACCACTGTAGATCTGTGAAAGTTGTGTCTTCTAGTGTATGGTACGTAGGTGTAGTCAGTCATCATTTATATTAGATCGCGTAGCCATAAAAAGGGGGAGATTTGGCAAGTGATCAATCATATTAGTTAGGAACATTTGTATCTCTTTATGTCCATTGGACCTAGATATATAAACATTTGTAGTATGTAAAGGGCTTTTAATCCACAATAAGTGTATAAGCAGAATCAGCATTTATTGTTTGTAGTTACTATTTCCCTTAATCATTCATTTATGTTTATGCTGTAATTTATATGTTAAAAGAAAGAAAGAGATTTTACCATTAAGAGACCCTAAGATCAGATTCAGAGGGTAGTCAGGCAGGGCCTAATCTTCATATTTGCGTTCAGTATTTACTGTTGCGCACAATCATTTTACACCCACCTGGAGTAGCATCTTGGAACACCAACAGTAAAATATCTGAACCTAAACTTCTGAATCAGACCTACCTGTCACGGTTGGTCTCACAGAATGGAAGATGTGGAAGTAGGTTTAAATACAAAATAAATGAATTTGTGAAATGCACACATTTTGTTTTAGCCGAATTTGTGACGTCTTCTACCCTTATGTGTCAAAGACGAACATTTCAGTGTCAGTTAATCACTGTCAAAATGACGATAAACGTCGATCACCTAGA
This sequence comes from Schistocerca piceifrons, assembly GCF_021461385.2. Classification (NCBI taxonomy): domain Eukaryota; kingdom Metazoa; phylum Arthropoda; class Insecta; order Orthoptera; family Acrididae; genus Schistocerca; species Schistocerca piceifrons. The sequence goes on along the minus strand of NC_060140.1, from coordinate 453,795,315 downwards.
CAACAGTTCTTCTGCTTGGGTTGGTTATAATAGTAGTTCTGAGTTCATTTAACTGTAATTAATCGCACTTGTAGAAAAATGCTAGTGATGTAGAATAGCTGTAATTTTTCTGTGTATACAGTTCCTTGTGATCAGATGCGAATGAATGCTTAATATTAGCCTAGGAATTATTATTTAATTTGTTTATAAGTTTGTGCAGAAAAAGCGTTGTATTACAAGCACAGGAACTTGTGAAAATACCCTTTTAAGGAATTGTAAGTAAAAATTTTATCTGTTAATTATATCTTAGTGCAGAATTAGAGTGATAAGGGGAAATCCATTGTAAAATGGTTTATGTATATATAACTGACCTAATAGTAATCGTAACATTAGCTTTACGGGACCTATGAATTAAAATTCGTAGGATTGCTTGAATGTAAAACAAGTGGCATGTTAGTAGAACGAAAGAGTGTAGTCAGATGAAGAAACCACAGACAAATTATACTCTATGGAAGTCAACACGAGGGTACATCGAAAATTCAGAACCGAATATAAATATCACTCTTCTTAATAATCTCTGTGGTATTTGAACATGTTGTCGTGCTATCTTTAAAAGATAAAGGTTGAGTCTGCTCTTTTTAGAAACCGTGCCACAGTGTGTACAAAGATAACAGAAAACATATTTATAACCACTCTGTTGTTTCCTCTCCGGGGTGGAGCGCAGATTTTTGGAATTTGTCATCCATCATTACTACCTGACTACAACAGGATGACGCTGGTTCCTCATGCGTGCCGTTCTGCTCAACTAGAACTTGGTTCTAGGTCAGTAAAAATCTCTTCAGAGATCGTTCCTAAGGTTCGCTACGTCGCACGTTAATCTCAAAAATCGTCCGGTCAGCTGAAAGGCTCTTTGCAAATTATTTTGTTTGTCATGCTACATACATGTTTGGAGTTGCGACAAATACGGAGTAGGTAAACAGGACGACATTCTCGGGCTTGGAACTGGCGTCATCAGGAACTGTGACAGGGTTTTTTTTTCAAGGAGAATCGACTGTTTGCCGGAGGTTAACAATTCTCTGTTTACCTCGTTTTGTGCCAATGAAATACTTTTGACACATTTTTAAAATTTTGTCCTCCTCTAAAGTGGTTAAGACCATCCCATCAGGATGATTATACTGCCGACATGTTGTCGTTGACGTGGTCTTCAGTCCAGAGAGTGTTTCGATGCAGCTCTCCGTGCTACTCCATCCTGTGCAAGCATCTTCTTCAACGACTAACTACTGCAGCCTACATCCTTCTTTGTATGTTTAGTGTTTTCATACCTTAGTCCCACTCTACGATTCTTCTTTAGTACCTCATTTGGAAAGCTTCTATTCTCTTCTTGTCTAAGAGACTTCTCGTCTATGTTTCACTTCCATACATGGCTACACTCCATACGAACACTTTCAGAATAGCCATCCGACAGTTAAATATATACTCGAGTTAACAAATTTCTCTTCCTCAGAAACGCTTTCCTTGCCATTGTCAGTATACGTTTTGTATCCTCTCTACTTCGACCATCATCAGTTCCATTGCTCCCAAAATACCAGAACCCATCTACTACTTTCAGTGTCCCACTTCCAAATGTAATTCCCTCAGCATCACCTGATTTAATTCGACTACATTCCATTATCCTTGCTTTGCTTTTGATGATGTTCATCTTGCAACCTCCTTTCAAGACAATGACCATTCTGTTCAACTTCTCTACCAGGTCCTTTGCTGTCTCTGACAGAATAATAATGTCGTCGGCAAACATCAAAGTTTTTATTTCTTCTCCATGGATTTTATTTTCTACTCCAATTTTGTTTTTGTTTCTTTTACTGCTTTCTCAATAAACAGACTGAACAACATCGGGGACAGGCTGCAATCCTGTGTCTCCGGTCCCAAACACTGCTTCCCTTTCATGCCTCTCGACTCTTATAACTGCCTTCTGGTTTCAGTACAAATTGTAATTAGATTTTTGCTCCCTGTATTTGACCCCTGCCACCTTTAGAATTTGAAACAGTATTCCACTGTCCATTGTCAAAAGCTTTCTCTAATTCTACAAACGCAAGATACGTAGGTTTACCTTTGCTTTATCTATCTTTTAAGGAAAGTCGTACGGTCAGTATTGTCTCACTTGTTCCCACATTTCTACGGAATCCAAACTGTACTTTCCCGAGGTCGGCTTTTACCAGTCTTTCCATTCGTCTGTAAAGAATTGGTGTTAGTATTTTGTAACCGTACTTCTTAAACTGGTAGTTCGATAATTCTCACACCTCTCAGTACTTGCTTTCTTTGGGATTGGAATTATTATTTTCTTCATGAAGTCTGAGAGTATTTCGCCTGTCTCATACATCATACTCAACAGATGGTGTAGTTTCGTCAGACCTGGATTTCCAAAGGCTATCAGTAGCACTAATGGAATATTGTCTACTCCCGGGGTCTTGTTTCAACCTAGGTCTTTCAGTGCTCTGTCGAACTCTTCACGCAGTATCGTATCTCCCATGTCATCTTCATCTACGTCCTCTTCCATTTCCATAATAATACACACAAGTTCAACGCCCTGGTATAGACCCTCAATATACTCCAACTTTTCTGCCTTCCCTTCTTTGCTTATAACTGGTTTTCCATCTGTGCTCTTGATATTCATACAGCTGGATTCCTTTTCTCCAAAGGCCTCTTTAATTTTCCTGTAGGCAGTATCTATCTTATCCCAAGTGAGATATGCCTCTACATCCTTACATTTGTCTTCTGGCCATCCTTGCTTCGCCATTTTGCACTTGGTGTCGATCTTAGTTTTGAGACGTTTCCTTTCCTTTCCACCTGCTTCAGTTACTGCATTTTTATCGTTTCTCCTTTCATCGATTAAGTACAGTATCTCTTCTAGTACCCAAGGAGTTCTACTAGCCCTCGTCTTTTTACCTACTTGATCCTCTGATGCCTTCACTATTTCATCTCTCACAGCTACCAATTCTTCTTCTACCGTGTTTCTTTGCCCCGTTCTTGTCAATCGTTCCCTAATGCTGTTTGAAACTCTCTACAACCTCTGATTCTTTCAGTTTATCCAGGTCCCATCAACTGAAATTCCCACCTTTTGCAGTTTCGTCAGTTTCACTCTACAGTTCATAACAAATAGATTGTGGTCAGTCTACATCTGCCCCTGGTAATGACAATTTAAGACCTGATTTCTAAATCCCTGTCTTACCATGACATAATCTACCTAAAACCTTGCAGCGTGTCCAGGTCTCTTCCACGTATACAATTTTCTTTCATTATTCTTAAACCAAGTGTTAGCTATAATTAAGTTATGCTCTGTGCGAAATTCTACCAAGCGGCTTCCTCTTTCATTCCTTACCCTCCATTCGATATTTAACTGCTATTTTTGCTTGTCTTCCTTTTCCTACTATCGAATTCCAGTCCCCTACGACTATTAACTTTTGACCTCCCTTCACCATCTCAATAATTGCTTTTATTTCATCATACATTTCTTCAATGTCTTCGTCATCTGCGGAGCTAGTTGGTATATAAACTTGTACGACTGTAGTAGGCGTGGGCTTTGTCTCGATCTTTGCTACAATAATGCGTTCACTGCGCTGTCTGGAGTAGCTTAACCGCGCTCCTATTTTTTTATTCATACTCCTGTATTACTCCTATTTGATTTTGTGTTTATAACCCTGTATTCACCACACCAGAATTCTTGTTCTCCTGCCACCGAACTTCGCTAATTCCACTGTCTACCTATAACCTATCCATTTCCATTTTGAAATTTCCTAACCTACCTGTTAGTTTACGGGATCTAACATTCCACGCTTCGATCCGTAGAACGCCAGTTTTCTTTCTGCTGATAATGACGTCCTCCTGAGTAGTCCCAACCAGGAGCCGAATGGGGGACTCTTTTACTACACAGTAAAGCTGCATGTCCTCGGGAAAAATTACGGCTGTAGTTTCCCTTTCAGTCGTTCGCAGTACCAGTACAGCAGGGCCCGATCAGTCTACCATCCAGACTGTTGCCTCTGAAACTACTGAAAGGCTGCTGCTTCTGTTCAGGAACTACACGTTAATCTTGTTTGTCTGACATCTCAACAAATACCCCTCCATTGTGGTTGCACCTACAGTATGGCTATCTGTATCGTTGAGGTACGCAAGCGTCCACAACAACGGCAAGGTCCATGGTTCATGGGAGGAGGACTACTGACATACGCATCCGCATATATACTTTGTAAGCCGTTGTTCAATGACATATCAACGTACTCGTCGTTTGTGTACTCCATAGGCAGCCGCCCTACATGAACATGGCTGGAGCAGTTATGGTTGTGCACTGCGCGACTAGTAGACATAGGAATGCAGTTTAATGGACCCCATTGTCATCTGATAGGCTATTGTCATGTGACAAACGGATATGCTACTTATAAATGACGAAAAATGGGAAACGGAGTCTGAAGAATAAGATAATGTAGCTGAGAAGGGTTCAAAACATGCCTCCATGGTGAATGTGGGTTTCATCTCCCGGTAGTCTACTCAGTGAGCTACTATGGCTAAGACCGTACTGATTGGTGATATTCGGCCCTCTGTACATTCCATAGGCTGTACTATGTGACAGAGTTGTTAGCTACTCGTTTTCTTGCATTTTTCGAAATACACTATCTGATTTTGCTAGCTAAATATCCGTCTTTAATCTGGTTGAGGAATCGCATGCCGACCTTCAAGTGCGGCGTTTTTCCGTCACTCTGTATATCTGCTACCTGTGACTGATAATTTATAAGTCTGTCTCGTTTTCATGTAACTGCCCCCTTATACAAATTAACTGAAAGTCATTCAGGTTAATCAGTGGAAATGACAAAGAAATATTGAACTTCAGCAGAATGACGGTTTCCTCTGCCTATGTTTTCCATGAGTGGGCTGTGATGTTCAAACTATTTTAGCTATTGCGAATTCACGGCGGCCCAAGATAGCATACTTATTACATTCACACTTCCATGGTATGTTAAGGAAGGTTCGTTGGTAAACATAGTACTTCTGCTCTGCCCTCGTTTCTGCCTGATATCGCGTCAGAATCTAGAGACAGAATTCCACCCGTCTTCTGCAATTGCGCTTGTTAATCTGCTCGTATCTTGAGACATGATGCAGGCGAAAGCAGTTTGGCTACAGAACGCGAGCAACGCTGTGCTGATTTATTCCAGGAGCACTCACAATTTCTCTGGAGCTAACATGTGTGTTCGAAGCAACAAGTGCCACATCTAATTTGTTCGCTCTGTTCTTTGCAGACTTGCTCCTTACCCTGTGTGTAACATTCCAGCAGCCTGCCAAGATCACGTTTTAGAATAATATCTGTATTATCGTTCTTGTTGGACGCCGTCTGCTGATATACCTTTATTGTGTACAACACGTTGTCCGTTTCCATTCTTTTTCTGCATATTTCTTAAAAAAAAAAGCTTATCTGGTTTCCTTTGGTTCATGATATCTTTAATCGTAACGAATTAAACAGTTTTCGAAACTGCTTTCGAAACAGGTGATAGATACAGACATTGTGGAGAGGCGGGTAAAAAATTTAATAATCTTCATCGTCGTTTACAACCTGATAACTATTTTAGCGATCAGCCAGAAAGCGATGGAGAAATCTCCGACCATAATTTTCAGTCTTCAAATCCATATTACTCATCGTATCCAATGAAATAAAATGTTCCTACTAGCTGTTTAAATATAAGTTTTGACCTGTAACTGATTAATATATTCAGTAAAAATTCACACTCGCAAACAAAACAAAATTCCTGATAATAACAATAACAAGAATGTCCCTATCGGAAACAGCGCTATTCGCAGTTCCAAGTAAAATGGTCCAACGCCCTGACTTCTAATACAAGAAGTTAATTGCTCGCCTTCACCCTCCGTCGCTCGCCCGGCTGACACTCGTCATCCACATGACTTTCCCGCTCAATTTTGTCTGACAGGGCAGGATTGAGATCACGCCATTTTCAGTACCGTTCTGTTAACTCTCCAGCAGTTAGCTTCATTCACTGTTGGCTTTCAGTTACAAAAGATACATTGTTTATGAAACATTATTATAGTCTGGAGGACACAAATCATCCGCGTGAGCCCTGCTGCCACAATCTGAAACAAAGTAAGTCTGTATTACTTCGTTCCCTGGGTTACTTTATTGCTTTCCTAGATTCAATCGATCTTTCATGTGTGTAAATTTGGACTTATTGAATCTGACTGCAGTTACCTTCCGTGTTACCTGGTATTCTCTTTATTTTTAGATTGTGTAAGAAATGTCAAAAGCATAAAAATCTCGGACAGTGTAGTAGAGATCCTAATGTACGGTTGGAAGAGTTCAATGAGCTGAGTGATGAAGATGCTCACAGGGATAACACTGACTCAGAGACTGAGGACTGTTTTCATGAAAGTGGTCATGATTCAGGAAAAGAACAAGAAGTGCTAGAGAATGATCAATATGGGTCACAGGAAGAAGCAACTCAAGAGGATGCATTTCTTCTTGGGAAAGATGGAACAACTAAACGGAGGAAAGATAAGTATCCTACCATTGTTAGAATCAGATCTTGTAATATTATTACGCATTTGCCTGGACCAAAAAATCAAGCTCGATAAAGACAAACAGAAATTCTGAATTTGTTCTTGGATGAAAACATAATAAGCATTATCACAACATGCACTAATATATCAATCAGTGAAGTTCATGGCAACTTCTGTAGGGAAAGCGATGCTAAAAATGCAGATGCGATAGATTTCAAAGCTTTCATTGTTTTGCTATATCTGTGTGGATCTTCGAGATGTTCTAGGAAGAGTATATCGAAATTGTGGAATAACTCAAAGGGAAATGGACTTCAATCATGTTATTTATGCATAAGTGAAAATCGATTCACATTTCTGTTGAGATGTCTTAGGTTTGATAATATCCGTGATAGAGGTGTTCGCTGAGAGACTGAGAAATTATCTCCTATCAGAGAGGTACTTGAGCTATTCACGAACAATTGCCAAAAATATTTTTCACCTAGTGAATGTCTTACTGTTGACGAACAGCTTTTGACATTTAGAGGAAACTGCCCATTCCATTCAGGCAGTATATCCCTAGCAAACCAGTAAAGTGTAGGTTAAAACTGTTTGATTTGGTTGATGTAAAAACAGCTTACACTTTGAATTTAGAACCGTACGTCGGTAAGCAACCAGTGTTTGGAACTTCTCTTAATTAAATTTATATGTGCCTATCATATATAATTGAAGAAACTCTTCTCGTGACCTGTTGAAATTATTTCGATATTCGAGTAATTCAGCTGAAGATATTGTTCTTCTATTGGTCGAACTGCTTCAAACGTTACAATACATTATACTGTGTACAAATATGTATTATGTTTAGATTTAACAAAAAAATCATAAAATCAGTCATAAAGACCGTTCAAAGTATACAAATACACGGCTTGCTTTGTGGATGACACCTGTCATCCACGCGAGTGACCATGTAACGAATTTTCGCGCGAGTAACAGAGGGTTAAAAAATAATGTCGACAATGGCCAAGCGCTTTTGTCAACGTTACGGGCAGCACGCTGATACTTCCGTGAACATTAAGCGATCCGGGTTGGTGCACAGTCCTCGCGCTCACTTCAAACTCGTACTGAAACACTTTATAGCAGCCTGGCTGTGACATCATCCGAGGCACAGCACACTCGGCATAATACAGGTTCATATCTCGGTGCGAAGTGTTTGTTTCACTGCCTCTCTGGCCATACTTATATACAGGCGCAGCAGACCGCCTGGCGGAACATCTGCTATTAACCACTCTATGCACAGGTAGCAGCATCCAAATGGCCCCTTTCTTGGTCACGTAATAATTAATATCTCTAATTATTTAGTCTTCATTTTTATATGAATTGAGCTATGTTTGTTTTAGTTAGTTTACTTTAGTTTTAGCTTGACTACATTTACTTTCCTGGCTAAAGTTATTAGAACAGAACCGACAGTATGACATGACTTCTAAACTGCTACTTTAAGGTTTCCTGTAATGACTTATTTACAATAAGGTCTTGAAACTCGGAACAGTTTATTATTTCAACAATGTAATTGTGTGCTGCAATTAGTTTTTTTCGGAACAAATACAAATGACATTTAATATGTTACGAATAGGGTCGTTTTCGTTCCAGACTTAGGTTTTAGTGAATAGCATAAAAACTAATAGAGGTAGCTTATTGATGTTACATATTTAGCAGTTTTATATCAAAATGAGGCTACATACGAATTTTCATCTTTTTGAGTTTAATATTTACAGCCTTCAATTTCTCGTAAAAACGCCGATTTTGACCAAAATATTGCCTCGATAAAGTTGAGACGTGTAAATATTGATTGTGACATACATTCACACTTTCTGAATAGTTTTTAGCTTCCCAGCATCATTATTTAGCGCAACTTATTTTTTCTTAGAACATAGTATTTATTGAGACATACTCAATAGATCATTTAGAGATTCACAATGTTAACATTAACGTAGCGAAACACCCACTGACAAAGTTTGGCGAAGTTAGTTTGATTATTATTTTAGCTTTTGGATTATGGTGAAAACCTCTGTATGCTAATCACAGACACGTTATGATGACGTGGCGCTACTGGTAGTGAACTGTGTAACTCACAGCACACTCGCTCGCCTCTGTATCTCTCACAATGATACAGTGCTTGTTTCTCCACAACACAATGACAGCTACTTTCTTCCAGTGTCGTCGTGGTGGTGGTGGTGGTGGTGGTGGTGGTGGTGGTGGTGGTGGTGGTGGTGGTGGAACGCTCATCTTCCTCCATACACAACGTGACGTATTTCGTTATCATGGAATCACGAACATACGCGTCACATAGCAATTGGTTTCATGTTAAAGACAGATAATCCTGTCGTAAAAATGTTTCTCTGAAACTACCTATCGGATTTTAGGGAGCGAAGTGCCGTCAATTTTGTCTCTTATAAAACTATGATACTAGCAGCAAAATTTATCACATTTCTGTCACGAAGCAATATCGATACAGTTAATCGTGAAAAAGGGGTATCATTTTAGGTCTCTGGCGTCTTGAACATGTGGAAGTAACATGAGAAAAAGAGGATTTGTTATACACATTAAGACAGAATAGAAGTTGAAAAACACTATAACAAGAATATTTTGTAGTAACCAGCATTTAGAAATCTGTGCTTTTCAATTGACACTTAAAAATAGTTCACTTTCAATTGTAGATTCGCAAAAGGAAGTTTTGAACTCTTTGTGAGGAATATGGATTCCCTACTACTGTCACACAACAGCTAGGAGTGAATAGTCTGGTGATTTCAGTGTAGATCTGGTAAAGGATCCTGATAGGGAAAATGATACGGAAACCTCTTTCGTATCCCACAATTTGGTATCAGTAATTAACTTTCCAGAATAGGTGGGTAATGGTAATAGGACCCTAATTAGTAATCTTATCTTAAAAAAGTTGAAAACAAGATTATTTTATCTCCAGTAATAACTGCACTCGCTGATAATGATACGCAGTTATAGATAAGAAATGAGACAGTGCCTTACAGCGTATATCAATTAGGATAATTAATTATTCCAACACAGTGATTTTAAGAGTGGAATCAAATTTATGAATTAAATACTGTTTGCTAACACAGAATTTAAGCTATTCAGTGATAAATTATCATTATTTGAAAATTAGTTTCCAAATAACTTACCCAGAAAGGACTTTAATCAGCCTTGTAAAAAAAAAAAAAAAAAAACTATGCCACACTAAAGGAAACAAAGTGTCTTGTGAAACGAGTAGGGAATTGTATAGGCTGGCAAGAACAAGCAACGATCATGAAGTAGTTGCACACTAAAAAATTTATCAAAATTACTAAGAAAAAGTTAATACAAATCAAGGAATATGTGTATTGTATCAGTAAGTCTAATAACAGACAAGAAAACAAGACCACAGAAAAGGAAAACGTCGCGTAAGTGAACTGTTTATTATTACAAAAGTAATCGCCATATCAATTAATACATTTATCCCACGGTGAGACAAGATGGTCAATCTCTTCGCGGCAAAATGTTTGCGGTGGTCCACTGAAGCATGATTGTATTGTGCTTTCAACGTGAGAAGTGAACCGTCGGCAATGACAGTCTTCCTTCAGGGCTCCAAAAACATGGAAATCGTGTAGGGAGACATCGTGATTATGAAGGATATGTAGGGCTTCCCAGCGAAACTTGTACATTGCATTCGAAAGAACAGGCACACTGCCTCGAGTAATCTTGATGACCTTTTTCTTTGACTGCAAGAGCCCGCTTCTCATTGTTTTCCTGGAACATGACACAGTTAACACACAGCGGCCCTTGGACGCTATCAAGTCCGAATGTGCACGAATGTTGACTGACGGCATCATTCTGTTGCAGGGTAACGCCCGCCTGCATGCTGCCATGGCTGTTTAGACTACGCCGTAGAAATTTTGCTTGGAAGACCTTACACATCCTTCATACAGTCCCGATTTCTCTCCATGCGATTTCCATATTTATGGTGCTCTGAAGAAAGACATTCCTGGCCGACGGTTAGTTTTGGAGTGTTCATTTGACAGCTCATTATGGGTCAACGCAAAAAACTGCAGCCAATCTCGTCTTTAATATTGCGATTTATTTGTCGTGGCCACTACTGGGGCAACAGGGTAGGGAGGAATTCCAGTTCTTCACTAGCACTAGGGTAGGTGGGTGGCGCTATAGCCCGTGTTGGCAGGGCTATAAGCATCCATATCGAAAATCAGTTACGAAATCTTAAGAAAACTTGTCCATCTTTAGTCTTGTAGCCGCTTTCAGTTCCCCATACTGCAAGAGTGAAAAACTTACATACCGCACATTTGATAATGAATTTTTCTTCATCTTTCGTAAAAAATATTTTATTTTTCTGGCTACAAAATTTTATTTATTAAATGCCACATTTCTATATCACTTGAGAATGACACAGAATAGCACTTAAACGTGAGCCGTTCTTTGTTTTATAAGAAGCATTCAAATGAAACCCGGTCACTAGTGTAAAGGAACAGTAACGATTTTGTTAACGCAAATGCAGTTACGTACACTACACATACTCAAAAATAGTAGCCAAAACTGTTGACACATTTATCCCACTGCGACACTAGCCGGTCGATTCCATCCTTGAAGCTAGTAGGCTGCCGTCGGATCCAGGCCTCCACCCAGTCACACACTTCGTTGTCAATCGATATCCACGAATACCTCGTTTTAGAGGTCCAACTACATGAAAGTCACACCGTGAAAGTTCAAGACTGTACGGTTGATGTTCCAGCTTTTTCCACCGAAACTGCTGCAATTTCGTCTTCACTTGAACGACTTAGACTGTACTCACCGTACACAGCCTTCATCCGTCGATACGTTTCACGGGCTGCAACTCCCTCCGCCGCCAAAAATCGAATCACTCTTCGTTGTTCCTGCTTACTCGCCTGCATGTTCGGCAGTGGACAATAACTTCTGTGACTACCTTCTCTTCGGTGTGAAACCACACTGGCGGTATGCAACATCAAACGGTGCACACGTGTCGGTCTGTATACCAATAAATAGTGCCAACATACCCGCAGTTAGGTGGTGCCAACTTACGTGTAAGGCAAAGGTAGACGACTTTTGCTGCAAGGTTATCATGGAAAGTTGTAATTCACTTGTTTTAGAACATTGCATATTTTAATATCTTCTTCCGTTACTTTACTGGACACTACAGTGATCATAAGAATGAAATTGATCATCAAGCCGCGCGGGATTAGGCGAGCGGTCTAGGGCGCTGCAGTCAGGGACTGTGAGGCTGATCCCGGCGGAGGTTCAAGTCCTCCCTCGGGCATGCGTGTGTTTGTCCTTACTATAACTTAGGTTAAGTAGTGTGTAAGCCTAGGGATTGATGACTTTAGCACTTAAGTCCCATAAGATTTCACAGACATTTGAACAATTATTTTTATCATCAAGATTTTTCTCGCGTTAGCTAAACCACGATTTCCCGACCAGACTTCTGGATATTTTTGTTTCTGAAATTATCGGAGTGTAGTAGTAACATCTGATGCAGCTTTGTTGCTCGTTTTTCATACACCGCGCCCAAACGGTAACTCAGTTGTTGGCAACAATGCCAGCTGCTATGGACACACCCAAGGGTAGGAGTTTCTCAGCAACCAGATCTAAAAAGAAAATGTTCACATTGCCCTTTTCTAGAGTACTTGTCTTTTGTTAGGGCTCAGACGTGTGTGTACGTGTTTGGAACTTCTCTTAATTAAATTTATATGTGCCTATCATATATAATTGAGGAAACTCTTCTCGTGACCTGTTGAAATTATTTCGATATTCAGAGCTTGAACTTGATCTTATAGACCGAAAGTTACGCAGTTTCCTTTTAGTTATCAGATGTGCTACCATATTGACTTTAGTCCACAAGTCTTGGTCACTTACAATTGTTTCCAGATCGCAGTCTAATTTCTGCAGTCTCTGTCTACACAAAAATAATTTGCATTTGAGAACGACATGATCAGTGGAACCTTCCTCTCCTCATTCAAAATCTGGTGCGTTACCACATCCCTCTCGGTGCAGACGTTTGGTATATGGACCGAGTAGGGGGCAATGTCGCGTGATTTGAGCCTGTTCCTTATGTTTCGAAATATGCTGTAAACACGTCTTGCAGAGCTCTTTGGTGTCTCAGTCGGACTGTCATTCGCCCAACTTTCAGACTGGTAAATGTCTTTTGTCAGTAACAAGCGCTACTGCGACCTGGTACACATGATCATAATATTCACGGCCCAACTAGTACAGCACCGGTAACGAACCACCATAACCATCTGATACATCCCAACGATCACCAGTAAACCCTCTACAGATGTAGTGTGAAAGGCACCGGTGAGCTTCAGAAGTACGGTCCGCTAAATTTGTCTGTTCCAGTAACTCAGACCTGAACGTGTGCCTGTAGCAGCGAAAGGGTAGTGGGGTTGGGGGGGAGGCAGGGGGAGGATAGGGTAAGTGCCTGTCAGTCAAAAGGAAATAGGCGTAACATGGAAACCACTTAGTCAGCTGAATGTAATTTAGCAAAGCTAAGAGAGGTTTTGCAATTTAGGGAAACTGTGAGAGTTCTTCAAGTATTAAAGGCACCTTTCAGTCTACATTCTATGACAAAATTCTCATAACTTTGCATCTGTTATTGCCCAAAGTACTTAGTTTTCTTTTCGACCTCCATTCCTTTGTAATATTTTGAGGCTTCTTTTATGGTCTAAAGTAATGTTATGGTTTATGTAAACTATGCATGAAAGAAATAGTGACGTGGATAATGTTGTGATTCTGGTTGTTCTATCGAGAAAACGCGAGATATCAAATAGTGGTATGATTAAAAACTGAAGAGCGATTTGTAGAGAGATGAGGAGCGGAAATAGTTTATGCTGAAACACTAAATATTTTTGACGAAAGGAGAGGAATATTTTCTGTTCAGACACTTCATATTTTTCCTTCTTAGCGTCAATCGTTATTTATCGACACGCGAAACTGACAAATCCATTTTGGATGTAACTTATAAGTAATAGTTTGTTTCGACAGTGATGTGCTAAGACGTAGCATATCTCTACAGTTATATACACTATTCTATCTCAAAATTTGATTGTCTGCAAAAATCATTATTATGTAATCTTTTTGGCTAAAATCCTGTGTGTAATTCTGTAACTTCATTTTCCATTACCGTACAATTTCATCAATGTATACTTGTATATTGAAAATCAGTGGCAAGGCTTGGACCTTGTCGAACTCCTAGCTTCTTTCTTTGCAGTATCTCAGCTATTTGGATTCTTATATTGTTATAGATATTCGGATTTTGCTGTATAAGATGTATCAGTATGACTTCTCTTTAATGTATCCAATAGTAACTGTATGTTTACGTTGTTGAAAGCCTTTCAAAATCTGTGAAAAGGAAACACTTCTTTATTGCACTCCAGGTGTTTCTTTACAATTTTTTGTAATGTAAATGCATTGCCTATACTGCTTCTTCCTTTCCTTAATCCATTAGGTTCCTCCAATTGAACGCATTCAATTCTGGGCTTCAATCGTTCGCCCTTCTTAAATATTGGTTTTATAAATATCTACCATTCAGAAGCGTAGCATTAGGGGAAACCAAACTACAACGACAAAATTTCCGATGTTGTTCGGAGCTTTCTTTTAGTATTTTAGTAGCTCGTTTCAGAGTAATTGCATTTCCTTTTATGTCTCACCGCCGTTTATCTTTGTATCTCTACTGCAGTGAAAAATCTGCGAAACAGTGCACAAGTGGATGGTATGCAAGCAGAGATTTGTTAGGAACAAACTTTACCCAGTTACTCGCCGTACTTGTATTGCTTTCTTGTTTTTGTTTTGGTTTTAGGGCGCAAAACTGCTATGGTCATTAGCGCCCGGTCCGTGACTTAGGAAACAGTAAACAACCGAAAATGGAAACGAGCAGCAATGGGAACGAAAGTCATAAAATTGTAGAAACTAAAAGCAGATGGAATGCTTAAAAATCCACTACAGAAAGGGGTTGGTTGTCCCCAAAAAAAGTTTCAAATGACTGACGTCATTTCACCGGCACTAATAAACTCGAGAACGCGATCGACTGAGCGCGTGTCATCTGCTAAAATCGACGATATATCAGGCAAACAGCTGTAGACGGGAGCGTAACGGATTAAAATAGGGGAACTCAATTAAAAGGTGTCTTACCATCCACAGCTGAGAGCAGTGGGGAGAGAGTGGGGGAGGATCGCCGCTTAAAAGATGTCGATGGCTAAAAAGACAGTGCCCTATCCGGAGTCTAGTTAAAATTACCTACTCCCGACGACGCGTTCGGGAGGAAGAGGTCCAAGCAGAAGGAAGAGCTTTCACGTCCCGCAATTTATTATGAGGAAGTGTCGACCAATGGGCGTGCCATAAAAGAAAAACTCTACGACATAAAACGCTCCGTAGATCGGCGAAGGGAATCAATTGAATAGCCGGCCGAAGAAGAGAGACTGCAGCCTTGGCTGCAATATCGGCCGCCTCATTTCCACAGATACCAACGTGTCCCGGGAGCCAGACGAACGCCACCGAGACGCCCCCCAGGTGGAGCAAGCGCAGGCAGTCCTGAATCCGGTGGACCAGAGGGTGGACAGGGTAAAGAGCTTGGAGACTGAGGAGAGAGCTGAGAGAATCTGAGCAGATAACGTACTGTATCCGCTGATGGCGGCGGATGTAGTGGACAGCCTGGAGAACATCGTAAAGCTCCGCAGTATAAACCGAACACTGGTTGGGAAGCCGAAAGTGATTTGGGGTGTCGCCAACAATATAGGCACTCCCTACACCTGACGATGTTTTCGAGCCATCGGTGTAAATAAATGTGGCTTCCGTCATTTGTTCACATAGAGCAGCAAATGCCCGACGATAAACAAGTGAAGGTGGTACCATCCTTGGGAAATCGACAGAGGTCACGGAGCAGGCAGATCTGGGGATGGAGCCAAGGCGGTGCTGTACCATAAGTTGTCAAGGTTTTAGGAAAGCGGAAGGAAAGAGAATGGAGCAGTTGACGGAAGCGGACTTCCGATGGTAGTAGGGAGGAGGGGCGCCTGCATACCCTACATCAAAGGAGGCGTCGAAAATAATGTCATGGGCTGGATTAGCAGGCATGGAAGACAGATGGCTAGCATAACGACTCAGAAGGACTGCTCGCCAATTGGACAGCGGAGGTTCAGCAGTCTCAGCATAAAGGCTTTCCACAGGGCTGGTGTAAAAAGCTCCAGACACTAAACGTAATCCACGGTGGTGGATAGAGTCGAGACGCCGAAGAATAGACGCCAGAGCAGAGGAGTAGACTATGCTTCCATAGTCCAATTTCGAGCGCACTAAGGCGCGATAGAGGCGGAGGAGGACCACTCGGTCCGCTCCCCAGGAGGTACCATTCAGGACACGGAGGGTGTTGAGTGATCGCAGACAGCGAGCCGAAAGATAGGAAACGTGGGAGGACCAGCACAGTTTTCTGTCAAACATAAGACCTAAGAATTTAGCGACGTCTGAAAACGGAAGGTTGACAGGTCCTAGATGTAAGGAGGGTGGAAGAACGGTCTTACTGGGAGGAAAACGGAAGCCGGTTTCGATGCTCCAAGAGTGGAGGCGATCGAGACATCCTTGAAGACGTCGTTCAAGAAGGCTGGTCCGTTGAGAGCTGTAGTAGATCGCAAAATCGTCCACAAAGAGGGAGCCCGAGACATCAGGAAGGAGACAATCCATAATTGGATTTATGGCAATGGCAAACAGTACAACACTCAGCACGGAGCCCTGGTGTACCCCGTTTTCTTGGGAGAAAGTACGGGAGAGGGTAGTGTTCACCCGCACCCTAAATGTGCGCTTTGCCATAAATTCGCGAAGAAAAAGGGGTAGCCGACCTCGAAAGCCCCAAGAGAACAGTGTGCGGAGGATGCCTGTCCTGCAACAGGTATCGTATGCTCTCTCCAGATCAAAATATATTGCTACTGTTTGGTATTTCCGGAGAAAATGGTTCACGATATAAGTGGAGAGAGCAACTGCAGAACGATGCTTTCGGAATCCGCATTGGGCAGGTGTTAAAACTGCGGGATTCTAGCCACCAAGATAAACGGTAATTCACCATACGCTCCAAAACCTTACAGACACTACTCGTGAGAGAAATATGGCGATAGCTAGAGGGGAGATGTTTGTCCTTTCCAGGTTTCGGAACAGGAACGACGATAGCTTCCCGTCATCGTCTGGGAAAAGTACTGTCGGTCCAAATTCGATTATAAAGGCGAAGGAGGTAACGCAGACTATGGGTTGATAAATGCAGCAAAATTTGGACGTGGATACCATCCGGTCCTGGGACGGAGGAGCGAGAAGAAGAGAGTGCATGTTGGAGTTCCCGCATGGAGAAAACAGTATTGTAGCTTTCGCGATTTTGAGAGGAGAAAGCAAGATGTCGCACTCCCGCTGCACGTTTCTTCGGGAGAAACGCTGGCGGGTAATTTGAAGAGCTCGAAATCTCAGCGAAGTGCTGACCCAATGAGTTAGAAATTGCGACGGGGTCCACAAATGTATCATGCGCGACAGTGAGCCCAGAGACCGGGGAGTAACTAGGCGCGCCTGAGAACCGTCGAAGCCGACTCCAAAGTTCCGAGGAGGGAGTGAAGGTGTTAAATAAGCTAATGAAGAATTTCCAGCTTGCCTTCTTGCTATCGCGGATGACACGACGGCATCGCGCACGGAACTGCTTATAGCGGATACAGTTGGCCAAAGTAGGATGGTGGCGGAAAACGCGAAGAGCACGTCGCCGCTCACGTATTGCGTCACGGCATGCCTCGTTCCACCAAGGAACTGCGGGGGGGGGGGGGGGGGGGCGGGCGGGGGAATTCGGAGGTGCGTGGTATTGAACGTTCCGCAGCTGTAAGAAAACGTCGGTAATATGTGTGACCTCATCGTCGACGCTGGGAAAGTGACGGTCAGCGAACGTCGCTAGAGACGAAAAAAGTGTGCAATCGGCTTGGGCAAACTTCCAGCGTCGCGGGCGCATATATGGCAGTTGAGGCTGCAGTCCAAGGACACATTGAAAGCGGTGACTCGAGTGTGTATCATCAAGGGCGAACCATTCGAAGCGCCGAGCTAGCGGAACAGTACCGACCGCAAGGTCCAAATGAGATAAATTTGTCGTGGAGGCAGACAAAAATGTAGGGACCCCAGTGTTGAGGCAAACTAGATCCGCTTGGTGGAAGACGTCTAGCAATACTGAGCCACGTGGACAAGGATGTGGAGATCCCCAAAGTGGGTGGTGGGCATTGAAGTCCCCAACCAGCAAATAGGGGGTGCAAGCTGACCAAGAAGATGAAGGAGATCAGCTCGTGTCATTGGTGTGGACGATGGAATGTATACAGTACAAAGAGAGAACGTGTATCCAGAAAGGGAAAGACGGGCGGCGACCGCTTGGAAGGAAGTGTTTAAGTGGATTGGATGATAATGGAGAGTATTATGGAGAAGAATCATGAGTCCTCCATGGGCTGGAGTGCCTTCAACAGAGGGGAGATCATAGCAAACGGACTGAAAATGAGGGAGAACAAAGCGGTCATGGGGACGCAGCTTTCTTTCCTGAAGACAGAAGATGACCGGCGAGTAGGATCGTAAGAGGATCGACAATTCATCCCGATTGGCTCGAATGCCGCGGATATTCCAGTGGATAATGGACATAGGGTGAACAGAAAATGGAGGAATGTGACCAAGGTTGCTGCCAACTCAACGACTGCTCAGAGCTTGCGACCGACAGCATGGAATGGCATTCAGCCGAAGGCAGAAGATCCTGATCCATAGGTTGTTCAGGAGCAGCTCCTGCCACCAGCGATCGGCCGGTTGATCGGCCGCCAGTAGTGCGCCTCGGCGACACAGAAGACGGCCGAGGGCGATTTCCGCCAGGTGGTGCTTTAGATGAGACACGCCTTGGCGGAGAAGGAGATGAACTGGGTTTCGTATTAGCCTTCTTGGATATATCATGTTTAGATGAAGGAGGAACCGATGGTTGCGAAGTTGGGGTACATAAAAAAATCTTCACGAGTATGCTCTTTTTTCGAAGTCTGTGTGTCTGATTTTTGGGCTCGAGATTTAGCAGAACCCTATAAAGGGTGAGCCAGAGAGTGGGCAGGCGAAAGTGGTGAGGTTGAACGGGCGATCTTTGCGCTGGCCGATCTGACGACCATGGCACTAAAGGTGAGGTCGCAAGTCTGCGTGGCCGCCTCCTTTGTTGGCCGAGGAGAAGCAAGGACAGTGCTGTATTTTCCAGTCAGAGGCACGGTGGGCTGTCGACTGGCGAATAATTTTGTAGCAGCAAAGGTCGACAGCTTTTCCTTCACTCTGATTTCCTGGATGAGCTGCTCGTCCTTAAAAACGGGGCAATCTCGAGAGAAAGCAGCGTGGTCACCCATACAGTTGATGCAGCGAGGGGATGGAGGTGGACAAGCACCCTCATGGGCATCCTTGCCACACGTGACACATTTGGCCGGATTGGAACAGGACTGGCTGGTGTGATTGAACAGCTGACACTGATAGCAACGTGTAGGGTTTGGAACGTAAAGGCGAACGGAAATTATAGCCTGCTTTGATTTTCGATGGGAGCTGAACTTTGTCAAATGTCAAGAAGACAGTGCGGGTTGGAATGATGTTCGTGTCAACCCTTTTCGTAACTCTATGAACAGCCGTTACACCCTGGTCAGACAGGTAGTGCTGAATTTCTTCGTCAGACAATCCATCGAGGTAGCATGTATAAACGACTCCACGTGAGGAATTGAAAGTGCGGTACACTTCAACCCGGACAGGGAAGGTGTGGAGCAGTGAAGTACACAGCAATTTTTGTGCCTGGAGGGCACTGACTGTTTCTAACAACAGGGTGCCATTCCGTAATCTGGAACAAGACTTTACAGGACCTGCAATTGCGTCGACACCTTTCTGAATAATGAAAGGGTTGACCGTGGAGAAGTCGTGACCTTCGTCAGACCGAGAAACAACAAGGAACTGTGGCAACGATGGAAGAACTGTCTGTGGCTGAAACTCGGTGAACTTACGCTTGTGAGCAGACATAGCGGAAGGTGAGGAGACCATTGCGGAAGAATCCCCCATGATTACCGGCGTCTCCGATGGCGCGCTCCTCCCTTGTGGGGGCCCTCTCTGAGGGCACTCCCGGCTTAGGTGATTGTTCACATCTCAGGTCACACCTCTAGACAAACGGACGGAGGGACCAATCAGCACTTTCGAAAGGTATCAGCTCGGGTAATCACCCCTCCCTGGGCCTGGCCGTTACCAGGGAGTACGTACGTGTCCTACCTGTCTACCCGGGGCGGGGAATTATGCGTTACCCCGGCACCGGCTACGCACAAAAATGCGTGGGTCGGCCTTCAGACACACACAGGGAGGAAGAAAGAGAAAGGGAAAGGGAAAAACAAAGAAAAGGAAAGGAAAGAGGAGAGGTCTCAAACGCCACAGTGGAGAAAAGGGTAAAGAGAAGAGGTAAGGAAAAGTGAAGGACAAAGGAAGGATGAAGACATACAAGCAGAGAAGGCAAAGAATGCGGTACATTTACGAGTGTCTACCTCCGGACGTAGGCACAAACCGTACTCCCAGAGGGGGAGAAAGGGAAGGAAAGAGCCAGAGGTGAGGGTAGGAGGGGCGAAGATGGGGGGGAAGGAAGGATGCGGAAAAGGAAGGTATGCAGCCCAGAAAGGAGGGGGGCCACATTAGCTCCGGGTCCCGTGCTCGCTACGCACGTATCCACAAGAGTTTCGGACCCCCTGGGGGGGGGGGGGGGGACTTTTATTGCTGTTGACAACACTAACACCCACTTTAAGATTCGCCCTCAAGCTTGAATTCAGTATTGTTAGTCTCTTTCGGGTCTGATTTTACGGCAGTGTTGGTTGTATGTGAAAACTGATTCATAGCCGCATGGACTGGTTTGCTCATGAAGAGTTGTTCGATTTGCTCCTCGTGTTTGGTTTCAATGCAATGAAAGAGCGGCACAACGACGCTATGGCAAGTAGAACGGCAACCACACAATGGAAACATTATTATAAGGATCTTTTCTTTATGATGTTTTGGTGATTCCAAATTACATGATTTTACCGGTTGTGAATGTATTTTGGCAGAAGGCTATGCAGTTTGTTAAGAAACCAAATATTGATAATACTCTGCAATGACCCATCGGAGACAACGGACGCACCAGAATACTCAAAATACCTGATAAACTCTAAAATTATCTCAATGGAGTTAAGGCTCACCGTATGTATCGCATGACGACGATTACACCTAAAACCAAGTGTTGGGTGTAGTATTCTGTTGTCACTTCCCTTTCTCTGAAACCAGTCTGTAAGGACGGAGGTGGGTGTACACAACATTTACGTAGGTCTCCAGTGTTGTCCAACGTTTAGGACGAACGTGATGAGTGTGGGACAGAGAACAAAGGAACAACAATGACAGCGTATTGCAAACTCTTCTCATTCGGTCTATTTTTTCCTGGAACTTGTGCCGCAGCAAGGACGTGGCACTCAATTTGGAAGTTGTCGTTGTGGATTAATCCACGATCCCTTTCATCAGTGGAGCATGCCTTGCGCTTTGTTGCCACTTGATTAATCCTTTGCTTGCAGGTGACTGTCATATCGTCGCAGAATATTTTAAATAGCAATCTTCCCTTGACAGCTGGCAAGGAGACGGAAAAAAACGTGTAGCAGCTGTCCATCTTGTACTTTATAAATGTAGCTACTGTTCAGGATAATCTTAATACTTGAATAGAATATGTTCACTTGTTTAATAATAAATATCTATCAATCGCGGAATAAACGACATATTGTATTTGTGTAACGGTAATGTGAATGCTATTCATGTATTTTAAGTCTTTGTTCCATTTGTATGTCAGAATGATTGTTTAACAAAAATAAGTAATGCATGGTGTACTACTAGGAGTTTGTATCTTTTTTGTGCGTCTTAGCTGATCACCTCAAATACTTCTAGAGCCATCCATTGTAATTCTGTTTTCACCCAAATGAATTACGTTAATTAGATACAATGGTGACTACTTCGCTTTTTCAAGAAGAGAGAAATTTCTGCTACTAGTATCATAACTACGAACTAGACAATTTCAACAGTGATACGCTGTTCTAAATCAGATCAGTAATTTCAGTGTACTTGCCCGCGAAAGGCAAAGGTCCCGACTTCGAGTCTTGGTCTGGCACACAGTTTTAATCTGCCAGGAAGTTTCATATCGGCACACACTGCGCTGCAGAGTGAAAATGTCATTCTGGCTATTGGAGGTGCTGTAACGTATGCAGATGACATTCTAGTAGTTTTGTCTGCAGACTCAAACGAGACTTGAGAAAAAGGCTAATGATGTGCATTCTCAGATGCAGCATTGCTGTAAGAGCAACAAACTGACGATAGTTGTTCACAAAACTACATACATACTTCTAAATGGAAGACTTTCTCTTGCGAGGAATCTTTGCCTGAAGCTTGACGAAACAGCTGTAAAATGCAGCATTGTTTGTAGATATACCTGTAAAATGCAGCATTGTTTGTAGATATTTAGGCATTCTTGAGGGACGAGTGAAGGAACTTTCTAGAACACGTAAAAACTGTTACTCAGGAAGCGGCTAAAGGTACGCAAAAGACTGTCGGTACTGGCACTCCTGACCATAAATTATCGTTGATTGTGGTGCGGTCATGCCGCGAAGCTCTCTTCACCGCCATTGTGGTCTTCGGTGCCAACGTCGGGTTCAAAATGGTTGAAATGGCTCTAAGCACTATGGGACTCAACTTCTGAGGTCATCAGTCCCCTAGACTTCGAACTACTTAAACCTAACTGACCTAAGGACATCACAGACATCCATGTCAGATGCAGGATTTGAACCTGCGACCGCAGCAGCAGCGCGGTTCCGAACTGAAGCGCCTAGAACCGCTCGGCCACAGTGACCGGCTCCTACGTCGGGGTGCATTGCCTTAGACTAGGCAGATACCCCTTCGCTCCTACAGGCACACGTTCAGGTCTGAGTTACTGGAACAGCTCCTCGCACTCTTATCAATTTGATTGACAACTTAATTAAATTCATCAATTTATTAACCGCTCAACACCTCGCAAATCGCCGCCCCTTCTCCCTCCTCCCCCAGAAAATTGCGGTAAGATCAAGTTCCATCAGGACACTGCAACATACCACAGCTACCTCCACTAAAGTAAGATAATTGGAAAAAAGGGCACTAGGGCTACCTCCACTAACCTAAGTATTCCGACTGCCACCTCTTCCTAGGAATTAACTGGAACAGGACTCAACCTGCAATGGATAGGATGGACATAAGTCTTACTTAACCTATTGTCCTGTCAAGTGGTTTTCCATGTAACCACATTTCCTTAAACTATTGTACCACCTTTGATGCCAAATTAAGTAATTATTCATGTCCTTCCACCATTTTCTGATACACTTTCCGAATTCCACATGCCTTTGAATGCCATTTCTGGCATTTCCTCTTTGTCACCCACAATAGCTAACACTTGGTTCAAGAATCATAAAAGAGGGTTGTATACTTGGAAGAAGCCTGGAGATACTGACAGGTTTTAGATAGATTATATAATGTTAAGACAGAGATTTAGGAAGCAGGTTTTAAACTGTAAGACATTTCCAGGGGCAGATGTGGACTCTGACCACAATCTATTGGGTATGAACTGTAGATTAAAACTGAAGAAACTGCAAAAAGGTGGGAATTTAAGGAGATGGGATCTGGATAAACTGACTAAACCAGAGGTTCTACAGAGTTTCAGGGAGAGCATAAGGGAACAATTGACAGGAATGGGGGAAAGAAATACAGTATAAGAGGAATGGGTAGCTTTGAGGGATGAAGTAGTGAAGGCAGCAGAGGATAAAGTAGGTAAAACGACGAGTGCTGCTAGAAGTCCTTGGGTAACAGAAGAAATATTGAACTTAATTGATGAAAGGAGAAAATATAAAAATGCAGTAAATGAAGCAGCCAAAAAGGAATACAAACGTCTCAAAAATGAGATCGACAGGAAGTGGAAAACGGCTAAGCAGGCATGGCTAGAGGACAAATGTAAGGATGTAGAGGCTTGTCTCACCAGGGGTAAGATAGATAATGCCTACAGGAAAATTAAAGAGACCTTTGGAGAAGAGAGCCACTTGTATGAATATCAAGAGTTCAGATGGAAACCCAATTCTAAGCAAAGAAGGGAAATCAGAAAGGTGGAAGGAGTATATAGAGGGTCTATACAAGGGCGATGTACCTGAGGACAATATTACGGAAATGGAAGAGGATATAGATGAAGATGAAATGGGAGATACGATACTGCGTGAAGAGTTTGACAGAGCACTGAAAGACCCAAGTCGAAAAAAGGCCCCGGGAGTAGACAACATTCCATTAACACTAGTGACAGCCTTGGGAGAGCCAGTCCTGACAAAATTCTACCATCTGGTGAGAAAGATGTATGACACAGGCGAAATACCCTCAGACCTCAAGAAGAATATAATAATTCCAATCCCAAAGAAAGCAGGTGTTGACAGATGTGAAAATTACCGAGCTATCAGTTTAATAAGGCACGGCTGCAAAATACTAACGCGAAATCTTTACAGACGAATGGAAAAACTAGCAAAAGCCGACCTCGAGTAAGATCAGTCGGGATTCCGTAGAAATATAGGAACACGTGAGGCAATACTGACCCTACGACGTATCTTAGAAGCTAGATTAAGGAAAGGCAAACCTACGTTTCTAGCATTTGTAGACTTAGAGAAAGCTTTTGACAATGTTGACTGGAATAGTCTCTTTCAAATTCTAAAGGTGGCAGAAGTAAAATACAGGGAGCGAAAGGCTATTTACAGTTTGTACAGAAACCAGATGGCAGTTATGAGTCGAGGGACACGAAAGGGAAGCAGTGGTTGGGAAGTGCAGTTGAACGGAATGGATGGACGATAAATAGTTTGGACAAGAAGAGAATAGAAGCTATTGAAATGTGGTGCTACAGAAGAATGCTGAAGGTTAGATGGGTAGATCACATAACTAATGAGGTATTGAATAGGATTGGGGAGAAGAGAAATTTGTGGCACAACTTGACTAGAAGAAAGGATCGTTTGGTAGGACATGTTCTGAGGCATCAAGGGATCACCAATTTGACATTGGAGGGCAGCGTGGAGGGTAAAAATCGTAGAGGGAGACAAAGAGATGAATACACTAAGCAGATTCAGAAGGATGTAGGTTGCAGTAGGTACTGGGAGATGAAGCTTGCACAGGATAGAGTAGCATGGAGAGCTGCATCAAACCAGTCTCAGGACTGAAGACCACAACAACAACAACAACAAACCAACACCCTTAAATTATTGTACTGTATTTCATGTAAAAATTATGAAAATTAACCTAGTGTTATGCACCTACCCTGCAGTTCTGCTCCATGTCACCAACTCACGCATCCCGCCCCTTAACAGTTCAACAGCTAACACCACATTGATGTAAGACAGTTTTGCAAATTAATTAAATCGAAATGTTTCACATACATGGGGCAGTTTTTTCAATTTTCACCATCCTACTGGTTGGTAAAACCGACGGAATACAGTTAAAACAAAACATCGCTAATAAAAAACACATTCCCCCAATAGACGCCTGCCGCCACCATAAGCTGCAGAGTGACGTCTAGGTGACTGTTCAGTTACCGCAATGATGCGGCGGCGACATCTCTTTCATACGTGACACCCGAGAAATTCTTGTTGAAGCACATGTTCACCTACGTACCGCAGCTGGCACGATGACACACAGCTGCAGTGTGGATCTAGCTGCGGTGCGTATCTAGCGCTCAAATGCTTCCTAGAATAGGGGTGCATTCTTCGTAGCGATTGTCATTGTATTTAGCCTTTCAAAGCACTGCTGATGGCGGTGTGGAACACCATCTCAAATGACAGTTTTTGCTAAAGATCAGTGCTATTAAGGAGGTGAAGTTAAAGATGGAAGGTAACAAAATATGCATGCAAATGGTTGCATGGAATTACGCCTATCAATCAGCACAAATTTGGTTATAGGGCAGGAGGCACGTGAATGTGTCCACTTCGAAAGACATATAGCAGACATGTCTAAAATTATATCTTCCGTACTTGAAGAAAAAGACAGGCATAGTATAGTGGTTAAAAACTGTACACTGTCACTGTCACAGAGCCAGCCGGGGTGAGGAAAAAAGTGTCAGGTAAAATTCGTTTGTTTGATCCAACTTAAAAGTAATTTTACATTTTCATAAGTATACAGAACAACGCTTTTTTCACACACTGAGTCAATGGAGAGAAGGAAAACCATAGAATTCCAGGCCTTGAATAGCAGCAAAGATTTGACGCATTCATGAGATCTACTCCTTCCCCTTCACGTAGATGATGGCATCTGGGGATTGAATAATTTAAGCGCCATCACCATATCTTCATAGCTTATTCCAGGATCATCCCCGGGAATTCCATGGTTGAGATGTATTAACCACTTTGCAGTATCTCATGTCTTAGCACACTTCATGTACTAGAAAGGCCTTTGTCACGCAATGTTTGCTGAGAATGTCTGTTATTCCAGCATCTTGTGTGTACCCTAGAAATGCAACGTCTTTGATTATGAACTGTGTACACTCGCCATCATTGAAAATCAGTGTCTGTAATGGTGTTCACACCTTGAGACGCCATTGTGAAATGCCCTAGGTATGGTGCACCACCTATTCACTTATACAACTCGTTGCACAACACCAGTGAGTGAGCAGTAATTCATCACACAGTCATGTAGAACTAGAGCGTATGCAGCAGTGTGTTCTGGCAAATTTGTCAAAGATTTAAATTCAAGTAGCACATCTATAGATTCAGACTTAATTATCACATTCTGTTTCAAGCAGTCTATCATGATGTTCGGCGAAAGCTCCTTAAACTTACGTTATCTGAGTGACACCCTCCTCCCTCTCCTTCGCCAATTTCATAGTAAGAAGCACGAAACCTTGCATACATCTCATCAGCTAGACTGTATACATGTTGATTCCGCTGCCGATAGCATCAGTTAACTGTCGCACGGTGGAATCATTTGCTATATTACCTCTTCAATCAGTTTGAAACCCAAGTATGATGAATTTAGTCGTCTCAAGCTACAAAGAGGTTTTACTAGCCCTTGTAGTCTGCCTTAAGTCGGTAACACTGGGTTCTCGAAAACCTCTTAAAAACGAAATGTCAGTGACAGAAATGTACTGCAATTCAGGACTTTTAAAAGCTTCAAACGCTCCTCGTTGGATTCACTGATGTGAGGCATGTTCCATATTATCTTGGTGATTGTGATCATATTATCCTCTAGAGCTCTTTGAATGTTTGACTTACGGTCCATTGCACTCTAGACCAGAGTGATCCCCTGTTTAGCATTCATAGGAATCTGTCTGATGTCCACCAGGTAACCATAATTTTTAGAGGTATGCATGCAGTAAATCGCTCGTATTCTGCAACTGTTCTATCCTCTGGATCGTCTATGAACCATCCCACGTTTTCTGAACTATATAAATCTGTAGGTGATGCAGACACGTCTGTTTTAAGGGTCAATGTTATGCCGACATTGCGTGTACGGTTGAACTCAAACCCATTGAGTTCATAGCGTTTCTCTTGGAACAGGAATGCTAAAGCATTACATGTGAGCTTTAATTCCACTGTATCGCTGCCATCAGTTTTCTTGGATCACCCCTCTACATACATGAAACTCTAGCATGGAAGCACGAGTTCATCTTGGTGCTGGATGACAGTCCTAATTTCATCGTTCTTGTTAAATGTGGTTGAAGCGTAAGGTTTATGAGAGTATTCCTGACGGATAATTCTCTCCTCATACACTTCCGGACTGCTTATATTAACTGAGGACGTCATTGCACGGTTTCAAGCCAACTGATTTAAGAAACTCTTAGTTCGCACATGTTATCACTTTGCTCTTTGGTAGCGAAGTGACATGCTGTGGATTGCATGCTCTTCTTTTATACCGTACGCCCATCAGGCCTTAGATACAATCGTTCAATTATCTCCTCACCAAGAAAGTCAACAAGTTGGTTATTCTGGTGGTCCGCAATACGCAGCTCCAAATAATCCAAAGTCTGAGCTGTCACTGGAAAGTATATTGCATTTGCAGGGGTCTCAACAACGTTATACCCCGTTGCAACTGAGGGAAGAATCCGTAAATAATATGACTCAGGCTATCATTGAGATAGGAGTTTGTTGCAGTGTTACACTCGACTCGGATTTTGCTGACGGGAAGTATGTCCACAGTCCGATCGGACTTTTAAAATTTCCTGTGATCCTTCTTCAAAATCTGCCATGTAGTGAAACGAAGCAGGCGCCTTATTCAGCCTTTCTGGTTAACGTAAATCGTCGCATTTACAGTCCTTATTTCAGATTTGTGTGTATTGATGTTTGCACGTAGTTCTGTACCTTATCCAGACTGTTGAAGCGCCTGGTTAAATCCGCAGGACAGAACAGGTAGTTGCAATTGTGGAAAGGGGCCAAAAATGAGCTGCTGTCAGTTACACTCGAACACACAAACTTATTTAGTTGCCCACACATTACAGTGCAAATTTCCGAGCTTAACTATCGACTGAGTATGTAACAAAACCTTCTGGCTTACGGGCACACCCTTAAATTTTTAAAATGACTGTAGCTCATGATTTAAAACAAAACTACAATAAATTTTCAGAAGGCAAAAGGCGCAATATTTAAAATGAGGCTGAAGGCCGAACCTATGCAAGTAAGGAACTTCCAATTTGAAAACAGCTGAAGGCTCATTATTTAAAACCCAACGAAAAGCGTAAAAATTCAAACCATCGGCTATGAGCCATTATAATACACAATCAAACATGAATAAGAAAAGGCAGTACAACCAGCGGCGCTCAGAAGTTCCCTGGGGTCGGTCTGCACTTGAAATATTAACGTTCGCTTAGGGGAGACAGGTAGTTGGCCCAACTATATCCGATCCACCAGCAGCATAACCAAGAGACAGTCAACGACCCATTGACAAGACGACTTGCTTTCCACCCGTCCAGTACTCAAGGAACTCCAATGCCGAAACGTAACAGGTGTAACCACCCACTAGCAAGTGTGCATAAACTGTCAAAACTACACACTCGGGTTGGAGAGCGACAACATGGTGAGGAAAGGACAGTGCATGAATTTTAGATCAGCAGCCAGGGCAGGTAACCGGAACGCTAACGACAACAAGGCAGAAAGAAAGGCTGGTGCACTTGACTTCAAACAACCAAAATACAGGTAAAGTGCACCAGATGGTGCGAAACCTTCGCCAACTCGAGCAGTCATGGGAATACCCTCAACAGCCAACCATGAAAACCGACGGCACAATGTCAACAGACTGGCTTCGGTAATTAAATCACCACTTAACTTTGATGTCCTGGATCGGTGAGCCACGAACCGCATAGAAATCGGAGCAGTTACCACCAATGCGTAGAGACCACCAGCAGGCCCAGGCTACTGCGCGGCGCGGAGATTTTCTGGCTGATCCACAACAACCGACTCACTCGTCAGAGCTAGTGTGCCGACAACATTTAAAATAACTTGTCAGTCGAATCACACAAACTTCAGACAATTTCACGAACACCTGCATGAAGAATTAGACAATTCTAACAGCAGTGACTGTAGAATAACAGGAACGAATCATGCGTTGGCACACACAGCCAACCCCTAAGCCATTGCCAGCCAAATACACATCATCCAGCAAGACCACTGAACGATGACCACCCAAAGCCATCCCCACTCCAATCATCTTTGTTAGTAACCATCCGATGAGTCATGGCGGTCCAGACATCACTTCTGCCGTGCCCAACTGAACTTGTGCAACGTGCCAAATCCAACACTGCCAGGTCCGAACGAACTGACTGGCACGTACCAACCGACTAGTCGGCACACGTCGACCAGGAAGTAATAGCAGTCCTGCAAAGATAATACGGCAGGGCTAATATCGATAAGCGCTGCTAGTGCCGCTCACGGCCAGGCAAAGCAGCAACTCAGTGACAAGTAATTGTAACTAACATAACGAGATGGCAGTATGGCAGAAACAGGATGTTAAATAAGAAATGGCATGAGCACAAGCCTCAGACAGCTCAACTGTTTTAAGACTTCGTTTAAATCGTCAGTATCTTAAGCACCCGGTTCTATTTCTACAATATCTTTTTCACCATTAATATCCAGATGCAGTTTGTTAGTCTCAATGACATTTGGGATTCTGTTGTATGTCTCCAGTCCAGTCAATGCAATACTCCATTCACCAACGCTCAAATGAATTGGCAGGAAGTAATTTGCACACAATACAGATGATCGCTCTTTCAACTTCTAAGTGTACATTGCAACTGAACCTCAACTGATGAAGGAATGTTTAAAGCTCCTCCTTCTAGAGCACGCTTCTTCTTCTTCGCAAACATCAAGAGAAACATGATTCACAGATGTCCCCAGAGATATGTATTAAATTCCTGATATCGCCGATTGTTGTAGAACACACGTCTTCTGCAAGTGATGTATTGCTGTAATTCTTCTGGCGGTTGCAGGTCACCAAATCAGTCGAAATAGTAGACGGTATCCCCATTTTTCATAACATATGATACCCAGTGGGTGCCAGGGTCTCCAGCAACATCTAAATTCACAGTGCCACATTTACCAGTTTTCCACGTACTCTTCAGTAATGTATCCTTCGTAAACACACCACAGAAGCCCCCTGTGCGTCGGGGGGTTAGAATAGGCCCGAGGTATTCCTGCCTGTCGTAAGACGCGACTAAAAGGAGTCCATCCCCCTCAAGGGGGTAGTTAGCGCCTACGTCCGGAGATGGATGGTTCCACGACCTATATTTGTGGTCTTTTTGGTTTTTCACTTCTTGTTTCTTCCTTCCTTTGGTTGGTTCCTTTCTTTGTTCTTCTCCGTCTCACTGTTTTCCTTACTCTTTCCCTTGCCTTCTTCTCCTTGCCTTCTCTGGTCTCCGCCTCGGCGTTTGAGACAGTCTGTCCTCTCTCTCTTCCTTTTCCTCATCTTCCTTCCTCCCTGTGCGCGCCTGAAGGCCGACCCACGCGTTCGCATGCGTAGCCGGTGACGGGGTAACGCGTAATTCCTCGCCCTGGGTAGACAAGTAAGGTACACACGTACCCCCTGGTAAAGGCCAGGCCCAGGGAGGGGTGATTTCCTGAGCTGATACCTTCTGACCATGCCGATTGGTCCCTCCGTCTGTTTCGCGGGAGGTGTGACCTGAGGTGTAAACATTTACCTAAGGCGGGAGTGCCCTCTGAGAGGGTCCCCGTAATGAAGGAGCGCGCCATCGGAGACGCCGGTAACCATGGGGGATTCTTCCGCAATGGTTTCCTCACCTTCCACTACGTCTGCTCACAAGCGTAAGTTCACTGAGTCTCAGCCACAGACAGTTCTTCCATCGTTGCCACAGTTCCTTGTTGTTTCTATCAACAATGACCTTGTACCGACCCGGACACTTTTCTTGACCTTTGATAGTATTAAGCTGCCATCGCGCATCAAAGCGGGCTACGAGTTTATTTCTGTTCGCCCCTATGTCCCGACACCAACGCGCTGCTACCAGTGTCAGCGTTTCAATCACACTCGACAGTCTTGTTCCAATGCGGCTAAATGTGTCACTTGTGGCAGGGATGCCCATGAGGGTGACTGTCCACCTCCGTCTCATTGTGTGAGCTGTCAGGGTGACCATGCAGCATCCTCCCGCGACTGTCCCGTCTATAAGGAAGAACGCTGTATCCAAGAAATTCGGGTCACAGAGAAAGTGTCCACCTCGGCTGCTCGCAAGCTATTGGCTAGTAGGAAGCCCACGCTGCTCCCAGCGGGTAAATACAGTACTGTCCTCGCCTCGCCTCGCCTCTCCTCGGACTCCCAGGGAGGTGGCAACCCAGACATGCGATCTGACCTTCAGCACCACAGTCGTCCGTTCGGCCAGTGCTAAGATCGCGCGGTCGACGTCTCCTCTTCCTCCCATCACCCCATAGACACAAGCCCCTTCATCAGCTAGGTCGCTCTGCGGCCGAGTCTTTCAAAAGAAAAGGTACCGTTTCTAGTTCTGGTTCTCCTGCCCTTTCCCCCTTGGCCACTCCATGGGAGGAGTGACAGGCCCGCCGGCTTGGGGCGAAGTACTTCCCCCGCTATTTGGTCTGTTCTCGAACCGATGGGGGGACGTTCGCCACCTCCAAGCCCATGTTCTTTGTTCAGCACATTGAGGACGTCTTCGGGGAA
Source organism: Schistocerca piceifrons (assembly GCF_021461385.2). Taxonomy (NCBI): domain Eukaryota; kingdom Metazoa; phylum Arthropoda; class Insecta; order Orthoptera; family Acrididae; genus Schistocerca; species Schistocerca piceifrons. Next base: position 453,763,548 of record NC_060140.1, on the reverse strand, counting down.
ATCGAGGCTCTCAGCAAGATGCGTTCAGGGTCCGTTCTTCTCAAGACCACCTCCGCCACACAGTCGGCGGCGCTCCAGGCGTGCGACCGCCTAGGGGACATCCCAGAGTCCATTGTCCCACATCTGGCACTAAATAGGATGCAGGGGGTTATTTTTCATCGTGACCTCCTCCTACAATCTGATGAGGAGCTCAGGGCCAACCTGGAGCGCCGAGGCGTGCATTTCGTCCGGCGAGTCCAGCGCGGCCCCAAAGACTGTCGCATCGACAACGGGACTTTTATCCTCGCCTTCGAGGGGGACGTTCTCCCAGAGAAGGTAAAGGTGATGTGCTACCGGTGTGACGTGCGACCTTACGTCCCGCCTCCTATGCACTGTTTTAGGTGTTTGCGCTTTGGGCACATGTCATCACGGTGTGAGGCTGCGCCCCTTTGTGGCGATTGTGGACGTCCTCTTCGTGAGGAACATACATGCACCCCACCACCTCGGTGCGTTAATTGTCCTGGCGTCCACTCGCCTAGATCCTCAGACTGCCCCGCATATCAGAAGGAGAAGAAGATACAAGAAATCAAAACTTTGGATCGGCTCTCTTATTCTGAGGCCCGGAAGAAGTACGACCACCTCCATCCCGTGTCATTGACCACTTCGTTCGCCTCAGTTGTGTCCACTCCTTCCGCGGTATCCTCACCCCTATCCTGTCCCCCCTCTGCCTCCTCCGCCCATCAGGGGGCTCTGCCTCCGCCTCCCAAATCCCTCCCTTCCAAATCCTCCTCCCCCGTGGCGCCCACCCCCTCTGCCCGATGGGCCACTCTTCCTCCTCCTCCTCCTCCTCCTCCTCCTCCTCCCACGCCACCTGAGAAGCGATCCTCTTCTCAGGCGTCCATCGGGGCAACGTTCCGGACCCCAGCTTCTGAGGTCCGGCGTTCCAAAACGGACCCCGCGCGTGAGGACCTTCTTTGGGTCTAGCCCACCATCCCTGTGCCTCCTCGGCCTTCCAAGAAGGCCTCCAAGAAGAAATCTCTATCCCCCTCTCCACCCCGGCGCGTTTCGTCTGACGCTCCATCCGTGAGTCCCTGCTCCCGGCCGTCCTCAGTTTCGCCGGGACGCTCTGCTGCCAGGCACTCCGCCGGCTTTTCGTCGGCAAATAATGCGGCCCCTCCTACACAACCAGGGACAGCAGCCGCGGCTGGCGACGAGTCGATGGAACCGGATCCGCCTCCCATCGGTTGTAGCGTTGTTCCCTCGCAACCTGGCCCTCCGCGGCCGTCGAAGTGACCAGCTCTTCCCCCGTCTCGTTCCCCCAACCTTTTGACTAGCGATGGCGTTGTTTCATTGGAACATAAGAGGTATTCGATCTAATCGGGAGGAATTCCAACTGCTCCTCCGCCTGCACTGTCCGCTCGTCCTTGGTCTCCAGGAAACCAAGTTGCGCCCGACTGACCGTATTGCCTTTACCCACTATACCTCGGAGCGGTATGACCTCACCCCTGTGGACGGTATCCTAGCTCATGATGGGGTCATGTTGCTCATTCGGGACGATGTTTATTACCATCCCATCCCATTGACCACCCCACTCCAAGCAATAACTGTCCGCGTTACTCTTTCTGCTTTTACTTTTTCAGTTTGTACCACCAACACTCCACCGTCCTCTGCTGTTAGTCGGGCTGACAAGATGCACCTGATCGTTCAGCTTCCCCCGCCGTTCTTATTGTTTGGCGACTTCAATGCCCATCATCCCCTTTAGGGCTCTCCTGCATCCTGTCCAAGAGGCTCACTCTTGGCGGATGTCTTCTACCATCTCAATCTTGTCTGCCTCAACACTGGCGCCCCGACTTTCCTCTCGGACTCTACTCATACCTACTCCCACTTGGATCTCTTGATCTGTTCTACCACTCTTGCCCGTCGGTTCGAGTGGTATGTCCTTTCTGACACCTATTCGAGCGACCACTTCCCCTGTGTCGTTCGTCTCCTGCACCACACCCCATCCCTATGTCCTTCGAGCTGGAACATACTGAAAGCTGACTGGGCACTTTACTCCTCCCTGGCGACCTTTCCAGACCACGATTTTCCCAGCTGTGACAGTCAGGTCGAATACCTCATGGCTGTTATCAATGCTGCCGAACGTTCCATTCCTCGTACTACTTCTTCTTCACGTCGCGTTTCCGTCCCCTAGTGGAACGAGGCTTGTAGGGACGCTATCCGTGCTCGACGACGTGCTTTACGCGCCTTTCGCCGCCATCCTACGTTGGCGAATTGTATTGAATACAAACGACTCCGAGCGCAAAGCAGTAGAGTCATCAGCAAAAAAACTTGTTGGGCCTCTTTCACCAGCTCCTTTAACAGTTTTACTCCCTCTTCTGTCGTATGGGGTGGCCTGCGCCGGCTGTCGGGCATTAAGGCCCACTCCTCGGTACCTGGCCTGACCTCAGGTAATGATCCTGTGGCTGTCTCCAACGCCCTCGGCCGGTTTTTCGCGGAGGTTTCAAGCTCCGCCCATTACCATCCTGCCTTCCTTCCCAGGAAAGAGGCAGAAGAGGCTCGGCGACCTTCCTTCCACTCGCTGAATCTGGAAACTTATAATGCCCCCTTTACTATGTGGGAACTCGAACGTGCGCTTGCACTGTCCTGGTCCTCTGCTCCGGGGCCAGATGCCATTCACGTTCAGATGCTGGCACACCTTTCACCGGTGGGCAAAAGCTTCCTTCTTCGTACCTACAATCGCGTCTGGACCGAAGGTCAAGTCCCCATGTGTTTTCATGACGCCGTTGTTCCTATACTCAAACCCGGGAAGGATAGACACCTTCCTTCTAGTTACCGCCCCATTTCTCTTACAAGCTGTGTCTGTAAGGTGATGGAGCGCATGGTTAATGCTTGGTTAGTCTGGATTCTTGAATCTCGACGACTACTTACTAATGTCCAATGCGGCTTTCGTCGCCGCCGCTCCGCTGTTGACCACCTTGTGACCTTGTCGACATTCATCATGAACAACTTTTTGCGAAGGCGCCAAACGGTAGCCATGTTCTTCGACTTGGAGAAGGCTTATGATACCTGTTGGAGAGGAGGTATCCTCCGCACTATGCACAGGTGGGGCCTACGCGGTCGCCTGCCCCTTTTTGTTGATTCCTTTTTAACGGAACGAAAGTTCTGGGTACGTGTGGGTTCCGTATTGTCCGACGTCTTCCTCCAGGAGAACGGAGTGCCTCAGGGCTCCGTCTTGAGCGTAGCCCTTTTTGCCATAGCGATCAATCCAATTATGGATTGCATTCCACCTAATGTCTCAGGCTCTCTCTTTGTCGATGACTTCGCGATCTACTGCAGTGCCCAGAGAACATGCCTCCTGGAGCGCTGCCTTCAGCGTTGTCTAGACAGCCTCTACTCTTGGAGCGTGGCAAATGGCTTCCGGTTCTCTGAAGAGAAGACGGTTTGTATCAACTTTTGGCGATATAAAGCGTTCCTTCCGCCATCCTTACATCTCGGTCCCGTTGTTCTCCCATTCGTGGGACAGGAAACTGTGTTGGTCTCCACATGTCTCTTATTGGGCGGCCCGTCGTACACGTTCCCTTAATGTCCTCAAAGCTCTTCGCGGTTCATCTTGGGGAGCGGATCGCACTGTCCTACTTCGCTTGTATTGGTCCATAGTCCGATCGAAGCTGGATTATGGGAGCTTCGTCTACTCATCCGCTCGGCCATCCCTCTTACGCCGGGTCAACTCCATCCACCATCAGGGGATACGTCTTGTGACCGGAGCCTTCTACACTAGTCCTGTCGAGAGTCTTTACGCTGAAGCTGCCGAGTTACCATTGACCTACCGGCGCGACGTACTGCTGTGTCGATATGCCTGCCGGCTGTTGTCTATGCCCGACCACCCCTCTTACGAGTCCTTCTTCGCCGATTCTCTTGACCGTCAGTACGGGTTGTGTGTGTCTGCCCTGCTGCCCCCCGGAGTCCGCTTCCGTCGCCTGCTTCGACAATTGGATTTTGCCCTCCCTACCACCTTCAGAGAGGGTGAGAGCCCAACACCACCTTGGCTCCAGACTCCAGTTCCTATTTATCTCGACCTCAGCACACTCCCGAAGGAGGGTACTCCGGCTGCAGTGTATTGCTCACGGTTTGTCGAACTTCGTGCTCGACTTGCCGGTCACACCTTTATTTACACCGATGGCTCCAAAACTGACGACGGTGTCGGCTGTGCCTTTGTCGTCGGGGCCGCCACCTTTGAATACCGGCTCCTCGACCAATGTTCCAGCTTTACGGCCGAGCTTTTTGCTCTCCATCAGGCCGTTCAGCATGCCCGCCGCCACCGCCATTCATCGTATGTACTCTGCTCTGACTCACTCAGTGCTCTTCAGAGCCTTGGCGCTCCCAGTCCGGTCCATCCCTTGATTCAACGGGTACAGCAGTCCCTCCATTCTTTCGCTGATAATGGTGGTTCTGTCCGCTTTCTGTGGGTTCCCGGACATGTAGGAGTGCCTGGGAATGAGGCTGCGGATGCTCCAGCCAAGGCTGCAGTCCTCCTGCCTCGGCCAGCCTCCCATTGTGTCCCGTCATCTGACGTTCGTGGGGATGTATGCAAGAGGCTTGTGTCGTTGTGGTGGGATGCTTGGTCATCCCTCCAAGGAAACAAGCTCCGGGCAGTAAAACCGCTCCCAACTGCTTGGACAACATCCTTCCGACCATCTCGGCGCGAGGAGGTCCTTCTGACCAGGTTGCGGATTGGGCATTGCCGGTTTAGCCACCGCTACCTGCTCTCCGGTGACCCAGCCCCGCAGTGCCCTTGTGGTCAGGCATTAACAGTGCGCCATGTTTTATTGTCGTGTCCCTGTTTTAGTAGATTTTGTGTTATCCTGTCCCTGCCATCTACTTTACCGGATGTTTTAGCTGATGACGCTCGAGCAGCTGCTCGTATTCTGCGTTTTATAACTTTAACTGGCTTGTCCAAAGACATTTAACCTTTTTACTTCTTTTATCTGCATCTTTGTCAGGTGCTTCTGATGTCCCCCATCCCCTTGAGTTTTAGCAGATTCCGTGTGCTCTAACACCAGTGACTGGGCGCTAATGACCTCAGTAGTTGAGCGCCCTTAAACCCTACCCAAAAAAAAAACCATCTGCTTCTGCTGAGACGAATGCCCAGAAGTCAGATGCACGGGCCTTCAAGAAGGAACCATCCCGTGCAGACTTCCTACGTACCTCGACCTCCCGGCCATCGACCAGTACTTCCACCAAACGACCTTCCAAGAAGGCTCATAGGAAGCACAGTTCTCCTTCTCCGCCACGGCGCATTTCTTCTCGTGCGCCACCCAGCAGTTGCCGCCCCAGGCCGTCATCCGTTTCACCTGGCCGCACTGCTGGTAGCCGAACATCTGGCCGTTCACCAGCGGAGGAAGCTCCCCCTCCCGGCCATCTTACCAAGATGGCCGATGAACCTATAGAACCAATGGACGATGACTGTCCGCCTACTGATAGCGGCGGCAGTGCTCGCTCGAAGGCAGGCCCTCAGCAGCCTTCGAGGTGACCCCTTCATTCATCTTCCTTTTCTTCTTACGGTGGCACTTATTCACTGGAATATTCGCAGCATTCGCTCCAACCGAGAGGACTTGAAGTTGCTGCTCCGCTTGCACCGTCCACTCGTCGTAGCCCTCCAGGAAAAGAAGCTACGCCCATGCGATCAAATTGCCTTGGCACACTACACCTCTGTGCGTTTTGACCTACCTCCTGTGGTAGGTATTCCGGCTCATGGAGGGGTTATGTTGCTGGTCCGGGATGATATTTACTACGATCCCATCACATTGCACACCGTCCTGCAGGCAGTTGCCAACCGAATTACTCTCCCCACTTTTACATTTTCCATTTGTACCGTGTACACTCCATCATCGTCTGCCGTTACTAGGGCAGACATGATGCAAATTATTGCTCAGCTACCTGCACCATTTTTGTTAACTGGAGACTTCAATGCCCACCATCCCCTTTGGGGCTCTCCAGCATTCTGCCTGAGGGGCTCCCTGTTAGACTTTTTCAACCAGCTCAATCTTGTCTGCCATAATACTGGCGCCCCTAGTTTTCTTTCGGACACATCTCACACCTATTCCCATTTAGACCTCTCTATATGTACTACCCAACTTGCACGCCGGTTTGAGTGGTATGCACTTTCTGATACATATTCGAGCGACCACTTCTCGTGTGTTATCCATCTCCTGCAGCATACCCCATCTCCTGCTCATGTAGTTTGAACATCTCCAAAGCAGACTGGGGGCTCTTCTCTTCCAGGGCGACCTTTCAGGATCAAACCTTCACAAGCTGCGATCGTCAGGTAGCACACCTCACGGAAGTCATTCTCACTGCTGCTGAATATTCCATCCCTCACCCTACTTCTTCTCCACGTCGCGTACCGGTCCCCTAGTGGACCGCAGAATGTAGAGACGCTTTACGTGCTCGTCGACGTGCTTTACGCACCTTTAAACGCCACCCTACAATGGCGAATTGTATCAATTATAAAAGATTACGTGCACAGTGTCGTATTATTAAAGAAAGCAAGAAAGCCTGCTGGGCTGCTTTCACAAGCACCCTCAACAGTTTTACTCCTCCTGTTGTGTGGGGTAGCCTGCGCCGGCTATCTGGCACTAAGGTCCACTCACCAGTTTCTGGCTTGACGGTCGCGAATGACGTCCTTGTGGCCCCTGAGGATGTCTCCAATGCCTTCGGCCGCTTTTTCGCAGAGGTTTAGAGCTCCGCTCATTACCACCCTGCCTTCCTCCCCCGAAAACAGGCAGAGGAGGCTAGGCCACCTAACTTCCACTCCTCGAATCATGAAAGTTATAATGCTCCATTCACCATGCGGGAACTCGAAAACGCACTTGCCCGGTCACGTTCCTCCGCTCCAGGGCCTGATTCTATTCATATTCAGATGCTGAAGAACCTTTCTCCTGTGGGTAAAGGTTTCCTTCTTCGTACTTACAATTGCATCTGGATTGAGGGACATGTTCCCGCATGCTGGCGCGAGTCTATTGTCCCGATTCCTAAGCCGGGGAAGGACAAGCACTTGCCTTCCAGTTACCGACCCATCTCGCTTACCAGCTGTGTCTGTAAAGTGATGGAGCGAATGGTTAACTCTCGTTTGGTTTGGCTGCTCGAGTCTCGATGCCTACTTACCAATGTACAATGTTGATTTCGTAGGCGCCGCTCTGCTGTTGACCATCTGGTTACCCTGTCGACCTTCATGATGAATAACTTCTTGCGGAAGTTCTTTGATTTGGAGAAGGCTTACGACACCTGTTGGAGGGCGGGCATTCTCTGCACCACGCATACATGGGGCCTTCGCGGTCGCCTCCCTCTTTTTATTCGTTCCTTTTTAATGGATCGACAGTTCAGGGTATGTGTGGGTTCTGTCCTGTCAGACACCTTCCGCCAGGAGAATAGGGTGCCACGGGCTCAGTTTTGAGCGTCGCTCTCTTCGCCATAGCGATCAATCCAATAATGGATTGCCTCCCAGCTGATGTATCAGGCTCCCTTTTCGTGGACGATTTTACCATCTATTGCAGCGCGCAGCGTACATGTTTCCTGGAGCGCTGTCTTCAGCGTCCTCTTGACTGTCTTTACTCCTGGAGTGTCGCCAATGGCTTCCGTTTTTCTGCCGAGAAGACGGTCTGTATTAACTTCTGGCGCTACAAAGAGTTTCTCCCACCGTCCTTACGACTCGGTCCCGTTGCTCTCCCATTCGTGGAGACAACAAAATTTTTAGGTCTTACATTTGACAGGAAACTTAGCTGGTCTCCACATGTGTCATATTTGGCTGCCCGTTGTACCCGTTCTCTAAATGTCCTCCGTGTTCTCAGTGGCATGTCGTGGGGAGCGGATCGAACCGTCCTACTTCGTCTATATCGGTCGATCGTCCGCTCCAAGCTGGATTATGGGAGCTTCATATACTCCTCTGCACGGCCATCCATCTTACGCCGCCTCAAGTCCATACAACATCGGGGTTTACGTCTTGCGATCGGAGCGTTTTAGACTAGTCCCGTCGAGAGTTCATGCTGACGCTGGTGAATTGCCACTCACCTACCGGCGCGATATACTGCTTTGTCGGTATGCCTGTCGGCTACCGTCAATGCCCAACCACCCGTCTTATCGTTCCTTTTTTGACGACTCTCTCGACCGTCAATACGGGTTGTATGTCTCTGCCCTGCTACCCCCTGGAGTTCGCTTTCGTCGCCTCCTTCAACACCTTAATTTTTCACTCCCTGCAACCTTTCGAGTGGGCGAGAGCCACAAGCCACCTTGGCTCCAGGCTCACGTTCGCGTTCACCTTGACCTCAGCTCGCTCCCAAAAGAGGTTACCCCGGTTCGGTCTACCACTCCCGTTTTGTCGAACTTCGAAGTTCATTAATATGACCATTTATACAGATGGCTCTAAGACCAATGACGGGGTCGGGTGTTCTTTTATTGTCCGGGCACAAAGTTTCAAATACCGGCTCCATGTCCATTGTTCGGTCTTCACAGCTGAGCTCTTTGCCCTCTACCAGGCTGTTTTTTACATCTACTGCCACCGACATTTTGCTTATGTCTTCTGCTCCGATTCCCTGAGCGCCATCCAGAGCCTCAGTGATCCGTATCCGGTTCACTCTTTCGTGCACCGGATCCAACGCTCTCGTCAGCAGCTGGTGGACGTCGGTTCTCCGGTTAGTATTATGTGGGTTCCTGGCCATGTCGGTATCCCTGGGAACGAAGCTGCAAATGCCGCAGCCAAGGTTGCGGTCCTCCAGCCTCGGACAGCTTCTTGTTGTGTCCCTTCGTCAGATTGTAGCAGGGTCATTTGTCGGCGCATTTTATCGCTGTGGTTAAAGGCGCTCCAGTCTGGGACTGCACGACCGCTACGATCGCAGGTTCGAATCCTGCCTCGGGCATGGATGTGTGTGATGTCCTTAGGTTAGTTAGGTTTAAGTAGTTCTAAGTTCTAGGGGACTTATGACCACAGCAGTTGAGTCCCATAGTGCTCAGAGCCATTTGAACCATTTTTTTTTATCGCTGTGGCATGCCGATTGGGCTGCCCTTACGGACAACAAGCTTCGGGCCTTGAAACCTCTTCCCGCGGCTTGGACGTCCTCCTCCCGCCCTTCTCGGCGGGAGGAGGTCGTTTTGGCCCGGTTACGAATTGGACATTGCCGGTTCAGCCATCGCCATCTGCTGACGGATGCGCCGGCGCCGTTCTGCCCATGTGGGCAATAGCTGACGGTCCGCCACATTTTAACGTCCTGTCCGGATTTTAACACACTGCGTCTTGATCTTGGCCTGCCATGTACTCTAAATGCCATTTTAACGGATGACCCACGAGTAGCTGCTCGCGTTCTTCGTTTTATCAACTTGACCAACCTCTCTAAGGACATTTGATTATGCTGTTTTTTAAATCCTATGCCTGTCAGTCTGTCTATTATCGTGTTTTCCCTTTTAGTTGCTGTTTTAAACTTGTGCCTCGATGTGCATTCCTAACGTAGTCTGGGCGCTAATGACCATTGAAGTTGTGCGCCCTAAAACCACAAAAAAAACCACATAACCTTGATATGTTGAATTTCTTTCTAACAATCTTAACATCAGTATTTGTGAGTGGTCGATCTGGTAGGATCGCTAATGGTCTTTTTATGAATAGATCAAGCCCCTTCCTGTAGGGTTTCAAGCACAATCCTTTTCCGATGGCTGTGGCTTCCATCATGCGGTTATGTCTTCTTACCTCTTCTAACTGCGCTTGGGAGTTTTACGCGTTTTTTGGCCGTTCGAGCGATAGCTGTAGCACCAGTTAGGGAACTCACTGCAGAGAGGGCGGAGAGGTCCGGGATGAGAAACGGAAGAAAATCGCGAGATGTCTTGGGTATAGGTGGAACTCCACGTGCTTTAACTGATTCTCTTCTTCCCGCATCTTTCTGCTTCAATAAGTTTTTAGCTGCATACATCGCTGTCGGGATACAGTTCTTCAAACAGCTCTGCTTCCCGCCCTTGGCCTTCTTGTTTAGTGCACAACGTGCAGCATTCATAGCTCGCTTGAAATTCATGATTCCTAAACCCAATTTAATTTTTTCTTGCGTGGTTTTATCAACTGCAAATGCTGCGATACGTTGACACACCAATATCCTTTCTTCTCCGTATCGCCTTAGCCTTATCAGCTAAAATCCTATCGATACACGATTCGTCGAGCAGATTAACCCGCCTATCACCTCGTTGACAAGCGTTTATGAAGCATGGTCCCGCGACCATAGTAGTTATACCAAGGATGTGTAATTCCACTGGCAGTTTGGCTAGAATACCACCAACATCCCTAATGCGTCTCCTACTACACATGTTATGCTACTGCGGTGGTTGTGAATTATACACCCCCATTATATAGCAAATCGGAGGCATCAATCCAACTGTTTTGTGTAGCAGGAAAACCAAGCCATTTGACTAGTGCTTTATTTCTGCGACGTCTTATGAGTCTTTCCACGAGAAAAAAATCTGGTTCAGAACTTTCCTGCAACTCCTCGGTGTAGAAGGAGCCTCCAATTTCCTCACCTTTACTATCCTTCAATATGTAAGTTCTAGGATTCGTTCTTTGCGCCTTTGAAACTGAAAATATCTCTGTAGACCAGTTCGGTTGGTATGATTTCTCAAATACCGTCTTGTCTCTTGAGATACGTACCAGATCACCTACACTAAATTTCTGTCTGCGTGGATCTAACACTTCAGTGCCGTAGTACACCTTATACATGAGTCAATTATCACGAACATCGAACGGCTCTGAGCCCTACGGGACTTAACTTCTGAGGTCAGCAGTCCCCTAGAACTGGGAACTACTTAAACCTAACTAACCTAAGGATATCACACACTTCATGCCCGAGGCAGGATTCGAACCTGCAACCGTAGCGTTCGCACGGTTCCAGACTAGCGCCTAGAACCGCTCGGACACCCCGGCCAGCTTATTTTAATTGTGTTATGTTTGGTTCGATTACACTGAGCAATTATTTCTGGGAAGATATCTGTCCCTCTGTACAAGCCACGAGGGTTAAAACGCATCGACATTTGACCTTATATTGATCTGTTCAGACGCTCCGCGATACTTCCCTTCAGGTGAGTGAATGTTGAGTAGTGATGTGTTCCATACCGCTCCATCAAGGTCCTGAAATACCTGTTGTAAAACTCTCCGCCATGATAATTTTGGAGGTTGTCTCATCGATTCGTCCCTCTCTGCAGCAAACGCTCAAAAACATCCGCGACATTTCTATTCGTTTTTGTTTTAACACGTAATGCCCATGAAGATTTGGAGTATTTGTCAATAACAATTAAAATACTTTGAAACCATTATTTTCATGTGTATATTCGCTCATATGTACAAGATCAGCTTGCCATAAGTCGTCCAGACTGTAGGGAAGCAGCCTACTCACGCCGTAGTGAATTCACAGCAGTCTTTCCATTGTGTGCCAGCCAGTCCGCGGTAACTAGCTCTGACGTCATAAAGGTTGCGCAATACTTTAAAAATCAAATAAATAACCTAAAATGTTTCTAGCATGTCACGAGTAATACTAAATCAACATGTGTTGAATGTCAGTTCAGTAACTTTAACCATTTTCGAAACTTGGACGTTTTTCTGTAAACATCATTGGCGCAACAGAAAAGAGCTACAGATTTAAAAATTTATACTTAGATTCCTTTTCAATAATAATTTAATAGAAAGTCTTCTGGATCTCACAAATTAAGATTTTAGTTGAAATTTATGATTTTCTGGTTTTTGTCTTAAAAATTATGGAAGCAAGATAGATTAAGTAGGCTAATAAATAAGGCTAGGATGTTTATATTTAATTAGAATGGAGATCCGCTATAACCATAAAGATGTGAGAAATTTCATTTGAATAACTATAAAACTATAGCGATAGCGTATTTCCAAAGGGCAAGTTCAGAGCTCGTCTACTGCGTGCAGTGTAATTAAATTAATTCTCTCGCCCAAAATATTTTACTTAGCCACATCAAACTTTTATTATGATTACTTACCTGTGTGCTGATTGCGCATTTAAATTAAGAGCCTCATCGGCCATCAGCAAAAGAAGCTATGATTTATTCGGTAACTTAATGTGGTGCATGACTAGCCCAGCGGCTAGTCGGGAGAGCTGATTTGATCAGGCGTTCCCTTAGCCGTCCGCACCGCGGCTTTATATATAAGAACGCTGCGCGAGGAAGCAAAGCCCCAGTTCTCTCCAGACGCTGAATAGCACGCCATCTGTGCCGGGAGTCGCGTCGCGTCGGTATCGTTGCTATGAACAGCCTCGGATGCCGTATTAAGTTACTCGTGATCTGCGTAACTATGAAATCACTTTCGAGGGAAGTGTTAATTCTGGGATGACTGTAATTATCGATCTTCAGTTTGCGTATGTCGTATTTTCACGTGCCGTCGCGGGACTGACATTCTACCATTATTTAGTGTGGCGTTTGATGAGCATTCATTTAAATATTTAATTTTGATAGTTATAGTTGCATCAGCGCATTAGACTCTGAAGTGTTCTGTTAGGCAGGTTGTGTGGACTCTTTTTTGATCTGTGACTTTCAGAATACAGACGTTTTTTTTTTTCACGATCGTTTTTGATTACGAATCCCAGACAATCTCCTAATTCCTCAGAGCTATAAGCTGTAGCTATAAGTGTATTTCTCAGATGAAGTGGGCACTAGGAATTCTAATTACAGGCTTCACGTTTTGCTAATCACTTTCTGGTTGCCAATATTGTAGTTAGAGAGCCAGTGTTGAGAACGGCAAAAGACAGCATAAGTAATAGGAACTGGTTTTGCCTTCAGGAACATTTATATAAACAATTAATTTCACCAGCCGCCCCACTTATTGTGCATCGGCCGGGAAGTGCTTCAACATTCAAACATTTATACAACAGTAATTTTCTAACCGCCGCCCCACAAAACCTTTACCCATAACATGCCTACAAGGGTATGTTTTGCGTGCTGGTTTGTGCAGTTCTCGAACTACTGTCTCCGTACTTATTTGATGTTACCTCTGTCTCTAAACTCATTCGAGTGAGCTGTGTTAACTGCAGCAGCTGATGCCATGAGCAGCCATAGTCTATCTATTATCTCGTTGGGGTTGTCATAATATTCCATTGTTCACTGCTTTATGCTCATTGGCAGTGGCATCACCGATGTTGCTGTTTATTTCGCCTTCAGCTATTGGTTTTATAATGGTTTTATGTTTCTTGTTGCTCAGGCTTTTCGCGATCATGTGCAGTATTTCACGGTACGTTTCCCTATCATTAACTGAATAATTTATAGGTTTCTTGGTAGGTCTAAAGAAAATGAGATTCATTAAGCCAGGTGTTCTCTCAAACCACGTAACACCAACCTTTACTGTGTGATCAGTTATAGTTATGGGATGCATACCCGACAAATACGGCCTTCCCCTGCTAATGCCGTATATGTGACACCATCTACACCGCTCTCTATCTCCTGTAATATTAGGATTGAAACACTGTTTTTGAGAACACACAATTATGTCCTAATCTTACTCCCTCTACATGTTTTAGCAGTGTCATGAGGACATCGGTCTTCCCGCAGTTGGATGGAACTACAATAATTGCTCGTATATTATCAGGAAGGAGAATTCCGTTCTTCTTCTTCTTCTTCTTCTTCTTCTTCTTCAGGTCTTCTTTTGCATCTTCACTTCCCGCCAATTCATTTGAGCGTTGGCGAATGGAGTATTGCATCGATTGGGCTGGAGACATACAACAGCACCCCAAATATCACTGAGACAAACAGCATAACTTGTGGAAATAGAACCGGGTGCATACGATATCGATGATTTAAACGAAATCTTAAAACAGTCTGGAAAACAACAATAGACTTAAATCTAAAATAGGGACAGTAAATGCAACACTTTGCTTTAACCAGAAAGGCTCAGTAGGGTGCCTATTGGGTTTCACAAAACCTCAGGTTTTGAAGAAGGATCCCGGTAAATTTTACACGTCAGATCAGTCTGTGGACATACTTCACGTCAGCATAATCCGAGTCGAGTGTAACACCCATACAAACTCCCATCTCAACAATAATGATTCATACTATTTACCGATTCTTCCCCTCAGTTGCAATGGGGTATAAGATCGTTGAGAGCCCTGCCAATATAATATACCTTCGAGTGACAGCTGAGACTTTGGATTACTTGGAGCTGCGTATTATGAACCAGAATAACCAACTTGTTGACTTTCATGGTGAGGAGATCATTGTAGGATTACATCTAAGGTGGAATGGGCGTATGGCATAAAACAAGTGGCCGCAATCCACATCTTGTCACTTTGCTACCAAACAGCAAAGTGATAACACCACGATGAAGTCCTCACTCAATACAACCAGTGCGGTAGAGTATGATGCGAGATTTATACGTCAGGAATACTTCTCTCATAAACCTTACGCTTCAAACACATTTAACAAGAACGACGAAATTAGGACTGTCATCCAGCACCAAGTTGCACCCACGCTTCCATGCAAGAATTTCATATATCTACAGGGGTCATTCAAGAAAACAGATGGCAGTGATTTAATGGGATCCAAGCCTACACATAAGGCCTTAGCATTCCTGTTCCAAGAGATTCGCTATGAAGTGTCAGCCTTCTTAGCTGTGTGGTAAGGCTCTCTCCTCCCACTCAAGTGGGTCCGTGTTCGTTTCCCGGCTGGGTTGGAGATTTTCTCTGCTCAGAGACTGGCTGTTGTGTTGTCCTCAACATTTCATCCTCATCACTTGCGAGCAAGTCGCCCAATGTGGCGTCGAATTTAATAAGACTTGCACTTGGCGACTGAGCTTCCCCGAATAGGGCCTCCTGGCAGATGATGCCAAATGCTCATTTAAATTTTTTCGCTATGAACTCAGTGGGTCTGAGTTCGACCGTAAACAGAATATCGGCATAACATAGACCCTTACAACATACGTCTCTGCATCACCCACAGAGTTCCATAGTTTAGAAAATGCGCAATGGTTCATAGATGTTCCAGAGGATAGATCAATTGCGGAGTGTAAGCGATTTACTGCATGCATAACTGTAATAATGCTTATATGTACTTTCAGGACATGAGAAATTATTATGAACGCTTAACAGGAGCTCATTCTGGTGCGGAGTGCGAAGGGCATTAACTCATACATTCAAGGAGCTCAAGAGGATAATATGATCACAATCAGCAAGATAATATGGAACATGCCTCACATCAGTGCTACGATGAGGAGCGTTTGAAGCTTTTAAAAAGTCCTGAATTGCAGTCACTGACATTTCGTTCGTGGGAGGTTTTCGAGAACCCAGTGTTACTGACTGCGAACAGACAGTCTTAACACGTCTTTGCAGCTTGAGACAACTACATTCATCATACTAGCCTTTCAGACCAATGAAAGAGGTAATATAGCAAATGATTCCACCGTGCTGGACAACTCCAACTCAACTGGTGCCAAAGTCTAACTCAGTTCAGAATTCTACCCATATGACAATTTACATCTGCAGCGGAATCAAAATGTATGCAGTCTAGCTTATGAGATGTATGCAAGGTTTCGTGCTTCTTACTATGAAATTGCCGAAGGAAAGGGAGGAGGGTGGCTACTCAGTCCTCAAAAGTTCAAGGAGCTTTCACCGAGTATCAGAATAGAATGCTTGAAACAGAATGAAATAATTAAGTCTGGACCTACAGATGTGCGACTTGAACTTTAATTTTTGACCAGTTTCCCAGAACACACTGCTGCATATGCTCTAGTTCTACATGACCGTGTGATCAATTATTGCCCACTCACTGGTGTCGTGCAATGAGCTGTATAAATGAATAGGTTCTGCATCATACCTAGAGCATTTCACAATGGCATCTCAAGGTATGAACAACATTGCAGACGCTCGGGGTTTCTATGATGGTGAGCATATTCGATTCATATTTAAAGATGTTGCGTTTGTACCGTACATACAAGATGCTGGAATAATAGAGAGATTCTCAGCAAACTTTGCATCACTGAGGCCGTTCAAGTACATGAAGTGTGCGAAGACACGGAAGCGTGCAAAGTAGTTTACGCATTTTTAGCACAGAATTCACGGGGATGATCCTCTCATACCTTATTAAGATATGGTGATGGCGCTTAAATTATTCGATCACACGGATACCATCATCTGTGTGAAGGGGAAGGAGAAGATAACATGGATGCGTCGAATCTTTAAGTTTGCTGCTATTCAAGACCTGGAATTCTATGGGTGTCCTCTCCATCGACTGAAGAAAGATGACAAAAGTGTTGCTGTGTCTGCTTATGAAAGTGTAAAATTATTTTTAAGTTGGACAAGAAATAAATTTCTACCTCACAATCTCTGCGTTTTTTTTCTCAATCATACTCCCGCAGTGACAGTGTATAGTTTTTTAACCACATGCTACGTCTGTTTTTCTTCAAGTACAGGAGGTGTAATATTAGACATGCCTGCTATGTGTCTTTGGAAATGGACACAGTCACGTGCCTCCTTCTCCCATAACCCAATTCGTGCTGTATGTAGGTGCAATTCCATGCAACGATTTGCATGCATATTTTGTTATCTTCCATCTTAAACCTCACCTGAATAGCACTGATCTTCAGCAAGAACTAATGTCATTTGAGGTGGTTCTCTCACACAGGCAGCAGTAGCAGTTTGACAAGTAAATTCAGTGACAATCGCTATGGAGAATGCACCCGGCGCTATTTTGGGAAGCATTGGGGCATCTACCTTGGTGTTAGATCCACACTGCAGCTACATGTCATCGTTCCAGCAATGGTACCTAGGTGAAAACTTGTTTCGACAGCAATTTCTGGGGCGTCATGTACGAAAGAGATGTCACTGTCTCATCATTGTGGGACCCGAACTGACACTGAGGCACCACTTGGTAGCTGAAGGCGGCGGTGGCAGGTCATGTGGGGGGTGATGTGTTTTTTTATTAGCGATCTTTTGTTTTAACTGTATTCTGTACAAAGGGGGCCGATACTGTATGGATTTAATAGTATAAAATTAGATTTTTATTGTTCACCTGATGTCCACCAGTGCCTTCTGCCTGGCGGCTAGTTGCAGCAGATCAGTCACGTTGCAAGACCAGACAGAACCACTTAAACTCATGTGTTGAACCATAAGGAGCTAAACTCAGATGTTGCTGACGAGATAACGCTACCAAACTATGCGTCTAAGATTTGGTCGACCAACAGGGAGGTTTGGAGGCGGACGCTTGTGGATGGAACCGCGACCAGCAGCAAGGAGCGGACACGCCATCCACTCTTTTGCTGGTAGCTTCCGACCCGACCAGACGTTCTGCCCTCCTGGTCTCTTGGGCGGCAGCCCATTCAGTTTCGGCAACTTCTCTAGACCTGTCTTTATTTACTACATCAAACAACAATGCTCTTAAAAACTTTCCTTCACCTCAACATGTGGCTACTGCTTTCCCTTCCTCGCCAACCCTGACACGTTAACATCTTTCGTCAGAAGTGGGATAGCCCACCGTTAGGCTCGTCTTATTGATCTAACTTCTGTACCCAATGAAGCTGCCAGTAGTATTTCACGCCTGATGCGCCAGATGCGATGTGCAATAACACGCAGTCTTTCGCCGTTTCATCTTTCTTTCCAAACAGCTGCCGCATCGAACGCCAGGTCACTTGTGGGGCCAAGCAGTTCGCCGCGCTACACAGTCAGCCGCGCCGCTGCCACTTCCAGGCAGTCCGGTGCTACGCCACGCTGCGGGAAGCTGTCCTCCGTGCCGCTCAGATGTGGCGCTGTGGCTTGATCCGTCCACGCGCCGCCATCCAGGAAACGCGCGTGTTCCGGCCGACTATCTGACATGCGTCGCACAGCCGTCGACACCGCCGACATCATCTTCGCTGCCGTTTCCTGCTGCCGTCATCTAACGAGATGCAGCCGTCGGCGACCTACCACTGCCGCAACTATGGCTTCTGTAAGTTCGTCGCTCAGTTTTTTTCGCCACCACGTCCTTGTTGTCGAGTGTAGGTCCTTTCTTTTGTGCTCTCATTGTAAAGTTTTCAGCGAGCACTAGGTGGCCTATAATTGTAACCATGCCTCAAACCCATAATACCACCAAAAGCGAAGGGAACTCCCTACCTACGTAGAAACCAAACCCAGTAGCTATCCTCCAAGCAGAAATTGATACGTTAATTTTAAGGAAGACATAATTAACAGAAGAATGCCAAAAATTGGCTCAAACCAAGTCTGCCAGTCAAAGTACATCAGAAAAACACCCTGCTGCGCCACAAATGACGGCTACAAGCACCTTTAGTTGCACAGTACCTAGCAATACATTGCAACTTTAGACAACAGTTTCCCTGCAGATGGTTTCATTCCAACATTTTCTGGAAAACCTAATGAGCAAATAAATTCCTTTCTACAAACTGTCAGAGATGTTGGCCGCGCTTGCGCTTAGCCCTCCGATTAACTGTACTCTGCCTTAAATTGTCAGATGACGTCCGCACATATATCGAATCAGTTCACATCCTTAGGAACACCACCTCTTTTGCCACGTTGGACCCCGAATTGAAAGAAAGATATTCGGACAGACGTGACGCCCGCTATTACAGGGACAGGTTGTCCACACTCAGCCAGAAGAAAGGGGAGGATGTAGAGGCATTTGCTGACCGAATCCGCGCTGTGGCTTGCCGCACTTCCATGCTCGATTCGGACGTATTTATACGTGGAATCTATCCATATGTTGGATGAGAGGTGAAGATAGCATCACCCGCCTCGTTGCATGGTGCCACACGACTCGCGATGTTGCGAGAGGATATATCGCGTTTTATTCCCAGTTCGGTGCGCCCGAACCAACAACCATATCCGATTTTTAAATATGAGCAGACATGCCAACGCTGCCGAAAGGCAGGCCACGCTGACGCGCAGCGCCTCACACCTGATTGTTCTTGGTGTGGAATCATAGGACATATGAGTAAATACTGCACACAAAACCCAGGTAACGGAGGCCCCTCGCACAATCAGCAGAGGGAACAAGTCACCAAGGATTCACCACGACCCAAAAATCAGCCGAAAATCGGTCGGGAGTGCAAGTCACGCTGCCCGACCGTGCCCCCTGTAAAATTCACGCACCCAGTCCGCCACGGTGTCAAATGAGGCGACGAGTATCCTCCTTAATGGCAAATTCTAGGAATAAAGTTAAGTGTGCTTAGCGACACGGGAGCACAAACCAGCCTATTATTCATAGGACATGGGGATATACAAGTGTTAAAACCACCCCGTCACCATATTAACGGACTGAGTGACAAGATAATCATACCCACTGGGTACTGCCAAGTTAAGTTGAAAATCGGTGCCAGCTACTACCCTTTTGACATGGATGTAATTCGAAAACGAATGTGAGATTTTGATGTCATCCTGGGGAGTAATTTCTTCCACCACTATCAGAGTGTAGTAAATTACAGAACGCAAACTGTCCGTTACGGTGAGGAAACAAACCGTTTCGGCGGCCTACACGTTGCCGCGTCGTAAGGTACTTGTGAAATGCGGCTGCTTCCGCTCAAACGTAGGCGTTGCGTACAACTACCTCGGTTGGAATCAGCGGTGGCACAGGACGCGTTCTCTGGCTTATGGTCAAACCCCCCAAACTACAAAGAACAGACTTATTGGTGGACCCTCTGCGTCAAAACGATGTCCTCGACAGATTATAGGTCCATGTAAAATGTGGCTTAACGACAGCGAAAGTGCAGGGGAAGAAATTTTATGTCCCAATCTGTTTGGACAATCTTGGAACTAAAGAGGTAGAGATTCCTAGTGGCACCATTATAGCTAGCGGTCACGAGATTGAAAAAACCACGCTGTACAAGAGAATCCAAAATGTAACTTCGAGGACGCAGCATATATCATACTGCTCCCGTGCTGAGGGACAAATTCAAAGATAAGTTACCTCATCTGTCTGCGTCTGACTAAAACAAATCATACTCTGTCTTGGAAGAACACTCTTGGTTATTCGAGGAAATGCCGTATTTGCCGGCTACTGACCTTGTTTACCATGAAATTCCCTCCGGTGATGCGAGGCCCATTGCACAGAAATAATGTAGAATACCGTATCACCTCCAGCCTGTTGTGCAAGAAATTATCTAACAGCACCTAGAGGCAGGGATAATACAACCCCCCGCTATTCCCTGGTCGTCCCCAATTGCCGTGGTCCCCAAAAAATCAATGGAGAGAAGACATACCACATTTGCGTCCATATGAGTGCAGTAAATTAGGTAACCACTCCTGATACTTACCCTCTCCCCCATATCGAAGAAACACTGAACAGGTTAGGAAACTGCAAATATTTCACTACCCTTGATACGGAGAGTGGTTACCACCAAAAACCGATTGCGCCACACGACACGCCAACAACAGCGTTTGTATTTCCCTCCGATCTATTTTTTTTTTTTTTTTTGTGGGGTTTAAGGGCGCTCAACTACTGAGGTCATTAGCGCCCAGTCACTTGTTAGAGCACAGGGAATCTAGTAAAACTCAAGGGGAAGGGGGGACACCAGAAAGACATAACAAAGATGTAGATAAAATAAGTAAAAAGGTTAGATGCCTTTGGACAAGACAGTCAAAGTTAAACGCAGAACACGAGCAGCTGCTCGAGCGTCATCAGCTAAAATATCCGGTAAAGTAGATGGCAGGGACAGGACAACACGAGATTGACTAAAGCGGGGACACGACAATAAAACATAGCGCACTGTTAATGCCTGACCACAAGGGCACTGCGGGGCTGGGTCACCGGAGAGCAGGTAGCGGTGGCTAAACCGGCAATGCCCAATCCGCAACCTGGTCAGAAGGACCTCCTCTCGCCGAGATGGTCGGGAGGAGGTTGTCCAAGCAGTTGGGAGCGGTTTTACTGCCAAGAACTTTTCTCCTTGGAGGGATGACCAAGCATCCCACCACGACGACACAAGCCTCTTACAAACATCCCCACGAACGTCAGATGACGGGACACAATGGCAGGCTGGCCGAGGCAGGAGGACTGCAGCCTTGGCTGCAGCATCTGCAGCCTCATTCCCAGGCACTCCTACATGTCCGGGAACCCACAGAAAGCTGACAGGAGAACCATTATCAGCGAAAGAATGGAGGGACTGCTGTATCCGTTGAGCCAAGGGATGGACCAGATAGGGAGCTCCAAGGCTCTGAAGAGCACTGAGTGAGTCAGAGCAGAGTACATACGATGAATGGCGGTGGCGGCGGGCGTACTGAACGGCCTGATGGAGAGCAAAAAGCTCGGCCGTAAAGCTGGAACATTGGTCGAGGAGCCGGTATTTAAAGGTGGCAGCCCCGACGACAAAGGCACAGCCGACACCATCGTCAGTTTTGGAGCCATTGGTCTAAATAAAGGTGTGACCAGCAAGTCGAGCACGAAGTTCGACAAACCGTGAGCAATGCACTGCAGCCGGAGTACCCTCCTTCGGGAGTGAGCTGAGGTCGAGATAAATATGAACTGGAGCCTGGAGCCAAGTTGGTGTCGGGCTCTCACCCTCTCTGAAGGTGGTAGGGAGGGCAAAATCCAATTGTTGAAGCAGGCGACGGAAGCGGACTCCTGGGGGCAGCAGGGCAGACACATACAACCCATACCGACGGTCGAGAGAATTGGCGAAGAAGGACTCGTAAGAGGGGTGGTCGGGCATAGACAACAGCCGGCAGGCATACTGACACAGCAGTACGTCGCGCCAGTAGGTCAATGGTAATTCGGCAGCTTCAGCATAAAGACTCTCGACAGGACTAGTGTAGAAGGCTTCGGTCGCAAGACGTAACCCCTGATAGTGGATGGAGTTGAGACGGCGTAAGAGGTATGGCCGAGAAGACGAGTAGACGAAGCTCCCATAATTCAGCTTCAATCGGACTATGGACTGATACAAGTGAAGCAGGACAGTGCGATCCGCTCCCCAAGATGAACCACTAAGAACTCTTAGGACATTAAGGGAACGTGTACAACGGGCTGCCAAATAAGAGACATGCAGAGACCAACACAGTGTCCTGTCCAACGTGAGCCCTAGAAACGTAGTTGTTTCCACGAATGGGAGAACTCCGGGACCGAGATGTAAGGATGGCGGAAGGAACGCTTTATATCGCCAAAAGTTGATGCAAACCGTCTTCTCTTCAGAGAACCGGAAGCCATTTGCCACGCTCCATGAGTATTGGCTGTCTAGACAACGCTGAAGGCAGCGCTCCCGGAGGCATGTTCTCTGGGCACTGCAGTAGATCACGAAGTCATAGACAAAGAGAGCCGGAGACATTAGGTGGAATCAATAAAAAGGGGCAGGCGACCGTGTAGGCCCCACCTGTGCATAGTGCGGAGGATACCTCCTCTCCAACAGGTATCATAAGCCTTCTCCAAATCGAAGAACATGGCTACCGTTTGGCGCTTTCACAAAATGTTGTTCATGATGAAGGTCACAAGGTGGTCAACAGTGGAGCGGCGGCGACGAAAGCCGCTTTGGACATTGGTAAGTAGCCGTCGAGATTCAAGAATCCAGACTAACCGAGCATTAACCATGCGCTCCATCACCTTACAGACACAGCTTGTAAGAGAAATGGGGCGGTAACTAGAAGGAAGGTGTCTATCCTTCCCGGGTTTGGGTATAGGAACAACGGCGTCATGAAAACACATGGGGACTTGACCTTCGGTCCAGACGCGATTGTAGGTACGAAGAAGGAAGCTTTTGCCCGCAGGAGAAAGGTGTGCCAGCATCTGAACGTGAATGGCATCTGGCCCCGGAGCAGAGGACCAGGACAGTGCAAGCGCACGTTCGAGTTCCCACATAGTAAAGGGGGCATTATAAGTTTCCAGATTCAGCGAGTGGAAGGAAGGTCGCCGAGCCTCTTCTGCCTCTTTCCTGGGAAGGAAGGCAGGGTGGTAATGAGCGGAGCTGGAAACCTCCACGAAAAACCGGCCGAGGGCGTTGGAGACAGCCACAGGATCATTACCTGAGGTCAGGCCAGGTACCGAGGAGTGGGCCTTAATGCCCGACAGCCGGCGCAGGCCACCCCATACGACAGAAGAGGGAGTAAAACTGTTAAAGGAGCTGGTGAAAGAGGCCCAACAAGCTTTTTTGCTGTCTTTGATGACTCTACTGCTTTGCGCTCGGAGTCGTTTGTATTCAATACAATTCGCCAACGTAGGATGGCGGCGAAAGGTGCGTAAAGCACGTCGTCGAGCACGGATAGCGTCTCTACAAGCCTCGTTCCACCAGGGGGCGGAAATGCGACTTGAAGAAGAGGTAGTACGAGGAATTGAACATTTGGCAGCATTGATGATAACAGCCGTGAGGTATTCGACCTGACTGTCACAACTGAGAAAATCGTGGTCCAGAAAGGTCGCCAGGGAGGAGTAAAGTCCCCAGTCAGCTTTCGGTATGTTCCAGCTCGAAGGACGTGGGGATGGGGTGGGGTGCAGGAGACGAACGACACAGGGGAAGTGGTCGCTCGAATAGGTGTCGGAAAGGACATACCACTCGAACCGACGGGCAGGAGTGGTAAAACAGATCGAGAGGTCCAAGTGAGAGTAGGTATGAGTAGAGTCCGAGAGGAAAGTCGGGGCGCCAGTGTTGAGGCAGACAAGATTGAGATGGTTGAAGACATCCGCCAAGAGTGAGCCTCTTTGACAGGATGCAGGAGAGCCCAAAGGGGATGATGGGCATTTAAGTCGCCAAACAATAAGAACGGCGGGGGAAGCTGAACGATCAGGTGCATCTTGTCAGCCCGACTAACAGCAGATGACGGTGGAGTGTAGGTGGTACAAACTGAAAAAGTAAAAGCAGAAGAGTAATGCGGACAGCTATTGCTTGGAGTGGGGTGGTCAATGGGATGGGATGGTAATAAACATCGTCCCAAACGAGCAACATGTCCCCACCATGAGCTGGGATACCGTCCACAGGGGTGAGGTCATACCGCTCTGAGGTATAGTGGGTAAGGGCAATACGGTCTGTCAGGCGCAACTTGGTTTCCTGGAGACCAAGGACGAGCGGACAGTGCAGGCGGAGCAGCAGTTTTAATTCCTCCCAATTAGATCGAATACCTCATGTTCGAATGTAACAATGCCATCGCTAGTCAAAAAAGAGGGGGAACGAGACGGGGGAAGAGCTGGTCACCTCGACATCCGCGGAGGGTCAGGTTTCGAGGGAACAACGCTGCAACTGGCGGGAGGCGGATCCTGGTCCATCGAGTCGTCGCCAGCTGCGGCCGCTGTCCCTGTTTGTGTAGGAGGGGCAGCATCATTTGCCAACGAGATGCCAGCTGAGCGCCAGGCAGCAGAGCATCCCAGCAAAACTGAGGACGGCCGGGAGCAGCGACTCACGGATGGAGTGTCAGACGAAACGCGCCGCGGTGGAGAGGGGGATAGAGACTTCTTCTTGGAGGCCTTCTTGGAAGTCCGAGAAGGCGCAGGGATGGTGGGCTGGACTCTAAGAAGGTCCTCACGCGCGGGGTCCGTTTTGGAACGCCGGAGCTCGGAAGCCGGGGTCCGGAACGTTTCCCCGATGGACGCCTGAGAAGAGGATCGCTTCTCAGGGGGCAGGGAGGGGAGGAGGAGGAGGAGGAGGAGGAGGAAGGGTGGCCCCTGGGGCAGAGGGGGCGGGGGCCACGGGGGAGGAGGATTTGGAAGGGAGGGATTCGGGCGGCGGAGGCAGAGACCGCAGATGGGGGGGAGGAGGCGGAGTGGGGACAGGATAGGGGTGAGGATACTGCGGAAGGAGTGGACACAACTGAGGCAAACGAAGTGGTCAACAGCATGGGATGGAGGCAGTCATACTTCTTCCTGGCCTCAGAATAAGAGAGACGATCCAAAGTTTTCATTTCTTGTATCTTCTTCTCCTTCTGATATGCGGGGCAGTCTGAGAATCTAGGCGAGTGGATGCCAGGACAATTAACGCACCGAGGTGGTGGGGTGCATGTATGTTCCTCACGAAGAGGACTCCCACAAGCGCCACAAAGGGGCTCAGCCTCACACCGTGACGACATGTGCCCAAAGCGCAAACACTGAAAACAGCGCATAGTAGGTGGGACGTAAGGTCACACGTCGCACTGGTAGCACATCACCTTTACCTTCTCTGGGAGAATGTCCCCCTCGAAGGCGAGGATAAAGGCCCCGGTGTCGATGCGATGGTCTTTGGGGCCGCGCTGGACTCGCCGGACGAAATGCACGCCTCGGCGCTCCAGGTTGGCCCTGAGCTCCTCATCAGATTGCAGCAGGAGGTCCCAATGAAAAATAACCCCCTGCGTCCTATTTAGTGCCAGATGCGGGACAATGGACACTGGGGTGTCCCCCAGGCAGTCGCACGCCTGGAGCGCCGCCGACTGTGTGGCGGAGGTGGTCTTGAGAAGAACGGACCCTGAACGCATCTTACTGAGAGCCTCTATTTCCCCGAAGATGTCCTCAATGTGCTGAACAAAGAACATGGGCTTGGAGGTGGCGAACGTCCCCCCATCGGTTCGAGAACAGACCAAATAGCGGGGGAAGTACTTCGCCCCAAGCCGGCGGGGCCTGTCCCTTCTCCCAGGGAGTGGCCAAGGGGGAAAGGGCAAGAGAACCAGAACTAGAAACAGTACCCTTCCTTTTGAAAGACTCGGCCGCAGAGCGACCTGATACGTGTTGACGTTTCACCTGCGAAACGTCCGCCCCGATACCACCCACTCCACCAGGGGCTCTCCCCATGGGCGCCACCCAGCCTCCGATCTATATGAATTTCCGAGAATACCATTCAGGCTGCACAATGGGCACATCACTTTCCAACGCTTTGCTGACTTACTGCTACGAGCACTGAAACCCACAATGTGTTTAGTTTATCTATATTATACCATTGTCTTTTCCAGAACCATAGATGATCATATTAATAGGTTAAATGTCTTGTCTAGACTAAGAAGTGCCAGTTTAAGTTTGAAAATAGAAAAATGTTCTTTTGCTGAGAGTCAAGTACAGTATCTAGGGCATATTATTAGTGATGATGGAGCAAAGCCAGACCCCCGTCTAGCTAAGAACGTAAAGGAATTTATAAGCTTTCTGGGACTCGGCAACTATTATAAGCGTTTTGTGAAGGACTATGCCACAATAGCTAAACCCTTACCCACCTGTTGAAAAAAGATGTACCCTATCAATGGACCCCCGAGTGTGAAGCTGCTGTGCGGCATATCAGAGACGTTCTGACTGGTTCCCCCTTATGATCTATCCTTATTTCGAAAAACTATTCATTCGCTCCTGTTACGTGTCAGATTTTACAGGAAAGGAAAGGAAAGACCAATTGACTACGCTTCCTGTCAGGTGAACCAGGCCGAAATTAATTACATTTTTACGGAGAAAAAGTTACTGGCATTACTGTTTGGAGTTAACTACTTGAAATACTATTTTTATGGGAGAAAGTGTACAATAGCAACATCATGCAGCACTTCAGTCGCTACTAATTTTAAAAGACGCTAGCAGCCGTCTCACCCGCTGGACCCTGAAACTGAGTAAGTATGATTACCAAGTGCAACACAAAGCTGGAAGATTGCTCTTAGTGCAAAAGTGGGAATAGCTCAAACAGGCATTGTGCTAATTGACGAATTAAAGGACTCACAGGAAAATGATGCAAAATGCTGCCAGTGATGCTCCCATTTGGATTTTCTTACAGAGAATAGAGTTCTATACCGCAAGGCCCCCCTTGGTAGACATATAGTAATACATAAGACTTGCAATACAGAATTATTGCCCAGTGCCGTAACAGAAACCAAGCTTGTCATGGTGGATGAAGAGCCACAAACACCCTCATTGCCATAAAGTACTGGTGGGACAAAAGATTGAGAGATGTGGCCAAGTATATAAAAAATTGCCTACCATGCACTCAAAGAGAACCACGCTCACGAATGAAAGTACATTTACAATCTCTTCCCGAGGCATCAAAACCCTTTCAGTTTTTAGCTTTTGATGTACTCCGGTCACTTCCTGTAAGTATGCTAGAAAGTAAATATATTCTGTCCATTATTGGTCATTTCTCCCAATATCTTATTTTGGAACCCATCACTGACATGAAACAGTAGAACGAGCTTTTGTAGATCATTTTGTCCTTCCTTTCGGAAGCCCTGAAGCCACCCTAACGGAGCAAGGAACCAATTTTATGTCCGCCTTATTTGTCCAAGTTTGCTAACTGCTGAGAATTAAAAAATGGAGAACCACCCCAGGCAAATGGCCGCATTGAACGCATCCATCGCACTGTGAAACGAATGCTTTCCTATTACATCACAGCCCACAGAGACTGACAAAGATACACTCCGTACATGGCAAGTGCATACAATAGCCGTTTCCACAAAGCCACTGAACATATCCCTTATGAGATAGTGTTTGGCCGCCCTGTGGAATCTCCCTTTGAGATCAATAAATCACCTCCAGAAATCGATCTCTCAGCCATTAGTTAGCCCGCCACCTTAAGGCCATTTGGAAGAAGGTACAAGGGAACAAGGTGACCAGGAACAGATGGAAAGAAGAAATAAAAATGCTATCCTCCCCCCGCCCCTCTCCCCTGACTTTGCTAGTGTAAAGAAAGGCACAATGAAGAATCCTGTCCGCAGCTCGTGGTCGTGCGGTAGCGTTCTCGCTTCCCACGCCCGGGTTCCCCGGTTCGATTCCCTGCGGGGTCGGATTTTCTCTGCCTCGTGATGACTGGGTGTTGTGTGATGTCCGTAGGTTAGTTAGGTTTAAGTAGTTCTAAGTTCTAGGGCATTGATGACCATACATGTGAAGTCCCATAGTGCTCAGAGCCATTTGAACCATTATTTTGAAGAATCCTACCTCCCCCTCCCCCTGTATGAAGGATCATATTCAATCATTTGGCTTGCTGCCCCTTTTAATGCTGAATTACAACAACCCAACTGCAAAGTGATCGTCCAGTTTGATAGGCTAAAACCCTATTCAGGAACTATGCCTCTCCCACCGCCTTCTGAGACAAGCGCCGGATCTTCAGCAGGTTCTGCTCTCCCTGTGAAACGGAGAAAACTCAAAGTTCCATCACGCCCAGATCGCCCTACATACGCTCTGAGATCTGAACACCGATATGCTCTTAGATCGAAGGACTAACACTAAAGGGCTGCTTTGTACTTAGATTCCCAGTTACATCAGCCAAAAGAGAAAGTAAAAAGTCTTAAGCAACCACCTTATTACTTTCCTTTGAAAATGAACATTCTACCCATACAATATGTATTTTATGCTCCCGTGCTATGATAACTAAAAGGTCGCCCTAGACTTCCTCTCTGAAGATGTTATCGGAGATTTTCCTGCCCACCCTATTCTTCAATGTTGGCCTAGCCTAGTTAATCCGTAGTTTAACCAGTATTTTATTTACGTTATTTTTATTATATTTATTTGTTGTGACATCCCTAGCGCTCTGACAGCAGCTCTATTTTCAGTACCAATACAGTTAATTCTGAATAAGAGCATTGTATGAAGAAATGATTGCATTCCGTCTCTACCTTTTTATTCTAAAGACTTTTTTCCCAGAAATGGCACCATGTTTCATTAATTTTCCCGTTTGAACACCTTGAGTTATAATTGATTACACGCAGTACTGAGAAATTTGCTCCTAACGCAGATACATGACCTATTGCGTTGGCACCTGAAGATATGTTAGGTAACTCAACGATTATTCCCGTACCGCGGCCGCATGGCCTGCACATACAGCAGTGACACTAAACTTCCCCTACGTCCCTCACAGACGCCTGTTCCTTTTCAGGGTAACTCTGAAGGTAAGTTTGGCTGCTCGGCGGTACTAATAAGTCGTTAACGCGTGCACCCCACCTGTCAGAATCAGCTGGACCTGTCAATGAGGAGTCGCATGTGTGGCGGCCATAATGCGAGGGGTGGAGACACTTCAAACACCTGATACTACTGCTATTTCCCTGCCCCTCTCCAACCCATGCCATCCAGCTGGTATGCGAGATGTCGCTGCTGATTCCCCCTCCATCTTCCCCTCTCTCCACGCGCCGACCGCGCACCTGCCTCCCGCTGTTACAGGGACCTTACGCATATTAAAACGAACTATCTTAGCCATCAACCAATGAATAGCACGTTATGACAAAACAGTACCATATTCTTACGTAACACTTGCTGCAAACACGATTTCTTCCTTCCTTCTGTCTCAATATACAGGTAACTTCAACAACTTGAGATAGCACCCGTACATTTATTTGCACACCTAAAGCCCTTAACATAACCGCTGACCAGACTATAACTCCAGGGGAAGTTTGAAAGCAAGCAACCTCCAGCTGATGGAACGCAAAGCGGAAAAACGTCGCAATACCGAAGCGCACCATTATAGGGTGACTTCCCGTGCACTGCCATTTAGTTTGGTGGCGCTCTGCATTTCTGACCCTCCTTCGAAGTATAGTACCACCTTCCGTCTAGTCTGACGCATCCTAAGAACAGACTACCTGCACCTTTTTCAATTCCGTAAATGGCTTCACCATTATGTGCCCATCACAGCCTACTCAACTCATATCGATTCATTCGAGAAAGGAGTTAGAATACTATTCTCAACTCTAATATTACTAATTTACGTGAAATGCATTCTGTAAATGATTAATTCAAATGGCTCAAGGAGTCGTTCACTCAGGACACACAGGCGCGCTGCACAGCTGTTCCGCACAGCTGCTCCACAATCTCAGCATTAACTTGAAACCTACCTCCATTGCACCACATCCACCTGTGTCTCACGCCAGTTTTATAACACTACCTGCTTCACCATGCACCGGGTTTGATAAATGGTTATACAACTCAGTTTTGGCGGCACCCAAAAACTCTTACCATACATGCATCTCAGCCACAGCTAAAAAAATTAATACCTGTAAGTCCGTTCTGTCACTACAACATGATACACCACTGGAACACTAAAATAAGTACAACCCTCCAGTAAACGGTGTCTACCTCCTCTTCCCCACACAGATATTTACCTGAGGCTCAGTATTATGTGCATGTAATTTTTTTCCTTCTTTTATACGTAATTCTATAGCTCTCAATAGAATGGTAAGACAGAGATTTAGGAACCAGGTTTTAAATTGTAAGACATTTCCAGGGGCAGATGTGGACTCTGACCACAATCTATTGGTTATGACCTGTAGATTAAAACTGAAGAAACTGCAAAAAGGTGGGAATTTAAGGAGATGGGACCTGGATAAACTAAAAGAACCAGAGGTTGTACAGAGATTCAGGGAGAGCATAAGGGAGCAATTGACAGGAATGGGGGAAATAAATACAGTAGAAGAAGAATGGGTAGCTTTGAGGGATGAAGTAGTGAAGGCAGCAGAGGATCAAGTAGGTAAAAAGACGAGGGCTAGTAGAAATCCTTGGGTAACAGAAGAAATATTGAATTTAATTGATGAAAGGAGAAAATATAAAAATGCAGTAAGTGAAACAGGCAAAAAGGAATACAAACGTCTCAAAAATGAGATCGTCAGGAAGTGCAAAATGGCTAAGCAGGGATGGCTAGAGGACAAATGTAAGGATGTAGAGGCCTATCTCACTAGGGGTAAGATAGATACCGCCTACAGGAAAATTAAAGAGACCTTTGGAGATAAGAGAACGACTTGTATGAATATCAAGAGCTCAGATGGAAACCCAGTTCTAAGCAAAGAAGGGAAAGCAGAAAGGTGGAAGGAGTATATAGAGGGTCTATACAAGGGCGATGTACTTGAGGACAATATTATGGAAATGGAAGAGGATGTAGATGAAGATGAAATGGGAGGTATGATACTGCGTGAAGAGTTTGACAGAGCACTGAAAGACCTGAGTCGAAACAAGGCCCCCGGAGTAGACAATATTCCATTGGAACTACTGACGGCCGTGGGAGAGCCAGTCCTGACAAAACTCTACCATCTGGTGAGCAAGATGTATGAAACAGGCGAAATACCCTCAGGCTTCAAGAAGAATATAATAATTCCAATCCCAAATAAAGCAGGTGTTGACAGATGTGAAAATTACCGAACTATCAGCTTAATAAGTCACAGCTGCAAAATACTAACACGAATTCTTTACAGACGAATGGAAAAACTAGTAGAAGCCAACCTCGGGGAAGATCAGTTTGGATTCCGTAGAAACACTGGAACACGTGAGGCAATACTGACCTTACGACTTATCTTAGAAGAAAGATTAAGGAAAGGCAAACCTACGTTTCTAGCATTTGTAGACTTGGAGAAAGCTTTTGACAATGTTGACTGGAATACTCTCTTTCAAATTCTAAAGGTGGCAGGGGTAAAATACAGGGAGCGAAAAGCTATTTACAATTTGTACAGAAACCAGATGGCAGTTATAAGAGTCGAGGGACATGAAAGGGAAGCAGTGGTTGGGAAGGGAGTAAGACAGGTTTGTAGCCTCTCCCCGATGTTGTTCAATCTGTATATTGAGCAAGCAGTAAAGGAAACAAAAGAAAAATTCGGAGTAGGTATTAAAATTCATGGAGAAGAAATAAAAACTTTGAGATTCGCCGATGACATTGTAATTCTGTCAGAGACGGCAAAGGACTTGGAAGAGCAGGTGAATGGAATGGACAGTGTCTTGAAAGGAGGATATAAGATGAACATCAACAAAAGCAAAACAAGGATAATGGAATGTAGTCTAATTAAATCAGGTGATGCTGAGGGAATTAGATTAGGAAATGAGGCACTTAAAGTAGTAAAGGAGTTTTGCTATTTGGGGAGCCAAATAACTGATGATGGTCGAAGTAGAGAGGATATGAAATGTAGGCTGGCAATGGCAAGGAAAGCGTTTCTGAAGAAGAGAAATTTGTTAACATCCAGTATTGATTTAAGTGTCAGGAAGTCATTTCTGAAAGTATTCGTATGGAGTGTAGCCATGTATGGAAGTGAAACATGGACGATAAATAGTTTGGATAAGAAGAGAATAGAAGATTTCGAAATGTGGTGCTACAGAAGAATGCTGAAGATTAGATGGGTAGATCACATAACTAATGAGGAAGTATTGAATAGGATTGGGGAGAAGAGAAGTTTGTGGCACAACTTGACCAGAAGAAGGGATCGGTTTGGTAGGACATGTTCTGAGGCATCAAGGGATCGCCAATTTAGTATTGGAGGGCAGCGTGGAGGGTAAAAATCGTAGAGGGAGACCAAGAGATGAATACACTAAGCAGATTCAGAAGGATGTAGGTTGCAGTAGGTACTGGGAGATGAAAAAGCTTGCACAGGATAGAGTAGCATGGAGAGCTGCATCAAACCAGTCTCAGGACTGAATACCACAACAACAACAACAACAACAACAACAACATAGCTCTCAATTCGTTCCAGCAATCAATCATTCATGATTGAAAACACAGTCATAGCTCAGTCACTCAAAATGACTGAAATCAGGCGATGATTCTTCTCTGCAGGCTCGTGCTTTGCGGCAGTCTGCTAATCTGTACAAATAAAATGCCTCGTAATTTTGGGAGCGTTGTATAATCAGTCGGGAAACCTCATATCAAGCGGATATTTGGCTTTGATGAAGTTTAACCTTCCGAAGAAGTAATGGAGCTCTTGGATTATTAAATGCAGATTCGTATCCAGTCTTTCGGAAGTTCCCTTCTGATTAACAACTACGCAATATCGATAAATATCATTAATTCTCAAATTTCCAATACACACCTTTTATTTGAAAGAGCAATCTATATATATTTCCTTTTTAATCGTACAGTTTCGTCTCAGTTTTCTGTCATAAATCTCAATAATAAAATTACAGTTCTTCCAAACCAAGCTCAGGCTAATCGGCACGAAGACAATCTCGGAAGCTCCCTTTCTTTTTTCTAACAACCACCAGAGAGAGTACTACAAAGAATACTTATGCGCTCATGGCATAGCTATTGTATGAGCTACTTTTCGCATGGATTCTGCGAGTATGAAGATAGAAAATTAGTAAACGTCATTCAAGGGTAGAATTGTATCTGAATAATTCATCAAATATAAGGAGATATTACATGCATTTTGTATGATTAGAAGTGTTGAGCGATGTCCGTCCCACTATGCGTTTCCAGTTGTTAGGTGATTAATAATTGATACCCAGTAACTTGCATTTTTCTCCTCTTATGGTTTTATGTTAGGTGTAAGCATTTCATCATCATTTTGCTGCGGAGCAAAGCTCTTGCTATACCATGTATGTTGTTTCATGCATGCATTTTTATAATTTATCCCATTTGTTTTTTATAATATGCACTGATATTTTATATTTATGACACCAGCATGTAAAGGCCCACCACATCCCTGGATTTTATATATGTTGCACTACAACATCACTCCCACCACATAAGATCCCCTTTAGCTGTGATACACGACTATGAGTTAGGAATTCCGGAATCTTATTATGCGCCATGTTCGTGCCCAGAGCCAGACTGGTATGTTTAGGGAGAAAAAGGCAAAGCACCCTAGTTATCTAAGATACTCAATGGAGAAGAGTCGAATTTGGCCCTGAAGTTGAGAGGAAGTGCGTTACCCTCTCGCTGTAGAGCGGTAAGAGAGAGGGGTATTGTGGCAGGATAAAACCAAAGAAGTTACACCCAAGTAAGTGATGAATTGTAGTTCGTACCCCATGCTCGTTTTGCACATTTAAGTGTTCACTCAGACGAACACAAGTTTCGTTATTGTTCACCCTACTTCTTATGAAGTAATTTGGTGAAGAAGTTAAGAAATTATGAGCGAGCACGGAAATCGACACCGCTACCATTTGAATACAGTGCCCCGCCGTGTGTTTAGGGAGGGAGAGACCCATTTGCTTATTCCAACATGTACACCTATGACATAAGATTGAAGCACCCGCTGAAATAAGCACTAAATTGTTGATCAGTACCCATGATGTGAGATTACCAACCAATGGCTGTAATGCCTTATCGTGTTGGAAATATAGATAGCAAGAGACTTCCACTCAAACGAATAAAGGTTCTACTGCGCAGCGTCAAAGCAGTTTGCGGCCCCTTTCTTTCATAGCTCACCTTGCTACTTCAGGAATTTTGGGAATTTTGTAGTAGTTAACCCCCTGAGGTGTAATCGCCCCTATGGAGACAGAGCACAGTTCCTGCATTGCACTGAGTTACTACCATTGCTCTGAGTCGCTCCTATATTCGTTCCAACCTCAACCATTACTTAGTACCTTCCTCCTCCAGGGCCGTGTGCCTTACACAATGCGGTTAGCACCCACAGAGTACCCAGCTTATCGGTTTATTCTTTCGAAATGGTTCAAATGGCTCGGAGCACTATGGGACTCAACATCTTAGGTCATCAGTCCCCTTGAACTTAGAACTACTTAAACCTAACTAACCTAAGGACATCACACACATCCATGCCCGAGGCAGGATTCGAACCTGCGACCGTATCAGTCCCGCGGTTCCGGACTGCAGCGCCAGAACCACACGGCCACCGCGGCCGGCGTTTATTCTTTCAGTTTTCGTTGGTTGCCTACATATCCCTTTCATCTATACTTCATTGACACATCAGGAGAAGGCTCGCCTTGGTCTGCACCCTGGTCAGTAGCCAATGCTACTCAGACATTTTGTCCCCCCCCCCCCCCCAGAGGGAGGGGGAAGAGAAACACTGCGAGGAGTGCGTATATCACGGCTGAATCATTCTTATTCTGAAACCTGTTACGTGAACTTGTTCCTCATTTTTCACAATTCCTTGTTCCTTAACGTGAAGCACCCTTCAGGTTCGCCGCTGGTGGGCCGCTCGGCATAAATGGCCAATATGTCAGGCTACCCTAGTGTCAATCGAGGACAGCTGTCCACGAGTATACCCAGGAAAACTTAACCATGATTTTTCTTCCCATTGGTCAAAACCCTTTTTCTCCTAAACGACATCACCCTTTACTAAAGCTTCCCATTCATCAAATCACTTACGAAACCACTAAGTACCGCGAATTCCACCTACACATCGAGTGCAGGCATTGATTAATGCAACCCCACATTTTAGCATTCATGCTAATCAGGATGACGAGTAAGCCTCTTTTCAGCACGACCATACACCCTCCTTCCCTCCATACTCCCTTGCTACTAACTTATAACACTGTCGTTCTTTGGAATCACCAGTTGAAACTGCCCAGTGACATAGTGCACACGTGTCTTATCTATCGGCTTTTCACCCATCACTACAACCTCAGGTAATTACTTATTACTTCTTCATCCACTTTAATACTTCCCTTTCGTAACGTAACTCCCAGCTGGATGTAACAAGATTAATTCGTTGCTGTAGGCAACTATTTTATACACTGTACCCCACCCAGTAACAGCCACTTTTGTATGTTACAAATACTTTCGAGCAACCCAGCCCTACAATGTGCTACTCAACGGTAGCAGCGAACAGTTTAATGACTGATACCACTACCCCTACCGAGGTGTTGGCACACTTTTCTTATGCTCATAACGTGCGACTTCCCCTCTCCTGTGGTATTTTACCAGAGCAACCGATGGTACTGCTTTCAGCTGACAGTTGGCCATTTCCCCGAAATCACATTCCCAGCTGGTCCAGTCTTTAACTGACCTGGTAAACAAAGATTCATGGCAGATTTCCCTAGACTGTGCCACCACATACATCACGGATTGACACCACCACCAATATCTTACTCGTACAGTTACTCTTAGTTCTGTATGGAACCCTCTAGTACTTATCCTAATGGGTTTATTGTATGGGCAGCCTTTAAAATAGGACTTTTTGCTTGACTTTGGTCTCCCCTTACTGCTGTTCCTGAACACCAACTTTCTGGGGAATATCAAGTTTCATTTTTGTAATCTGGTCTGAGTGCCATGTGGATAGAAAATAAATATTAAATAAGTAAAATACCCCCAAAAGGAAAGGCATAGCCCTCCTTTAGGTGTAAGGAACAAAGTATGCATGTGAAGTGATTCGAAAGTGTCAACCGCCTTACCGTCCTCCCTTTGTGATCTGTGCATCGCCCTTCCGAAACCCCCCACTAATATGCTCGAGCCTAAGTTGCAGTGCACCGCAGCATGCCGCTGCCCGCTGCAGCCAGCTACAACTGCCACTGCCACTGCCACTGCCACTGCCAACAGCAGATCGCCGCACCTTGTGCCACTATTTGCAGTGCCCCACACCACTGCCGTACCGTCCGCAATCATCCAAATTTTGTCACACAATATTCTATCACCAAACTATTGCTATTGTTATTGTTATTCTTTCAATGCAAATTTAAAAAGATATAAATTTACTGACAAAATTATATATGGCCATCCTTCACAGGAGCCCCATAGTAACTCAATTTGTGTCCCCCGTCTCCACCCCCCCCCCCCCAATGCTCACTCCTGCAGAGGTGAGAAGGGAGTACAGTGTGGCCAATACTGAATGGATTGAATAGTATAAAATTTCATTTCTAGTTTTCACTTTATGTCAGTCAGTGGCTTCTGCCTGGCGACTAGTTGCAGAAGATCAGTCACGTTTGAAAACTGGACAGAACCACTTTGAAACTCACATGTAGAACCATCAGCAGTTAAACTCATCTGTTACTGACGAGGTAACACTACCAAACTGCGTGTCTACGATTTGGCCAACCAATAGGGAGGTTTGGAGGTAGTTGTGGGGGGGAGGGGGGGGGTTTGAACCGCAGCCAGCAGCTGGGAATGGACACGCCATTCACTCTTCTGCTAGCAGCTTCCATCCCGACCAGACGTCCTCCTCTCCTACTCTCTTGGGCGACAGCCCTTCAGTTTTGGCAGCTTCTCTAGGCCTGCCTTTCTTTACTACATTAAACAACAATGTTCTTATAAAAATGAGTAAGTCCTTCACCTCAATGGGTTCCTACTGCCTTTCCTTCCTCGCCAATCCTGACATTAACAATTACATCGATTTCACGGACCAATAGGATGATGTGAATTAAAAGAACTACCCCATACATGTGAAAAATAACGATTTAATTAATTTGCATTAATTTTTCATATCTATTTGGTGTCAGCTGTACAATACTTAAGTGGGGGGGGGGGGGGGGGAGGAGTAGATGACATGGAGCAGAACAGCAGGGTAAGTGCATAACACTAGGTTAAGTTGCATAATAGGGGGTGGGTGACTAAGTGTGTCAGAAACGGCTTTCAAAAGTATGTGAAATTAGAAAAGTACCAGAAAATGGTGGGAGGACATAATTACTTAATTTGGCATCAAAGGCGGTAAAATAGTTTAAGAAAATGGGGGTGTCATGGAAAACCACTTAAAAGAACACTAGGTTAAGTGAAACTAGTGTCCATCATATCCAGTGCAGGCTGAGTCCATTTCCAGCCATTTCCTAGGAAAAGGTGGTGGTCGGATGACTTAGGTTAGTGGAGGTAGCCCAAGTGCCCTTTCTTTAAGGCCATTTTCTTAGATTAGTGGAAGTAGCCATGGTATGTTGCATGGTCCTGATGAAACTTTAACTTCCAGCCATTTTCTGGAGAGGAGGTGGGAGAGGAGGTGGTTTACCAGTGGGTGAGGTAATTAATTGATCAGTTTAATTTAGTCAATCGAATTGATAACAGTGAGAGGAGCTATTCCAATAACTCAGACCTGAAAGTGTGCCTGTAGTAGTTGGGGGGGGGGACGAGGGGCTAAGAGAGGGGAGGTGGTGGTGGGACAGTAAGGTAACTGCCTATCAATGAAAAGGAAATGCGGGTGACATGGAGAAGCACTTAGCAGAACAATATGTTAAGGACCTGTCAAAGGAGAACAATAGGTTTGCCTATGACTGCATACCTGCCCCTGATGTAGGCAACCTGCACTAACAATGCACCAGCACCGCCTTGCCCCTACTCATGGAGTTTGATACCTTCGTAATAGTGCTAAACTACTCATGTGTGCTCTCCTCGTTTATGTTATAATTGCTGATATAGTAAAAAGGGGAATGTAACACAACCAGCATTTGACAAAGGTTTGTTCCTTTCAAAAACACAGTACTGTTAAACAATCTTGTTTGTTGTAATCAATCACCATGCCATGACTTTAGTTTATTGTTTCCCCAAAATGGCGATTCAAGGATCTTTTATTATGCATGTAAGTTAGGAAAGTCATGCAGTACACAACTGTAATTATCTTTTTAAATTTTTTTGTTTGAGTCTCGATCTTCGTCACATTCTGGCCATAATCGGGCATGAAAGACAATTTAAACCTTGCCTTCCACAATTGTAATAAAGAACCGTACTTTAAGTGTTCCATTTATATTTCATCCATCGTAGTATACTGCACATAGACTCATAACGTTACATCTCATATCTCTGTGGGACATTTCAAAAATGATTAGTTGTTGCAGGTGTGAAATGCACAGCTCAATACTGCTGATGGGCCAAATGTGATCGAAATGGCAGTCACAACTGATAACAGCTGTGTATTTTCGTTGCTATGTTTTATGAAGGATGTCCTGCACGAAACAGTCTTATAATGACAAAAATCATTTAAACTTCTGTTTCCTACAATGAGACAGGTCTGACAATAGGCTTTATAAGTTTCGAGGTGATTTTAGAAAGACTTCAGTTCCTGGGTTCATGCCCTTACTATATTACAGAACTAATCAGTATTTCCTGAGTTAATGCAAGTGTTTTATCTACATTGAAAATCTAATTAATGAATGGGGTAGCAGCTACTTTATGTGTAGTATTCATGTCTAGAGGAGAAGGTGTCTCTGGTGCAGACAAGTAAACTTGAGTTGATATGCTGCAACCAGAAGCCCAGCCATTCCGCATACTCCAGTGGTTTCTGCTCTTTTTACTAGCGATATGGTGGTGATAGCCACTGAAAGCGTGATGGCCCCATTGTGTAGAAGGGCGAGAATGTGGATGGTGTAGCCAAAGCCGGTTGTAATTTATTAAAACTAAGACACACAGCTGATGGTGATTTTGTTGTCAAAGAGTGTGTTTTGATATTTTTGATATTTGATACTTGAATGTATCACCTAAAACCCCTAAGCTTCTATAGTGTAAATGATCGGTGTTAGTAGTTCAGTCCCTGTTGTACACAAACATTATTTTGAACTGACTCCGAGTACAAATTAACATTCACACATTTACTAGGCTAAATTTGGTATTTATGTTGTTATTGTAATAGTGCAAGAGACACTTCGATTTTTTTGGTTATGAGGTTAGTGTTGCAACTGTTTGGAAACATCTGTGACTTTGGCCTCAGTACTATATCACCGCACGCCATATTGGTCACATCATAACATCCTTTATGCACTTATCTCTGATTCCCCTATGAAAAAAGGAGATGCAGTTTTACACATCAGGTTTTCATCAAAAACTTTCTTAATGTCAACAAACTCTAGTACTTTAAGTTTCTTGTATAATACGAGGAAGAGTGAAGAATGATCC
Source organism: Schistocerca piceifrons (assembly GCF_021461385.2). Taxonomy (NCBI): domain Eukaryota; kingdom Metazoa; phylum Arthropoda; class Insecta; order Orthoptera; family Acrididae; genus Schistocerca; species Schistocerca piceifrons. Next base: position 453,724,274 of record NC_060140.1, on the reverse strand, counting down.
ACACTTTCATCACCATACATCTTTAAAATTTCCACATTGGCATACACGCATACACGCATACACGCATACACGCACACACGCACACACGCATACACTTGGTATAGCTGTTGTCATGTATATGCCATTCGCCGACGAACAATTGTTATATTCTGTCAGTGACCGCGTAAACGTATCCATTCTGCTAGTGCTTTGCACATAGGAAGGATCACGAGCTGTGCTTCGATTTATTTTGTCAGAAGAAATCAAAGCAGCTGAAATTTCTACAAGATAGTGGGACTGTCGCATCACTTTAATTTGCTTATATGTGGTCGATATGTCTGGAAGAGGCCAGACGAGTGTGACAACACGTTGGGACAGAACGCCCGTCGACGCCCAGTACATGATTCAGAAAGCGTCCAATGTTCAAGTGTTAACGGATTTCGTGTCTGTTTTCGTGCAGTAGCGCTAAGACGATATTATCGCTGCTTAATAGACACTGCGATTACAGTGAAACCTATGTAATTTCATTATCTATGTAATGTTAAATGAACCGGACTGACAACTTTTCGTTCTGTGTCTTCCTGATCAGCCATTGTACGGTACGGTCGCAGTTAGAGATTATGTTATTTGCGCTCATTTTGCGTGATCATAATTATCATTGTGTTTGTAATTGAGAATAACCATACCTTCCTTCCTCAGCTTTTTTTTCATGAATTTGGAAAGTAAATGTGGCTTACTTTGTGGGTGGATGTCTGCGAATGATCGCGTACTAACGGCACCAGTCAGTAATATTTGGTTTGTTTTCGAAATATAACTTCCATATAAAATTTCACTTTTAATAGAACGAAATCCAATAGCTTTTAGGCGTAAGCCACGTCCCAAAATTATACTCGCCAACAGACAGTCCCGGTAGAGGAACCTAGCTAAAAAATATGGTGGTAATTAAATTCCAGAATTTCAGTATTTAATTTCAAAAAGATAAAAGGAAAAACCGCCTCTGTAAGCTGAAGCAATTGTTTTAGTGGGTACGCGGTTACCATTGATAATGTAGCGCCTTCTGTGGGCATCAATCACGGTTTGCCTATGAAATCATACACAAACTTAGTTTCTGTGCGATGTGTACCAAGATAGCTCACTAAAGAACTAGAGGTCAAACGTGTAGACATCTGCCAACCCTTACTTGACCATTCTAAAATGGAAGACGACTGGTGACGAAATGCGGTTTCACCGTTGAGCCAAAAACGTAGCCTTTAAGTATGGAGAGAAGGCCACAAATCAAGTCAAAATATTCTTCAGTGGAAAAAGGTTATGTTAACCACTCTCTGGGGTGAAAATAGGCCTCTACTGGAAGAGTAAATGACAAAGAGAACAACCTCCAACAAAGTGTCTTACAGTGAATCGTTGTAAAACAACGTGAAACTAGCACCAAACGGCGATGTCTGTTGCCAAAACAATGCGTTAATGTTGCATGACGTACCAAAAATCGGTGCAAAACGGTGTCACAATGATGAATACAGCCACTTTCGTCTGTAAGGATATTAAGCTTGACAGAATGGGATGTTATTAAGCATCAAATTTTAGTGATTCGATATTTAAAAAAGCAGCAGTGCTGTGATTTAAAACTTCCCCTCATTGCTCATATTTAATCAAATTATGTGGAAGTAATGAGAAGTTACAGCATATGTTAATTATAAACTTAAAGTATACTTCTAAGAACTAATGAATTATTATTACATGCAGTAACTCAATTACAGCAAAGTAACATGACTAATGCTGTGAGGCCTTTTTTTTTCGGCATATTTCTGGATGACATCAATGAAAGTTTCTGTGGGTTTCTTGTCCCCTTGTGTTGGCCCCTTCATACAAGCTTGAAGCTTATCCTGACCTATCCTTAGTCTTGTCATCACCCTGCTCGTTGTGCTGTATAACCTTTCAACAGTAAATGTGGAAACTGCAATGCGCACCACATTTTTATGGAACGTCCGTATTGCTTCATAGCGGAACTTTCCCCTTAAGATAAAGGAAAGCAATGTCAGCAGGCGAATATTCTGATTTATGACGAGCAACAAACTTATAAACGTTGACGCTGTTATTGCGAACTTGAGTTCTCTTAAGTCCTAACATCAGAAACAGTTCTTTAAAATCACGAAGTTCTCGAAATGTTCTGAAACTTTAAAGGTATTCCCTTAGTTTTATCACTTTCACCGTCCTGTCATTGAACCATTGGTCAGTTTCATTAATTATACATTTTATTAAATTCCTTGTCGTTTTCATTGTTTCTTGGCCTCTAGCACACTTAATTTCTGTTGCGTCCACCTACAGATTCTTTTAAATTTTATTTAGTGTTTCACTTTACTCGCCGTTTTCATTGCAATCCATGTATCGTAAATGCTCCAGAGTTCCTGAAACAAGTACACCGAGTTGAAAACTTTAGTCATTGGTTCATCAAACTTTACTTAAGTTCGAGATGGCATGCAGTGAATGTGTGGCACCTCGTGCAGTCTTTACTGTAGTAACCGAGCGCCGGCCGCAGTATTAGAAACAGTAAAATTAGAGCACCATCTACAGACTATCTGCCTAAGTTCCCATAAATGTTTCGTTTCTAGTTCACTATCAGTTGCTGTAAATACAAATTCAGGTTTAGAATTCTTCGATTGAACCAGACAAAAACTTTCCTTCGCTTGTGAAGACCGATACGACGTACCAAAACCAGCTAGGACAAGCTGTTCACTTAAGTTACAACCACTTATAGGTTCGTCTGCCTTCAGGAAAAGCATTTACCACGGAGAACCGCTCCATCTTCACTATTAAAACATATCCAGTGCAATTTAATAATTCTGAAACATTTTATTTGCTAACACATGTTGATCTTCCACTCTGAAATTTTACCACTTCAAGAACCATGAGTTTTTAGCACTATCCTCAGCATTAGAGGTTTATATTTGGTTTGAGGGTCATTTCTTCTTTACTAAGGTAATACGCACTTCCAATTAAAGAAGACAGTGCGTCTCGATTTAATACCGTTTCAGTTTCATTTTGTTTAATTACCTGCACGTGAATTAAAGCGTTTAATCCCTGTTAACATACTGTTTTCAGCTGCTACGCTTTTGCATGTTTTCTGACTCGCGTACTTTCGTATTTTTCCTGTGCTTCCATTACCTTTCCTAAATTTAGTGAAAAGAACAGAAATAAACAACTAATGATTATCTGATGTCATTTATTAAATGCATTTCTCACAAATTGCAAAAAGGTCGATCATCATTGCTGTCACAGTATAAAAAATTTTACCTAAACCCTCATTTTTATTGTTACTTGATCTCGAATTAAACACTTACGATGACGACTCAAGGATGGGCCAGAAATAGTTTTATATTCGAAGATTGATGAAGAGTAACTGAAGATACATAAAGCAGTTCATCACATTCACAAGCATATCTATCAATAGCCTTACACTCATCTGTCTTCTGCAATACGCTGTCTTTCATATTAACAGAATCTTCTGTCAGGTCTTGGTAGAACATTATAATAAATGAAAACGCATCAGTTTGCTCTTGTTCTACAATGTTACCTTTATTGTGCTAACCTGTTTTCGTCCTACAAGGCCATCTTCGCACATACTGAGTATCGTCACCAAAGAAGTTACATGGTTTGCAAACATTGGAAGAGAAGTAACACATCTACACTGGAGCAGAAACATACAGTAATTAATATTGACAGTGTAGTGGTAATGCAATGGAAAGTATAAAATTGAACATTAAATAAATAATGGAGTAGACAGGAAAAACTTTAATAAAAATAGGAACAGCATGCCTACATAAGTTTCTATTAATGAACAAAACTAATGTAATAAAATGATGTTAGTACTTTACAAGGCTACATCAGGAGGTATAAGACTTTGAGAGTGATAAACCAATTAAAAGAAGAAACAATTAAAAGAAGAAACAATTAAAAGAAGAAACAATTAAAAGAAGAAACAATTAAAAGAAGAAACAATTAAAAGAAGAAACAATTAAAAGAAGAAACAATTAAAAGAAGAAACAATTAAAAGAAGAAACAATTAAAAGAAGAAACAATTAAAAGAAGAAACAATTAAAAGAAGAAACAATTAAAAGAAGAAACAATTAAAAGAAGAAACAATTAAAAGAAGAAACAATTAAAAGAAGAAACAATTAAAAGAAGAAACAATTAAAAGAAGAAACAATTAAAAGAAGAAACAATTAAAAGAAGAAACAATTAAAAGAAGAAACAATTAAAAGAAGAAACAATTAAAAGAAGAAACAATTAAAAGAAGAAACAATTAAAAGAAGAAACAATTAAAAGAAGAAACAATTAAAAGAAGAAACAATTAAAAGAAGAAACAATTAAAAGAAGAAACAATTAAAAGAAGAAACAATTAAAAGAAGAAACAATTAAAAGAAGAAACAATTAAAAGAAGAAACAATTAAAAGAAGAAACAATTAAAAGAAGAAACAATTAAAAGAAGAAACAATTAAAAGAAGAAACAATTAAAAGAAGAAACAATTAAAAGAAGAAACAATTAAAAGAAGAAACAATTAAAAGAAGAAACAATTAAAAGAAGAAACAATTAAAAGAAGAAACAATTAAAAGAAGAAACAATTAAAAGAAGAAACAATTAAAAGAAGAAACAATTAAAAGAAGAAACAATTAAAAGAAGAAACAATTAAAAGAAGAAACAATTAAAAGAAGAAACAATTAAAAGAAGAAACAATTAAAAGAAGAAACAATTAAAAGAAGAAACAAAAGAAGAAACAAAAGAAGAAACAAAAGAAGAAACAAAAGAAGAAACAAAAGAAGAAACAAAAGAAGAAACAAAAGAAGAAACAAAAGAAGAAACAAAAGAAGAAACAAAAGAAGAAACAAAAGAAGAAACAAAAGAAGAAACAAAAGAAGAAACAAAAGAAGAAACAAAAGAAGAAACAAAAGAAGAAACAATTATCAATGTAACTGCGGAATACTTAACTTAAGCAATATCAATAAGAAACAGAAATAAATGCAGGAAAATGGAGGCGTTTGAGGGAACATACATTAAATGCAATCTTAGAGAGTATGGTGGTACTGCATTTTAACATTAACATAACATTGAAGAATGGCTATGTATCAGTTTGCGTTCACTAATTGACAAGTAAAATATGAACAGTATTTGATGAGACAAGAGCTGTTAAACATGGACAGCAATACAATTACCAGTTAAAAGAAAGCATTAACTATTGAACCTACAGCCTACATTGAATACGTAGACAACTTCGATAAAACTAAACAACTTAATGAATCCAGGAAAATGGGAATATGGAGGAACACACGGAGTGGAAGGTGATGAACAGAGATGATTATATGTAGTTTATGAGAGGGGAAGTATTGAGCTGTTTCTGGTCATTTAGGGTTAGATTTGGACTGTGACCAAGATGTTTGTTAATTGCCAAGGCTTCCAGCAGGTTCAGTTTATGGCCTTTGTTTGCTATGTGAAGTACATGGGACCGTGGCTGGTAGTTGTGACGCTCACTCAGTACATGCTCAGCAAATGCCGAGTCAGAATTCCGCAACCTCAAGCTGCATTCATGTTCAGCCAGCCTAGTTTCTATGTGTGTGCCTGATTGACCAATGTAAAATATGTAATAATCGGAAGAAGTGATTTTGTATACCCCACTGTTGTGTAATAACTTGGCTATTGAAAACACACTGGACTATCGTGACCTTAACATAGTTGTAAGGCCTGTACTTGTATGCTTTCAGTGCTTTGGCTACAATCAATGATACCTCACCTAGGAATGGTAGTGCACAACATTTCTTGCTGACAGTGGATGGGGTAGCAGGTGGGGCATCTAAGAGGGCTACAATTTTATGTTTTTGTTTCCTGTGCAAGATGTGGCCGATAAGAGCTTTATTATAATTATTGGCTGTGGCAATAAATTTACTTGTATCAAATTCAGCTTAAAAATCATCTCTGGACATGGTGATAGATGTAATATGGTGCATCATTGAGTGGAAAGCTGCATGGTTGTGAATTATGGGGTGTTCTGAGCAAGAAGGTATTACTGTCTGTAGTTGTGGTTTTTCTATAGATCTTGAAATGTGTGTGTATACTGATAATGGTCAGATCTAAAAATTGTATGGATTTGTCAATCTCCATTGTGGACTGAAATTTATGTTGACTGTTTAGGTTTTTCAGAAATGTGTTCAGTTATCTTTTAGTACCAGTCCACATACTCATGACATTATCAATATATCTAAACCAATATTTGATACAGCAGCATTTTCAGTAGTTGCAGGGGTAACAGTCGATGATTGATCTGGCCTTTTAACACTAACCAAAACGGCCTTCCTGTGCAGGTACTGCGAACGGCTGAAAGAGGAAACGACAGCCGAATTTTTCCCAAGGGAATGCAGCTTTACTGTATGGTTAAATGATGGCGTCCTGTTGGGTAAAATATTCCGGAGGTAAAATAGTCCCCCATTCAGATCTCCAGGTGAGGCCTACTCAAGAGGACTTTATCAGGAGAAAAATCTGGCGTTCTATGGATCAGAGCGTAGAATGTCAGATCCCTTAATCGGGCAGGTAGGTTAGAAAATTTTAAATGGGAAGTGCATAGGTTAAAGTTAAATATAGTCGGAATTAGTGAAGATCGGTGGCAGAAGGAACCAGACTTTTGGTCAGGTGAATACAGGGTTATAAATACAAAATCAAATAGGGGTAATGCAGTAGGATTCATAATGAATAAAAAAATAGTAGTGCTTAGTGAACGCATTATTGTGGCCAAGATAGACATGAAGCACATGCCTACTACAGTAGTACAAGTTTATATGCCAACTAGCTCTGAGGATGAAGAAATTTGTGATATGTATGATTATATAAAAAATTATTCAGGTAATGAAGGAAGACGAAAATTTAATAGTCATGGGAGTAGGAAAAGGGAGAGAAGGGACCATAGCAGATGAATATGGATTGAGGTAAGAAATAAAAGAGGAAGCCATCTGGTAGAATTTTGCACAGAGCATAACGATCATAGCTAACACTTGGCTCAAGAATCAAAAGAAGGTTGTATACACGGAAGAAGCCTGGAGATACTGACAGGTTTAAGATAGATTATATAATGGTAAGAGATTTAGTAACCAGGATTTAAACGGTAAGACATTTTCAGGAACAGATGTGGACTGACCACAGTCTAGTGTGTTATGAACTGTAGATTAAAACTGAAGAAACTGCAAAAATGTGGGAATTTAATGAAATGGGACCTGGATAAACAGAGAATCAGAGGTTGTGGAGAGTTTCAGGGAGAGCATTAGCGAACAATTGAAGAGAATGGAGGAAAGACATACAGTAGATGAAGAAGGGGTAGCTCTGAGGGATGAAGTAGTAAAGGCGAGCAGAGGATCAAGTAGGTAAAAAGATGAGGGCTAATAGAAATCCTTGGGTAACATAAGAGATATTGAATTTAATTGATGAAAGGAGAAAATATGAAAATGCAGTAAATGAAGCAGCCAAAAAGGAATACTTACGTCTCAAAAATGAGATCGACAGGAAGTGCAAAATGGCTAAGGAGGGGTGGCTAGAGGACAAAAGTAGGATGTGGAGGCATATATCACTAGGGATAAGATAGATACTTCCTACAGAAAAATGAAAGACCTTTGGAGAAAAGAGAATCCCTTGTATGAATATTAAGAGCTCAGATGGAAGCCCAGTTCTAAGCAAAGAAGGGAAAGCAGAAAGGTGGAAGGAGTATATAGAGGGACTATACAAGGGCCATGTACTCGAGGACAATATTATGGAAATGGAATAGAATGTAGATAAAGATGAAATGGGAGATATGATACTGCGGGAAGTATTTTACAGAGCACTGGAAGACTTAAGTCTAAACAAGGCCCCCATAGCAGACAACATTCCATTAGAACTACTGACGGCCTTGGGAGAGCCAGTTCTGACAAAACTACCATCTGGTGAGCAAGACGTATGTGACTAGCTAAATGCCCTCAGACTTCAAGAAGAATATAATAATTCCAATCCCAAAGAAAGCAGGTGTTGACAGATGTGAAAATTACCGAACTATCAGTTTAATATGTCACAGCTGCAAAATAGAAACACGAATTCTTTACAGATGAATGGAAAAACTGGTAGAAGCCGACCTCTGAGAAGATCAGTTAGGATTCCGTAGAAATATTTGAACACGTGAGGCAATACCGACTTTACGGCTTATCTTGGAAGAAAGATTAAGGAAAGGCTAACCTACGTTTCTAGCATTTGTAGACTCAGAAAGCTTTTGACAATGTTGACTGGAATACTGTTTCAAATTCTGAAGGTGGCAGGGGTAAAATACAGGCAGCGAAAGGCTATTTACAATTTGTACAGAAACCAGATATCAGTTGGAGTCGAGGGGCATGGAAGGGAAGCAGTGGTTGGGAAGGGAACGAGACACGGTTGTAGCCTCTCCCTGATGTTATTCAATCTGTATATTGAGCAAGCAATAAAGGAAACAAAAGAAATTCGGAGTAGGTATTAAAATCCATGGCGAAGAAATAAAAACTGAGGTTCGCCAATGACATTGTAATTCTGTCAGACAGCAAAGGGCTTGGATGAGCTGTTGAATGGAACGGGTAGTGTCTTAAGAGGATGTAAGATGAACAACAAAAGCAAAACGAGGATAAGGAATTTAGTCGAAATATGTCGGGTGATAATGAGGGAATTGGATTAAAATGAGACAGTGTAGTAAAGAAATTTTGCTATTTGGGGAGCAAAATAACTGATGGTCGAAGTAGAGATGATATAAAATGTAGACTAGCAATGGCAAGGAAATCGTTTCTGAAGAGAAATTTGTCAACATCGAGTATAGATTTAAGTGTCAGGAAGTCGTTTCTGGAAGTATTTGTATGGAGTGCAGCCATGTATGGAAGTGAAGCATGGACGATAAGTAGTTTGCACAGGAAGAGAATAGAATCTTTCGAAATGTGGTGCTACAGAAGAATGCTGAGTGTTAGATGGGTAGATCACAGAACTAATGAGGTATTGAACAGAACTAGGGAGAAGAAGAGAGTGTGGCACAACTTGAAGGGAATGGTTGGTAGGACATGTTCTGAGACAAAGGGATCACAAATTTATCATTGGAGGGCAGAGTGGAGGGTAAAAATCTTAGGAGACCAAGAGATGAATACAGTAAGCAGATTCAGAAGGATGTAGGTTGCAGTAAGTACTGGGAGTTGAAGCTTGCACAGGATGGGGTAGCATGGAGAGCTGCATGAGATCAGTCTCAGGACTGAAGACCACAACATTTGGTATTTGCACTCAAAGGTTCTCTTTTTAGAATTTTTTTTTCAAAATGGTCCATAAATATTTCAGCCAACAGTGGACTAAGAGGGAACCAATAGCTAATCCATCCAATTGTTTATAAATAGTCCTTTGGAAGTGGACATAGTTCTGTGCCAAGCATGTCTGAGTGGCCAGTATCAAGTCATTCAATTCCACAGGATTGAAGTTAGACTTGTGCATCAGCTCTTTTAGAATATCAATGCATTCTACTAATGATATGCTGGAAAACTAACCGCAGACATCAAAGGATACTAATTTCTGACGGTATGTGACAGATATACCTTTTAACTTATTCGCTAGGTCCAGTTTGAAATACCATGCTTTGGTTTGAATTTAGTCTTTCTCTCAATTAGGACATCCTGTTCACTAGCTACTTCGTAAGATGGAGCAGCAAGTGATGATACAACTGGACGAATAGGAACATCTTGCTTATCCAGTTTAGGAAGCCCAAACATTGTAGAAGGCACTGTTCGTATTAGTTAACAGTTTTGCTTCTGACTCTGAATATGCTTTTGCATGAAATGATTGCATATTTAACACGTTTGAATACTTTGCTAGGGTCTATAGGAAAGATTTGGAAGCCTCTGGTGTTCAGGAATTCATTAACTTTATCCACTAATCACATTTGTTCAGAAGTATAATGCTGTTGGCTTTATCACATTTGTGGCAATGATATCTGTGTTATTTCTGTTTTAAGGACTTGAGGGTGTGAAGTCAACTCACCGTGGGATGTTACACAAGAATTTAGTTTCATTATTTAGTGTATTGGCAACTAAATATTTTGCTGTGGTGTCTCGTTCGAGCATATTAATTATCTACTTTCGTAGCATCAAGTTTTTTCTGATTTCTTTTATTTGCTCGTGTCCAGAAATTTACATATGAAGCCGATTTTTCAAACAATATAAGTACATGATTAAATTCCATATGAAATCCCAAATTCCGCCGTTTAAACTGCTGTATCGTTGGCGATAACCAGATCGTCTATAGGGCATGAACATTCGCATAGTTTATCTCTTGGAGATAAATCCCTTTTTTTTTCAAATTGACCTTGCATCGGGATACACCAGTTCTCAGCCTCTTGAGGACCTTCAATCTTTTATATGGAAGGTGAAGTCCTTTAGCAAGCTCTTCTTCAGGGTTCTTCCAGTAGATCTCTATTCGACGATTTGCAAGTGACAAGAGTGGTTCTGTTACACGGAGGAAGCTCTTTATCTTAGTCTTGGATGCTGGTATTCACATACGAACATAGGGTGTCTTGGATCTGTCTCCTGTTTCCACTTCGTTTTCCCTGCTGCTGTTCTGATATGTCGGGGTGCTATGCCCATGAGACGATAAATTTTATTGATAAAGATTACCCACAAGCAGCCAGTGACAATGGATCCTGTTTCATTGAGGGCAATGTCACTTGTTTGGCATGGGGAGGAGCATATTTAAAACCTTTGTCAACCACTTTTTGTTCATTTGGAGACAGAATCTAGTTCGACTGGTCAGTTAGGCGTTGGGAAAACTTGTGTACAATTTGAGGTTAGAGGTGCACTAATTTTCCTAATCATAGATAATTTCCTGTTCTGCCGCTAAAATACGTCGTGAGTAAGATCACTCACTTCGACGAACTTCTAGATCAAAAACGTCAAACTCACAGGGGTGTAACTTCGTTGTGATAGCCACTTTTAGGTGTGTACACACGTTTTCACGAACACGATACCATTTCGCAATTTCCTCCTTTATCCAAGTGTATCTTGCGACGTCAGCGGCTTCATTTGCAGCGGCAGATGTTCGTCTTGACTTTATGCAGACGTAAAAGAGAGCAAATGAAGTGGCGCTACTATGGAGGATACGTTTTCATGTATCTCTGGCGTTCCATGCAGCATATACTTACTAGAGAATTCAATGTGAGAATGGACCACAATATTGTCAGAAAATATGTCTTATTTCCTGCTGACGACCGAACTTTAGATCAAAGTAACTACCTCAAGAAAATAAAATTTACTTCTCTTCCATATTCCTCTATTAAAGGCTACCAGTTTCAGAGGAGTAATCTAACATCTTAGTCATGTGTAAAACGCAACAGCAGTAATGAGTGAAGCCATACAGTAAATGGCTGTAAGATTACCTGCAATATCCTAGCATTGAGACAATTTACATCATATCATACCTCGCTTAGAGAATTATAGCCGCATGGGAGAAAATCCCTCAAATATATAGGTCGTATTGTGTGTTCGGAACAGTTACCATGCCAGTCGAACTTTCATTTTCAATCATTCATTTTATCGTGGTTCAGCACTTGTCTACAAGAAAGCCGGAACGTCATAAGTCAGTATCAATCTGCAGATTGGACTACAGAGCAATGATGAATAGTGCAAGCTCTGGCAGTTGAGCTTGCAACATGTAACAAATTATGAAAGTCTTCAGGCTTTCGTGGCCGTTGTCACCGAAGTTAAAATCTTCTGGGTTATTAGGTTGAGTTATATTTCCTCTAAAATGATAGACATCACCCTCACGACCTTCCGGTGTCCACTACTGCTAGACCCTGTCGGAGACCCTGTCGGAGACCCCAGCACAGGGGTCGAAACATCAATCACTTTGGAGGAAATATTAAGTGGCCTAATAGCCAAGAAAATGTTAACTTCGTGTAACAAATTATAATAGGAAACTAAATGAAATACACTCCACTACATTATAGATTACAAAATGCTGCTACAGTATTTACTGTAAAATATCTAGGATTAGCCATCCAGTACGATCGTAAGTCGAATGACGACATAAAGGAAATAGTAAGAAAATCAGATGTCAGATCCATAGGAAGAATCGTTAGTAAATGTAACTCATCCACGAACGAAGTGTTTACAAGGCGCTTGTTCGACCAAAACCTGAGTATTGTGCATCAACCTGCTATCTTTACTAGGAACAGAAAAGAAGATCCAACAAAAGCTGTGGATTTCCTGAAGGATTCGATTAGTCGGCGCGAGAGCGTTACGGAGGCTGCTCAAATAGTTCCAGTGGCAGACGTTACAGGAGAGGCTTTGTGCATCACGGAACGTTTACTACAGAAATTTCGAGTAAGCACTTTCTAGAAAGTGTCAGACAATACATTACTTCCACCCAAATCCATTTTCACGACGAGAAAAGTCGAGAAATTTGAGCTTACAGAGGCTTACAATCATTCTTCCCACGCTCCATTCGCTAACGGAACAGGGAAGAGCGGTCAGTTAGTGGCACTAGCAATAGTCTCCGCCACACACCTTTAGCTGGCTATAGTAATATGATGTAGATATATAGACATGCGACAAATGTAAGTAGATTCTAACCACGCTCACTGTCAAGACAACTATAACATGAAAACAAGAATCACCCATTTTTAAGCGGAAAATGGGTACATTGGAAGTACCAAAATCACACTAAAATCCGTGACATACGCATATGGCAGTCTTAGAACATACCACAATGAACATCAGAAAACAGCATTATTTATTGTTAACTGTACCATACTCTCGGCAGTAAAACAGTCACACTAAATGCAACAACAAAAGGGGAACTTTTAAGGTTCATCACAACATTCGTTTAAATGTGAAAGATTCCTTAGAGCTAACCATGGTAACGGCGTGGAATTATAATTGCAATCGCAATTGTCTGGCGTGTCCAAGCGCAATTGGCTCAAGTCGTGTCAGTATTCCGTTTATGTTCACCTTTACAATCTTCTGTATTACTTTTCCGCATCCAAAATTCATTTTTACATGTAAATAGAATGATAGTGGTGGGAGTTTTGAACATATTCTCTATTCGAATGCTATGAATAACCAAGGAGAAAATAATCTTTTGAGAAATAGTGAGCACGTATTCAGAAAATAACGTTCTTGTGCAACACAGTTTGCTCTTTATTCTCATGAAGTAGTAAATGCTATCAACAGGGGATCTGAAATTGATTTTATACTTCTAGATTTCCAGAATGCTTTTGATACCGTACCTCATGGGAGGCTTCTAACCAAATTGCGTACCTATGGAGTATGTCACAGTTGAGCGACTATTCGTGATTTTCTGTATGACACGCCACAGTTCTTAGTTTGTAGTAAATGGCGAAAAGTCACAGAGGATGATAACTGTGGGGTCCCTAATCTACATACAGTTTTAGCAAACAATGTGTAGCCATCTTTGATGGCAAATTATGCTGTCATTTACTGCCTGGATAGGCGGCGCATGGGTCTGCTCCTGTAAACTGAAAGGTAGGCCGAATGCAGGAAGCGAGAAGGAGCAAGAGAAGGTGAAGTACTTCTGTGCTATTTGTAGATTTTACACGTTTACTATAGTCAAAATTACGATTACATAATGGTTACATAACTGTGGCTGAGATGAGCACGTAGGTGCAAAGCTGTACATCCATCAAATCTAACATCAGCTAAAACTTACAAAGGCAAAATCTATAGTGGCTCTCCCACTATCAAATAGAACCAATGTTGCTTGGTCGTCTATTCGGAACCAAATGGGCTGAATCTGGAGCGGCGCTCAGAGCTGCACAGCGCCCGCTTGAGGGCACTGTCGTCAGTGTCTTAGTGTCAACCTAAGAACTTTTACCTACGTCGCGGCATCATAGCTATCGATACCACATCCCTCCCTCCCTGAAACGACGCACCATCGTTGAGCAGGGCGTCCGACAGCAGGTGCAGGGAACCAGGGGCGGCGCAACTGAGGGGGCGGACAGCGGAACTGGCAGGGCATGCTGCCCACCTGCATCCCCAAATTGCTCGCAAAGGGGCTAGGAAAAAGCCCCCTGGAAAACCTCCCCAGGACGCGCACCGCCACTGGATATGCTCGGATGAGGAGGCGGAGCAACGACCTCCATTGGCGACGACGGCGTGATGGCAGCCTCAGCGTCCATCGGTTCGGATACCGCGGAGGAACACGGCGGGGGCGACAGCGGCCGGAGGTGGGGACCTGACGGCAGCGAGATGCGCCCGCCGCGTGCAGGAGACTGGACCTGCGACCGCGGAGGCAGGAGCGCCCGCAGCAGAGGTGCCGTCAGTGCAGTCATGGGTTGAAGCGGCGGAAGCCGCGAACCATTCAATTCTGCTGGGGAAGAACCAGCAGCAAAAAACCGAGGCCGGCACAGGCGGATCTGGTTCTGGTGTGGCTTGATAGTGCCGGAGGGACCAGACATGACAAATAAGGCACTGACAAGCTGGTGAAGAATGTGTCCCTGCTCCCAGCGCTGCCTGCCAGAGAAAACTCGATAGAACACCACCTCATGCGGTGCCAAGACAGAATGAGGCGAAGCAGGAGCGCGCGGCGGTGGGTGCAATAGCTGCAAGAGTGACCGATGGGCGCGACCGTGTAGCAATTCCGCTGGGGAATGGGTGCGACGCGGCTGTGAGCGATATGAAGCAACGAAGTCCATAGTGCGTGCTCGTGAGTGCGTGGCGCGCAGCTTGCTCATCTGCGAATTAAATGTATGCACAAAGCGTTCAGCCTCGCCGTTCGAATGGGGGTGGAATGGGGCTGAGGTCAGATGGCGAATGCCAATAGCAGCACAGAATACTTCAAACTCCGACACAGATTGGGGGCCATTGTCGGAGACTACTTCAGGAAGGCCATCAATGCAAAAAATAGATGTCAAAACCCAAACTGTACTGGCAGATGTAGTAGATGTCATAGGCACAAAGAAAGGGAAGTTGCTGTACGCATCAATCACTAGCAACCAGCGGGTGTCCCAGAAAGGACCCGCAAAATCAATATCAACGCACTGCCAAGGCGCAGTAGGAGTCAGCAACCCAAAGACGCACTGACGAACAGTTTGATGCTCCACGCAAGAGCGACAAGTAGCAAGCAAATTCTCAATTTGTTTATCAATGCCCACCCAAGTGCAGTGACAACGCGCTAATTTCATCGTCCGCACTATACCCCCAATGACCAACGTGCAGTAAGGGATTTCCGATTGCAACAAACGAGGTACAACCACATGAAATTTATTGTGATTTCCTAATCAAGGTAACACCGTGGTGTACAGAGAAGTTGTGACATTGCGTAAAGTAATGTGAAACAAGTGGATCATGAATCTGCATAGCAGATGGAGGCCATTGAGTACGAATATACTGCAAAACTATCTCCAAAGAAGCATTGGCGGCTGTCGCAGAAGCAATGCGCCAAAAATCCACTGGAAAACCCTAAGCTAATTCCTTATCTTAAGAATCAACATGCAGGACAATTCGGAACAATCAAACACTTCGTCAGTACCGATAAGCAGACGAGACAAAGCATCCGCATTGTCATGCTGGGCCATAGGCCGAAAAAAAAAATTTTAATCGTAGTTAGATAAAAAAGGACTAACTTTGCAACTTTTGTGCAGTACGGGCAGGAACTGGCTTTGACGGCTGAAACAACGACGTCAAAAGCTTATGGTCGGTGACCGAATACAACTTGCGACCACAGAAAAATCATGAAACTGTCGCTCCATATACAAAATCTAAGGCTTCTTTCTAGATTTGAAAATAGTTTTGCTGGGCTGAATTGACCAACTTTAACGGAAAAGCGATCGGGCGACCGACAGAATGCGGTGCGAGAGAACCGCTCTGATGCCGTGAGAAGATACATCGACAGCCAAAACTGGTTTGGAGGCATCGAAAGGAATCAAACAGCGATCACTCAACAAAGCAGATTTGAGTTTGTGGAAAGCAGCGTTACATTCCGAAGACAAAACAAAAGGAACGTTCGTACACCAAAGGCGATGGAACGGCGCTGCGGTCTGCACTGCATTTGGTATAAACCGAACGCAATATGTAATTTTGCCGAACACAGGTTGAAGTTACTTCAAGTTCCTGTGTGCTGGCATGTCTCTAATCGCACTGAGCGAGGGGTGGATACCCTTTCCGTTAATCATATGTCCTACATATTGAATCAGTCTGTGTTACCCTTAGTCGTGCTTCGAAAGTACAGTAAATAAGACATGCAAGTTCTGCAAATGTTCGTCATGGGTGCGATCTGATATCACAATATTGTCGAGATAAATTGAACAACCAAGGTCAGTGGCACAACTGCTGCAATTAAGACCGAAAAATAGTAGGAGCCGAAGCACAAACGACCATAAGATGCCGAAACTTGAACAATCCAAGGTGGGTGTTGATAAAGTAGTGCTGCGATTATTCGTCGAGCGGAATTGGGAAGTAGGCGTTCCGCAAGTCAATGGTGGAAAAGAATTTTTCCACACCAAGCTTAAAATGTCTTCAGAATGTGATAAGGGAAATGTAGCTACCACTGTCTAGGGATCTACGGTAGACCAAGTCAGCACAAATACGGACACGACCATTTGGTTTTTTGACACACTATAGACGAAGCCGATGGTGAAGCAGAAGCAGGTTCATTGGCATCACTGTCTTGCAAATGCTTAAGTTCAGCAGCTACAGTGTCACCCAGTGCGTGCGATACCGAGCGTGCGCACCAGAAAATATGCATGGCATTGTCTAACTGCAACATGCGCTGCGCATGTCCGTGACACAACCAAGGCCATCAGAAAAGCGTTCAGCAAAATCACCGCATAGTGCGGGCAACACTATCTGCATGGTCACTAGCGTTGATGGAAAGTACATTGTCCTGAATCGCGAGGCCAAAAATTTCCAATGCGTCCATGCCAAAAATGTTCGTAGCATCACCAGAGCGGAGCAGATGGAAAGACACTGTGCATGTCGTTGCATCATACGTGTCTTCCAAACTACACTTGCGGAGCACAGATTTCCTGTCCAGTAAACGCAGTCAGCGTGGAATCAACATGGATTCCGGAAACAGCGATCGTGTAAGACCCCAATTCGCTTCATTTGTTCATGAGACCCAGAAAATATTAGATACAGGCTCCCAGATAGATGCCATTTTCCTTGACTTCCCGAAGGCGTTCGATACAGTTTCGCACTGTCGCCTGATAAGCTAAGTAAGAGCCTACGGAATATCAGACCAGCTGTGTGGCTGGATTGAAGAGTTTTTAGCAAACAGAACACAGCATGTTGTTCTCAATGGAGAGACGTCTACAGACGTTAAAGTAACCTCTGGCGTGCCACATGGGAGTGTTATGGGACCATTGCTTTTCACAATATATATAAATGACCTAGTAGATTAGGTCGGAAATTCCATGCGGCTTTTCGCGGATGATGCTGTAGTATACAGAGAAGTTGCAGCATTAGAAAATTGTAGCGAAATGCAGGAAGATCTGCAGCGGATAGGCACTTTGTGCAGGGAGTGGCAACTGACCCTTAACATAGACAAATGTAACGTATTGCGAATACATAGAAGGATCCGTTATTGTACGATTATATGATAGCGGAACAAACACTGATAGCAGTTACTTCTGTAAAATATATGGGAGTATTTGAAGTGGAATGATCATATAAAATTAATTGTTGGCAAGGCGGGTACCAGGTTTTGATTCACTGGGAGAGTCCTTAGAAAATTAAGTCCCTCAATAAAGGAGGTGGCTTACAAAACACTCGTTCGACCTATACTTTAGTATTGCTCACCAGTGTGGGATCCGTACCAGATCGGGTTGACTGAGGAGACAGAAGATCCAAAGAAGAGCGGAGCGTTTCGTCACAGGGTTATTTGGTAAGCGTGATAGGGTTACGGAGGTGTTTAACAAACTCAAGTGGCAGACTCTGGAAGAGGCGCTCAGCACCGCGGTGTAGCTTGCTGCCCAGGTTTCGAGAGGTGCGTTTCTGGATGAGGTATCAAATATATTGCTTCCCCTACTTATACCTTCCGAGGAGATCACGAATGTAAAATTAGAGGGAATCGAGCGCACACGGAGGCTTTCCGGCAGACGTCCTTCCGCGAACCATACGCGACTGGAACCGGAAAAGGAGGTAATGACAGTGGCACGTAAGGTAACCTCCGCCACACACCGTTGGGTGGCTTGCGGAGAATAAATGTACCTGTAAAAGCAGGGGCTAACCAAGCAAGTCGTACATTGATTTGTTCAGTAAAGAAACTGACGCAGCAGTGTTCAGCTGCATGGTAAGAGAACATCTACAAATGGTCAAAAAGTTTCCTTCCATTGCTCTGAATGCGAGAAGAGGTGTCTGGCAAAACTTGATTCACACAACGAGCTGTAGGAGCACGTGAAGCAGAAGGCTTTGAATAAATGGCATTAACGTCCATAGGCTGATGTGTGAATCCTGATCACGGCGGTTCCCATTGCAGTGACGCCCACGCGAGTCACGCGAATTGGAGACATGTTGTGAATTAGAGTTTCTCCTACTTCACAGCCTGCACATGTCCTTTCATATAACACAAATAACACTGATGGGATGGGCAACTGTCCCATGGGTGGGCACGAAAGCAGTTTGGACATGATTTCAGTTTCTTAGTAGGTGCCAGGCTTGAAACTTGTTTACTGGTGCGCGAGCAGCGAGGCGTGGCGTGCTGTGCTGGGGCCAGGCGGGAGGGCACGTGTTGTGCCTCGCTAGCAGTACACACCCACGGTCACGTCGAAGTAGCCATGTCTAATGTATGTAGTCTAGCAAGTCCATTACTTCCTACAAAGACGGGTTTTTAAATTTGAGGATTTGATCGCGGATGCGGTGATCCGCCACATTCTGCGCAATAGTGTCTAGTCATTAAATCCGCATATGAGCGTCCACATGAGCAATTAAAGTCACTGTCAGAAATTGGTCCCTGAATATCTGCTAACCAAGATTGGATAGAATAGGACCACGCCGGAGAGGAAAGAATTTGCAGCGTGTAGCGTGCAGCTGCCACATTTACACTATCACGGAAGTGGGAGTTCAAAGCGTCAATCACTTCGTCGTAACTTTTAGTTTCTGGGCGGGTGGTGGGAAAATTTTACGAGCACACGGTATAACAACACCCCCGGTGGCAATGACAATGGCAAGCCGCTCTGTACCTGGTATGTTGTATGCAGCAAAGTGTGCCTCGAGCTGGGTGATGTATTCGGTGTTCAACGTCAGGATTGAAGGCACGAAATGGTGCCGTGGGAGTCGGCAGTGGTACAGGCGTCGGCGTCGGAGGCGCCGAAGTAGCTGTAGTTTGTAGCGTGACCAGTCCATTTGTGGCAACCAGCTGCGTGATTTGCTGAGCCTCAAAACGTACAAGATCGGACAGCGAAGCGTGTGCCTGTGGTGAAGCCATGGTTTACACAAAAACAACCTTATAGCGAATGGCTGAAGCAGCCAGACACGGAGGCACACAGGGAGATTAACAAAGCTAAAGCAGTATCGCGCAATAAAAGGGAAAAGAGGCACCATCCTGGTCGGGAAGCTTTTGTATCCCGCCTGGATAGGCGGCGCGTGGGTCTGCTCCTGTAAACTGAAAGGTAGGAAGCGTAAAGCAGCAGGAAAGTGTGAAGCACTTAGGTACTGCTTATACGTTTTACAAGTTTACAATAGTCAAAATTATGATTACATAATGGTTACTTACCTTTGGCCGAGATGAGCACGTAGGTGCGAAGCTGTAGATCAATCAGATCTAACATCGGCTAGAAGTTACAAAGGCAATATCTGTATTGGCTCGCCCACTATCAAATAGAAACAATGTTGCTTGGTCGTCTACTCGGAATCAAATGGGCTGAATCTGGAGCGGCGCTCGTAGAGCTGCACAGAGCCGGCCAGAGGGCGCTGTCGTCGGTGTCGTAGTGCCAACCTAAGAACTTGTCCCTACGCCGTGGCATCGTAGCTATCGATACCACAATACCAATTTAAAATGATTTTGGAAAGATATCAGTATGGTGTGAAACGTGGTATTTGACTCTAAATAATGTAAACTGTCAAGTCACTCGCTACTGAAATGGATACGATATTGTAGTGCTTGTTATTCAGAAGTACGAGGGCATATTGCTTCTGAAATGCACGCACGCTGAGCAATATGCGCACTGAAATATTGTATTTATCCGCCAAACACGAGCAAGTGACTTTCAAGAGTAGAGTGGTTACCGTCAGTACAACGTGCTTTCAGCAGCAGCGCAAGCAACTGCATACGCTTGGTCGCTAAATATCGCTTGCTCTATGAACTGTTTACAACTGTGTGTTAAAAAATAATTACAGACATATTGAAAATCTCCATAATTAAATGTAACATAATTAGATTGATACTGATCTCTTCGGTCGAACCAAGTCACAAAATAAGGAAAAAATTATAATTAAGTCTGGTTTCAGTTCCACAAATTTTGTACCTTGTGTAGCGTATACTTCAATGAGATATTGTCACACTTCGTGGGACAGTTAACAGGTACACTGGTCGATGGAATTGGAGGCTCGTAACCTATCCTATCGTGCAGCCACAGTTATTCTGTGGGAGATGGAAAGGTATTGACTGTGGCAGGTCGATGAGAAGCGGATTCTAATGTGCGTTGGTGTTGTCCAGCTATCTTATAGTCCTGAATGGTGTTGGCAATGTTGCGAAGAAAATATCAGACCACGTGTGAAGTCTCACACACGTCGCACCCGACTGACAGAAACCAGCACTGGAACGACCAGCATGCAGAGACAACACAGCTGGAATATGAGGAAACGCTCGAGCTAATGAAGGAAGGGGTGGGGGTGTTCGGCGGGGGCGGGGGTGGGGGAGAGGGATGAGGAAAGGGCAGGGCGGGCAGCTCTGGTGGACCGTGAGCGGATGAGGACGCCTGGTTTATTCGCCGCTTCCCTTATCAGCAGAACACAGGGGGGAGCGCTCGCCGGAATTCCGTGGAACACAAAGGCGAGCGTTCCGCAACACACACGGCCAGTGCAGAGGGCGAGATCAAGCGCTGCTAGCCTCTATCTGCTGTTCTGTTTGCAAGCAAAGGTATAAAGGAAGGTTGCTTTCTGTAAAATACTGTTTTTATACGAATATTTCTATAGCTTCAGTATACTGTTAGTTTTGTGAAAAAGTATTTTTGTGTCGAGAAGCAAATGTCGTCAAAGGAGTGTGCCGAGTATTTCATATAAAACTAAAAGCGACTGGATTTCCAAAACCAAACGTGCAACTACCAAGCAAGGTTGTGCTTTGGTTAGCTCAATGGACTGGCATTCGGTAGGACGACGGTTCAAACCCGCATCCGGCAGTCCAGATTTATGCTTTCTGTGACGTAATCAAATCACTCCAGACAGAATCGGGGAAGGTTTCCTTCAAAAGGATACGACCGATTTTCTTCTCCATCCTTCACACAATCGGAGCTTGTGCTCCGTCTTTAATGACCTCGATGTCGGTCGGACATTAAACCCAGTCTTTTTCCTTTTTCCAAATTTCAACTGACGTGTTGTTCTGATACAATGGAGGCATTCACACTGTTAATGCAGACTTAGCATACAGTATTGAAAGAGAAGAGGTTCATAACAATCGCCTTCCCTTTCATAAATCAGAGCTTACGGTGAGGGCTACAGGCTTTGAGGGGCGATGGGTAAATAACCAAAATTGGTCGTTAATTCGTTATGTCGTTATGAAAAGACACTTAAAGTTTCTGTGCGTGCCTTACACCTATCTTTATCGATTACAAGAGCATGAAAACTATTTCTGCGGTCAGTCAGAAAGCGATGGAGCACGTACTGACCACAATTTCCAGTCTGTAAGTCCATATAACTCTTCGCACTCACTAAAAGAAAATGTTTCCTGCTTGCTATTTATTCATCAGGATAAGAAATTTGACTATAAATAAAAGTTTTGAGCTGCAACTGATTGCTTTATTCTGTAAAAGTTCAAACACAAAAAATATAATAATACCAGTGACGACGTTGGTCTGCTTAGCTGGGTGGTCATGTGCTCGCTTCTCATACAAGCGGTTCCGGGGACTGGGTGTTGTGTTGTCCTCGTCATCATTTCATCCTCATCACCGGTGTGCAAGTCGCCCAATGTGGTGTCGAATGAAATAAGACTTGCACTTGGCGGCCGAACTTCCTGTAGTAGGGGCCTCCCGGCCATCGCTGTCATACGCTCATTTCATTTTTTCCCTAACAATAATAATATCCCTTTCAGAAACAGCCCTGTTAACAGTTCAGAGGCGATCTCTGTGGGAAGTTCAAAGTAAAATTGTCTATCGCCCTGACTTCAAAACACAAAAGTTAATTGCTCTCATTGAAAGAGGAAAATTAATCTCACCTCTTGCCATGCGGTTTCGTCAACATTACGGGCGGCACACAATTACTTTCATGAAACCTAAGCGATCCTGTAGGGTGTACGGCCCTCGTAAGCTAATTTCCTACTTTTACCAAAAACGCTTTTGGTAGCTGTCCAGCTGTGACGTCATCCGTAGTACAGTGCACACAGGTTTTTGACTGACGCAGACAGATTAATATCTCGGTGCGAAGAGATTCTTCTTAACTGCCTCTCTGGCTGTCTTTATATAAGGGCGCAGCGGACCACCAAACGGAACATCTGCTATCATCCGCCCTAGGCACAGGTAGCAGCATCTAAATGATCTCTTTCTCGGTCGTGTATTAATTAATACCTCTGTCTTTTAACAACTTACTATTTTATTAATTTTCACATAAATAGAGTTAAGTTTGCTTTAGTTAATGAAAAAGTTTTAGCTCGAGTGAATTTAAACGTAGCTGTCCTTTTAGAAACAGGAATGTAGACTTACTCGGAGATATTGTCATTTTTGTATTTTGGCACCATTGGTGCAGTTTCTCCATGGCCCTTTCGATCTTTGGCTCTGTCTTCTCGGCTGCGACCGCCGACCAGCAGGAGGAGGTCATTCGCTTAGGCTAATAACTATAGCACTTCTTCACAATGCTGTAGGTTGTCTAATAACGGTTCCATATGGATGTCCCAGAAAAGGGGTCTCAAAACGGAGTCTTGGGGACACCCTTTGGTGATTACTTTCCCAACTCTCCCTCTAGGGGATGATAGCCATACCTCCCGATCCTTACAGTAGCTCCTCAGACACCCATATAGCGGCCCTGGACACTCTTTCTCCCGCAGACAGGAGAAGAGTGAAGGCCACCGCAGGTTGTCGAAGGCGCCACTGATATCCACCATGATGCCAACTACGTACTTATGTGGGGTTGAGCCGCAGACGTCAGCCGCCAGAGCGATAGCATCAGATGCCGACCGCCCATGCCTGAAGCCGAACTGCCTGCCGCTCAACCCGCACAGTACCCGGTGAGCCGTCAATCTGTCAGCCAACAGTTTTTCCAGTAGCTTCCCGAATAGGTCCAATAGGCAAATCGGCCTGTATGATTTAACTTCGGCCGGATCTTTTTCAGGTCCCTTTTTTTATTATTACCACGTTTGCGGTTTTCCGCCTCTTAGCAAACTTTCTTTGTCTTAGACACTCGTTGAAGAGATGAGCTAGTGGCGCAATTAACTGGGGTGCCAGGAATTGCACCATATCAGCCACAATGCCGTCCGGTCTTGGAGCTTTCCCTCTTTTTAAGGATCTTATATGTTCAGCCACCTCCCTTCTGAAAAGGGGTAGACTGCTGTATCGTTATTATATTCGTCTAAGTCCGTATTTCGCAGCTGCTGTTGTCCGGTTTCTCCATCGGCATTGTCGTCAGGCAGCAGGGACCGCAGGAGGATCTCTGCAGTCTCCTACCAAGATTCCGTCATCCTGTCCCCCAGCCTGACCGTCGATAACTTCATGGGAGAGCGGATTTTTTTTCTCACTAATTTGTAGGGGAGACCCCATGGGTCCAAGGCCAACTGATTCAACACGTAGCTCTCCCAACTACTGCTTGGCTTCCCTATATTGCAACTGCCATCTTTGCCTTCCCAGCCAGGTGACACTGCGCTGGTAGTGCCTCCTCAGCCTCCTGACAGATTGACGTTGTTCCTCTAATTCGGCCGACCATGGTGACGGTGAGGCCGCCACGGCCTTCCTCCTGGTCGGTACAGCGGCTCGCACCGCTCTGCGTACTGCGCCCACCAGTTCCTCAGCTCTTTCGTCCACGGCTATGTCCTGGTATATGTCACCTCCCGGTAAGGCAGGAATGTCGCACTTCCTTGCTAAGCGTTCCCAGTCTGCTTTATTATAATTAAATTGTACTTCCCACCCCATGGCCCAACGCCACCCCCTTTCACATAGAGTGGAAATTATTAAAATGCGGTCGCTAGTGGTGGCATTGCTCACGACGTTTCAGTGTTGTATAAGATTTGCTGCGTTTGGTGATGTTAACGTTACGTCGATGTTCGTGCCCTGTCCTCCTCCTCCTGCTGCGTCTTCCTCCTCCTGCCCGGCTTGTTGGCCACCACGAGTTGCGAAGCCATGATAAATTCTTCCACTTTTCTCCCGTTTGTATCTCTAGTGCCGCTGTACCACAGGGTGGGATTTTGCGTTAATGTCAACAGTTATGACTATCTTTCGTCCCTGAAACGCCGTGGTAACGCTTGCCAGATGTTCTAAATGTTGCTCGATATCATCTCCGTATTGGAAATACGTGTTTATGAGAATGATGAGAATGATTATACCCACTGAAGATTGAAGCTCCACGACGTAGCAGTGGCTAGTTGTGAACCGTGAGAGTGTAGTGACCCTCAGAAGTTTGTTTGCGATAGCTATCGCCGCTCTTGGGTCATCTCCTCCGCTGACAATTTGCCATGTTGCGGCAGCAAAAGCTATTTTCCCAGCTTGGGAGTACGGCTCCTGTAGGCGGAGCACATCAAGTCTCCTCTCCTCCACCTCTTTACGGAGCTCCTGCATCACAAGTCGGCTATTGTCAGTGTTTAGTTGTCCAATAGTTACTTCAGTCATCAATGAAAGTATGTGTGCATGTCATCATCTGGCCAGGTCTTACTCCAGTCGAAAGTAATTCGTCCGTTAGCCAGTACAGCCTGTTCATAGATGTCCTTGAGGTCAAACTTCTCACCTCGTCTCTCGAAAACATTCTAAGGCAGGTCCCGCAGGGCTCCGGAAGCAGTGGGGAGATTCACTGACTTTAGCTGAATTCCGTCCACAGTCTCCAATACCCAAAAGGTGACCTTCCTACCCTCTTCATGTCCTACACGGACCACATGTCGTATGGCAATGGCCAGGGTAATCGGCTCTTCCAGCCTAGCCAGCTGCATCATGTACTCGATACTGGGGTACACCCTTACCGGGTCCACAGGTGGCAGTCTGACCACTGGAGTGCTCTGTGTGGTGGAATTTGGATTTGTACTCGTGACTGTGTTATCTTGAATTGGTTGGGTTACTTTATTTTGATTTTGTGTTGTGATTGTCACAGCCACAGGATGCCCTTGTCGCTTCTGATGGACTATCGGCTTCGTTCCCCGGCTTTGAGGGGTGGTATCTATGATCATTGAGTGGGGATCTGTTAGCATACTTTTGTCTATCATATAGGGCTCTGTTTGGATGGCCTTGTATAATGTTTCTGTCTTAGTAGCGCCCGAGAGTGACATCAAGAAATTCTTAAATCTATTTGCCCTCATAGCATCCCGCCTCCTCTTGCTCAGGGATTTACGCTTTGGCATCCTGTTCCGTAGGCTGTAATCAGCCATAATCCATTCTGGAAATTAATCGTTGTTCCAGCATCCGATATGATGGGCAATTACATCCCGTGGCTCCACATGACTTTTTGCCGCGGCTTTTACAAGGGATACAGACCGCTGCTGCCTTGCAATCTTTGCGATTGTGACCGTTTGTGCAACACTTCGTGCAAGCCGACTCCCTGGTACAAAGGCTTAGAATGTGGTCCAGGTCACCACAGTTGTGGCAGCGAGGTACCACGATATAGTCCCTGACGTTGACCGAGTGGAAGCCAACGTACAATGTGCCCATTGCCGTAATCCTCCACATTGGTGCCGTGACCTCGGCAACGTGATGAACAACATCACGCCCCCGAGGCCCCGTCTTGAACCTTAGTTTGAAACAGTCTCTGAATTCTTCCTCATTTATGTCGTCAAAATTTTGTTCTCGAATTGTGTCAGTAAGCTCCTCATCGCATATTACAGTAATAATAATAATAATAATAATGGCGTGTGACGAGGGCCCCCCCGTCGGATAGACCGCTCGCCTGGTGCAAGTCTTTCGATTTGACGCCACTTTGGCGACTTGCGCGCCGATTTGGATGAAATGATGATGATTAGGACAACACAACACCGAGTCCCTGAGCGGAGAAAATCTCCAACCCAGCCGGGAATCGAACGCGGGCCCTTAGGATTGACAGTCTGTCGCGCTGACCACTCAGCTACCGGGGGCAGACGCATATTACAGTAGGTACGTCGTAGAGGATGACTAAGGGATTCCTTTTTCTTGGAGGTTCGCACTTATCTACTGAGCTTAACTTTTGGTTGTTCAATAGCTTATCTTTATCCTGCTCTGACGCGACTTCCACAATTACTGAGTTTTTGCTTGGTTTAATCCTCTTTAATTTGATCTTGTCTTTTCCTGGATTGATGGTTGTGGTAACCAACTCTTGAAATTTCTTGATACTGGTGTCTTGCCCAGGCAGAGTCCTGAGAAAGACCGCAGTGTCTGATCTCTTAGTTACTTTATCTATTCTCTCTTTGGTAGTATTTGGCTTGGTACACTCTTGCGCAGCCACTGCCGCCCAGGTCTTGACCGGTTGCTTTCGTAATCTACTATTGTCCTTCTCTAGCTCTTCCACACGGCCTTCAAGCGTTGCATGAGCAATGGCCCACGCTGTAAGTTCGTTTTTAATTACGGACAGAGCCGCTTGACTTATCTCGCCATTTTTCACATTTTGCTCCAAGAGCAGTGATATTCTGGCATGTCTCTGTGTCACTGTCTCACCCTCTGCCTGTTCCAGCTCGTCCTGGGGAGAGGGATCAGGCGCTTTTCGACGCACACGAATCACTCGTTCATATTGTAGCCATCATGAATAAACGAGTGATGAGTGACAAAAGATGGGAGCCCGTCTCTTACCACGGACTGGCTCCTCTGGCATTGGGGGGGGGGGGGGGGGGACAAAGAAGGCAGCTAGCCCACCGGCCTCACCCCAAGGCCAAGGGCACTCTCGAACTGCAGGGTTCAGCACGCCGTTGCCAGCACACTGGTCCCCATCGCTGGCTCCGTCATCGACGATTCCACCCGACGCTCCTCGGAAAGTGCACCCCGCACTCCGGAGAGGCAGATGCACCTCTCGCCCTCCGCCACTTACTAGCCCGAGCTTCCACCTCTCGGCCAAGGACCCACTTCTACTCAGGTGGTGGGTCGGTCACCCAGTCGTTCAGCGGTCTGGACCCATCTAACCTGGCCCAGGCGATGTCACAATCTCCTGGGTTTGGCAGAACACGCCCCGGTTACCCAGGGACGCGGAGAAGCATCCTTGACGACTCGCGCCGCAATCCCACGCGGACAATCGAGGTCGCCGGCACGCAGAGCACCAGCTGGTCTGTGCCCTGCGAACAGAGAGGGACTGATGTTCGGCCCATCGACACAGCTCCCCCTGTGCCACGCACCCTTCGCATTCGCATCGGGTTGGGTCGCAACTCTCCCTTTTGTCGCAAGGCAGAATGCAGAGCTCAACGTCTGGCACCACGGGAAGGCGGAAAGAGCCACTTGGGAAGGAGATGCTATGAGAGACGTATCACTTCCCCTTGTCAGGACTGCCGCGGCACGCCCGACTAGAAGCGATACGCCCCAGTGCGAGCCTCCCTGCCTTACTGCGCGCCGGCAACGGGCGGGCCCGCGCCGAACGCGCCGTCAAGCGACCGACCTCACGCCAGACGAGAACTACTTAAACCTAACTAACCTACGGACATCACACACATCCATGCCCGAGGCAGGATTCGAACATGCGAACGTAGGGGTGGCGCGGTTCCAGACTGTAGCAGCTAGAACCACTCGGCCACTCCGGCCAGCCATCTTTCTGAGTCTTCTATTTAGTGCCTTCAATTTTCACAAAAACGCCAGTTTTGAACAAAGTGTTGCTCTGATCAAGTTGAGACTTGTAACTTTCAATTGTGACATACATTTTCTAAACCCAAACAATTTTTAGCTTTGTGGTCTTCCTTAATTTTTCTTCGTATATTTTGCCTACTATATCCATTTGATCATTCTGAGAATTAACAGTGTTAACATTAATATACCGAAGCATACACTGAAGAAGTTTGGAAAAGTTATTTTAATTTTTAATTTCACTCTTATACTGTGGTGTAGTCCATTGTATGCTAAGTGCAGGCGCATTATGATGACGTGGCGCTGGTAGTAGTGAACTGGTTAAGCCGCTGCACACTCGCTCGCCTCTGTACCTCTTACAATGATACAGTGTTTGTTTTGCCTCCTCTTGCATGCAGGTGCTCGTGAATGCACGTACCGTGGTCACCGCTCTCTCGGAAGCTGCCCAACTATGTACTTGTGTCCGTATAGGCGGGCGCCGGCCGCAGAATTCCTATCTCGGCTCATAATGGAGTCCCAACCAATTCTCATCCGCTGCTAGGGCGACCGACATAGCGATGGAAAGTTGGCGTGTCGTACCTTTTAGCATAAACTGTATGTGGGAATAAATTAGTGGATCTCACTTATTCGGTAATCGTGTATTCGAGTTCCAGACGGATCAAATATCTACATTTCCTCCCAAACAGCACAAGAGATGGTCAGAGGTGGACAGCGCCGTTATAAAAGTGACTCACACTTTGTCGCTCTTACGCAGAACAAAGGTAGGTGGGGGTAAATCCCCGCACAGAGTAAAGACACACACCGAGTTTTTGAGCTGACTGCTATCGATTCAGGAGTTGACGAACAGGGCGTAGATTTGTCTTATTGCAACTTATTGTCCAGATGTGAGAATATGAGATAAGTCTTTTTTTACTACATACATGTAACTTTCCTGGTGTTTTACTGGAACTATATGTAATTTAGTTGCAAAGAAGAATTGACGAATTATTCATTGTCACTATTGCATTTAAGCTTCACTTTCTCTTAGAAACAATTTTTACAGTTGACCCAAAATTAACATGGAGCATTTGTCGGAAAATGGGGAAGTAGGGGAAATCCCCGCAGCTCCAACAATGTGACAACTCATCAATCATAACACTCAAGATGACATTGAACACATAATGCTTCAGAGTGTCTCACTTGAAGATATAATTCCGCTGACTCAAATAATGATTTAGAGAAAATTTCCGGTAAAGTACTGAAATCTGTGCTTCTGACATCGACATCCAATAATGAAAGAATGGAAGAAAACTGCAAGGGAAAATAAAGCTTCATTCTGGGAATGAAAGATGTACCAAAGAAAGGAAAGAACGTGCTATAAAACCAACACAAAGTAAGCTAGATTTCATTACATCAATGCCAAAAGAGGAAGAAAATAGATCAAAAAACGACCTGATTATTCTTCAGCGTCCGATTCAGACCTTTCGCACCAAGGCAGTAGTTCAGGTATAGGTAGAGACTTACAGTTTGACGAAGAAGTATCCGAAGAAGAACAAGAATAAGAGCTTGGAACTTTACGGAAGAATTAGAGGACCTAACAAAGTACACTATTTACTTGGTACCTATACAGCTTAGCCTCAGTACTTGAACTCTTTCAGCTTACACTTAGTAATCCTTCGTTCCCGAAGAATAATTATTTCTGTACACGAATTTTTAAGCATTATGTTAAAATCTACGGGATATTTCAGTTCAATAATGTGTACCGTATCTTGACTACAATACAACAATGTCATAAAGCGTTTTTCGAGCGTTTCTACTATGCAGTCATCCATTTGTACCCATGTTTATCTTAAACTGGGCAGAGGCCCTAACTGTGGAGCTTTACCACATTTTGAGCGTCAAAAACCCCGCATTTTTATTTAACTGAATTTATTAATAATCAGTCAGAGGTGGAAATTGGATGAGTTGTAGGCAGAAACCCATCCTGTAACATTAATTTGAAATCGTGAGAAAATTACCTCTTATTGACATGACTATCAGAAAAAATGAAAAAGAGTTTCGACGATACTCTACCAGCGCACTCTATGTCGGGCGACGATCTTCAGCTCTGAAGATATTTTCCAATTATACCCTCCTTCTTGGCCTCTTCCTGCACTGTCCTCCTCTACGGTGTCTTTGGCCTTCCTCTCTTTCTTTTACGCTTTGGCTTCCAGCAAAGACTTCCCCCTGAACAATATCCTGGCTCTTTCAGAGGGTGTGTCCGATGCAGCTCCACTTCGTTCTCTTGACTAGGATGGCAATAGATTCGTCTCCCGTTCTGTATAAAACATCTTCGTTGGATACCACATTTGGCTGAAGGATTTTAAGACTGTTTCTAATGCATCTACTGTGGAAAACTTGCAAACTCTTGGTGACTGTGTATGTAAGTTCCACTGTAGATGTAACTTCCCAAGTACCCCATCCAAATAGCAGCATTGGCTTCACGTTTGTTGTAAATATTGTTATGGAAATCTCTCTTGCCCTCCATAATAGATACAGCTGGATGAAGGCCTCATACACCTTTCGGATTCTTCCTCTTGCTCTTCCATCTTCAGTAAATATACTGCCAATGTACGTGAACTCGTTCACCCTTTCACTTCTTCATTGTCCACTCTCTGTTTTCTCGTATGTCCTGTACTAATTTTTGGCGATCTTCGCGTTGGCGGAATTCATTTTCAGCCCAACAATCTTGGCATCATTATCAACGTCTTGCACCTTTCCCCCCAAGTCAACATGGAAGATGTTTTCGGGAGACGAAGATCTTCCAGACCCTTGGTCAGTCTCCATTGGACTCCTCTCTTCTTTACTTCTATCACTTCACTTATAACTTCACCCAGCATCAGTAAAAAAGATGGCTGCAGACAAAACATATTCTTGGCGAATCCCAGCCTGAAGTGGGAAGCATTCCGTAGGTTTACCCTCATCGACGATTCGGTATGTGTAGTTATTGTAAGTCTCCGTGATAACCTTTACTATCATCCATGGTTCAACCAGTTTTTCAAAGGTTTCCACATGTCATAAACTGTAATGGAACCGAAGCCTTTCTGAAGTCTACAAAATGAAAAGTTCATTTGATTGTTCGATAACAACTCTATGCATATTTATCCGATTTATACAAGAGGGGCTACTTTTAAAAGCGGTTTGCTCCTTTTCTAACTTCAATTCAGCTTGCATCTTGATTATATCAACGATTATACGTGCCAACACTTTGCTTCTAATTCTAATTAAGACTATTCCCTCCAATTACGGCAGTTCATCGTGTTTCCTTTTTTAGGACAGTTTCACGGAAGAGTCCTTCCCTCCACTCCTGTGGTGTCAGGACTGGTATTTATTCTGGAAATCAGACAGTTCTGAGAAGTATGATAGCAGCAACATCATGACCTGTTGTGACTGCACTTTTGTCATTTCACGATACTGCTGCTCGCGTTGACCGGAATCTTGCAACTATCATGTGGAAATGAAATCCACGGATCTGGGAACGATATATTGAACGCCACGCGCTATGTTAACGACGCCATAACGAGAAGTACCTGAGATTACAGATATATTGTTTGCTCCGGCATGCAGGATCTTACAACTATGTCGTGTACCTTGAGTTTTGTTCACAGAAAGAGAAGCATCCACACGAACATTTTTTATTTATTATTAGAACGACGCCCACAATTTAAAATAAAACTGAGTAGACAGTATTATCACTACTCAATACTACTATCATTACTAAGTAATAAATCGTGAATATCTTCTTGCTTTACAATGCAACTTCAAATTACATAATTCGAATGGCCACCTACCCTCCTCTGGTTACTCCCAGTGCGTTGCCTGACCCTGCCACCGGAGAAACGGCCTTTTACGCCACTACTGTATTATCATTTTTTATTTTTCCGCAAGCATTAATAAACTACCGTTAGTACAAGACAAAGAAGCTACATGAAATTATGTAAACTACACTGTCAGCGCTGTTTGAGTTATATAATATTAAGTACAATGTGTCTGATAAGTTTCATAATCGGCTATAAAAGCTGCAACGCTAAATTGCCATACTAGGTATGACTTTATAGCGTGGACAGTTGAAGAAGCAGCCACCTACAAGACCACTTCGAGACATCCTCCGTGTCTGTCTTGCAACATACAGGACAGCGTACCCATCCAACTGTTCTGCCCCATGCATCGTCCTGTCTATATCTTATTCAGTAAAGGGACATTTCAAATATCGGTGAACAGCCCTCTGAAACCACCAGTCTAAACTAGGGTTCGGAACTGCCTATCCCACTACGGACGGTTAATCTAAGAATCATCAAAGGAAATGATGGTTTCTTAGCAGCCAATTCTGAGATGTAAGACTTTCCTCTGTTACGCTTTCATGATCCTTGGCTGCGCACAAAGATCTGTTTAGCATGTTTAGAAATTTTATTCACCAGTTGGAGGAAGACAGTGAACTTTTGACTGTCATGAAGGATCTCCCTGGTATCATCTGTTGCCAGTTATCGCCTCTCCAAGGAAGCAACATGAGCGAAATCCGGACCTACGAAGGTTACTTTTTAGGGCTTACCCTTAGGGGTGCAGCAGCGACATTCGAACTATGGCCGTCGTCCTATCCGATACAAGCAAACCGCGTAGTGGGGATGGGAAAAGCCGACCGGATAAAACCGAGACTGCTATTTCAGTTCCGAATAACCGATATGTTTCGGTACGTTTATCTCTCTCTCTCTCTCTCTCTCTCTCTCTCTCTCTCTCTCTCCACTTTGTGATGGTGCTGCCATTTGACTGTAATAATTTTTATTTTATTGATGTAGGGTCCAGATTTTGACCTTAGCCCACTTTAAGTACAAAACTTTATTTATATGTCAAAACACATACTAGTCTGATGTATAAATAAGTTTTTGTCCTTGAAAATGGACTCCGGCCGAAATCCGGAACGTAAAATAAAAAATAAAAATTATTGCAGGTAAATGGTGGAAGCATCATTCAAAAAGTTTACCATGACTGTGGCTTCAGCCAGAAAAAAAGTTTCAGTATTTCTTTGGTCTCGTTTATAACAAGGGTTTTTATTTTTTACAAATAACCGGGTGAAAAAACGAAATATCTATTAGCAATAGGAGAGTGCTGAAATGTTTCGTTTTCAAAGGAATGATTTTTAAACAACTACTAACTTTTATTCTTAACGTGGGCATTGCTTACTGCGTTATTACTGAATCGACCAGTGATGTTTTAATAAGTATGCCGAAGGAAATGAGCAAGAAACACATGCAGTATGAACTGGTATAGCATTGCTGAGACAGTAATATATCAGTTACCCTGTGACGTGGCCATTAGATGGTACACGCGTACTTGCAATGTGCCACACTTGCCTTATGTGGTCTATGTGCTCGTGTGTCAGTGTCGAAGGAAATTACTTGTTACTGGAAGTACTGTACGAACTGCGGAATCAATGGAGTACAATGCTCCATATGCTTTAAGAGATTACAAACAGGAAAAGCCACAACATACTAATGAAGCAGTATGAAAAGAATACTTAAAACATAACAATTCGCAGTTATAATAAAAATAGAAAACAACTGATCTACTGCCTGTGTACATAACATGCCTTTATCTGTCTGTAGCCCTTGAAGCGGACAAACTGACACGAAAAATACAGTTCTTCAACTCAATTTTCACCGTTCAGCACTGACTACTCGTAATGTACATATAATGATACGCTTTCCGATTACAGCACGATTTTTGAGCAGTTTCAAAAAATTTGAATCGATAGGAGAATAATGGTAACGTTTTAATAATACTCAATCACTTATCAGTTTTAGAGATAAGCAGCGAATGATGGGCGGACTAAGTTTTATTTTATTTGCCTATTTAATTTAATATTATGTATCTTGATACTGAAGGAGTAAATTTTTTTCAATCTTTGTTCGATTTCTACTTTTATTACAGGATATAATAGGAATAGAAACCGAAAATCTGTTACTTTGAGCGGTTTTAATATTCCGGTTAAACTGCCGCTGAAAAGAAAAACAAATATAACCGAAAACCTCTTGTTTTACCGATGACAGCCATCTCAGCCGCACGGGAGCCACGGCCAGTGAGAAAATATGTGATACCCTATGTTGATTTTAAGAGCATTAAATGTAACCTGTCTTGAATAGTAGACAGTAAGCTATGAACTGCCTGTATCTCAGGGAGCCCACTGTTCCTGACATATCCCTAATGGTTTACATTCCCGTACGGTATTAAGATGGCTCCCCATTATGTTGTTGTTGTTGTGGTCTTCAGTCCTGCGATGGCTTGATGCAGCTTCATCTTAATTATGTGGACAACACAACGACATCAGGACCAACACGAGCTGTTAGTATGGCGATCACTGTGGTTGCCTCCCTCTCCATTGACATGGCAGCAAAGGGAGGCGCGCCGTCAGTGGTCCGTCTAACAGCACAAGTCACAGTAGTGGCGCCATGCCGCGTTTTCAGACGAGTCTCGTTTCTGCACACAGCATCTCAGTGAACGAAACCATGTGTCGGGGCTTCGCCGAGACAAAGTGTTGCCAGACTGCATTTGTTATCCTCATGCAGCCCCCAGTACCTGCCTTGATAGTAGTAGGTTCCAAGGGTGCACGATGCGTTCACCTTTGGTTCCTACAGCCGGAAGTCTTGACAATGGTTTCTGACATGTTACAACCGGTGGTAGTGCCCTGCCTTCGTGATCTACGCGATATTATCTTTCCATAAAATAACGCAAGAGCGAATACTGAGCGCGCTGTCTACACCATGGCGAGAACGTTCTCCACATCTCTTCCCTTACACGGAACATCCGGCTTCAAGTGTATTTCGTGGTTTTTCGTCCCTGCAAGGTAATTTTTTTCGTTTCAGGATTTTTATCTTCATTTTGATGATTACGTTTCCACCTCGACATTTTTTTCCGTGGTTCTCGTATTAACTAACGGTAATTGCCACAGTAGCTTTTGACTACTGAAGCCTCCGCTGCCTTTGTAAAGTATGTTTGCATCCTCGCACCATTAGCTTACTCTTCCATTTAACGGTTTAGATAAATTCGCGAATCAGAATTATTATGTAATAATTACTTTTTCACGTTTCTTAGTTAACTTGATCATGTATTAAGAGCGTGACACGAGTTATTAATCAATAAATGTTATAGGAGGAAAGGACTTTTACGTGGAATATGGTTCATTCTAACATTAATGTTGTTTAAAAAATGTGCACATAATTCCTTTAATAAATCTGTTACCACTGTTGGAATATCTGTACACCATGCCTAAAATCCTCTACCATTGCAAGCTAAATTTATACACGGTGTATATGGTATATGCTATACCAACGTTCTCTCGTTGCTCTTGGAGGGTGGACTTGCTAAATATCTGATGTTCCACTTCTTAAAACGTTTTTATTATTATTTTTTTTTCGTCTTTGGTAGCTCTATATAGACTCAATCCACTTCGCAAAATTTCTGTGTAGCGAGTGTCAAGCATTTTCTTGGAGATACTGGGGACAACGTCATACTGGAAGAAGCAGGCAAATATGCATTAAAGTCTGTAATTATGATAAAATGATAAAATTCGAGATTACAGAAGAAAATGGAATGAACATTTACAAAGAATGGAGAGTGAAAGACTTCCCTTAAAGGCAAGAAATTATAAGTGCCATGGGAGAAGAACCAGTGGAAGACCTCGACAGAGATGGGTACCGTAACAGGCAATTCCTGCCTAATACCTGAATAGAAGATGAAGATGATCTGTAATATATATGCTTTTACTTACAGTGGTCTATCCCTTGGGAAT
The DNA here is from genome assembly GCF_021461385.2 of Schistocerca piceifrons. Lineage (NCBI taxonomy): Eukaryota > Metazoa > Arthropoda > Insecta > Orthoptera > Acrididae > Schistocerca > Schistocerca piceifrons. The sequence goes on along the minus strand of NC_060140.1, from coordinate 453,688,412 downwards.
ATTGTAGCAGCATCGATTATTACCGCAGGTGTTTGCGTGGAACACGCGTTATTGTTACATCAACGTTGTAAAAGAAATCTCAGAATTAAAAGTTATCACCAAGGGGAACCGATATGAATGTGAAAGTGTTGTCTATAAGATGAGCAATAGTTACTTACAATCCAGAAACCGTAACGAACATTCCTGGGAACAGGGCAACTGTTTTTCAACAAATACATGTTAACAGAAGTTCCACAATATCTTTAAAATCATCCGCAGTCACAAAAAAATCACAAAATCAGTTAATATCACACACACACACACACACACACACACACACACACACACACACATACACATACACACACACGGAGCCCATAAGTAAGCAAATGCCTTATGAAATTTATAAATTTTTGACTTATTAGGCCACTAACGGCAAGATTAGATTTGGTCATATCTTACACTTCAGGCATAGATACTCATGATATGTGGAATGCAATGGTCAACACAAACACAAACACAGTGGAGGCTGCTGTGTAAGAGCACGTGAACACCATAGCTTTAGATACTTTATGGATTTATTGGTTATTTTTCTTTGAATGCAGTTAAAAGTAACACAGATTCTTCAATCTGAAAGAAACGGCACTTAAATCTACCACGCTACTGGTCCTCTAAACTCCGTGAAACTTGGCATCAGGGTCGCAAGCAAGCCTTCAATTGTGCACGTTTCCAAGAGCTTTTGCGCATTCGCAACTCGTGTGATGAAATTGCCTTACGGACCAAACGCAAACGGATTTGATAAATAATATGCACGGTTCATGATGTTCACAGCTAGCCCTTGCCAATCAACTAGAAGTTTACGTCAGTGCCAACAGGCGGTAACACACTACTGAGCAGATTTTATTCCCGGTTCGCTCGCCATAAATTCTGCTATCCTGCTAGATGATTTTACACTCCTCAGATATGCCAATTCACTCACTATTTACTAAAATTACATGTTACAGTTGTACTGACAGTAAACCTATTTTTTTAATTTCTAAATGAGTTATAGTATATTAAATTATGAATTTTGTCATACAGTAATCCATTTTAAGCGCTGAGAATCATAAAGGCCAAAAGCACAAAATCAAATGACTCTGAGCACTATGGGACTTAACAGCTGTGCTCATCTGTCCCCTAGAACTTATAACTACTTAATCCTAACTAACCTAAGGACATCACACACATCCATGCCCGAGGCAGGATTCGAACCTGCGACCGGAGCGGTCACACGTTTCCAGACTAAAGCACCAAGAACCGCACGGCCACACCGGCCGGCTCCTAAAGCACATCACCGTCGATTATAAGAGTGTAGCATTTATTCATGTTTCTGAAATCTGTTGGTCTTATGATGAATCACGTTTATCTGTACTGTAAGCCCATACTTCACGAAAAGCTGTATCACTGGTTTCTCTGATATTTACTTAAATGTGGGATGGACGGCAGTGTGCTTTAGGCTCTTATGGGTCTCATCGCCTTATCTGTATTCTAGTTACGTGACCATGTGGGTAGACATTACTACATCGGTTACTTGTTTCCACAAACATCACTTTGTATTTCTAGTTGGTTGTTTACTATGTGGGCATCGCCTTTGGTGTGCAATGTGAACGTGAACTATGTTTAATCTGCTTTAAATGGTTACAGAAAAGTGAAGCGGTGAGAACGGGTCATGGATCGTGCTTGGGTAGCTCAGTCAGTAGAGCATCTGCCAGCGAAAGGAAAAGTTCCAGAGTTCTAGCCTTGGTCCAGCACACATCTGTAATCTGCCAGGGAGTTTCATATCAGCACACACTCCCGTGCAGAGAGGAAATCTCGTTATGGGAACAAAATAGTAAATTACCGGGAAAAGTAAGCCACAAAAAAACTAGGGACTCTGACAACAGGCCCTTTGATTGAGAGAGTGACGATGTCAAATATACGTGATTACAAGCGAGCGTTTAACAAGGAAGTGTACAGTTAGCACAAGTTGTTGCGTGGATGGAGCGTTAGCATATCTGATTTTCAGTCAGGAAGGAAATTCGTGAACTACTACGTCTGTTAGGGATCTTGTTCATTTGTCCGAAAAAATGGAAGAGCACGTAAACTCCCACTTACACGAAAACGCGAAACGGAAAGTTGCGTGAGCTTACACATTACTTCGTTAATACCCTAAAGTGTACATAATTATGTACAAAACAACAAAATTCCACAAAAACAATTCTTTCTTTTGTTAGATAAGCTATGCATCTTATTATTATTTTTATTTTTTATTTTTATTGTTACTCTTGGTACTATTATTGGCAGTAGCTGCAACCGTATAAACTTATTGATAAACGTAACTGTTATACAGCCGATGCTATTAATCTCACGGTCTCAGATTTATCTGACGCTAAAAATATGTCAACACCCAGAATGTGTACTCACGAGCTGCACAGTTCACTATTGATAGGAGACTCACTTTGAATTTCTTCCTTTTAACACTGGTTGATAACACCAAGAAAAGCTGTAACAAACAGAATTAATTATTAATAACATTAAGCGGTCTTTTTCAACCTTTTTTTGCGAAATGAAATACATAAAAGGAAAATATAGAGTGCTGTCACAGCATTTGACATGTATAAGAACGAACAGCCCAAGACAAACATTAAAAAAAATTATTGAAATTATTTAACTTGTCTGTTATTAGAAACAAGTTGAAAGTTTAAGACAGTTGTGAAAAAGCCTTTTCACGTTAGTTAGCAGTGCACAGAGTGCACTTAGAAATTTTTAATACAATATAAATACGTCTTGCGTATATTACCAAGTTTACAATTAGAGACTTTTTTACGATGGCGGTCTCATGAAATATTAGTGTGGTCTTTAAACAAGACGGCAACACTCTGCATACTGTTGCATTACGTTTTTATGTATGGATAAAGAGGTGAATCCGCTACAGCCACGCAGGGCTACTACAGCCACGCAGAGCTACTATAGCCACGCAGAGCTACTACAGCCATAGTCAGAACTTCAGGCCTAAACAAAACACAAATGGCTCATAGTTCCGTACGTGTAAAGATTAACAGCCATAGTCAGAACTTCAGGCCTAAACAAAACACAAATGGCTCATAGATCCGTACGTGTAAAGATTAAAGTGTCCAACACCTGTAAGCCGTTATATTCTGATGGCCTTGGTTGTCTTCATAACATCCATACCGAACTTCATAATACCACCGTAGATTATGGTCGAACTGAAAGAACGATGGGAAGAGAGGTGTGATCGTAAGGGAGACCTTTTATACTCATCTTCACAAGTATTAACGGAGGCCTGTTAGCCTGGGGTTCCGTTTGTAAGCTTGTAATATTCAAACACAAATCTTCTAGCTTCCTGACGTGGGCCTCCATTTCTGTGAAATATGTTGTTCAGTTGGTGTCCTCTTGAGCAACATTGTGTTTGTCGAAAACGGAATTTAGCAAAAAGAGGTGATAAACGAGCGCCCGTTTGGGATTGCGATTAAATCCCTTGCAAAAATACGAGTAACTGCTACTGCTTTTGTACAGTTAGGTGTAATCTGTGATGGTAATGATAATCACCCTGCATTCTTCCACACACCCGTTGCAAAAGTAATCCCAGCTTAACTGTATCGAACAAAACAGTTCCAGTTGCGATTGTTTATAAATAGCTGACTTTTTTATTTTCCTCTGTTCTTCCTTTGATAAATTAGTTTTATTCATTTTGGTAAAAACTAAATATGTCCATTAATTATGCCTTCAATGTCAATTCTGTATAGTATTAAATATTTGGTAAGCCATTGCTGCATCTCGCTACGTTGTTCGTTTATTACATAATTTCACGCATAAATACTGTCAAAAAGTGCCTTTTGTGCCACGGGTGAATATTAGAAGCGATAGCACGCTTTTCTTTAAAAGAAGTAGGAATTTAGAGTTGGAACAAATGACCTTTGTTGATGTACAAAAGAATCTTATCGGTTTCTGAACGGTGTTCCAACACCCATGTGTCGTTTGCGTGGTTCTTGCTTTGTTTCTGGAAAATAAGGTACGTAAACATCGTAACACATTAATAATAAATGTTGAAGGGGAATTCGAACGCATACACTCAACTTCTGCGATCAACGCATGTATTTATGGGGCTACAGAAGTGCGAAGTTCAACATAAATTTTTCTTGATACCTTATTGGAAACATGCGTGTGATACTGAACTGATGCGTGTGATATTGTAAGTCTGTTCCACAGTACAAGAATACTACAAGAAGGCAGAAAGTTTCAAATAACGTAGATAGCTTTTGAATATCGTTGCGCTCTTCTAACAGGAAGTTACTTTTGTATCAATTGACGAAAGGACTTAAGACATCAGATGTTAGTGGACGCTGAATTAAATCAATGGGGAAAGTTAAAAATTGTGGCATACCAGGTCTCGCACACAGATCTTTCCGTTTCTCGCTGTTGGTCACTTGTCCGCCTCAGCTATCCGTACGTGGTCCCTGACCGACCCAAATTTCGAACTTATCCGCACACTAGCAGCGACCGCTGATGCTCGTAAAAATTCAGTTTCTGAATCTTCGTTGAAACGATCGTTGGCCGTCTCTCCTTCTGTGTTGTTACTTCTGAAAGTGAGACCCTCTCGCCGGTGTAAGTAAACTCAGTGGAAATGATAAGAACAAGCAAACGACCGGTGGCTCTATTGGAATTAAAGCGTCATCACTCAGTAACTAACATGTCAGCATGCTGGACGATGTATTATACCTGGTGTTAAGCCTAATATATGGAGAGAAATGTTAAGAAACTGTACAGATAACATGAGCTGGAGAAGGATAGTGCAAACTATAGGATAAAATGAGGTAACGGGAAGTGTAATACGCACCGTGACAGGAGCGTAGCGACGTGCTTCATGGAAGGTCTTACATAGCAACGTTTCGCATTAAATATTATTACTTTTCAGTACTTACATAGAAACCACCATAGTTGCTAACAGTCACAACATATAAGCAGGTATTTGTAGAATATTCAAAATTTTTCTTCCTTCCGTTAATTACACTCTTGAACCAGTAGTGTACATCAATTGAAATAATAAAGTGTTCATGAATTTGGCTGTAATAGAGGAAAATCACATAAAAAGTGAGAAACACTTGATTTTTCTAAAAATATTTATCTAAATTCGCAACACTACATCTTAACATTAATCACAGAAAATGGGCTGTACCTCGACATATATGCGGAAATACTGCATTATTATATTCAAAACAACCATGTGATCTTACAGTCTTACAAAGATGTGACATTTACACACACGCTGAAAGGATCTCACACATATGAATCATCTACCTTTCATTACTGTAATAAAGCTTTTACGTGACGTATTAACATAATATGATGAAATAGCGTGTTTTAGTTTCGCGCACGCACCGTAACCGGACATCTGCCAAAGATATTGCAAGATGCAAGGTGACAGAAACGTCGTTCTCATTGGTATGTAAGGTTTGCACAAAACTTTTCTTTAAGACGGACCGCAGCGATCGCTCGTAAGTGAGATCACTGCAATCGGTCACTCGCCTCGATCCCACCACACACGTACGATTTAGTAATCAACAATCAATTTCAATGATATTACAAATGCCACTGTGTTGATAAGTGCCAGTATGGAAAATGAAACCGTATTTTTAGTAGCATTGTATCCCCCGAAACCATTCAAAAAATAAAATAAATAAATAAAAGCAATCGAGATCTGTAATTTATGAAACTGTTTTTGAAACTCCTTTTTGTAGGTTGATTTACAGAATATATTTCATTTTCACTGACGCCAAATGTCTTGTACATGTTTCCGGTCGGCTAATACAACTCTTTTCTCCTGTATTAGTCCTCAATTCGCTTTTAATCGTTAGTCTTACAGCGTAACTGCAAGCGTATACACGATTTGTTTTGTAATCTAGATGTGTCTATAGAAATGTTCTCAATAACAGCACTGCTGATTACCGTAATGTTTTTCACAAATTCTATGAGGGAGAGTTAGATTACATCGACTGAAAAGGGGCTAAACATTCAACATGTGATGTCCACTTTAGTATTATAGTAACAGAATTATCACATGAAGCACAGGATATCGTGATCATTATTATGAACTTCCCACCAACTCTGTTTGCATAATACTACTTGAAATTGTTAACCACTGCAAAGTAGAGTCTGGCAATAGCTGATTACCGTAACGTTTTTCACAAAAAATGGAAATGTCGTGTGGCTAGGGCCTCCCGTCGGGTAGACCGTTCGCCTGGTGCAGGTCTTTCGATTTGACGCCACTTCGGCGACATGCTGTATGAGGGAGAGTTAGATTACATCGACTGAAATTGGACAAAACATTCAACATGAGATGTCCACTTTAGTATTATAGTATCAGAATTATCACATGAAGCACAGGATATCGTGATCATTATTATGAACTTCCCACCAACTCTATTTGCATCATACTACTTGAAATTGTTAACCACTGCAAAGTAGAGTCTGGCAATAGCTTATTACCGTAACGTTTTTCACAAACTGTATGAGGGAGAGTTAGATTAGATCGACTGAAATGGGACAAAACATTCAACATGAGATGTCCACTTTAGTATCATAGTAACAGAATTATCACATGAAGCACAGGATATCGCGATCATTATTATGAACTTCCCACCAACTCTGCTTGCATAATACTACTTGAAATTGTTAATTACTGCAAAGTAGAGTCTGGCAATATTTTTGTATTGTATATCTTACTGGAAATGGCAAATTTGGCATCCACTTCTCAGAATGGTTCGTAATTTATGGATAATTATAAATTCTAGCATAAAGTTGTTACTCAACGTGAGCGATGAGAAACAGAAGAAGATTGTACAAAGACAGAACTGAGTCGCTGCCATACAGCCCTTACATCGCATACGATTCTACGATTCATTAGCTTGCATAAGAATTCCAAGTGATCAGCAGTCGAATGCTGTGATCAGCGATTTGGTCACTCATGTGTGATAAATGGACAGGTCGCATGACTCTGGGACGGATCACTGTGATCTGTTGCATGTGTGTGTGTGGGGGGGGGGGGGGGGGGAGGGGGGGGAGGGAGGGGCATTAAGCGAACCTCGTGAGCGCCCCACATGTTACTAAGACGTTTTCGACTGCGCAACAGACGTTTCGCTGGGAAGCCCTTATACATACCCCTCACAGTCCCCATCACTCCCCATGCGATTCCCTTATTTCTGGAGCCCTGAAGAAAAACATTCTTTGTCGTCGATTTGCTTCGGACGAAGAACGCACGCCATGGTAGAATAAGGTTTCCAAACACAACCGCATACATTTTTCCATGGAGGAATCGATCGTCTTGTCTCACAGTGGGATGAACGTATTAACGATTAGGGAGATTATTTTGAACTAATAAAACTGTTTCTTAATTTTTACCACCTATCTCGTTTTGGTTTGGCTGTACCTTTTATTTCTTTGAGTAACTTTTGACCGCAAGTTGTTCGTTATAAACAATATCTTCGACGTCTTTCAGATTGTTTAATAATTTCGGTTTACCTCCCCTATTTTCCCTCACGAATTGAAATAGGTAAGTACGTTCATGCGCAATATCATCCATATTTGGTGACTTTATTGGCCTTCCTTCTAAGAAACTCCAAGCCAAAGCAGTTACTTCCCATTTTATCCGTTTTATATCTAACATATAATTAGTCAGGTCAGAAGCATTGCAATATAGGTCTCGCAATCAGCAGTAGTATACAGTAGCATGTTTCCGTAATTATGGCGTATTTCAGGAATATAATGTGCTGAATTTCTCAAATGGTGATTTAACGTACAGAAAACACCAATGAATCAGTCCCCTGTATTTTGACATAAATCAGAGACATCTGAGCTAAGTTTCTTTTACGCCTCTTTTTAGTCAGTTATCGTAGGAGAAATAAAAACTTTGAGTTTCACCGATGACATTGCAATTCTGTCAGAGATAGCAAAGGACTTGGATGAGCAGTTGAACGGAATGGACAATGTCTTGAAAGGAGGATATAAGATGAACATCAACAAAAGCAAAACGAGGAGAATGGAATGTAGTCGAATTAAGTCGGGTGATGCTGAGGGAATCAGATTAGGGAATGAGACACTTAAAGTAGTAAAGGAGTTTTGCTACATGGGGAGCAAAATAACTGATGATGGTACAGGTAGAGAGGATATAAAATGTAGACTGGCAATGGCAAGGAAATCGTTTCTGAAAAAGAGAAATTTGTTAACAAAGAGTATAGATTTAAGTGTCAGGAAGTCGTTTCTGAAAGTATTTGTATGGAGTGTAGCCATGTTTGGAAGTGAAACATGGACGATAAATAGTTTGGACAAGGAGAGAATAGAATCTTTTGAAATGTGGTGCTACAGAAGAATGCTGAAGGTTAGATGGGTAGATCACATAACTAATGAGGTATTGAATAGGATTGGGGAGAAGAGAAATTTGTGGCACAACTTGACTAGAAGAAGGGATCGTTTGGTAGGACATGTTCTGAGGCATCAAGGGATCACCAATTTGACATTGGAGGGCAGCGTGGAGGGTAAAAATCGTAGAGGGAGACCAAGAGATGAATACACTAAGCAGATTCAGAAGGATGTAGGTTGCAGTAGGTACTGGGAGATGAAGAAGCTTGCACAAGATAGAGTAGCATGGAGAACTGCATCAAACCAGGCTCAGGTGAAGACCACAACAACAACATCGTAGACTAGGCAGATGCTAAATTACGAAGAGCCTCGTCCAAGAAAAGTAGTCTGCTTCACATGGGAAGCGACATGATCCAAGAACTTCTCAAGCCAATACTCACGACATGTTACACGACTGGCCGTGCGGTTAAAGGCGCTGCAGTCTGGAACCGCAAGACCGCTACGGTCGCAGGTTCGAATCCTGCCTCGGGCATGGATGTTTGTGTTGTCCTTAGGTTTAACTAGTTCTAAGTTCTAGGGGACTAATGACCTCAGCAGTTGAGTCCCATAGTGCTCAGAGCCATTTGAACCACTTTTTTTGTTACACGACGAATAAACACTGCATTGAGGTAGATTCAATCTAGTCTGCTCATAGGAAGTCTATTAACATACGTTCGACGTATGATGTACTTGCGTAATTAAACCGAAGTGTCTACCACACTGAGGTCTTATTTTTAAAAAAACTTCCAGCTCAAGACATGGATTAAAGTTTGTTGCCTGAGCCACGCAAGCTCATATCGATATTGCGTACGATTATTTCTTTAGCTGTTACCTAGCAACGGCTTCATGGGTGGCTCTCGAGAGGGCATGTGAGGCGACTTCTGAGACATTCACAGGCAAGGCGGGCTTGCGGAGTGACGTCACAGTCTAGCACTCATGAGAAAGGTTCCAGCCGTCAGCAGGAGCGTGGAGTCCATTCCGAGCGGAGCGGACAAGGAGAACGAGAAGAACATTGCGAGTGGCACTATGCGATTTCCCAGAAACTTCGCTCATGGGAAGAGGAGTCAAAATAAGTGAACAAATGTCTCACCCTATCCGTAGATACTCGACCGTTTTCGACGGTCAAAGTCTCAGAGGCACCGTATGTGCCTTTCAGTGAGTACATCGTTGAGCTGAAGTGGTGGCGCAGTGGTTACCTGCATGGGTTCACACTTTTGCGTCGAAATTTCATGATTATATGTTTCTGTTTTTCATTTATCTACCCACGTCACCGGAATATTACCACGTCACTGTTTTCCGATGTATATTGAAATAACGTCACCCTTATTCGTCTGATAATTGTATTTCTGTTGGATGAATATAAAAAAACAATAAATGAATGAAAAATTACTTGAAATTGTTTTCAGTGATATTCCTGTAATGTGCATTGATTCGTAATCAGTTGCAAGCGCCAGTTTTCACAGCAAAGCGGCGCTATGGTCGACTCAACAACAGTAAACAGACCGCATAGGACGGACATTAGACACATTTTATGTCCGTGTTATGTGGTCTGTTTACTGTTGCTGAGTCGACCATAGCGCTGCCTTAATTATCGCTGCTGGGACAATTTCTCTACGTGGGCTATCGTTTGTTTTGTCACACTTACGATACGTATGGTTCGAAAAAGGACGCATATGTCCGAAACTAGTACCTATCAAGAAACGAAAAAAAGATATTTCTCAATGCAATTTTTGACGGAGCTTCAACCATTTATTTCAACCAGTGTGGTTGTTGACGCGAAAGCTACCAAACACACTGGGCATCTCTCACATGAGCCACGCGCCGTGACGAAAGAGTCTCGGGAAAGTAAAAGCAAAGAACAAAAAGGAAAGGCGAAGTCGCTTGTTGAGTCACACACGCAATGCATACCACGGAAACCGAAAGTAGACAGAGGAAATTCAGGTGAAATGTCGCGTGAAATGTCGCAAGGGAGTGTTACACGTAGTAGTTCGGAAAGTGACGTGCCTCAAGGGTCGACATCTCTACACATTGCGTCGGAAAGAATCTTGGAACAAACATCGGCTGTCGACAAAGCATCTTCCTCTCTTTAAAATATTGCATTGATCTTTGAACAGGCGGTAGAGGATCTTCCTCTTCCCTTGGCCACTAAAATGAGAGGTGACGAACTTCAAGCGATGGAAGACGAGAATAAACCGGACAGATGTAAAGGTACAGAGTCTAAAGGCACATGTTGACATCGCAATGCTACAAGAAGTAGTCATGGCTAAGGTTACGAAGATCAAGGTTATGAATCAGTTATGAATGTCGGGACTGAGATCGGCACAGCTCTCTTATATAAAAATGACATCCTCGGAAAATATATGTATCTCTTGAGAACTGGCAGAGAGGAAAGCGAGTAAAGTTACTTTTTCAAAGATATATTTGTGCAACTTACACCGAATGTCGGACTAATAAAATAATAGACGGCAATTTTAACTGTGCGCTATGGAAGACAAGGCACTGAAATTGCCAGAGAGCTGCATCCTTGGAGAGTGGTACGGCGAGGCCGACAAACATTAAACGTACAATAATGATTGTATTAAAATAAATCACATTGCGCTCGTAAATAACAAGGTACGGAAGTTCACAGTGCAATTATAAATGGCAGTACATGTCCTATTAGCTTTCTACAGCAACAGTTGGCACCACAGTGACACAACGAACTGTTACAAGTAGGTTACTTCAATGATAGCTCCGAGCCAGATGCCCTGTAACGTGCGATCCAATGACCCTAACCCACCGCTATTTGCGACGTGAGTGGTGTCAAGCGAGAGCTCATTGGAGGTGGGGTGGAGGTCTGTTGTGTTTTCTGGTTCTGCCTCGGTGCCAGTGATGGTTACGTGTTGGTAAGAAGGAGGAAACTTAAGAGCCTGCAACCAACCGCTCTACGTGCTAGGCACACTAAACCTACGCCTGGAGTTACGGTCTGGATGGCGATTTGGTATGATAGCAAGGGAATTCTCGTGGTTATCCCTGGCAATCTGACTGCAAATTTGTACGTCAATCTGGTGATTCGACGTGTTGTGCTGGCATTCCTGAACAGCATTTCAAGGGTGTTTCCAGCAGGATAACGCTCGCCCGCCAAGGCTGTTGTAACCCAACATGCTCTGCACAGTGTCGTTATGCCGCCTTGGCCTGCTCGGTCACCAGATCTGTCTCCAGTCGAGTACGTATGGGACATTATCAGATGACAACTCCAATGTCACTCACAAATAGCGTTAACCGTCCCTGTAATCCTACATTGATCGTCCAAGTGCAATAGGAATGGAAATCCATCGCGCAAACTGACATTCAGTACCTGTACAAAGCAATATATTCACGCCTGCATGATTGCATTCAACATTCTGGCAGCTACAGCGGTTATTAATGTACCATCATTTCACATTTGCAATGATTTATTCCTCGCCTACATTAACCTGTGATCTTGCAATAACAATCACTTTCATATGCTACCTAGGCAAGTGTATTTCGGAAATAAAGTTACTCTAGATTAATTACTTGTTGGTGTTGCAATTTTTTTCGGTCAGTGTATTTCACATAACCTTTCACAATACTAATAAACATAAACCTCAAGATTAGGAGTAAGTTAAAACAATAGTGCTTAAATGCAACGCCAATAGCCATTAATCTCTATAATAAACCAAGAGCAACACGTCCTGAAAAACCTGGTGCAAGTGTACTACAGCTAGCCTGAAACTTGCAAGAAACGGTACTGATGATTGTAGATGAATCGAACAGAATCAAGTGAAAGCTATACTATGGACTAGTAAAAGCTATAATACCTACATAATAAAAACCTTAAAACCGTGCGCACTCACTGAGGAAGTTAAGATCAACTGTACCTCTCAAATCAACTCTCCCCATACATCCCGAACCTCAAACGAACAAATGGCCAATTTAAACCTAGGCCAAATAATATTTAATACTGACCCGGGATAACAGGAATTATTTAACAGGCAGATGCATTTTAAGAGCAAATAACAATTACCCAACTCTATTTCATTTCTGTCAGCTTAAGTAACAAATACCAAGCAAGATACTGATCGTAGACCAATAAGTAGTGAATATCCACAAATAGCATGAAACCAAACTCCACTGCATGTAAAGTTAGGTCCGCGTGCAATCGCAAAGCGGTAGGAAATGCTCAGAAACGAGCTCACCGAGATCAGTTCTCTTTGGTTGAACAGGGGCTGCTCCACATGGAAATTGTCACACCAGTCTTCCTTCGGTTGCGCCCTGTGACCCGTCGATTCCTTCGCACTATGTACGGCCCTCACGCCCTCATGCTCTCATTTCGCCTCCTGTCCGCGTTCTGCGTAGGCACCTCGCAGGCGTCAAGCACTCGGCCAGGTGCTGCTCTGGAGATACTCACGAAGAGGACACGTCAAGTGCCATAATCCGATTTCCAGGAAACTTGACAATATAGCTGATTTTATTCTCTTAATATTCATTGTTGCTAATCTATAGTCCTGCATGTAAATTTCAGGGCTCTGTAGATTCATGGGCCCCTGATTTGCTGCTACTCATTTTATTTATATTTTGATGCAATAGTTGGCAAAGGTGTGCGCTGTAAATCTGACTTCTTGGAAGTTGATTACGAGACGCGGCAATGTTTTTGCATCAATATCCAGTGTTCTAAAGTAGTGGTACGCGTTTCCATTTACGAATCTTCCTTTTTATTTAGAATCAGTAATAATACGTAAAACTTCACGCGACACTTCTTGCAGAATTATTACGAGTATTTAAATTTTAACTTCCCCGAAAGAGGTAGTATAAACCTCTGATAAAGAACTCGCTACGCACTTTTTTAACGTTGACATTGTACCTAAAAGCACCACACACCACATAAGTTTTCAGCTCTTGAAACTTTCAAAAGAAAAGTCTTCTGCTCAATCTACGCTTATCGTTTTTCTACGCCAGTGTTAGCGCGCGTTTGCACATTACCCTAACGTTTTCTTTCAAGTGTCCTTTTCGCAGGGTTCTCCTTTTAATGCCTTAGGAAAGAGCAAAGTTCTCTAAAGCCCGCTCAAAGGTCAGTAGAGTATTTTAGAGAATGCGATATGCTTTGTCAGCAACCGATGTTGCTCCAAGATTCTTTCCGACACTATATGTTGAGATGTTGGTCCTCTAGACACATCACTTCCTGAATTACTACGTGCAACATACCCGTGCGCCGTTTTACCGACATTTCGCGAGAATTTCCTCTGCTGAGATTTGGTTTCCATAGTATGTATTAGGTGGGTGCCTCGACAAGTGACTTTGTCTCTCCTTTCTGCCCCTTGCTTTTACTTTCCGGAGAATCTTTCGTCACGGGGCGTGGCTCAGATGAGTGATGCCCAGCGTCGTCAGTGTGTTTCGCATACCTGCGACCATTTCCAGAACATCAGTATCATAAGTGTGACAAGACAGGCGACAGCCTACGTACAAAAATTGCTCTTTCAGTGATGATCAAAGCAGCACCACGGCCGGGTCAGTGACAGTATATACGTCACGAAAGACACACATTACATGTCTTTAATGTTCACCCTGTGAGGCCTGTTTATTGCTGTTGAGTCGGCCTCAGTGCAGTTGGGATCATCGCAGGCGCAGTTTTTGTACACATGCTATCGCCTGTATTATCACACATTATGTATGGACGGTCTGAAAATGGACGCAGGTGTCCGGAACTATCATGAAATAAAAAAAAAGATATTTCTTAATGGAACTTATGACGGAGCCGCAACGGTTGTTTAAATTACAAGAGAAGCTGTAGAACCAGTTTTTACCTGTAGCGTGCTGCAAGTTCGTAAACGACACTGGGCACATGAACCGGCCCACGGCCTGGCGACGACAACTGTTCAGCGTGGACGACAGCTTCCGCAAGACTCACTGGGGTTCGGGAAGACGTTTCAGCCATTGCGTCACACAATAAAGGTGTTACCCTACCGTCGTCGGTACTCGTTGGCTCGCTAGGTAGCTGAACAGGCCTGCTATTAAGGCAGTTTTAACATAAATGTTCGGTTGAACGATATATTGCACAGGTTTGTAGTTGACCATTACACGAGACAAAGGCTCGGTAACATCCGCTGTAGGTTCTCGAATTTCCATTCGGACTGACTAAACACCACTGTCTACTCTGCACACACATGTGTTTGAAAAATATTGCTTGGTCACAGAGAAAGCTTTTCCTTATATTTTCAAAGTCTTAGAAAATTCATCGTTCGGAACCTCAAATGTAACGTTGAAAACGGTCAGAGTCCGATATCTATAACATGTGTGTTGCAACAAGACATCATTGATACAGCCGTCGACGTATTTAAATTGTTCGGGCATTTTAATCACGCAACTAATCGTCCTGTTGAATCAGCAGTATATTGTTCCAGAAAGCTGGAATACAACGGAAAATCAAGTGCACTACTACAATATCTTCTTCTGGTAATTTCAGTGTATGTCCAATAAACATGAATCTCTAAAGCCGTGGGTCTCGGGAAATTCCCACCAAACGTGAATTGCAGATTATGTGACCTGTTGAACAATGTCATACTAGTCACCGACTTCTCGGTACAAGCGACATGTTCGCTACACAGCTGCACGTAGCCAATTCACCTGCTAGCAGGTCACGAGACGACTGGCGCGGATGTTATCACTTCCCGTCGGCCGCAGCCTGGACTCCGGATGTGTTGTCAGGGACACCACATAGTGGCCAACTGAGCTACCCGGGCTCTCGCGGCCAGAGATACTGCGGTACTATAGCTGTGAGGACGGGTCCAGAGCCGTAGATGGGTAGTTCGACTGGTAGTTAACTTGCCCGCAAAAGGTAAAAGTCCCTGGTTCTAGCCGAGAGCAGTTTATATCTGCCAGGTTATTCCATATCAGCGCAAACATATTTAATTTTCAAAATGTTCCTTTTTTCTCTTTTCAGCATCATGGTCATTCAGCAGTCTTGGTATGTTTGCTATCGATATCGGCAGCTAGCTAGGTGATGTGCTCCTGATGTCAATAGCACTAGAAGGAAAGAAGGAATTCTTCATCAACGACATCAATTCGAGGGGTGTTATGGAGGTTACCCAGTTATCCGTATGATTATCCGGTCCATCATAGAGGAGTCTGAAGACGGTGCATTGTGCAGCAAAATCGGTAGCAAATATAGTTGATGGTTTCATTCAGCTACCAAAAATTTATTGGGTTAGGCCATAAGTTCTGGCGTTTTTCTGTAAGTTAAAAATTCCGTGTGAAAAATAATATGATATGGCCACACATTTTTATGTTTTTCAATACCGTCAAGGCAGTGAACAAACTGTGAACCTTGGGAAGAAGCTGGTAAGAACAAAGGAGAATTTAATACTGATTTTGTTTTACTTTTGCGGAAACATAAACTACTTCTATTTTTAAAAAAATTAAAGAAAAAACGCCAGGCCTTAGAGACCAACCTGGCGTGCTCCACTTTGTCTAAGCATGGAGAGTTGTAGACTAGTTTAATTTCGTCTGCTATTGCACAATTTTAACCTTTTAGTGTCAGACTTTCTTTTTGTTTGTTAATTTTATTTCGTATTTAGTACTGTTACCATGTTTGCTCCGTGGGAAAGAAGCTTTTAAAGTGAAATATTCATTTTCCCCTCCAAGTTTTTATACAATAGACTGTACCATATATGTAATGCTAAGCACAATTGTGAACCAAATATACATATATACGAAAAGGTTACACGTTTCTCTACTGAAAGAAATATATTAAACAAATGTACACAATAAAATCAAAAACAATTAATTATTCCGTATGACGAGCGGAAAAAAAACTGAATTCACAGTCCCACATTACATTTCTTGCATTGGGTACGTGGTGGTGGCTTACAGTTTATTCCTAGACAATATTTTTTGAATGCATTTATTTTGAATAGTCAGGTGCTTCTTTCTAACAAACCGGAGCTCATCTACACTACAGTACTGGACTGTTGGTTTAATACGTGCCATTTTCGTGACTTCTCAAACCTACCCAACTACCGTTATATAATTTCTTATCGTGTATTTACATGAGGGTTTATACTTCCATTTTTGTGGTAGAGTATCCACTGTGTTCAGTGACACCCAGTCCCAACTGCAGAGGGCCCAGTACCATTTTTTGTTACAAATATTTAGCCTGTACTGAATCACGTTTTAATCCACTTGATCAGTTACACCCACGCACTTGTTGCATGCCATGATGCTATGTCGAAGAGCTAAAATGTGTTTCCTTGTCCGCAGAGGATATCTTTTAACGTTAGCGAATGGGTCCAGAACAGTTGTATGTAACGCTGCAGAAACAATGGAATTGACATGCCATTTACTCATACATGAAAACAAACCGTTTTCGTTTTGTATGGCGTAATGATTAGGACCTTTTTCATATTTCTCTGTTTCCTTCTTCTTTGCAAGGAGGCAATTTTGGAGATCGATTTTCTATCACAATTCCAGTGCCCACAAAATTACAATAGCAACAGGCATTATACGTTAACGTGTAAAAATTATTAAAGCTATCTCATTAGTGCTTAGAGCTACTTTTGTATAACATATCTCGGTGATACTAATAATGTTGCATGAATTTACAAAAAATTAACGGCACGTGATTCTTGATGTAGTATGGATATGTTTACACTGTTTGAACCTGCATGATTATATGTTATAATTGTTATACTTACTTTAACTCCATGGTGTGATGAGATCGAAGCTGTGGCAAATATTTAAATTCCATTTCCCGTAGTTCCTAGATCTGGACTGCGTCTCACAACTTCTCACTAACATACCAATTGAAGAACAGATATTCAAAAATCCTTAAACAATAATACGATTGTAGAAGTAGACTGTTGTTCCAAAACAATCAGAAAAATTCTAGTTGTATCACTTGTTCTATTAATGTAACCAGACCAACACATAGGACAGTTTTTCAAGGCGAAAACGGGGAGGGGGCAAATCAGAAATCTAGCTGAACCTAGAGTGACTTTATATATTATAGTATGAATACAGAATCGATTAAACGGCTTAATAGAGCAGCGAATTCTTGGAACAGGAAGGACCAGGTGGAGTGAAATCGGTTTACCAAAGCGACAGTGATGCTCATGCCCTATCTAATGATATCAAAGTAAGACACTCCAGCCACATAAAAAAGTGAAGACAGTAGCTTCTAATCACTTAACTAGGGATTTTTCCATTGTGATTACTTTGATACGACTTAGCATGGGATGGAAGATCACTCTCGCATATTTGTTCCATTCCACGTGACCCTTTCGACTAAAATCATTCGCTGCCTATTTTTTTCAACATAAATACTAACCATGAGCCTATTCTGTTCTGTTTCTAGCCGGCCGGTGTGGCCGTGCGGTTCTAGGCGCGTCAGTCTGGAACCGCGAGACCACTACGGTCGCAGGTTCGAATCCTGCTTCGGGCATGGATGTGTGTGATGTCCTTAGGTTAGTTAGGTTTAAGTAGTTCTAAGTTCTAGGGGACTGATGACCTCAGCTGTTAAGTCCCATAGTGCTCAGAGCCATTTGAACCATTTTTTTTGTTGTGTTTCGAAACAGCCCACATTTAGTCACGTTGAACAATTTTTTTTACTTGTATAGCTAAGTATGGCACTGAGACTCGAGACAAATGAAGCTAATTAGATAAAATTGTTCAAAATCTACTCTTCTTTACAAGAGTTGAAGCCTCTTATACACACATCGAAAACAGTTTTGCATCACCCCGGCTCCGAGAGTTCCGGAACCTGTGCAGAAAATTGGAACAGAGATCAGCACAAGCATCATTTCCGCCCTTTTTATTGCTCATGAAAACAACACATTGCAAGGTGTACCACCATACAGCGAGACCTTTACAGGTGGTGGTCCACATTCCTGTAGGCACCGGTACCTCTAATACCCAGTAGCACGTCCTCTTGCCTTGATGCCTGCCTGTATTCGTCGAGGCATACTATCCATTTCCTCATCAACGGCGATTCGGCGTGGATCCCTCAGAGTGGTTGGAGGGGCACGTTGTCCATAAACAGCACATTTCAATTTATCCCAGGCATGATCGATAGAGTTCATGTCTGGAGAACATGATGGCCTCTCTAGTCGAGCAATGTCGTTATCCTGAAGGAAGTCATTCACAAGATGTGCACAATGGGGGTGCGAATTGTCGTCCATGAAGGCGAATGCCTCGCCAGTATGCTGCCGATATGGTTACACTATCAGTCGGAGGATGGCATACACGTATCGTACAGCCGTTACAGCGCCTTCCATGACCACCAGCGGGACACGTCGGCCCTATATAACGCCACCTCGAAGCAGAAGGGAACTTCCACCTTGCTGCACTCGCTGGACAGTATGTCTAAGGCGTTCAGCCTGACCGGGTTACCTCCAAAAGCGTCTCCGACGACTGTCTGGTTGAAGGCATATGTGACATTCATGGGTGAAGAGAACGTGATGCCAATTCTGAGCGTCCATTAGGCATGTTGCTGGTCCCATCTGTACCGCGCTGCGTGGCGTCATGGTTGCAAAGATGAAACTCGCCAGGGACGTCGGGAGTGAAGTTGCACATTATGCAGCCTATTGCGCAAAGTTTGAGTCGTAACACGATGTCCTGTGGCTGCACGAAAAGCATTATTCAACATGGTTGCGTTTTTGTCAGTGTTCCTCCGAGTCATAATCCGCGGGTAGCGGTCACTCACTGTAGTCGTAGAACTTGGGCGGCCTGAGAGAGGCATGTCATCGTCAGTTCCATGTCCGAACAACAGCGCTTTGGTTCACTTCGAAACGCCTGGACACGTCCCTTGTTGAGACTGGCACAAAGTAACAATGCAGACGAAATCGAACCGCGGTATTGACGGTCTAGGCATGGTTGAACTACAGACAACACTACCCATATGCCTCCTTCCTGGTGGAATGACTGGAAGTGATCGTCTGTCGGACCCCCTCCGTCTAATAGGAGCTGCTCATGCATAGTTGTTTACATCTTTGTGGGGGTTTAGTGACATCTCTAAACAGTCAAAGGGACTGTGTCTGTGATACAATATCCACAGTCCACGTCTACTTTCAGGATTTATGGGAATCGGTGTGATGGAACACTTTTTTTGCTGTGTGTAGTTTCAAGAATCTTCCTCTGCTGTGTTTCATAACCTTTTTTACACCTGTAACTTCTTTCACTTGACTTTCGGTCATAATCAAGAATGAATAAAATTAATAAAATATTCTGGTCCTAAAAAAATTACATCGTATCTAGTAGAAGCCCATAACTTTCGGAAAGGGGTGGGGCTGAGTGGCTGTTGAATCTCAATATAATGCACATCTCAATTTTTTTTCTTCTTATATTTGGTACCTGGGCCTTCACATACTTCAATTGTTTATCCTATACATTTCGTTGCCTTTGGCTTCAATCTGATTATGCTGCCTGTAACATTGTGGGGGAGTGCTCTTGTTGCTGGAAAGATGCATTATTTTGTTGTTGGTGGAGGGTGAGAACCGTCGGCGGAAAGACGCTTCCTCGAAACGGGAGCCGCAATAATCAGCCGCGCGTCACGGCGTCACGCAGCCACGTAATCCCCGCGGGCTGCCGCCCGCTCCCTGCTCCGCCTGCCGCGCCTTCGGCGTCGACGCGTCCTGCGGTGGATATCGACCTATCGATTGGCACCCCGGCGCGCCGTGTCTCCGGACGGGATTCCTCGCGTAGCCGCCCGCCACTCAGGCCTGGCGGGATGGTCAGCGCCCCGCAGGTCGGCCAGAACGCCGCGCCGCCCCGGCAGTGATTGCCCCATGGCACACTGTAACTCCACTGCTTAACTTCGCTTAGTGAACGTTCTGAAGAATTTTTGACTACTGATTCCCTCACTCTAGTCCTTAATGATAGCATTCTACTGACCATCATTGAAAATTTGTGTACTCTCACATTTCATAGCCATCTTACGACCGCTACGCCTTGTCACTAGAGTCCCTCATTCGTATTTTATGTCAGCTACATATTGTGTACATCAGGTGAATGAATGTTTTTACTGCAATGATGTAAAACGAGGCACTTTATAGGATTTATGTACAAGATTAGTTTTAACACTAATGAACGTATACTTTTTCGGTCCTATTCATGCAACCACACTTAAGACCGTCTATGTTACTTCCTTTTCTTTTTTCTTACAGGCCCCTTGTACAGAAGAAATGATTTCAGGCTTCATATAAGACTTGCTTTGCTACCAGTGAGAAGGTTTATATTATTGTGCAAATATTTCACAATTGTTCTTCATGAATATTGATCTCCTTTCTGAATCACTAAGAGCTTGAATAGTTTGTAACAAAAGTCTTTTTCTTCTATAGTTGTTGTTGTGGGCTTCACTATTCTTCTCGAATTGTGACGGATTTCTTATGATGAATTCAATTAGCGCATGGTGTTGTTACAATGCCTAACCTCTTGAAAAGATATTTACAAGGCGACTATTGTGAACGCCACTTATTATTCTTATTTTTCACTTTCGTCTAATCAATATTTTGTTTCTGAGTGATGAGCCACCCAGGAAGTTATACCATATTCAGTGAAAATACGCAAAATACTCTAGGATATTGATTCGTTTCCTACCAAGAGTAGCTATGACACCAAGAGCATAAGTAAGTGAACTTACTACTTTGAGCACCTCAGTAATATACCTCCTTCATTTCAACTTTTCATCAACATGTACACTCAAAGATTTGAAACATCCCGCCCTGTTTACTGACTTTTGTCCATGTGCAACATCAGTTGATGGAACTATTATCTGTCGTACAGAAGTGAGTACCGTGTGTTAGTTCACATCTAAACGAGAGTCCATTTTCAGAGCGACATTTAAGAATTCTCTGAAATATATGATTAACACTTTCTTTTGTTGGTTCCTCTCTAATAGGATTTATTACAATACACTCTGAAAAGAGTACCAATCCTTCTTGATGAATGTTGAATTAAAGGAGATTCATATTTGTAATGAATAGGAGCGGATCCAAAATTGAATGTTGTGAAACTTCTCTCGAAATTTCTCTCCAGTCATAAAAATTTTATCCCTCTTCAACGATGGTTGATTTCTTAAGTACAGCTTTTTGTATCCTCTTTACGTATTATTCAGATCATTCGTTTGGAAAGCCACGAATTCCACAAAACTCGAGGTTTCTCAGTTACGTAACATTATAGAACAAGCCAAACACCTTGGAAAGATAACAAAAAATACCAACAGGTTATGTTTAAGTATCTGAGGTTTATAATTTTTGATGAATGAATGTATAGATGGTACTCTCAGTCGAGGAAACCTTCCGGATTCAAAACTGTGATGGAGCAAGTAAATTATTTTTACTTATATGCGAGCTTATTCTTGACTGCTTTCTTTCTTCGAATGTTTTGGGAGAAGTCACCAGTCAAGAAAGTGAACGGTCATCATTGAAGTCTTTCTTGTCACGTTTACTACTAAGTGGTTTAAGAATGATATGTCTTAATCTGTCCGGAAAATTTCCTTGTGACAGTGACGCATTACATATACCAATAAAGACGTTACTTATTAATTTAGCACAACTCTTCAGTATTCGGTAGTACATTCCATCAACTCTATACAAACTTTTGTTTTTGAGTACTTTTATAATTATATTATTGTCAGAGAATGATGTTGGCGCTGATTCTAGTTGCTTACTGTTTCATGGAACTACGTTTTTAATACAGGGTGTTACAAAAAGGTACGGACAAACTTTCAGGAAACATTCCTCACACACAAATAAAGAAAAGATGTTATGTGGACATGTGTCCGGAAACGCTTAATTTCCATGTTAGAGCTCATTTTAGTTTCGTCAGTATGTACTATACTTCCTCTATTCACCGCCATGATTTCATACGGGATACTCTACCTGTGCTGCTAGAACATGTACCTTTACAAGTACGACACAACATGTGGTTCATGCACGATGGAGCTCCTGCACATTTCAGTCGAAGTGTTCGTACGCTTCTCAACAACAGATGCTGTGACCGATGGATTGATAGAGGCGGACCAATTCCATGGCCTCTAAGCTCTCCTGACCTCAACCCTCTTGACTTTCATTTATGGGGGCATTTGAAAGCTCTTGTCTACGCAACCCCGGTACCAAATGTAGAGACTCTTCGTGCTCGTATTGTAGACGGCTGTGATACAATACGCCATTCTCCAGGGCTGCATCAGCGCATTCCGGGATTCCATGCGACGGAGGGTGGATGCCTGTATCCTCGCTAATGGAGGACATTTTGAACATTTCCTGTAACAAAGTGTTTGAAGTCACGCTGGTACGTTCTGTTGCTGTGTGTTTCCATTCCATGATTATTGTGATTTGAAGAGAAGTAATAAAATGAGCTCTAACATGGAAAGAAAGCGTTCCCGGACACATGTCCGCATAACATATTTTCTTTCTTAACATAACATATTTTCTTTCTTAATGCTATTTTTGCTGCTCCACTTGGAAAGTCATTGATCAAAGTACTTGCAGCTTGTGAAGTATCAGTCACAACATTATCAATATGCCTGACTGTGTTTTTCACTTACCTTTAAAATGTTAACTTTCGCTATCAGATTATTTTCTACATTAAAGTTCATAAAAGTCGTCACACGAGTAAGGATATATGTGACAGATACAAACCACGTTACATAGATTGCACAAATCTTTTCACTATGATTAAGAGCCGCTCGCAGTGGCCGCACGGTTTGTGGCGTCATGTGACGTACTGCGCGGTCCCTCCCGCCGGAGGTTCGAGTCCTCCCTCGGGCATGGGTGTGTGTGTTGTTCTTAGCGTAAGTTAGTTTAAGTTAGTTCAAGTAGTGTGTAAGTCTAGGGACCGATGACCTCAGCAGTTTGTTCCCTTAGGAATTCACACACACACTATGATTAAGAATACAGACCATTACTGAACTAATGACTCGGCATGCTGTGAAACTAGTAATATTACAGCCTGTGAGACTTTCCTTAGGCAAGGATTCAGTTAGCGGTTGTAACGGGCGATGAGAGGAATTAACAGGATCTGCAACCACGTTGTTTGGGCACTGTGTTAGCGGCAGCGGGAGAAGGAAGTTTCTGTGCCGGATGAGCGGCGAATCGGGTACAGTGATACTAGAACCTTTCGACATGTGAATGTTCACGTTTTCAGCGCACACTGCGAACTAAAAGCTCTCGTTCCAGCCGTGTGGCAGTGCTGAGATAGCACAACGTTTTGGCGTCATTTTCATAAACTTCTAGCGAAGAAGGTAGCCGGCTGGAAAATCGTCAAGTTTCCATCACTAGCTTTTAAAGTGATTAAATTTCAGCCGACGTTATTACTTGTTCTATCATACGTGGGTGTGAGAATCGTTGTAAAATCGCTGCACGAGTTTTGAGCACGTTGGCCAATGTTGCAGCTTTCGACCTAGCATATTTGGACTATGGATAACATTTTTCGTTTTGGTCCAGAAAATGCTTCCGTCTACGTTATTTAGTTTTGGCACCAGCCTGGAAAGGTTCACTAATATTATATTACAAACAATGGGAGACATGTCAATGAGATCGTCGAACGTCATGCAGGAAGTCGTACAAATTCCTCGATAGCAGGATTCTCATAATCTCTTGCGAGCTGTAACCAGATCCTTTACGAGCTGGAATCAAAGTTGACCTTTGGATATTACTGAAGGATATTCCTTCATGAGCTGTTACGCAACCAACAATACTCCAGGTGTATTCCATGAGCTAACGTAATATATGCAAGACAGGTTCTCACTGGACTGCGAACGCATGAATATTCCTCGTTGAATGTAACAGCGTTATCCGACAAAAGCATGACTTCTGAGTGCCTGAATGATGGTCTGGTCTTTCATTAAACGGTTATGGTAGAACATCAGAAATATTTCAGAAATTTGAAGAGAGATTATAATACAATCTGTGAAAGATTCTAAGCTATTATAGTGTAGTGGAATTGATTTCACATTAAAACCCATTGTGGTGAAATCCATTCTACCAAGACATAACAGCCAGGAATACATTATTAATTGTAGCATTTCTGGCCGTGAAAGTTGACATTTCACAGAGATGATAGTTGTGCTACGGATTTAGTCTCCAAATCCTTCACTCAGTCAATCTGCACTAATGTGTGCAGAGTATTAAAAAAAGTGTCGAAAATTTCTAGAGCTAATAGAACTCACCGAGGCAAGAAATGTGAATCAAATAAACATAGTTCCAGAAACCCGTACTTTCTGAGATACTTTGTTCATAGGGGAAATGAAAGAGATTTCGTTATGGATATGAGCACAACAGTGGCAAAAGCGCTCGGCTTCTATATCGCAATACTCTAGATACATAGTAGTCTGAGCATTAAGTAGTCACTTTTGTCAGTCGTGCCCACCTTTTAACAAGTGTTCAGATCTCAGAGATATGCTTTTCTGGACTCATGTTTACTGGATTGTTATTTTTGTTTCGATGCAGCTCTCAAAATATTGGACGTTTTTGTTACATCCTATGGGAGTGTGTCCCTGTAATTTTGTTGTTTCTAAAGGAGATGGCTAAGAAACGAGAACTGCCCTTCTGCTGTTACAAGTTTGGGTACTAACGGACTTCTCCTACTCATGTTGAACAGCAACATACAAATACACTGTGCCCGTGTCTGCACACATGCCCTCGGTGATATGACTGTCCGTGCAGATAACAATAATCTGAGTAAAGGACTTGCACCATATCAGTGCTTTGTATAGTGGTGGGCTTACATGTTACATTACTGCCACTACAGCTGCAGTTATAAGTAAAATCAATAAAAGAGTACTTAATTTTTTCATGAGAAGTGATAAAATCTATTTGTGACGGATACGGATACAGTGCTGAAGCTGCTGCCCTGCGTTGCCCCTTGCTCTGAAGCTTATGGCGTTGATGGTAGAGAATATGATTTCATTTTTAGATAGTCGTACTTCACTTTTCAGAATTCCTAGAACTGTTTACTGCTTCTTTAGAAGAAAACGTGTGGAGTTAACGCCCGATTAAAGAAAAAAATCATTTGTGTGCGTTCGTATTTATATCAATAGAGGTTGGCTAGGTCATAATTACCGAAATATAAAGAAACGTTTTCAATCCAAGCCAAAGGTCTAAAGAGCTGGAATGATTGTGAACAGAAATTATCTGACGGCAGTTTGTCAAACTCGAGATGACTTGTAGATATCTGATACAAACAATCGTTTTTCGACTTGTAGCGATGTGGGAAACGGGATCTTTACCACACTAATAAGTGTCACTCTTATATCATTTTGTTCTTCCTTGAGAAACCTTGCGTTTCAACGATGCCACACTATCCACTGGAGCTTGTGATCCAAGGCATGTTGGCTTTTTTCCGTAAGTGCCAGAGAAGCAGCTTCTCCTTGTTTTCCTCGGCAGCTGGTATTCTGCACGTCCTTTCCCACCCCATTCTCTCAGCTGACAACGCCGTTGACTTCCGAACTTAAGGAACATTTATTCGCCACTAAGATTACACAAGCAACAGAAATTTTGTCTACCACTCTTTAGTAGTCTGCTACAGAGTTTTCCTTTAGCGCTTTTCCTTGACACACTGTGAGACCCAACGCCTTCTCCCTCAATTAAGCAGTATGCAGCATTGATATTGAACAGGTGTTGGTTCCAGTTAACTCAGACAAACGCCGAAGTCAGCACGTGGGTACCGCGGAACAAATCAGTGCCAGTAAACAATCCGCCAGCCTCTGAAGGCTTACAGTACAACACATGAATATCAACGACACTACACGTGATTTGTTAACTTGCTTACTACTGTCTTTCTAAAGAAACGACGCATAGGTAACTACGTTTTGTCCTCCAACTTACTCTTTACGTTACCCGTTCGCATTCCTTAAAGGGCAAATGTGGAGCACAATTCTTACAACGCAAACATAAACGAAAGCGCATACACAGACCAGCAAATAAACGAAAATGAGTGATTACCGTCGCGCTTGTTAATGAATCATACTTCTTCCGAACTGACATTCCGCTAACAGTACACACAAGGGGCCCCTGGATACACCGTCTCTTTCTCAGTCGGCGTCGTCTGCCCAACCAGATGCTCTCAGCATGAGAACTGCTCCTTGCCTTGCCACCTCGGAGCCAACCAACGTGTCTACAAGGGCATCTCCTTCTTGCCATACAATGATTGCGATTACAAGAACAGGATATCCCAGCCAATGATTACTTCAGGAATAAGACGTCAGAAAACCCCATTGAAAAATACAATACCTTTTATATGTATCTATTTTCCTTATCACTTACTTTTCAAGCACGAGACTCAACGTGATACACAGTGTAAAATTTTTGGCCAAACGTAAGAATCACAGTACTGTGCCACACATGCCTTTTCGGTGACGCCCTTTAGACGTCTTTGCCTCAAACGGGTTCTGTGGGACATTGTCCTTCCACAGTATCGGTATAAACTGCTCTGCCTTCGACGCGACTCGTATTCGCCCTTTCAGTTTCCTATTTTTACAGTATCTTACAACTCCTGACTCGTGCTCGGCTACTACATGCAAACACTGAATCAACAATATATTTCATTAATATCCCACAACTATGAACCAACACTTCAAAGTTGTTTTGGAAGTATCAATACAAGCCCTTGAAGAGGATGAAAAGAAGAAGAAATTTGTAGAAGAGTTTTCCAGCGGGTTGTAAGACATCAGTTCAGAACATAAACATGTATATATGAAATGGTTAAGTAACGAGATGTCAGAATCAAAAGGCGAATATGTCAAGATCACACAACAGGTTAAAATGAATGTCAGGATGGACAGAACTGAACATAGGGATAGGCTGTGAGAAACATAGATGGGAGGATAAGTAAGTTTACTGAAACATACAGAAACTTCAGGGATAAACTGGTGGGAGAAGATTCAATTACAGAATGGAATTTGTCATTTGTCATCTAGATACTTAAAAAAAAGGTTGACAAAAGGATATGTACGAATTATAGAGGAATAAATTTTATCCCAGTAAAGGCTAGAGTTTTCTCGTTTGTTTTGAATAAGAAAATAGAAAGGGATGTGTTGGTTTTAACTAAAGAGCAGTGCGGTTATAGGCAAGGATGATCATGTCTTGATAACATTCATTGTATCAGACAATTATTGGAAGATGGCAGAAATAACGATGAAAGTGTGGATCTGCAGAAAGCGTCCATGGAATAAACTTATGCGAAGCAATGAGAAGAGCTAACAAGAGAAAAGTCGTTTAATATGGTTAAAAAGTTCACAAAAGTAATGAAGAAAATGGAAATCATGGTTACCCCATGTAGTTTCCCCGACGACGGTCTAAAACAAGGATGGGCAATGTCACATATCCTGTTTAACATTTATTTGGAGCAGCCACTGAATCGCTGGTACAGGAAATACTCGGGCACGGAAACAGAGACTAGCGATAACATTCTTCACTCTCTTTTATTTGCGTGTGACGGATAATATTCTCTTAACCTGAAAAGGATATGGAATATACGCTAAGAACGGTCAAGGAGGAGAATAGCAAATGGATTTAGGAATAAATCTGGACAAGGCGGTGTGCGTTTGCATGGGACACGACTTCGAGAAAAATAATCCGGAGGAAGCTATAAATCTTTGGAAATAAGAATGGATAATTCCATTGCAGACGACAACAATATTGGTTGTAGAATAGCAACTGGGAAGAGAACAACTAATGTTTTGCATGGGGTAATATGGAATAATAATATTCGATAGTACACAAAGATAAGAATATTTCGGTGCGTTGGAGAACGTAATTCTAAGGGGAACTGAGACAAGGAAAGTCAGGGAGAGAATTAGAAATGGACTATACAGGGTGCAGCGGGTGTAAGTGCAGATATTTTTATGTGTGGTACCTTACCATGTACAAACACCAATGAGTTGGTTGTTTTGTCTTTGCACCGAACAAACTTCCCACCAACGGGTTATAAACTGTACGACATGGTGTTTCCTGCACCACTAAATGGATTACGCCCACCAATGTAGACTAACGATTTTGCCCCCACGCCTGCATACTTCAATACCTGACCTGCAACCCAGGTGAAAATAATTATTAATAGCTTGCCAAGTGCACTTGGAGGTACTAACCAAACCAAAACCATAATACTTGTAGTTGCTGTAATTGTTAGTCTGCAAACGACGTAAATACTGATCTAATGTTGTTCAGCAAACCCGTCCTCAGTCACGGATAGAAATATCTGCACTTATACCTGTCGTACCCTGTATGAGAGATGTCTGCTGTTAGCGAAGCAAGACGGCAGTAATGAGGCAGGGAGGAGAATGGAGGTAACGTGCTAGATAATTAAGACTTTGGAGACAGTTAACTGGTACGGTAAGTGCCGAGAATGGCTAACCACACGGGGTCAAGGAGGTTTTAAAGTAGGAACGGCTCAAAAGAAGAAGAAGAGATGGAAATATATACAAATGAAGCAATGGAAGACAGAAATCTAGGACCGAATGACTGAAACGAAAGAGGTCTGTGGAGGTCGAAAACGGCTTACTCTTAGAAGGAAACACCAAAGAAGAAGGAGAAGAAGTATTAATATGAATTACAATAAAGTACATATGTATTCTTGCTTTATCAGGATTTATACTTAGATCTGCCTCTGTAAATGTTCCATTAATAAGAGGCCAAAATTTGTTGCTTTAGCGTTAAGGTTTGAGAGAGCGTTTCATTGCCTTATAAGGGAACGAAACTCCAGCTGTAAAGAGAATTCGTGCACTGTCATCAATGTAATAAATTAAAAGAAAAGAAACATTACACCACTACTACTTCATACTCTGGAAACAACTACATTGAAGCCACGGTTCAGCACCTGCCCATCGGAAGCGAGCACCTGGACCGTATCGGGTAGTGCCCGGGGCAACGCGAGAGAGGTTGAGTGCATTCGCCAGGAAGGTCACGGCGTGTCGGCCGGTATCTCCTTCCCAGCCCTGGAGAGTCGTTCTCGCAGGCCGGTCGAGCGGCCGCCCTGAAAGAGGCGCACCTCGCACAGCTCGTAAAACTCCGCAGCTTCCTGTGGCGCGGTCTGAACGGCCGGCAGACGGGTCACCAGCCCCTGAACGCTCCGAGCTCTCTGGCAGGCGTTCGCTAAAGGTGATAGGGTTGTTTCGACCACTGTAGGCTTACGAAAACCCAGAGGGACTAGTTTTGTATTTTTTTCTTCTTTCTTTTCATCAGCCCTCTGACTCTTCTGATGCAGTGAAATTCTTCAGCACGAATAGCCCTCATACCTAACTTTCTCATATACAGAATATTCGCCGGCCGCGGTGGCCGAGCGGTTCTAGGCGCTTCAGTCCGGAACCGTGCGACTGCCACGGTCGCAGGTTTGAATCCTGCCTCGCGCATGGATGTGTCTGATGTTCTTAGGTTAGTTAGGTTTAAGTAGTTCTAAGTTCTAGGGGACTGATGACCTCAGATGTTAAGTCCCATAGTGCTCAGAGCCATTTGAACCATTTTGAACAGAATGTTCATCAATTTCCACTGCTTGAGCCTGCGTAGACGGCAAACTATCTGCCGTATGGGTACCAAAGTTTATAGGAATGATGTTCCGTCTGTGCGCTGGAGGACTTGTGCTGTTAGTAGCGCAAGTTCCATTATTTGTCGTTACGCCACGTACAGTTGACACACAAGCATCAGTGTGCATAACAGCGAGTTGCAAGACAGTCTGCGTAGGTATGGATAAGAAGAACTAGGCTTTCCGCTTAAAGCTGTTTCATCAAAGCAACAGCAGTAGTGTTGCACCGGGTGGAAGAAAATGGTACCGAAGTTCGGATGAACTGGCAATTTGAGAATTACTCCTGGGAGAAGTCGACGGCCAATTGCGCCACACGTTGCTGAAGAAGTTACTTTTGCCATGGGTAAGTAGAAATAGGACTTCAAGGACCAAAGGACCAACGACATGCAGGGTCCTAGCGTTAGCAAGGCCACATACATAACCTGTAGGTGGCCGATGGTCTGGATTCGGCGATGTTGCTGTTAGAGATACACCTATCGTATCTCGCTCCTGAAATACACTGACCTACGTCATTCAGATACTGGTGTTCCCTCTGCACAGTAGAATCACTGGTCGTGGATTCGCCGACCTCAGAATCTTGATGAATGGCTGTAACAGAATAGAACGACGAGAACTCTGACAGGAATTAGTGCTTGTATACCAGGGCTCAACACCTTGAAATGATGCCATTCTTCATTCTAGTAATTTCCTTTGTGATGATTTACAAAAGACGTTTACACGGTCTATTAAAATGTAATCGCACTGTACGCAGATTACAATGGTCTGACATCCGCCTGTCGCACCAAAACAAAATCAGTTACATTTAACAAACGGTATACAAACGCGAAATTTAAACGACAGGGAGAAGATGCTCTGATATGCAAATGATTAGCTTTTCAGAGCATCACACAAGGTCGGTTCCGGTGGCAACATCTACAACGTGTCTATATGAGGAAAGTTTCCAACCGATTTCTCATACACAAACAGCAGTTGACCGGCGTTGCCTTGTGAAACGTTGTTGTGATGCCTCGTGTAAGGAGGAGAAATGCGTAACATCACGTTTCCGACTTTGATAAAGGTCGGGTTGTAGCCTATCGCGATTGCGGTTTATCGTATCGCGACATTGCTGACCCCATTGGTCGAGATACAATGACTCTTAGCAGAATATGGAATCGGTGGGTTCAGGAGGGTAATACGGAACGCCGTGATGGATCCAAATGGCCTCGTATTACTGGCAGTCGACAGGCATCTTATCCACATGGCTGTAACAGATCGTGCAGCCGCGTCCCGATCCCTAAGTCGACAGATGGGGACGTTTGCACGATAACAACCATCTGCACGAACAGTTCGACGACGTTTGCAGCAGCATGGACTATCAGATCGGAGACCATGGCTGCGGTTACCCTTAACGCTGCATCACACACAGGAGCGCCTGCGATGGTGCACTCAACGACGAACCTGGGTGCACGAATGGCAAAACGTCATTTTTTCGGATGAATCTAGGTTCTGTTTATAGCATCATGACGGTCGCATCCGTGTTTGGCGACATCGCGGTGAACGCACATTGGAAGCGTGTATTCGTCATCGCCATACAGGCGTACCACCCGGCGTGATGGTATGGGGTGCCATTGGTTACACGTCTCGGTCACTTTTTGTTCGCATTGACAGCACTTTGAACAGTGGACGTTACATTTTAGATGTGGTACGACTCGTGGCTCTATCCTTCATTCGATCCCTGCGAAACCCTACATTTCAGCAGGATCATGCACGACCGCATGATACAGGTCTTCTACGGGCGTTTCTGGATACAGAAAATGTTCGACTGCTGCCCTGGTCAACACATTCTCCAGATCTCTCACCAATTGAAAACGTCTGGTCAATATTGGCCAAGCAACTGCCTCGTCACAATACGCCAGTCACTACTCTTGATGAACTGTGGTATCGTGTTGAAGTTGCATGGGCAGCTGTACCTGTACACGCCATCCAAGCTCTGTTTGACTCAATGCCCAGGCGTATCGAGGCCGTTATTACAGCCAGAGGTGGTTGTTCTGGGTACTGATTTCTCAGGATCTATGCACCCAAAATGCGTGAAAATGTAATCACATGTCAGTTATAGTATAATATATTTGTCCAATGAATACCCGTTTATCATCTGCATTTCTTCTTAGTGTAGCAATTTTAATGGCCAGTAGTGTACAATGCCGCTCCACCATGGTCGCTACGCAGAACTCTGTGTCCCCCGGTTTATTTACGCTGTTTCTCTCATACAGTGCAGTGGATATATATTGCCAAACATTGCATAAGCTTTGGTATCACTCATTAAGTACAATGATCTGCTTCCCAAACATGTAATCCTTCCTCTGTGGGACGGAGGTACTTTGGACTGAACTGTTTTGATGCACAATGGAGCTCCACCTCACATTGCTCATGAAGTCACTTGGTCACTCCGCAACACATTTTGAGAAAACCTAATTATTTGCTGGTCTCTCCAAACTGCGTAGACAACGAGATCACTAGATTTGAACCCATTGATTTATGGCTGCCGTATTACCTGATGGACAGTGTTTGTCAACGGGACATTAATGGACGTTTAGTGTTGACAATAAGCATAGCGGGGAGGTAGCCCACATCCACCTTGATAGCTTCTGCGCAGCAGTATAGTACGAGTAACTTTTAGTCCAGTTGCAGAATATCGTGGATGTTTACAACCTTGAACGTAAACGTGTTACGAAATTAACGAATGTCATCCTCTCATTTGCAAATTAAAATATTCCTCTTATATCCAATTATTTACTTTATTATTTTTCACCAGCTTTTAATTTAATGATTTCTTTGGTCTTTCTTTCAGTGGTTTATTCGTTATTTCTCTTTCGTAAGTCGTTACAAATGTTTCCACATAGTTTCATTGTCGTATGATCACACATTTTAACGGGAGGCCTCTCAGAAAGCAAAACTTTTTTATTATAACCACCCTGTACATCTGGCAATGGTGCCCTGGGGGAGTCAATGCTTAAATTACGTATAAAAATAAACAGAAATGGCGGCCGAAGACTTCGGGCACAAGGGGACACCCTTGCTCTGCCACCCGCCTACTGAAGGGGGTTGTGGTGCGGGAAGCAGCAAGCACACTTAATGTGTATCAACATTAATTAAGTAAATGACGTGACTGTCTTCCTGTGGCAAAATATTTCGAATTAGTTTCTCATTCGGTTGTGGAGGGGATAATGGGGAAAAGGCTGAATAAGCAATGACTGGATAACTGGATAACATTTTAAGAATGGGGGCGTGAAGTGTCAGAGGCCTGAACATGAGATAGAAAATTTGAAAAGGCATGTGCGAAGACCCTGTCTAGATAGAATAGGAAACTGTCTATTAACACACAGTCAACATCTGTTTAGAAAACATCTTTCATGTGAATCACAACTAGCCCTTTATTCACATGAAGAGAGCTATTGACAAGGGATTTCAGATCTATTCGGTATTTCTGGATTTCATCAAGGCTTTTGACACTGTACCACACAAGCGGCTTGTAGTGAAATTGGTGCTTATGGAATATCGTCTCAGTTATGTGTCTCGATTTGTAATTTCCTGTCAGAGAGGTCACAGTTCGTAGTGATTGACGGAAAGTCATCGAGTGAAACAGAAGTGATTTCTGGCTTTCTCCAAGACACTGTTATAGGCCCTTTGCTGTTTCTTATCTACATAAATAATTTGGGAGACAATCTGAGCAGCCGTCTTAGATTGTTTGCAGATGACGCTGTCCCTTACCGACTTATAAAGTCATCAGAAGATCAAAAAAATTGCAGAACGATTTGGAAAAGATATCTAAATGGTGCGAAAGTTGGAAGTTGACCCTAAATAACGAAAAGTGTGAGGTCACAAGTGTTAAAAGGAATTCGTTGAACTTCGGTTACACGATAAATCAGTCTAATCTAAAAGCCGTAAATTCAACTAAATACCTAGGTATTACAATTACGAACAACTTAAATTGGAACGAATACATAAAAAATGTTGTGGGGAAGGCTAACCAAAAACTGCGTTTCATTGGCAGGACACAGAAAATGTAACAGATCTACTTAGGAGACTGCCTACACTATGCTTGTCTGTCCTCTTTTAGAATACTATTGCACGGTGTGGGATCCTTACCAGACAGGACTGACGGAGTACATCGAAAAAGTTCAAAGAAGGGCAGCACGTTTTGTACTATCTCGAAATATGGAAGAGAGTGTCACAGAAATGATACAAGATTTGGACTGGACAGCATTAAAAGAAAGGCGTTTCTCGTTGTGACTGAATCTTCCCCTGAAATTCTAATCACCAACTTTGCGAAAGTATTTTGTTGACACCGACCTACATAGAGAGAAACGATCACCACGATAAAATAAGGGAAATCAGAGCTGCACTATATGAGACTGGAATAATAGAGAATTGTGAAGGTGTTTCGATGAACCCTCTGCCAGGCACTTAAATGTGAATTGCAGAGTATCCATGTAGCTGTAAATGTAGATGTAGTAAAGTGAGTACAAAGCTGGTACGGATTCCTCAGTAGACGAAGATGACGTAATACCATCAGTAACAGAGAAACGGGGCTAAAAATCAGTATGAAGTGGAATTGTTCAGTGATATTTATCTCATCTGAATGGAGAGTAAGTCAATGCTGTCAACAATAGTTGAGGTACACACACCTATTCCACATTCAGAAAATGAAGAAAAAGAGTGCCTGAGGAAACTGAAATATTAAATGAGTATGTAGTATTCTAATAATCTTGGATTGGCTGGAATTCTTTCGGAAGGAAATGAACTGAAGATGACGTTATTAGTACTAAAACTGTGCCGATTAAAGCCCACTTTGTGTACGTAACAACAATTTGGCCTGATTTGCCTACATCACATGGCCGACGTTGTTGACACAGTGATGCAATCAATCTTATCAGTGACATCATCAGTGACTTCATCATTGTTATTATTAACAACATGATCCATATCAGTGGGAAGCCACGCACCCTTTCAACCTTCCCTGTCCCCTGCCTTCTTATCTCCAGATCACAACACAGCAAGATATTGCATATTGTGGGGAACCATGAATGCATTCTTGTTAAACAAAACCGCACCAGCTGTTGAATAATCCTTTATTAGTTAGTACAACTAGTTACGCAACACTGTAGTTGCAGCATTGGGTTCACTTGAATAGAAGAAAAACAACATTGGAGGAACGGTGAATTTTTTCCATTTCCTTACAAGATGTTCAGTGAAATCAATATGTAACTTTAATGACGTTTAGATACTAAATATAAGAAATCGACATTAATCCTCAAGAGAAACAGGTACGCAATAAGCAGAATACCCATATTCAAATCATTATAGCGAAACCTAGACATTACAGCACATCAACATCACTCTCTCACGTTCTCTTAAGGGGAGCCAGAACGATCCATCTCCTCCATGTTAATTTTAGCAAATAGAAGGAACAATTTTTCCAAAACCGTTAAACATAGTGATCTTAAATTTGGACTACATGTTCAGTGAATATTTCTCTACAAAGTTATAATGCCATGTTAAGAAATATTTATTGGTTTTTGTTTTACAATTTTTTTAAAGAGATGCTTTTTTTGTCTAAAATTTTGCACTTTTTCTTCTATAGCTCTTGAATTATACAACTGTTTTTACAATTTGAATAATAAATAAAAATGAAGTAACAGAAGTAAACAAAATTGTGTGTAAAGTTCATTGATATACTGTTAGCAGTTTTTGAGAAAAGTTTCCTCAAAGATATAACTTTTAAAGTTATGGGAAATGGCTTCCAAAGTCTTTTAATACATTCCTGCCACATATGATGGATTATCAGCATCCTCTTCTTTCTCTAATGTTAGTTCCCTTTTCACTGGTCTTTCCTTCCCTTTTGTGCATGTTGTACGCTTTTGCCTATTCTTCCGGCACCTCTCAGTCTTTCTTCATCAATTAGGCGCATTGTGGGAATAGTGTTGTGTCCTGGTTGGAAACCTAAACGTTTCGGCACATCACATTTGATAATGTTTCATTCATTGTATGTTGTCGCTGCATCATACACTCCTAAATGCAATGTTTTTATCTGTACAAACACTCTTTTGGGTATCCTTATCCAAATTAAATTATCTACACTTTCATTTGTATTTTGTGTTTTCCGATGTAAACACTTTTCCAATTTACTTGTGTGTGATAAATCTCTGAATATAGGCTTAATTACGTCAATTACAGCATTTGGCAAAATGTTTGTATGGGCATATTCCTTTCCTGATTGGTACTTATACCATGTGTCATCATCAACTGTGGGGCAAAGTGCATGTTGTGGGTGCCCATTTGTTGATGCATTATGAAAGAATAATGCCCATACTGCTCTCCTCATATGCTCAATGATTCTTGAATTTGGCCTAATTACACACCCACTTCTGCAATCTATCAATTGCTTCATCTGTCAATCTTCCTCTTCCTCCTAGGGTCTTACCATCACTTCTTGGATCCTAATGTCTACTTTAGTTTGCGCAAGCGAGCCCCCATGCACTTCTGCACATGTCGAATGCAAAAAATGATTCAAATGGCTCTGAGCACTATGGGACTTAACATCTGAGGTCATCAGTCCCCTAGAACTTAGAACTACTTAAACCTAACTAACGTAAAGACATCACACACATCCATTCCCATGGCAGGATTCGAACCTCCGACCGTAGCGGTCACGCGGTGTAGCGCGTAGAACCGCTCGGCCACGCCAGCCGGCTGTCCAATGCACTCCTGTTTTTTAATGTGAATTTCATTGCCGTTAGGTTTGAGTTCCTCTACAGCTTTATATCCCTCAGAATCACCATCTCCTAGATAGTTAGTGCAGATAGTTAGTGCATCGTACATTATACCACTCCTGTGATCTGGAAAAAAATTGCTTTCACTCCTCCAACTTCCACTGCTCCATTCGTCCCATGAAAATTTGCTTCAGAACTTTGACTATGTTCGTCCTTGGTTTTGCCCTTACATCTACAATGTATTGAGAGAATAGCAACATCAATTACCTTGCAACTGTCTCCACTGGTAGCTGTCACAACTCCATTTACAGATTTATGACCTTTACGATGCCATGATCCACCTGAAGCAACAGTTAAATCTCTACAATTCCCAATATCTGTCACAGCTTCTTCAAGTGCTATCTTCATTGTTGCTTGAACGATATCTTCAGCAGAAGATCCCACCAACTCATGATAAAATCGAAACTTGGTTAGTGGTATTGGCAAGTTCATAATTCCACATAACATTGTCCCTGCAGCACTGCCCTTGCCCATGCAAAACAAGCCATACACTAGCCTAACTTTTATATCATACACCTTCTATCCACTGTTACTACTACTAGGAACACTGTTAGAATTAGAAAACGAAACTTCTGCAGCATATTTGTTACACTTCAGTAACATTTTACATGCCAAAACAACGTGTGAAGTTATTTTCAACTCCAGTCCTCTTTCTTTGCAAACTTGGCATAATACACTCCTGGAAATTGAAATAAGAACACCGTGAATTCATTGTCCCAGGAAGGGGAAACTTTATTGTCACATTCCTGGGGTCAGATACATCACATGATCACACTGACAGAACCACAGGCACATAGACACAAGCAACAGAGCATGCACAATGTCGGCACTAGTACAGTGTATATCCACCTTTCGCAGCAATGCAGGCTGCTATTCTCCCATGGAGACGATCGTAGAGATGCTGGATGTAGTCCTGTGGAACGGCTTGCCATGCCATTTCCACCTGGCGCCTCAGTTGGACCAGCGTTCGTGCTGGACGTGCAGACCGCGTGAGACGACGCTTCATCCAGTCCCAAACATGCTCAATGGGGGACAGATCCGGAGATCTTGCTGGCCAGGGTAGTTGACTTACACCTTCTAGAGCACGTTGGGTGGCACGGGATACATGCGGACGTGCATTGTCCTGTTGGAACAGCACGTTTCCTTGCCGGTCTAGGAATGGTAGAACGATGGGTTCGATGACGGTTTGGATGTACCGTGCACTATTCAGTGTCCCCTCGACGATCACCAGTGGTGTACGGCCAGTGTAGGAGATCGCTCCCCACACCATGATGCCGGGTGTTGGCCCTGTGTGCCTCGGTCGTATGCAGTCCTGATTGTGGCGCTCACCTGCACGGCGCCAAACACGCATACGACCATCATTGGCACCAAGGCAGAAGCGACTCTCATCGCTGAAGACGACACGTCTCCATTCGTCCCTCCATTCACGCCTGTCGCGACACCACTGGAGGCGGGCTGCACGATGTTGGGGCGTGAGCGGAAGACGGCCTAACGGTGAGCGGGATCGTAGCCCAGCTTCATGGAGACGGTTGCGAATGGTCCTCGCCGATACCCCAGGAGCAACAGTGTCCCTAATTTGCTGGGAAGTAGCGGTGCGGTCCCCTACGGCACTGCGTAGGATACTACGGTCTTGGCGTGCATCCGTGCGTCGCTGCGGTCCGGTCCCAGGTCGACGGGCACGTGCACCTTCCGCCGACCACTGGCGACAACATCGATGTACTGTGGAGACCTCACGCCCCACGTGTTGAGCAATTCGGCGGTACGTCCACCCGGCCTCCCGCATGCCCACTATACGCCCTCGCTCAAAGTCCGTCAACTGCACATACGGTTCACGTCCACGCTGTCGCGGCATGCTACCAGTGTTAAAGACTGCGATGGAGCTCCGTATGCCACGGCAAACTGGCTGACACTGACGGCGGCGGTGCACAAATGCTGCGCAGCTAGCGCCATTCGACGGCCAACACCGCGGTTCCTGGTGTGTCTGCTGTGCCGTGCGAGTAATCATTGCTTGTACAGCCCTCTCGCAGTGTCCGGAGCAAGTATGGTGGGTCTGACACACCGGTGTCAATGTGCTCTTTTTTCCATTTCCAGGAGTGTATGTTAGCTTTCAAAGTATTAGAAAGCAAGGAAATGTTAATTATTTCATTCACAACATTACTGTCACTTTCATAGTTTTCAAATTTTTCTTTGCTGTACAAAGTTTCTTGCTGGAAGAAGTTCTATCACATTCATTTGGAGTAGTCGGTGAAGCAGTCTGAGCAGCATCTCCCTTCGAAACAACAAAATATTTCTTCTTCCACTCATTGTGCCATTTCGTAAACACTCGATTGCTGAAACGGGGCATATTGATATCCACAAACCAAATACGTAAAACAGGTACGAGTAAAATTCGTCAAATACGCAAAATTGAACAGCTAAACAACACAAAGCAAACTCCACAAGTCAACACACACGGTATTGCGTTTATGTTTACCGATCTGAACAGTCACTTGTCACAGAAATAAAGCCATACAACGTTGGAAAACAAAACACTGTCTAATTACGCTTACAGCCAGCGAGCGGCGCCGTCAGAGGTGACACACCAAGTCGCTACAGCCGTTTACGCGGCGCGTCAACGTTGAAGCGATAAAAAACACACTTAGAATTCACTTAGAAGAATGAAACTTGATTTGTTTTATTCAGAAAACACTAAATAATTTTATAATAAAAAAAACAAAAAACGTTAATTTTGTCATTTTCGTCGTTCCGGCTCCCCTTAAATCTTAATATCCAAACACCACTGGAGTTACACATTGATTTCACTTCACAATGGTGGAAATAACCGGTGGGTGTTAGGTGTTATCGGGTCTCAGACAGTATTTTAACACCAGATCGCTATCAGTGACTGGTTCATACACGGTCTTGTGCAGTAGTGTTCTAGAAGAATTTAGCGTTGTGTGTCTCTTAATAAGTTACACAAGCGATTTAGGTGCGAAAATATTTAAATTGGTTGTAAAGTGTGTCGAACTTTTGGTGATTTTTTTTTTACGTGAAAGTAATATTGGTGCATTTTTAGCTGTAAGTTAGATGTGCAATAGTGCCCATGTGCAACCAATTTTTAAGTACTTATATCACTTTCATGCATTTTACTTAAGAGTTATCGACCTTGAAAAAGCGCGCGGCAGTATAACATGGTGCTGGATGTTCCAAATTCTCAGGAAAGTAGGTGTACGCCATTGATAGAGATGGGTAATATATAACAGCCAAGAAGGAACAATAAGAATGGAAGACTGAGAACGAAGTGTTCGGATTACAAACGGTGAAACACAGTGATGCAGTATTTCTTCCCTACTGTTCATTTTATATGTAGGAGAAGCAATGACGGTTATAAAAGATTAAGGAAAGGAATTACAGTTCAGAGTCAAGGAATGGTAAGATTTACAAATGACATCGCTGTCCTCAGCGAAAGAGCAGAAGAATTACAGGCCTTAGGAAACGGAGTGGACAGTCTACTGACCACTGAATACGAAATAAGAGTAAAGCTAAGAAAGACGAAATTAATGAGCGCTATCTGAAAAGTGGTTAGCGTCAAACTTAGCACGAAGTAGAAGAATCGATGTTCTGCTATCTTGGAAGCAAATAACATGTAACGGTTGAGGCAAGGAGACATAAAAAGCAGACTAGCTCATGAAAGTAGATAATTCCTCGTGAAATCTATTAGTATGGAGCAACAGTCTAAGTATGGTGAAAGAACAGCTGAGAGTTTATATCTGTAAGGCAGTATAAGGGAATCCTGGAGAGGAAGAGAATCGGATCTTTTGATAAGGATACAAGTTAAAGTATTGAATCAAAATTTTTGCCAAGGCTGGGACCAGAACTCAGGTCTGATGCTCACTAGTAGTTGCGCCATGCACTTCACAGCCATGGCATCGGGAAGCACAGCTAACACTGCTGCACGGACTATTCTTGTCCAGTGCCTTCCCTAACACTAACCTCAGCTCATTCCTCAGCCCATCTTGATTTTCCCGTTCATAAATGGTTAGCATCGCCAAGGCTTTCTCCGATATTGTAATAACATCCCAACTTAGTATATAATAGGAAGCCCTGCCTGTATCTCAGGGATAGGTTTTCTATTCATCTGACGCAATTACATTTTCCTGGAGTCATACTGAGTCAGAGCTTCACCTTCGATATGGATAGAAGCTGAAGTAACGAATTAAAATTGATGACAACTTCTATCCTTGACCAATATAAAGTTGAGACATTATGTCTCCAGGAATATGTGATTGCAACACATCAATAGATTACGTACACCTGAGATACAGGCATGATTTCTCCATTGTGCACTAAGCTGGGGTGTTATTCCAATTTGGCAATACTGACGATTTAAGAAGGTGTAAATTAAAATAGGCTGATGTGCGGATTGAGGTTTGTATCAGGGAGGGTACTGGATTGTAGTAGTCCACAGAGGGGTATTGGCCACGATACTAGGGGTGCTATAGGGGATAGAGCGCCTGCCTAATAAGCTGGAAAACTGGGTTCAAGACACAACTTTGCCTCAAATTTTAATTCATTACTTCAGCATGTTGAGACTCAGTATGTCTCCATGAAAATGCCATTGCATCGAATCTTTTGAGATGAGGTGCTGTAGAATGATGTTAAAAATTAGGTGCACTGATGTAAGGTGACTTGCACTTATGAAATGAGTGGAGCCCTGAGTTATATCCTGATGCCTAAAACAGCCACACGCAAATGGAAAAGCTATATTACATTAAAATCAAAGTAAAAGATTGGGTCGCCACCAACTCTAGCCACACGACAAACACAAGGTTCTACTGAGTTGGAAAATTAATTTAGTCATACGAAAAATCTCATGAAAGAACATTCTTTGTAATTTCACTCATAAATAATGGGATGTAATTATTAATATGATCCAGGGATTGTTCACATGAATCTATTATTAAAATACACTAAAACGTGTGTGAACACTGTGAGAGCTTTCAGCAACAAGATTTGTTCTAAAGGATCTGTTTTACATAAAAAGGGACTACTAATTACTGGACCTGTGCGCATGGAACCGCTATGGATAGGCTAACAAGGAAACTACAAGAGCAAATGGCGTAGGTAAAGGAGACGTAACATCGGTACACTGGAAAAGACTTGACACTGATATAAGGCGTAACTGATGTTGCCTGGTAAATACGTAAAATTGCTTGTGAAACGCTATACGAATCACAACAGAATCTCTTAATTTAGAATCACGTTCAATTAGAGGGGGACGGGAATGGTGTAATACTTGCATTGAGACCCACATTTACACAAAGAACAGCAAGGACTACCCCAAAATCAACATGCAACGAAGCCAGGAGGTTTGTTGCGCTGTGTTGAGAAACATTAAAGAAAACATTAAACTTGAATACCACGGTTGCACTTAAAGTTGAACCTTTGGAGAACTTTTGGAGAA
Source organism: Schistocerca piceifrons (assembly GCF_021461385.2). Lineage (NCBI taxonomy): Eukaryota > Metazoa > Arthropoda > Insecta > Orthoptera > Acrididae > Schistocerca > Schistocerca piceifrons. The sequence continues at coordinate 453,646,241 of NC_060140.1, read as the reverse complement.
ACAGCCTCAACGAGGTCCACATATAGACGCTTACTCGCTTAACATGAAATCATAAATCCCAAATACAACTGAATAATGCGGACAGGATATATTTTATATTCCAAAGTCAGAGCACTAAGTAAACTCTAGGACAGAGGCTGGGGGCTCAGAAGTTAACTCATGTGGTCAGGTGGTTCGCGGAGACACAATTTCTAAGGACAGCGGCCAAATTTTAGCAACATTAAACCATGCAGAAGTAAACAATTAACATTTTACAGAGGACACATTTGAATAGACAAAGGGTAATGGCAGAGGGCCAGCAAACTCTAATATTGACCCACGTGGATGGTCCATCCCATTTCACTCAGGTAAACTGTAGCTTAAGTTATCTTTCTGGAAATTTTACTGTATATTAGCCACAAAAACTCTGTATTCAGCCAGCCGGAGTGGCCGAGCGGTTCTAGGCGCTACAGTCTAGAACCGCGCGACAGCTACGTCGCAGGTTCGAATCCTGGCTCGGGCATAGGTGTGTCGGATGTCCTTCGGTTAGTTAGGTTTAAGTAGTTCTAAGTTCTAGGGGACTGATGACCTCAGGAGTTAAGTCCCATAGTGCTCAGGGCCTTTTTTCTTTTTTTCTTTTTTTTTGTTTCCAGCGGGAATACAGTAATGAAACAAAGAAAATTCACAATGAGGCAAAAATTATCAAGATTCGAAAAGATTAGAATGTATACAAACGCAGTCACAGGCACACAAACATTCATACTGAACCGAGGGCGCACTTCATACGTGAGATCGCATCAACATATGCAACACCTTTGTGCTACGTTCTTCTTACAGACCAAAGTCTGCATTAGGAATCAAACTGAAAGTCTCCAAATGCCTTGCATTCCTTGCTGCGACCCAGAAAAACAATCTTTATAAGAAAAAACGTGAGGCCAGAAGCTGAGCAAGGTGCAAGTTCATTAAGACTGAATTCCAATAAGCTCCCATGTCGCTATGAGACAAAGCCCCACGCGGTTAAATCAACTCACCCTTCTTCGAAGAGACCTCGGCGGCAGACGCTCGGAGAGCTGGAAGCAGACTGCCCATCTCACACTAAAACTTCTCCCACACAACCCCGTGGCCAGGAAAACCCAGATGTGAGGCTTCCGCCACCAACCTATCACCGTCAACTTTCACGCAAAGGGAACAAACCTGTTTGCCTACCTGAAAACTACAAAACTTGGCTATTCTGTAAGACTACTGCTGATTCTCTGCAGCAGACTAAACCACCGTACAGCAAAATGAAACACACCCACATTCATTCACTCACACATGCCAGAGAGTTTTGGACTAGGAGAACAAGAGAAAACATTTTATGGAATCAGGAACCATATTCGTGAGTTGGATTACATATAAAAACAAGGAATATTTATAATGGCGTTATAGACGCATTTGCAAGTCTGAAAAAAATCATAGCTCAGTCTTCTCTGGTGTGAAATTTAGCAACGAAAACACCCGAATTGTTCTCTAGGATGCAAAGAGCACTGGAATGCAAATAAAATGATAATGAATGGAGAGTATAGGACCCTTTCACTGATAATGAATCAGGAGTTTCTACGCAGAATCATCGAGCGCAGGAATTTGTAGAATACATCGACAAGAAGGCTGAAAAGAATGTAAGTTATAAGTTAACACATCAAGGAATAAGGTACTACAGGGAGCAGCAGGGCAAGATTCGAATGTATCCAACAAATATCTGAATAAGGCGGGTGCAGCGACTATTCTAAGAAGAGATCGACACTGCCCCGGATAAGAACCAATGCTCTCCAAGTCAGAAGACGCCTGCTGCTGCCGCTGCTGCTACTGCTGCTAAGAGAGTCTGAAACCGGCTCATCTGGCTGAGACCGGCACTCATAAACTGCTGATGACTGGCGTGGCTCTCCTGTCCTGTTGGGTGCTGCTACAGTCCTACCTCTGCTGAAGTCAGCCACACTGTATACAAGTTAATGACACGTTTGTCATAGCGATGCAGTGTTTCCAACTATGTGAGAGCCAACAGCACAGCGTCTAAATGATGCAGTAACCCTGTACCCTGTGCAGCAGCAGCACAGAACTTTTGCTACGCCCCTAGGATTGCGAGGCGTAGGTTCATCCGTCTTGTGGTGGGTAAACGGGCCTGTTGATGAAATCGGAATACCAATGCTTCATCATCTGTCAGCTCTCCATGGTTCATAGTATAGCTGTAGCAGAGCAGCTATTTCCATAGTAGGGCCAGAAAATAGCGCCGGCAGTACACTTCGTTTTCAGTTTTATCATAGTCTATGACGTGCTCCAGATGTTCCTTCTCAGACATTTGTGCCCCAAATTAAGGTCCATGTTACATATTACCACGCTCCTTTTGGCCATGGAACGCTGTTATTTCCAGTGGTAGTCAGCTTTTAACATCAGCCTTCCTTTGTCCGCCATGTGTCATTTTCAGTCAAAGATAATAGATCATCTTTACCTTCGTCTTTCTTCTGTTTACTCTTAAGTCCTGAAATTATTTCGCACGTTGTCTGAAGATTCCAATGTCATCACCTTGAATTTTAATTCACACGTTTTATTTCCCGTTTTTGATTCATTGTTGTGTACACTGGATAGCAGGTCAGATTGTCTATTATACTGTCATATTTCCTATCTAATGGACGCAATTCGTTCTTGGTCTTCCATTCTTATTCTTCCCCCGGTTCTTGTGTGCATCGAACATTACCTGTCCCTCTCTATAGCTTACATCCGTTTCCCTGAGAATTTCCTATGCCTTACACCATTTTACTCTAGGTCAACAAAATCTTAAGTCGTACTTCAAAGCTCAAACGCAAAGTTCGAACCACCTCTCTGATGCCTTTACCTTTCCTAAAGCCAAACTGGTTATCACCTAACTCATCATGAATTTTCTTTTTCGTTTTTCTTTAGTTCGCAGCTCGTGGTCTCGCAGTAACGTTCTCGCTTCTCGGGCACGGGGTCTCGGGTTCAGTTCCTGGCGGCGTCAGGAATTTTCACCCGCCCCGAGATGATTGGGTGTTGTTGTGTCGTCATCATCATCATTCATCCCCATTACGGTCAGAGGAAGGCAACGGCAAACCACCTCCTTTAGGACCATGCCTAGAAACGGCGATGGGCGTCTCCCGCATCGTTTCCCTACGCCCTGTCTAGAAGCATGGAATTTCATTTCCTTTCCATTTGTCTTTATACACTACTGGCCATTAAAATCGCTACACCAAGAAGAAATGCAGATGATAACCGGATATTCATTGGACAAATATTTTATACTAGAACTGACATGTGATTACATTTTCAGGCAATTTGGGTGCATAGATTTTGAGAAACCAATACCCAGAACAACGACCTTTGGCCGTAATAACGGCCTTGATACGCCTGGGCATTGAGTCAGAGCTTGGATGGTGTCTACAGGTGCAGCTGCCCATGCAGCTTCAACACGATACCACAATTCATCAAGAGTACTGACTGGCGTATTGTGACGATACAGTTGCTCGGCCAATATTAACCAGACGTTTTCAATTGGTGAGAGCTCTGGAGAATGTGCTGGCCAGGGCAGCACCCGAACGTTTTCTGTATCCAGAAAGGCCCGTACAGGACCTGCAACATGCGGTCGTGCATTATTCTGCTGAAATGTAGGGTTTCGCAGGGATCAAATGAAGGGTGGAGCCACGGGTCGTAAAACATATGAAATGTAGCGTCCAATGTTCAAAGCACCAGCATGCGAACAAGAGGTGACCGAGACGTGTAACCAATGGCACCCCATACCATCACGAAGGGTGATACGCCAGTATGGCGATGACGATACACACTTCCAATGTGCGTTCACCGCGATGTCGCCAGACACGGATGTGCCCATCGTGATGCTGTCAACCTGGATTCATCCGACGTTTTGCCATTCGTGCACCCAGGTTCGTCGTTGAGTACACCATCGCAGGCGCTCCTGTGTGTCATGCAGCGTCAAGGGTAACCGCAGCAATGGTCTCCGAGCTGACAGTCCATGCTGCTGCAAACGTAATCGAACTGTTCGTACAGATGGTTGTTATCTTGCAAACGTCCCTATCTGTTGACTCAGGGATTGGGACGTGGCTGCACGATGTCACAGCCATGTGGACAAGATGCCTGTCATCTCGACTGCTAGTGATAAGAGGCCGTTGGGATCCAGCACGGCGTTCCGTATTACCCTCCTGAATCCACCGATTCCATATTCTGCTAACAGTCATTGGATCTCGACGAATGCGCGATGCAATGCCACGATACGACAAACTGCAGTCGCAACTGGCTACAATCCGACCTTTATCAAAGTCGGAAACGTGACGGTACGCATTTCTCCTCCTTAGACGAGGCATCACAACAACGTTTCACCAGGCAACGCTGGTCAACTGCTGTTTGTGTATGAGAAATCGGTTGGAAACTTTCCTCACGTCGGCACGTTGTAGGAGTCGCCACCGCCGCCAACCTTATGTGAATGCTCTGAAAAGCTAATCATTTGCATATCACAGTATCTACTTCCTGTCGGTTAAATTTCCCGTCTGTATCACGTCATCTTCGTGGTGTTGCAATTTTAATGGCCAGTAGTGTATTTTGTACAGCAACATTAACGCATGGCCTTCTTTTTCTTCGCACGGCATTACAACCCTGTGTGGGTTTTAGCCTCATCAACAAGTTTCCTCCGTTCTGCCCTGACCAGTTCGGTTCTCTGCTATCCTCGGACTCTGAGAGATTTATATATTCTTCCAGGTCATCTATCCATCGTTTTCGTGGCCCCTCCCTCTATCGGATTCCTGTTGGTCTCCATTCAAAAATCTTTTTAATTGTCTTTCCAGTATCGAAAAATGGTTCAAATGGCTCTCAGCACTATGGGACGTTAATCTGAGGTCATCAGTCGCCTAGACTTAGAACTATTTAAACTTAACTAAACTAAGGATAGCACACACATCCATGCCCGAGGCAGGATTCGAACTTGTGACCGTAGCAGCAGCGAGGTTCCATACTGACGTGCCTAGAACCGCTCGGCCACAACGGCTGGCTTCCGGTATCCATCCTGAGAGCATGGCCAAGCCGGGCTATTCTTCCACTTTTTATAATTCTTACGATGTCAGCTTCTTGTATGAGGCAGTCCAGCTCAGTATTCGTTCTAGGTCTCCAGAAACCATTATTATCCTGAACCACTATTATCCTGAACAGGCATGCTTCGCATCTGTAGGCTACAACTGCCCTTATGATGGTCTTATATAGCTGCAGCTTCAGCTGCCTGTTTATTAATCTAGAGGCCAACAATTCCTTAACCGTGTGGAAGCATGTAGACCACATAGATAATATTGTGGGGAAGGCGAGCCAAAGGTTGCGTTTCATTGGCAGGACACTTAGAAGATGCAACAAGTCCACTAAAGAGACAGCTTACACTACACTCGTTCGTCCTCTGTTAGAATATTGCTGCGCGGTGTGGGACCCTTAACAGGTGGGATTGACGGAGGACATCGAAAGGGTGCAAAAAAGGGCAGCTCGTTTTGTATTATCACGTAGTAGGGGAGAGAGTGTGGCAGATATGATACGCGAATTGGGATGGAAGTCATTACAGCAAAGACGTTTTTCGTCGCGGCGAGATCTATTTACGAAATTTCAGTCACCAACTTTCTCTTCCGAATGCAAAAATATTTTGTTGAGTCCAACCTACATAGGTAGGAATGATCATCAAAATAAATGCCCCATAGACCTTGTGCATATCCTGAGCTGTTGCTTATCAACACTCGTTAGCGTCCATGTTTCGCATCTGTAGGCCACAACTGTCCTTATGATGGTCTTATGTAGCTGCAGCTTCAGCTGCCTGTTTAGTAACCTAGGGGCCAACAATTCCTTAACCGTGTGGAAGCATCTATTACCACTTCGTATGAGCAGTTTTATTTTAGTTGACATAAAATGGGTGCTGCTAATATTATAGTCACAATAGCCAGAGTTTTTCACATGTTCAAAATTGAAACCGTCTTCTGATAGTCTAACCCAGTTATAATTTTCCTTCCTGGCGAAATTCATGTACTTAGTCTTTGTTTCATTAATAGAAAGGCCTCTAGGTCCTGCGGCTTCTTTCAGGCCACATATCGTTCTCTCTAATGATACTCTTCTTCTACTAATAACTGCTACATCACTAGCATAAGAACATATATGAGTCGACTTTGTGCCTATGTAACCAGACATCTGAAGCATCAGCATGGGTGCTTTAAGAGTTGGATTGAAAAGCATTGTAGAGAGTGAGCCGCATGTCTGACTCCTCTACTAATGGTAAACCCATTGGTCAGTTCTCCATCCACTCGCATTGCACCCTTGGTACCAGCCAATGTTGCTTGAATAAGTGAGTCATACTTCGATGATATAACAAGCAGCAGCAAATAATTAAGTATTTATGATCTATCGAGACTATCAAAGGCCTGCTTGATGTCTACGTATAGGTTATGAATCTCAATGTTATACTCATATGCCTTTCCATGCATTTGCCTCAACACAAATATGCGGTCTTTTGTTGATCTATGAGGCCGAAATACACAGTGATACTCCCCAAAAATCTCTTCCGTATATGGTGCTAAGCTGTTGTAGATAATACTAGAGGAGATCTTATAGGTTACATTCATCTGGGTAATTCCTCGATAATTTGAACAGCAAGTCTTGTCTCCGTTCTTGTGTATTGGTTGTATTACACCTAAGGTCCATTCTTCTGGGATTCTTTCCTGATTCCATATCAACTTAACGAATTTGCGGACCCGCTTATAACAATCAGTTCCCCAATTTTTCAGCAGCTCTGCACTTATTTCATCAGTTCCTAGTGGTTTATGATATTTTAAACAATACACTACCTTCTGTACTTCCTTTAATGTTGTTCCCTCTATTTCTGGATCTACGGTATTATAGAGTGGCTTCTCATTCCTGGTAGGATTGCCCTCCAATATTCCCTTGACGTATTCTCTGCATCTATTCAGAACATCTTGTTTATGTCAGAAAATTTCCCTCTTTGTCCTTACAAGCTGTTACTTTCGGTCTATATTCTTGAGTTCTTTCTTTAATTTTCTTGTAGAATTTTCTGCTTTCATTCCTTTGGTAGTGCTCTACCATATACACTATCTTCCTCTTCATGGCTTCCCTTTTTTTCCTCCTGCATATCTTTGCTGCCTCTATGCTCTTTTCATTATATAATACCTGATTTGATCTAGCATTCTGGTGCAAGCATTTCAGCCTTACTTCCCTTTTCTATTCCACTGCCTGTCACATTCCTCTTCATACCAGTCTCTATTCCCAAGTCTCCTTGCTTCCCCCATTATTTCATGTGCTGACGTCCTAATGGCGTCTTTAACAGAGTTACATTCTATGTCTATATCATCTCCACCATCTTTTGTTTCTAACTTCAGTCTCAGTCTGTTCTGGTACTCCTGAACAGTAGACCTATCTTTCAGTTGTTCTATATTCCATTTCTTTACTCTGGCACTGCTTCCTCTGGCAGCCATGGCAAGTTTCTCGGAAAGTGCACACATTTTCCATATCGGATGCCCACTTATTTGATATCAATATGTGGTCTATTGGGTTTGCTTCATTAGTTCCTGGTATTTTCCATGTCCCTTTGTAGATATTTTTCTTTGGAAAACAGGTACATAATGCTCATCTTGTTTGCAGAATCAAACTGGGTGCCCCTCATACCATTATTGTTAGTTTTATCATGCAGAGTGTCCTTGTCAAACACATTTCTTAACGCCTCTTCCTTTCCCAGTTTTGTATTATAGTCGCCAAGAACTATTTTGGAATCATATCTGGGTATTCTGTCACACACCTCTTGCAGTTGGTCATAGAAAATGCGCACAGTAATTTGGTGTGATTCAGCCGTTGGTGCATATGCACCGACAAAGGTCACATTGTGAACTTTGTCTTTCATACGCAGAGTACAAATTGTTTCATTATATGGGGTGAAGGCAATAATTGATCTACGCATATCCTTGGAGACTCTCCTTCTCTTTTACTGAATACACTCCTGGAAATTGAAATAAGAGCACCGTGAATTCATTGTCCCAGGAAGGGGAAACTTTATTGACACATTCCTGGGGTCAGATACATCACATGATCACGCTGACAGAACCACAGGCACATAGACACAGGCAACAGAGCATGCACAATTTCGGCACTAGTACAGTGTATATCCACCTTTCGCAGCAATGTAGGCTGCTATTCTCCCATGGAGACGATCGTAGAGATGCTGGATGTAGTCCTGTGGAACGGCTTGCCATGCCATTTCCACCTGGCGCCTCAGTTGGACTAGCGTTCGTGCTAGACGTGCAGACCGCGTGAGACGACGCTTCATCCAGTCCCAAACATGCTCAATGGGGGACAGATCCGGAGATCTTGCTGGCCAGGGTAGTTGACTTACACCTTCTAGAGCACGTTGGGTGGCACGGGATACATGCGGACGTGCATTGTCCTGTTGGAACAGCAAGTTCCCTTGCCGGTCTAGGAATGGTAGAACGATGGGTTCGATGACGGTTTGGATGTACCGTGCACTATTCAGTGTCCCCTCGACGATCACCAGTGGTGTACGGCCAGTGTAGGAGATCGCTCCCCACACCATGATGCCGGGTGTTGGCCCTGTGTGCCTCGGTCGTATGCAGTCCTGATTGTGGCGCTCACCTGCACGGCGCCAAACACGCATACGACCATCATTGGCACCAAGGCAGAAGCGACTCTCATCGCTGAAGACGACACGTCTCCATTCGTCCCTCCATTCACGCCTGTCGCGACACCACTGGAGGCGGGCTGCACGATGTTGGGGCGTGAGCGGAAGACGGCCTAACGGTGTGCGGGACCGTAGCCCAGCTTCATGGAGACGGTTGCGAATGGTCCTCGCCGATACCCCAGGAGCAACAGTGTCCCTAATTTGCTGGGAAGTGGCGGTGCGGTCCCCTACGGCACTGCGTAGGATCCTACGGTCTTGGCGTGCATCCGTGCGTCGCTGCGGTCCGGTCCCAGGTCGAAGGGCACGTGCACCTTCCGCCGACCACTGGCGACAACATCGATGTACTGTGGAGACCTCACGCCCCACGTGTTGAGCAATTCGGCGGTACGTCCACCCGGCCTCCCGCATGCCCACTATACGCCCTCGCTCAAAGTCCGTCAACTGCACATACGGTTCACGTCCACGCTGTCGCGGCATGCTACCAGTGTTAAAGACTGCGATGGAGCTCCGTATGCCACGGCAAACTGGCTGACACTGACGGCGGCGGTGCACAAATGCTGTGCAGCTAGCGCCATTCGACGGCCAACACCGCGGTTCCTGGTGTGTCCGCTGTGCCATGCGTGTGATCATTGCTTGTACAGCCCTCTCGCAGTGTCCGGAGCAAGTATGTTGGGTCTGACACACCGGTGTCAATGTGTTCTTTTTTCCATTTCCAGGAGTGTAGTACATGGAGAATTTCTGCTTATAAATCTCTCCTTATCCCTTCCGCCTGATTTCCTACAGTGCAACAACTCCCATTCCATACCGTAGCACCTCTTCATCAACACTATTCATCGCTCCTGTTTGCAACAGCGTATGCACATTCCATGTCCCAAATTTAAGTACTGATAAATCCATATTCCTGTTTCCTAGCATAGTTTGTCTACGTAGCGGCAGTCTGGCATTCCTTGTTGAATTATTCGCAAGAACAAATATTTTTACGAGGTAGGGGCATCAACCCGGTGCTCAACCCCCAACCTGTAGGATCGGGGTTTCATTTCGGGGTTAGCTCCCATAGAGGGAATGACGACCTAGCCTACAGAGCCCCACTACCCTATGGTGTCGGACAGACTTCGTGTGCCTCCTCAGCCGAGACCACTCCGGCTTGGGTGACCCTGGCAGTAGCTACGTTACCGCCGGTACAGATCTCGAACACATCAAAGCACACAAACCCTCCCGCCCAGTACTGAAGGTGTCTACGATAAGGCGGCGTCCCCTGGGAGGGATTGGCGCATGGTTTGTTAAAGATATTTTGCGATAGCTCTAGCACATACACTATGTGATCAGAAGTATCCGAACACCCCAAAAATATACATTTTTCATATTAGGTGCATTGTGCTGCCACCTACTAACAGATACTCCATATTAGTGACCTCGTGAGAGAGAAGAATGGGGCGCTCCGCAGAACTCAGCGACTTCGAACGTGGTCAGGTGTTTGGGTGTCACTTGTGTCATACGTCTGTACGCGAGATTTCCACACTTCTAAACATCCCAAGGTCCTCTGTTTGCGATGTGATGGTGAAGTGGAAACTTGAAGAGAAACGTATTGCAGAAAAGGGTACCGGCCGACCTCGTCTGTTGGCTGACAGAGTCCGCTGACAGTTGAAGAGGTCGTTATGTGTAACAGGCAGACATCTAGCCACACCATCACATAGGAATTCCAAACTGCATAAGTATCCACTGCAAGTAATATGACATTTAGGTGGGAGGTGAGAAAACTTGGATTTCATGGTCAAGCTACTGCTCATAAGCCAAACATCACGCTGATAAACGCCAAACAACGCCTTGCCTGGTGTAAGGAGCGTAAACATTGGACGACTAAACAGTGGAAAAACGTTGTGTGGAGTGAAAAATCATGGTACACAAAGTGGCGATCTGATGACAAGTTGTGGGTATGGCGAATTTCCGGTGAACGTCATCTGCCAGCGTGTGTAGTGCGAACAGTAAAATTCGGAGGCGTTGGTGTTATGGTGTGGTCGTGTTTTTTAAATAAATGGTTCAAATGGTTCTATGCACTATGGGACTAAACAACTGAGTTCATCAGTCCCCTAGAGTTTGAAGTACTTAAACCTAACTAACCTAAGGACATCATACACATCCATGCCCAAGGCAGAATTCGAACCTGCAACCGTAGCAGCAGCGCGGTTCCGGACTGAAGCGCCTAGAACCGTTCGGCCACAGCGGCCGGCTCGTGTTTTTGATTGAGGGGGCTTTCACCTCTCGTTGTTTATCACAGCAGAGGCCTACATTGATGTTTTAAGCACATTCTTGCTTCCAACTGTTGAAGAACAATTGGGGGATGGCGACTGCATCTTTCAGCAGGATCGAGCACCTGTTCACAGTACACAGCCTGTGGCGGAGTGGTTACACGACAATTACATCCATGTAATGGACTGGCCAGCATAGAGTCCTGACCTGAATCAGACAGAACACCTTTGGGGTGTTTTGGAACGCCGACTTAGTGCCAGGTCTCACCGACCGACATCGATAGCTCTCCTCAATGGAGCACTTCGTGAAGAATCGGCTGCCATTCCCCAAGAAACCTGCCAGGACCTGATTGAACTTACGCCTGCGAGAGTGGAACCTGACATCAAGGCTAAGGGTGGGCCAACACTATACTGAATTCCAGCATTACCGGTGGAGGGTGCCACGAACTTGCTAGTCATTTTCAGCCAGGTGTTCGGATACTTTTATCACATAGTGTATCTTACCGTGAGATCATCGAAATTGTGTGGACGATATTTTTCCGAAAGTAAGATAGTACGTCTCCAGGCACACAGACTCTACCATCTTGTAAGTGTCTTTCGTCCTTTTTGAACGCAGTTCTTCGCAAGATCTGTTTCTCTCTAATACTGGATCTAACCTGTTGTGCACCCTGAATTTGCCAATGGAATTCCTCTTGCCTTCTAAATGTCAAAGTCTTTGCTTTGAAGTCTGAGCGAAGATTGTTTTGACTTTTCTGTTTGTTGATCAAACTCCTGTGATTGCTATTTTAGGAAATGTGCACCCATCTTGATCTGAACTGTGTACTGTGGTGTTCGTTGTCGAGGTAGCCACAAATTTAGAGAACTTCAGACGTACATCTTCATTCCACAGTAATTCAGTTTCCTACTTTTTTACTCGTTGATTTTTCTTGGCCAGTCTCTTAAACTGCAGTTTCCTCTTTAATCTTATGTCTGTTCGTATTAACAAGGACCCCCGCTGAATTTTGTTTTCTGTGTGTGAAGTTACATCTCAGAAATCACTAATGAGATGTTGGTCTGGATTTTACTGATAAACTAAGTAATTCACTTCGAAACTTCGTGTATACAATTTATTACCGCAACGCCCGAAAATTCGTCCACCCGTAGATACTCAGTGCCACCCATTCGAAGCCGGCGTAGGTCGCTACTCATTATCAAATTGTGGTTTAAGTCTATATCTGCTCCTGGCTACGTATCACATTCCCACACCTAACGTCGAAATCACTGTCTCATCATACTGTAATCGAACTAATATCTTGCCGTGGATGCTGTAACATCTATATCAATTAGAAATAGCTTTAAACTTTGTAACTGTGTATCTGTGGTTATGAAGTTTTTATTCCTTGTCACTTAAGGTCATTGATTTGCGACAGGAAATTTAAAGTTTGTAATGTATGTATGGAAAAACTAAATAATGTTTAAAATAATGAAATTTTATAATATATGTATGTTTATAAATAAAACATTCTATATTGGAAGCTGGTTCATATTTGGGACACATGTGTTGTATAACGTAAAAGATGCATTTAATAAAAATCCAAGTGCTATAAACCTGTCTTTAGAACCGTATCTTTGTCCTAATCGTGAACCTTTGCAGAATCCCTCCTAAGTGTTCAGAAAACCGAGCATCCTGTTTCAAACATACTAGTAATTTATTTCTCTATATTAAGTGTGCTAAAATTCAGTGCCATACTGTAAATGTTGTTGTCTAAAACACTCGCTTCACAGGTAATGTAAAAAGCCCTTAAGCTAAACCTATTAGAAGCATAATTAAGCCTTGATGGTTATCATGAAAGATTTCTTTTCGATCAATCGAGCTCAGTATTGGGTAATATGCTTTGGAGGATGAAAACATTAACTTTTCCAAGTGAGGCTATGAATTAAATTCAGTTGAATTAGATCTTACTATGGAAATGATGACAGAGTTTGACTAGTGAGACAGTGTCAGTTTATGGATTCACACCATATTTTTCTCATATTAGGAAGATAACTGGAGTATTATTGCTGATAAAGAAATCTGATACATTTCTAGAATTGGGAATATAAACAGTATAGTCGTGGTATTACTTAATTTTGTTTGTGGTACTTATATATCAGTTAAGTCAGAAACCCATCTACGTCCAACTTTAGTTCGATGCTTCCTGCAGTGATATCTCATAACGGAATCACATAATAATCGAGATTGTAACTGCTGTTATTGTGAGTTGGGTATAATTTTGCTTTCTATGATTACTGGCTTGTGCATTAATGGAAACTACCGCTATTCACAACTTAGATTGCCCTGTACTCATGTGTACCCAGTGCTATTCAAAGTGAGTCATAATGAAATTCACTACAACAACTAAAATGAAATTTTGTTGAACATAATATTTCTAAATAATGTGTGTAATTGGACTGGCAACCGTTCGGTTTTTCTTTCATATATGAACATTACTACTTTCATTATCCACAAGCAAAAGCCTGTTTAGTTTTTCTATTAATTACAATATATTCAAAATATCTGTCCGATGCCCTTTTATCCATTAGACAAACACGTAGTCAAAATTAAAATTCCTACCGGAGGGTAACATTGCTTTGTGTCACAGCAATCGAATGCTATACTTGGCGCCACGTGACGTGACGTTCGTAAGTTTTACTCACAAAAATACAGTTTAGAACGTAACTATTTGGCGCAAAACAATTATAAGACGAGTATTGAATGTCCAGCATCGCAAACGTGCAATAGATTAGGCATAATAATCAATAGAACAATTTTACAGGTCCATAAAAGATAAAATATAAGGTATTGACAAAATTAAAATGGATACAAAGGTGACAGTTATCCAGAATGAGCGAGACGAAAAGTACATAGTGTACTGCGTGGTAGTAGTTCACTACATAAGAACACAGATGACACCACGAGACGGCAATAGGCTTACGTGGAGTACCATTTGCACGTTAACGATCAAATGGAGATGATACGCTCTTCGCAAATAAAACGAAGTAGGAAAGACGACCTGAATGAAGACGGTGGTTACGTTAACGACTCGCTGGATATGTTCAGTTCACTTAAAGTAAAAAATTAAACGAGCGAAACACGAGAAATAGAATCTGAGTATGAGGACACTTTAGAACAAGAAAGTGAGAAACCACTGGATGTGACCAAATTGTTAAAAACGTTTCCTGCACAAGGCTATCAAATTAAAGTTCAAGGTAGTTATATTAACGACCAAATTTAAATGCAAGGTGTTAAAATCAGTAAACAGATCGAAAAAGTTGATACAAAAGTGATGGAACCAAGGAATTAAAAACTGAGTTAGACACTATCGATAATAATGTTGACATTATACAGGGACAGGTAAATGATATCAACCACAGATTCGTTACTGAAATACTGAAAATTCAAGACACTGTAGAACATTCAGTGGTGTCAAAAGCTGATGAAAATTTTTTTGGCATCAAACCCGAATTAATAAACAAATGTAACACCGAAATGTCTAAATTGAGACAAATGGTGAATGAGCCCGAAAAAGAACTGAGTGAACAAGTAGCAACTTGCGAAAATAAGTGTGAACAGAACATTTACCAGATTCAAGGTAAAGTGAGTGACCTTGAAAGGATAATGAGAGAAAAGCCAAATTATGTAGCTGACAGAATAACGTGTAGCAAATTTCTGGAGGGCGAAGAACGATTCGATCCAGTTAAAAGGCATAACGGTAGTCACCGCTTAGATTTTTTGAAACATTGTGAAAGGAACTTTACTCATTGTGTAAAGGATCAGGAAAAGATCTATGTGGTTATTAGCGCTATAGCACGCGATTCAAAAAGATGGGGATTAAATTTATAGAACAAATGTCATTTGACAAATTTAAACAAAAATTTACAGAGAAATACTGGTTAGAGCAACAACAGGACTACCTATGGCGATGGTTTATTATGGCAAGGTTGTATGACAACAGAGGCACAAACTCAGTGAAACAGTTTTGCGAAATGTGGTGTCGAAAACTGACACATGAGAAACAGATGAATGGAATCAGTAATAGTGTGGGAACTGTGGTAAAAGCACCTGGAGGACTTGAATCGTTACATGGAGGGAAACCACAAAAGTTTCTCGTCGTTTTTGGAAAGAGTAGAAGACAAGGACCACTGGAGAGGGAATCGTGATTATCGTCAAAAAAGTATCAACTTGATGGGGGTAAATCACGAGCATAATGTACAAACTGGGAATGGACGTTACCGAGTAAACATGATGCAGAGAGTTAGAGGCAGAGGTCGCGGAAACATGCTGTTTCGCAGTAGGGAGTTTGTACCGCGAAACTTTCAAAACTGAAATGACACAGAAAACTAAGGCCCACATGTTTTGTGGGCCAGATTCACACAGACAAGTATTATGGGCCCAAAGTAAGGAAATTATACCGGATAAAACAAATTGAATGTAAGACATGATCAAATGGCAGAGATGCATCGCAAGGCAGCGCGTGCAGAATGAATGGTGTAGGCAGGGATGAGTCAGGTACAGGAGAAGATGCGGCAGACGATAGAATGCAAACTAGGCCACGGCATGCATTGAACTTGGAGGAGTGATCAGCTGGCAACCATGAGGCTATAGTAGTGGCAGTAGGAAGAGATGACGCGGCAAAGGAATTTAGTGGACCTGTTTTGGAGGAAAATATCACCGAAATGAAAAGAGAATCAGACATGTTATTAAGTAAAAGTGAAGTGACGAACAGTTTGTGCAAAAGGGAGTCTTCATGAATCGCAGAAGGGTGTGACGATTTGATTCATAGTTCAAAGCAATATGAGCAGGAAAATTTTGAAAAAGGTTATATGGCCAGAAATTTAATAAAAGGGAGAAAAGAAAGTGGAAACATCGGAAGGAGGACATTGTCCGAAATTGAAAGGGACGTGGAAGTAGTTAGTGCTATGCAAGGTGCGCGAGCAGCAGTTTTAGAGGAATGGGTTGGTAAGAGAATGGAAGGTGCCGCACAAAGCACGCAAGCTGCCAATGTTAGGAAAATTGGTGCTGAAATCAGAAACATTGTCGGCATAAATAGGGATCTGGAGGAAGATGCAGCGATCCTGGCTGACGAAAAATACGTGCAAGCAAAGATTGGTGACAGTCATGAAAATATTGACTCAGATGAATATAGGCAAACCACTGACATCCAAGACGATTATACGAAATATGAAGTTAAAGTTGGCGTCATCCAAAGTCATATTGAAGAAACTCCTGTGACTGAAAATGAAATAGAAATTTTAGGAAAGATTTGGAAAACTGAAAATAATGAAAATAACGAAAGATCAAAATAAGAACTGGCTCGTTATCTTAGAGTAGCGCTCATGCTAGAATCAGACAGTGAATGTGAAACGAGTGATAATTCAGAAGAAGAAAACGTAGAAAGAGAGGAAAGAGAACCAAGTATAACGAAAAATGTATCTGAAAAGCTGAATGAAGTCTTTTATAAACAAAATCCGATGTTAAATATCAAACCGAAAAAGAAAGAGCCACCTGACGATACGATAGTGGGGCAAGATTTGATTAGAATCGTGAAAGACTTCGAGATAAGAAAACTGAAAGAGCCACCAGACATAGGTGACGATACGATACGATGCCAAGAGTTGAAACGAATCGTGGCCGACGTAGAAATCAAGAAACCGAAGATGCCACCAGACATATGTGATTGGCCAGTAAATGACAACTTAATGCCACCGCAATCATAAGGCATGGGGCAAGTTTATTGCGAACTTTGAAAATATAATGAATACCCTCCACCATGAAACTACAGGATTTACACCTCATGAAAGTCTACTTAAATATAAGAACAAAAGTATAATTGAGGAAGCCTTACAATTTCCACCCTATGTAGAACTAAATCTAAAAGAGAAAAAGCACTTGGTAAGAAAAAGAATGAAAGAAAGTTAGGAAGCCAGATCTAAAAGGCACGATAAGGGCATTAAAGTGACCAAATTAAAAACTGGTGATTTTGTTTCGGTAAGAAATCGCGAAAAATCCAGTGAAATAAACCTTAAAATTTCTAAATTCAAATATATTTATAATGGTCTCTTTGAAGTGCAAGGAACACCGCACACTAATGCCTATTGTCTTGTTTATCCTCATTCAAAGAAGCCGTTTGGGTGTTCGTAATATTGTAGAATTAAAACCTAATGTCCGCAGAAATGAATAATAAGGGGTAAAAGTGAAAATGCCCTATGTATTTTAATCTATATGTTTTGTTCTTGATGTTGTGTTGCCAAGTGTTGTCATGTTGGAAAAAACTTTTCTGTTATTACAGTACTGACCCATATCTGTAACTTTCAGATTCGATATAACATAATGGAATAAACATTATATATAAACTCCAGGCCATGACTTGTATAAGAACTGCAATAATGGAATGTTGTATTGTGATCAGAAGGACTGCCGTATGTGTCCATAGAGAGATAAACTGTGGACGATGCAAATAACAAAGGACTGCCTTGAACACAGAAAGGCCAGCAAAGAAGACTTGCCAAACTGTGGCAAGAGTGTATGTCGGAATGTGGTAAAATGCTGTCAATCATGGTTTGCCATGCATCAGTGATAGGTAGCGTTCGAGATTGAAATCATTTTGAATGTTTTATGTGTTTAAATTTGTGTCAGTAATGAACTGCCATAAAATCCGAAGTGGACATTCAAATTTCTAATGTATGATGAATATACAGTGTGGAAATATTTGCAAACATGGACTGCCAAATACTATTGCAGGCAGAAAAATTTATTGGTTATAATCTTGGTTGCCGGCCGGTGTGGCTTAGCGGTTCTAGGCGTTTCAGTCTAGAACCGCGTGACCGCTACGGTCGCAGGTTCGAATCCTGCCTCTTACATGGATGTGTGTGATTTCCTTAGGTTAGTTAGGTTTAAGTAGTTCTAAGCTATAGGGGACTGATGACCGCAGATGTTAAGTCCCATAGTGCTCAGAGCCATTTGAACCATTTTTTATTATTTTGCCGGCCAGGGTGGCCAAGCGGTTCTAGGCGCTACAGTCTGGAACCCCACGACCGCTACGGTCGCAGGTTCGAATCCTGCCTCGGGTATGGATGTGTGTGACGTCCTTAGGTTAGTTAGGTTTAAGTAGTTCTACGTTCTAGGGGACGGATGA
Organism: Schistocerca piceifrons; assembly: GCF_021461385.2. NCBI lineage: Eukaryota > Metazoa > Arthropoda > Insecta > Orthoptera > Acrididae > Schistocerca > Schistocerca piceifrons. The sequence continues at coordinate 453,628,137 of NC_060140.1, read as the reverse complement.
CCTCAGAAGTTTAGTCCCATAGTGCTCAGAGCCATTTGAACCATTTTATTATCTTGATTAATGTTGTGTGCGATTTTGCTATGGTTTTAAAGAATAGACTGTCTGTTTCAAGTAAGGGCAGTGAGGAAATAATACTAGGTTCAATTTAAATATGTTTATATGTCTAAATAAATATCAAAGAATGGACTGCTGTATTTACAAGCAGCATTGCAAAATTTTTCACTTAATGATTTTAAAATTATGCTGCAGCATGTAGAACATTACAGTGTTAAAAAATTTTGTGACATTGTTTGGTTGCGTACTTGTATATGTATACCTACAATTCTTTTTAATGCTTTCAGTATGCTACCCATTACTTTTGGTAATAGGGAAAATTTTTATTACTACTTAACTTATTGTTTTACAAAATGATATTCAATTACGATAGGTGTACAGAACTGAACACTGATGTTTAAGTCTTGTTTTGGTAATGATGTGTACAAAGTATACTGTTCAAAAATGGCTCTGAGCACTATGCAACTTAACTTCTGAGGTCATCAGTCGCCTAGAACTTAGTACTAATTAAACCTAACGAACCTAAGGACATCACACACATCCATGCCCGAGGCAGGATTCGAACCTGCGACCGTAGCGGTCGCTCGGTTCCTGACTGCAGCGCCAAAACCGCACGGCCACTCCGTCCGGCAGAAGTATGCTGTGTTTTAGTGTATTTTGTGACAGGTTTTCTTTATGCCCAACTCTGGTAAGACTGATTATTTCTCGTGACTATTCAACACTGCATTGGTGTTATGATGTTTCATTGATATATCCCTGTTGGGAAACCTCAGTGAAACTTGGGGCATGTGTAACACCTATATCGATTACATGTAGGTGTATACTATGTAACTTGTTTCTATGATTATAAAGTGTTTGTTCTTTGTTACTTAAGGTCGTTAATTTGTGACAGGAAATTTAATTTTTAATGTATGTATGGAAACAACTAAATAATGTTTAAAATTATGAAATTTTATAATATTTATATGTTTATAAAGAAAACATTCTATATTGGAAGCTGGTTCATGCTTATGACACTTGCATTGTACAACATAAAAGACGGAGGGAAATCCCGCTGCAACGGAAGTGGCTTGGTGCGATGTAAAAGGTGGTTCTGGCGGTCGAACTGGGCGACTTGTTGGTGGGAAAGGTACGCAGTCAGTGGCTAGCTGTTGTACAGTACACACTGAGAGTGCCAAGGGAGGCATTTGAAAGGTTTTTTGCAAGGAATTTGGCCTCAGATTTGGATTTGGCTGTTACATGGTACTCTCGGCCATAAGGAATGGCTCTAACACGTTAACAATCCGTCGCCAAGAAGAAATTGTAAAGAGTATTCAAACATCAAGAGCCGTGAGTACAGTTAGTCGCTACATCGCTTGCCATCACTACGTCGCTACTGTTCCACCAGCTTCATGCATACAGATATGTATCAGAGCAGGGACCAGTTAATTTGTGTGAGTGATTTAATAATAATCGAAGCGCTATAAACCTGAATTAAAACCGTATCTTTGTCCTAATCATGAACCTTTGCAGTATTCCTTCCTAAGTGTTCAGAAAACCGAGCACCCTGTTTCAAACAAACTAATAATTTATTTCTGAGTATTATATGTGTTAAAATTCAGTGCCATACTGTGTAAATGTTGCTGTCTAAAACACCTGCTTCACAGGTAATGAAAAAGGCCCTTAAGCTAAACCTATTTGAAACCAAATTTAGCCTTGATGGTTAACATGAACGATTTTTTTAGGTCAATCGAGCTCAGTGTTGGATAATTTGCTTTGGAGGATGAAAACATAGACTTTTCCAAGTGAGGCTATGAATTAAATTTAGTTGAATTAGATCTTACTATGGAAATAATCACAGTGTTTGACTAGTTACTCAGTACCAGTTTATGAATTCCCACCATAATTTTCTCATATTAGAAAGATAATTGGAATATTATTGCTACTAAAGAAATCTGACACGTTTCCATAAATTGGAGTGTAAACAGTGTAACTGTGGTATTATTTAGTTTTGTTTGTGGTATTTGAATTGTTAGTTAAGACAGAAGCCCCTCCATGTCCAACTATAGTTCTGTGTATCCTAAAGTAACATCTCATTACTGAATGACGTAATAATCTGGATTATAACTGTCGTTATTGGTAGTTGAGTATAATTTTGCTTTCTGTGATTACTGGTTCGTGCATTAATGGTAACTACTGCCACCCACAACTTAGATCGTCCGGTATTCGTATGTATCCAAAGAGCTATTCAAATGGAGTCTTAACGAAAGTCACTAAAACAACTAATATTCAATTATCTTTAACATTATATTTCAAATTAATGTACCTAATTCGGCTGGCGAACACTCGATTATTTTTTCGTATATGAACTTTACTACTTTCATTATCCACAAAGTAAAAGCCTGTTTAGTTTTTCTATTATTTACAATACATTCAAAATTTCTGTCCGATACCCTTTTACCCATTTGACAAACACGCGGTCAAAATTAAAAATCCTGCCAGAGGGTAACATTGGTTTGTGTCACAGCAAGCGTGTATTATAAAGCATGGAATGTCAGATGTCTGAATATTGTAGGCAAGCTATAAAATCCGAAACATAAAATGTAAAATCTCAGTCTAGATGTAGGAGAAGGATTCGTGACGAACTGGAAGGTACGTCGGAGAGTGAGTTACTTAGAAAAATCAGTGGCATGTTTATTATAGTCAGAACTGACAGGTAGCCCAGGCCAACAATAATAATTAAGGTGTACATGTCGATGTCAAAAACAGAATATGAAGAGAGATACGAGGGTAGTGAACGGATAACTCGGTACGTATTGAGAAATCCTACTCTAACAAATAAAAATGATCGTATGACGTCAGTGGCCGTGAGTTCCTATGCGGGAAGTTCGGCCGCCAAGTGCCAGTCTTATTGAGTGCGACGCCAAATTGGGTGACTTGCGCGTCGACAATGGGGATGAAATGATGATGAGGACAAACACAACACACAGTCCCTGAGAGGAATTAAACCCGACCACCCCGTGTGTGGCATTCCTACACGCTGACCGTTCAGCTATTGGGGCGAACAACCTGGGGAGAGGTACATTGTCGTAGGGGCAGGACTTGAAGTAGGTGTCATGGGAGACTATGGCTCCGTAGTAGGAACGTGAGAGTAGTGAAACTGATAGTTTTGCAACAAATTCATCGTTCATTAAAAAAATAGACAGAAGAGGAGTTGATGTACTTGATAAAAGTCAGGAGACGCTGAATTTTTTTCTTCCCTCTGTCTTCCTCAGCTTTCTTATGGCCCACAATGACTTCCTCTCCCGTGACAACCTCCTCATCACAGAGAACTTACACCTATCATCTTGAATTACTTGTTAGATATACTCCAATCTCTGCCTTCTTCTATAGCTTTTACCCTCCGCTGCTCGTTATACGAGGGTTCACGGAAAAATAATGCCTCCGAATTTCTTAACGTGAAAATATTTAAAGCTATTAAATCGAATTCAAATAAACGGCATTAACAAACTACATCGTTGTTCTTCGTGTCTACATATTTACTTCTCAACACAGCCACACTGGTGACGAACACATTTCTCCCAACGAGAGACCAGTTCGTTGATACCGTCACTGCAGAATGTCTGACATTGTTGACGGAACGACAGTCTCACTGCTGTTTGCACCGCTTCATCACTATCAAAGTAAAGTCCTCGAAGGTGTTCTTTAAGTTCTGGAATCATATGAAAACAAATGTACCGGAATCGGGAACGTATGAGGAATGATCGTTGACAGTGAACCCAGCGCTAGGCTGTTGCAGATGTCGCAGCGCTCGTCTAATTTTGGTATTGCCATGCTGAAGGAGAATGTTCTCTATGTATGGGCGAACTTTCCGAATTCGAAACTCGATTATAGCACGCTGTTTCTCACGTGCCAATCCATTTATGTTACGCACCGGCATGTTACAAGCTAGAATTCGGAGTCCTTTAGCGGCAAATGGCAGAGGAATAAAGGTGTAGAACGTAAATAACATTTGTCTTATTTTAAAAGCGTCAAGAGTTTTCTCATAAAAATTCTGATGCTTTATTTTCAGCATGCCCTCGTAATACCATGGAAGGTATTCCCTGTTGTCTTAACATATGTTCTGTTATCCTGTCGCTTCTTCTTTTCAGTATTTACTCTCCCTGCCTGCCCTATGAAGAATCACAACATAAACAGTTTCTGGCCCTCGTAGAGACGTTCAATATATTCCTACCACTTATCCGATCTTCAGTATGCGTGTAACAGTGGAATTCTTCTTGCACTCTTAGTTCTGACGGCTTTGCTTTCAATTTCATAACTGTATTCCTGTATTTTCCTGAACATATTTGTACTTCCTTCTTTGTCAATCAATTAAAGTTTTTCTGCATTACCAACTTCCGAACTGCCGTTATTGGAGATGCATATTCCTCATTCCACAGTTTTTACATCAGTTTACCTTCAGACACACCACACTTCGTCATCGTTTCTCAGTATACCACTTCATTCCACACTGGTTCTTCTGGATGAATCTTTCAAAATTCAACCTACTATTCATCATTAGTAGAACTAAACCATTTTCTGCTTGTATGTCAGTGCATATACAACAACTATTGTTTGTAACCTTTGGTTTACTGTCGATTCTGATTAGAATAATCATATTAGTAAACTGGTTACGGTAACTAACGCTCTGCCCTACCTTTTCAGCCACGAACCATCCTTCCACCATTTTCAGCTGCTGTTGATATGACCATCTATCCATCTCACTTTAGCGACAACTTCTATTTGTGGACAGAGCCTTCGTATTTCCCTGCTACAGTCAGAGTTTTGACATTCCACACTACGACACGTACGATGGTACCATTTCGTTGATTGTTAAATCTTTTTCTCATCGTCCCTTTCCCCTCGGTAATTCGCTCCCGGAAATCTAAATGGGGGCCCAATCCGGAATTATTTGCCAATGGAGAAATTATCGCCACATTTGAAGGACCATATTCTGTGGATACAAGCCATGTATCTTTAATGCAGTGGTTTTCACTCATTATGTTTATGATTGATGATTCTTCCGGCTTTTAAGGGAGTTTTCCACATCAAACGTATGAAGTTGGACCGATCCTCTCTCCACTACACCGATCTCTGTGACAATGACGTTGGCAGAAAGAGGATGACTCCATATATGAGAGGTCTTCGGTCGCCATTGTTGATTATTTTCATTCACAGTTTAAGAATTGGCTGGGTTGATCCTCGAACGCAACTCGTTTTTATTAACGACCAACGATGTTACACCAATCGATGGTAAATATAGAACACATTATGTATTGCATAGAACGTCTGTCAAATTTAGTAGGGAGCAATGTTTTGTGCTATGTATCCGGACTTTTGTACTTGCCTAGGTATATTTGCCTAGGCACGCCAGTACGGCTGTAGTCATATTCAAATGGTTGACGAATCTGGAATGTTGTTTTCCTTCGGGACCACTACGACAACAAAACAATGACGTATGGAAATGGTCCCCCGAAAGGGAGACTGTAAAATTTCGACGATATGAGCCGTGGTTTCACTCATTGCTGTTTTGGCCTTTAATTCCTTAATTCCACGCCGTTACTTGGAACTGACACACGTCCATAGCTTCTGCGGCCATCTTTGTACGACAGGTTGAAGTGAGGCCCGCCCCTAAACGTTTAACATGCAGACTATTAACATGCAGACTACGCTTGCGTGCTGGTTGCAAGTACCGGCTTTGTAACTTTTTTATCCAGTGGATATCGACGCAAGGGCTCAGCATTCAATTGACGGCTTCTAATTGCAGACGCTGTAAAATACAAGACTTGCGACGTAGCTGACGTAACAATACTGTGCACAGAATGTAATTTAGTATTCGGGATATGTGATTATCGAATATATATTTCTCGATGTTCGTGTTCTGCGTTTGTAAGCAATAGTATTGAAAATGGCGAGTACGAAATATTTTCCAGTGTACACTTCTGCATGGTAGTTAACGGACATGTGTGACGAAGAAATCGTTCGAACACAGACGGACGATATAGGAATGTTGGAGATTATATCTCGTCGATATCCTTTATAAGTAGATACGGATCACTGGGGACACTGATGAACATAGAATATAGGGAACGGAGTTGACCGTGCTTTGTTGAAAGCAATGATTTGACTTAAAAGAAACTACTAAAAATATACATCAAGATCAAGGCATGGTATCACTGTACCATCCTACACAAATCCACTGCCTTAAATACTCCGTCATCTAGCTCATTAATGTTCCAGTTACGAGAAATATTGTGGTATAGTAAAAGTGCGACTCGGCAGAGAGATGGTATCGACAGACATTAGGGATTGGTGTATTTCCCACCGAAATAGAAATCAGGTCAGCTAGATAATGAGTCTGTGGTTTCCTGTCCGAAGTCTGCATCCGCAAGTAACGGCCTTTTCCTATTTGCAAAGGCCTACGTGAAAGTACTCCATTCTTCTGTGTTTCAGTTACTCAGCAGCTTAAGAACAGATAACAGACTGGCTGAATATTTAAATAGTGGCTCCGATAGTTAACAGCTACTCGTTTTAGTATACAAGACATAAGTTGCCTTTGGAGATATTCCTCACGCTCAGTGATTCAGACAAACTTCACACACAATACAGAGTACATATAACCCTGCAGATGTTGATAGGCCACAATCTTTGTTAGAGAGCGTTGAACGGCTCACCTCATGCGCAAATTTATATGCCTTTGCGCGATATATCTTTTACGGCTTTCGGCAATACTCTACACTCTGCACTGAAATTGATTTGACTCACATGTTAATTGATGTTTCCTTAAAATCATTTAGTTGAATCCTCAGGTGTTCTCTCCAATAAAGTCATTTCTCCCTCTTTTACATTCAGACAGAAATCGTCCAGCGACAATTTTTTGTTCCTGAGACTGTAAGAATCAATATATTCAGTATTTCCATCTCTGTAGCACATACAAATACTTGTACGTACAAAATGGCGTGAGTCATACATGTGTTTGATCCAGAATGTGTCTTTCAATCTGCATCGGATATATACTCTTTGATCTAAAGTAACCAGAAATGTATTGTTGCTGTTGTTGTGGTCTTCAGTCCTGAGACTGGTTTGATGCAGCTCCCCATGCTACTCTATCCTGTGCAAGATTCTTCATCTCCCAGTACCTACTGCAGCCTACATCCTTCTAAATCCGCTTAGTGTGTTCATCTCTTCGTCTCCCTCTACGACTTTTACCCTCCACGCTGCCCTCCATTACTAAATTGGGGATCCCTTGATGCCTCAGAACATGTCCTACCAATCGATCCCTTCTTCTAGTCAAGTTGTGCCACAAACTCCTCCCCAATTCTGTTCAATACCTCCGCATTAGTTATGTGATCTAACCATCTAATCTTCATCATTCTTCTGTGGCACCACATTTCGAAAGCTTCTATTCTCTTCTTTTCTAAACTATTTATCGTCCATGTTTCACTTCCACACATGGCTACACTCCATACAATTACTTTCAGAAATGACTTCCTGACACTTAAATCTATACTCGATGTTAAAAAATTTCTCTTCTTCAGAAACGCTTTCCTTGCCATTGCCAGTCTACATTTTACATCCTCTCTACTACGACCATCATCAGTTATTTTGCTCCTCAAATAGCAGAACTCCTTTACTATTTTAAGCGTCTCATTTCCTAATCTAATTCCCTCAGAATCACTCTACTTAATTCGACTACATTCCATGATCCTCGTTTTGCTTTTGTTGATGTTCATCTTATATCCTCCTTTCAAGACACTGTCCATTCCGTTCAACTGCTCTTCCAAGTCCTTTGCTGTCTCTGACAGAATTACAATGTCATCGGTGAACCTCAAAGTTTTTATTTCTTCTCCATGGATTTTAATGCCTACTCCGAACTTTTCTTTTGTTGCCTTTACTGCTTGCTCAATATACAGATTGAATAGCATCGGGGATAGGCTACAACCCTGTCTCACTCCCTTCCCAAACACTGCTTCCCTTTCATGTCCCTCGACTCTTATAACTGCCATCTGGTTTCTGTACAAATTGTAAATAGCCTTTCACTCGCTGTATTTTACCCCTGCCGCCTTCAGAATTTGAAAGAGAGTATTCCAGTCAATATTGTCAAAAGCTTTCTCTAAGTCTACAAATGCTAGATACGTAAGTTTGCCTTTCCTTACTCTTTCTTCTAAGATAAGTCGTAGGGTCAGTATTGCCTCACCTGTTCCAACATTTCTACGGAATCCAAACTGATTTTCCCCGAGGTCGGCTTCTACCAGTTTTTCCATTCGTCTGTAAAGAATTCGCGGTGGTATTTTGCAGCTGTGACTTATTAAACTGATGGTTCGGTAATTTTCACATCTGACAACACCTGCTTTATTTGGGATTGGAATTATTATATTCTTCTTGAAGTCTGAGGGAATTTCGCCTGTCTCATACATCTTGCTCACCAGATGGTAAAGTTTTGTCAGTACTGGCCCTCCTAAGGCTGTCAGTAGTTCTAATGGAATGTTGTCTACTCCCGGAGCCTTGTTTTGACTTAGGTCTTTCAGTGCTCTGTCAAACGCTTCACGCAGTATCATATCTCCCATTTCATCTTTATCTACATCCTCTTCCATTTCCATAATATTGTCCTCAAGAACATCGCCCCTGTATAAAACCTCTACATACTCCTTCCACCTTTGTGCTTTCCCTTCTTTGCTGAGAACTGGGTTTCCATCTGAGCTCTTGGTATTCATGCTAGTGGTTCTCTTTTCTCCAAAGGTCTCTTTAATTTTCCTGTAGGCAGTATCTATCTTACCCCTCGTTTGATAAGCCTCTATATCCTTACATTTGTCCTCTAGCCACCCCTCCTTAGCCATTTTGCACTTCCTGTCGATCTCATTTTTGAGATGTTTGTATTCCTTTTTGCCTGCTTCATTTACTGCATTTTCATATTTTCTCCTTTTATCAATTAATTTCAATATTTCTTCTGTTACCCAAGGATTTCTACTAGCCCTCGTCTTTTTACCTACTTGATCCTCTGCTGCCTTCACTATTTCATCCATCAAAGCTACCCATTCTTCTTCTACTGTATTTCTTTCCCACATTCCTGTCAATTGTTCCCTTATGCTCTCCCTGAAACTCTGTACAAATGTGTTAGTGTTCATTAATACAGAGTATGTCTTCTCTTCGATTTTATAACATCTTGAATTCTGCTAGGGATACTTTCAATTAGACCGAATGTCTGTGGAGAAATGGCGTCCAATTTTTCCTTGAGAGGATATTGTGATGTTGGACGATCGGATCTGAAGCCAAGTCGATATTGTAATTCGTCCGAAAGGCGATCCATTGGGGTTCAGTCTGGGCTCTGAGTAGGCCATTCAATTTCAAGCAAGTTACTGTCCACAAAGCGGTGACTCACAGATGCTCCTTTACGGCATGGTTCGTTGTCATGCTGATACAAAAAAAAAATCAGCGTCTCCGAAGTATCCCTCTATCGCACGGAGTATACAACGTTGTAAAATGTATTCGTATCCTTCCGGATGTACCAAGAGGACCACACCCAAACCATGAAACACCTCACCTCTTCTGCATTTCACTAGAGGACCACACCCTAACCATGAAACACCTCACCTCTTCTGCATTTCACTGTTGCGACTACGCAAAATGCTTGGTAAGTTTCTCCAGGCATTCGCCAAACCCACATACATCCATCCGGTTTCCACATGGTGATTCGTCACTCAAAATCACTCGTTTCCAGTCGTCCTCTGCCCAGTGGCGCCGCTGCACACACCAACTCCTGTGTCGCTTAGCATTGACCACAGAAATGCGTGGCCCATGACAAGCTGCTCGACCATTTTCCCCCGTTGTTTTTAACTCCGTATGCACAGTCACTATGCTAGCTGGTTTGATGATAGGAGTTTGAAATTCACGGGTGATTCCTTCCACTTATTACTTTTGATTTTTGCAACTACATTCCGCTGTACTCGACGGTCGCAGTCCGTCACTACATGAGGTCTGCTTGGTCTTGGTTTGGCTGTGGATGTTCCTTAACGTTTCCATTTCACAGTCACAAGACTAACAGTCCATTTCCTTGAGAAGCACTGAAATGTAATTCCTGAGAAAAGTTAAAGATTGTACGATAGTAGACAGAAGAAAGAATCATGATATTAGAGAAGAACTAAAAAAAATTTAGTCTAAATGATGAAATTCTAAATTAAAGAGGAACGCAAATCTAGAAAGAATGGAAAGTGGGAGACTCCCTTAAGGTCCAGAAATTATCAGCGCCAAGCAGGAATAGTTGGAGGAACACCATGACAAAGATGGTTAACGTAAGGGTAGTTCTGCCTTATACCTCCTTGAAAGAAGAAGAAGAAGAAGATCCTTCTGCATTTAGCGTTTTCTTCAGTGCACTAAGGGGACAAAGCCAAATCATGAGGAATACCACACACATAACACCACCTCCTCTGAAATTCATTGTTGGCTCTACACATGACAGCAGTTCTCCACCTATTCACCAAACCCGAACCCTTCCACTGAGATTGCCGCATGATGTATCGTGATTAATTACTCGAAATCACTCGTCGCTACACAACCTCAAACCGCACAAACCCCCCTACTGATATTTTCTCCTACTGCCCGTTTGTTCCACCTCAGTCTTTAATAAGGTCATCGAATCCACCCTCTTCCGATGCATCCATCAACACCTCAACCAACACTACCTCCTTCACATTAACCAGTACGGCTTCCTCATAAGATGACCAACTCCTGCAAATCACCCACCTGCTATCCGACCAACTCAGCAACCGTGACGTCGCTATTTTTGTCTCCCTACACCTACGGAAAGCCTACGAACGTACATGGCAACTCCAGACGGACTCACATTTAGTTAATTAGTCCCTGTTGATCCACGTTCGTCGTGGGACAGCGACTGGTGAAATACTTAACAAAGAAATTCATCAAACAGCCTTGAAAACTGAGAAATTATTTTATTTCATTATCGCTACCAGCTTCGGCAGTTCAATATACCATCTTCAGGCCCCATATACATTTCTCAAAAAGTTATCGATATTGACATATTGGCACCACCATTTTGTGGGTGTCGTGCATTATCAGGTTCTTCCTTTGAAGATTTGACTGCAATTATGTCCACCTTATTGCATCCTACCTCTCAAATAGCCAATCCTTAACAACACCAATACCTGTATCTTCCATCCCACAGTGGATGTGCCCCAAAGCCCGATCGTTTACTCTCTCCTTTATCTCCATGACACTGTTGAGATGTCCATAACACTTCTACCAGTCCACGTCCGACAGTATGCTGATGATACAGATTTACTCGCCCTCTAGCATACATTCCATAAATACCAACGATCCCTCCAAATCCACCCCAAAAGACTTCTCATGCTCAGTCCTTCAAAAACCAAGACAAGAAATATAGGTCGACCTTCTGGCACCTTCCACTTTCATGAGGTCTGCCTTACCAATTACGAGCCGTCCTATCCAGTTAACTAACACACTAAAGTGTCTTGGACTGACCGTCGACTGCCAGCTTAATGGAAACGTGACCTACTAGCCATCCAACAAACAGACCACAGTGTAAAACCAGTAACAAGCAAACTTCGGGATTTCACCGCTGCACTGTCCTCCACACGCACAAAACGTTGATCTGGCCAATGCTTTCCTATGCGAATGTTGTATGAGTATCTGCCCCATCTACATTCTGTAAATCTTTCCAGATGCTTAAATGTCATACACTCTACCTCATTTTCCACATACATTTACATTTCCCCACAAGGATCCTTTACCATTTCATCAGCTTCCCACCTCTCCTCAATCAAATTTCCACCTCACCTGCCTCACACTGTTCACCACCGAACGATGTACATCATCCGCGTACTTGTCTCCAATAATTCTGTAGTTTCCGCTCTAATTTCCAACCCTGTTACGTTTTCTTGCCTCTACAGACAAATCCTACCAACCCTACACCTACATACTCCTCACATCATCTCTCAAATGAAATTCAACTGTATCTCCCTCCCAGACTATGAACTCTGTCCTGACATTTACCCATCCACTCAAGTTTAAACTCTCTATTTTCCCTGGCCCCTTGCCCGTTCCCTACATCATTCCCTATTCTCCTTTTCCCTTCAAATTATAGCCTCACCTATGCCCTACCTAACCCTTCCTCAATGTCGCCCAACAACCACTCCTATGTCATTGATACCATGCCACAGTCTTCCATCACTATACTACCATATTGCTACCCTTCTCAACGACCAACTTTTTCCCCTTCAACAGCAGAGTGCCTACACAAGGGCACGTCCTCCCTCTTCTAATAGCAATGAAGCCCTTCCTTTTAAGGTCAGTGATTTTTACATCATGCTTCAAATATTTTAAATGAATGGTTCAAATGGCTCTGAGCACTATGGGACTCAACTTCTGAGGTTATTAGTCCCCTAGAGCTTAGCACTAATTAAACCTAACTAACCTAAGAACATCACACACATCCATGCCCGAGGCAGGATTCGAACCTGCGACCGTAGTGGTCTCGCGGTTCCAGACTGCAGCGCCTAGAACCGCACGGTCACTTCGGCCGGCTTTTAAATGAATTTCTTGTCACTTTCATGTAACGTTTGTATTATTACTGTTTTAAATTAAACATGAAGAAAGCTTGGTTTCTATTATATGTTTTAAATTGAAGATGAAGAAAGCCAGCGGTCTTGTATATAATTTAAAAATTAAAGATGAAAAATATATCATCTTTATGTCAGTGTTTTTGTCATCTCAATTAGTTGTACTTGTCAGTTGTCTGAAGACCGAATTCAATGTACTGTTGGCGCACCCACCCGCCCTTGTGGGGATCTTATGGCCACACGGCAGTAAAAACAACGTACATTCTCTAATGTGTTAATGCGGAACCGATTTCGGCTGGAAGAAAATTAGTTAAAATTGTGGTCACCAGTTGCAGATTGGCACTGTGAACGCAAGAAACGCGTGTAGAAATAATTTCATATATAATATATTAGGAATGGAACGTGGGCAGAAAGGATCAAACCAATGAAAAAGGCATTATACGGACTTTTTTTGTTTAGCACTGTATTCCCAGCTTCGTCAATAAGAGCACTGGAGACGTCGAGGAAGTGCTACACAGCGCCAGATTTCTATCTGGCGAACAGTGTTTTTTCTGACGTAAATGGGTTCCACCTTAATGCAGTAGCATATCAACTATGTATAGCTGTTATATGATAGTTACAGCGCTCACTGGACCCCTGTGAGTAGCTGCACTTTAATTATAACCCGGTTTAATGCAGAAGCTGACAGTTTGCAGAGCGGTTGTAGAGAAAGACACTTGCATATTGTTTCTCATTAAACGTGCCTTTTGTCCTTGTCAGTAGTGGCAAATCTCCTGATAAGTGAACATGTGTTATTGGTGCGACGCTTCTCATGGTTGCTATAACGAAAGAGTTGTAATGTTGATTAAAATGAGCATGAATAAAGAAGTAGGTAGCGTTCCTTGGTCAACTAAAGTTCCCTGTATTTCTGTAGGAGTAAGTGCATACAAACCTATTGTTTTGGCCTTAGTCTGGGACAGTATGGTTTTTGCCAACCCCTGTCAGAATGTCACTTCTACAGATATACATATTGAAGCGGTCTTTCATGTTTTGGGGATTATTTTCAGAATATCTGTTTCAAATGAATGCTGATGGGAAGAGGAACCGATGAAAAACGCTATCGACGGCTTATTAGCTGGAACATTCAGCATCAGGGATGTAGGAGACCACTTTTCTGTCCATAAGTGCTCATTGGGAAAAATAGAACAAAGTTATTTCTTCGATAAAATTTAAGACTACAGTCACTGATCAAGTAGAAGACGAGGTAATCAAACATCCTAAATATTTAAGCCACTGTTTTTCTCTAAAACAAAACGGAATGTTTGAAATTAGTTTATGAGTTATAGGAATGTTTGAAGTTGCCACATAAACTCAACAAGAACAAGAAAATTGCATTTATTAAATTTTTGTGACTGAACTGTTATTTTGAAGACCTGTAACAACGTCGAAAGTACTCTTGTATTTAATTTTATTTTTATGTTCACTTCTGCGATGTTTTGTTTTTCATACAGCGTGTCTATACTTGGGAACATTTAGCTGAAGTATTATATCATAAGCACTCTCTTAAACTGTAATGAATTATAACTAAAACGTTTTACTTTTAGTCATTGTTCTGATTTTCTTAATTTTGATTTCGTACATTTTCACCATGAAACGGTTTTAATGTAATTCGTTCATACAGTTGACACAAATGTGCAAAAAGGCTTGTGCATCCGCCACTCGGACAGCTTGTTGTATTCATCAGAAATTCACTTCTACTGGCTTGAACAGTAGTCCATAGTGACGGGAGTAGTAGTTAGTAATCTCTCATGCTCAATTATCACGCAAACGGCTGATAGTTGTCGAAAACTTTCGCATCAATCAGTATTCCCTATTACAAATACAGAGCAAGGTGTGCTTCTCTTAGATATACTGCACTGTTTGTAGGCAAGGGAGTAACATTAAAAGTCTAGTTACTCTCAGTATCTAGCCAGTAGCCTCCATTGGAAACAACATGTTTTTGCAGTCCTTCCGTCAGCGCCTAAGTTTCGCTCTAGGAAGCTGTTTTCCCGCCCCTAGCCCACCATCGCAGCAACTTGAGGCAGCGCTAGACTATTGCGGTGAGAGGATCTCAGTTACTAAGTGGGTAATGGGCCGCAATTAACTGCTGGCACCCGGCGCCTCTCTCTGCCGCAATCGCTGCCTGCCAGCCTTAACGGCGTCCGACGCCCGTGGCGAGGGGTTTACTTTCTCTCGAAACAAATCAGGCGTTTCCGAATCCCAAGTCCCTGCAGGCAGTTAATTTCTAAACTAACCTGAAGGTAGGAACAGAACGTACCGTCTACAAGTCAGTGCCACTGCCTGAAATTTGACAACAATAATATACATGACAACCTGTTTACTGTGAGATGCACATCAAACTGAGCAACGTAAAGAATTTATAACTGACGGGCATGTCACTGATACAGAGATACATAGTATGCTACTGACGATGGGTTGTACACCCCAATACCGGTTTGGCTAATAAACATTTACAGTCCAGTTCATTGTGCTTAGAAGATGGCATTGTACTAACGTCGATAGAGACGGGTAGTACAAGCTCCATGGCAAAAAATCGGCCTACCAACCATCCCGACATTCTTCTGAACTGATTTAGGTTAACGAATGATAACCTATATGAAGTTGGCGGGAGTATTTTCTTTGCCGTACGTTATGCTATACCTAAAAAGGTGTACCATCAATTATTTCCCACAGAACAGTGTGTGTCAGAAGATCAGAAAGTTCAAATATCAACGAATGTAAGCAATCCTAAATATTGTAATTAACAAAAAGTGAGCAGCAGCCAAAGTGATTCCAGAATACAACCGAGTGAACATTAAGAATTACAGTACAGCTGCACAGCAAACAACGGAAAAATACGCAAAATTTTTATGAGAAACCCTCGCTAACCTCTGACTACAGGCTCAGGTCAGAAACCAACTTGTTGCGGCTTTCAATAACAAGAATGCTGTCTTTCTCTCATTCATATGTGACACATGTATCCAACCTCACGGTAAGTACATCAACAAAATTATTCCGATGAACGATAGATGCTATGCGTGATGAGTAGTATCACTGACAATCAGAAAATCTGAAGATTACTCATTTGAGTTGAAACCATTCGCATTTCATTAAAAATTAGTGGTCTCTGCTATAGTTTACGGAAACTATTTCCACAGTACATATTTGTATGTGTGATGTAGGTCCTTTCGCACTTGTCGGAAATAACAGACCCCATACATATAATCGTGCACATATATGCGTCTTGACCGCGAAGTGATATCTGTGCCGATGCACTGACTCGTCGGAACCCTTGAGGGACTCAGCTGGATAACTGCGTTCAAATAGTAGGTGTCAATGGGCGCAGGGCTTTACATCTGTGCTGTGTGCCATGCGGGAATTTAGGCTGGAGCGGAGGCGTGCTCGGATGACCAAGGTGGTTAAGGAAACTGTTCTAGAAAAGCAGAGCATCCGGTTTCGACTCCCGGTCCGGCACAAATTTTCGTGTATCGCCGTTCCATTTAATACAATGCTTGTATTCCGCTGAGATCTGAAAATTTCTCTTCTATTTTCACGGTAGTTTAAGCTGATCCAGACATTTACAACACAAGTAGCCACGAGTAGATACAGTTGTACAGAAAAACAAAAACATGTAAGGAAATTAGTAGTACGTATGATTAATGACATCATTCAGAGGTTATAAAACCCCAGCCACAAGTTCAGCTATTTTTTATTGTCCTATCATTTATCAAAACTAGTGAAGAAATAACAGCAATATGGATGATGCCTGTTTTCTGTGCACCGTATGAGTTCCTTTGTGTTAATTTTCTGGGTAACCTTGAACTCTGATAACTAATGTAAGATTTTCTACTGCAGATTCCTTCATTCCAGGTGGTACGTTATCGTACTATTTATCACTCTTTGTAGAATATACTCCTCGTTCGATGAAACTATCGTGAGTGAAACATTTTTGCGTAGCAGTTAAGTGACAAGTCTCAAAGATCATCAAATATTCCGTACTGCTGTAAAGGTGAGAATCTATTACACACTAAAAATGAAGTGGAACAATTTCCTCAGAATATTGCTTCTGATGGGAAAAATTAGTTCTTGACCATCTTGCTATTTCTAAGTGTAGAAATGTCAAAGTGTTTGAGGCATAAGGTATATACAGCTCCATCACGTGCTCTGATGCACCATGCTTCTGATGATCGGTGCGACGTTTCCAGTCAGACACTTATATCAGCGAAACATAAATCATACCTTAAGGCATCTGTTGGAATAAATCGTAATTTAAATTCACAGATGCTTATATATAATCTCTTCCCGTCTGCAATGCTTTTCAACTGCGTCCTTGTAAAGATCATCAGAACCTCGTGCGAAAGAGTAATGGAAACCAACCATAGCCTGTTGCGAACTGGAGCCGAATCGAAGGTGATCGAGGCAGACTACTTGGCTTTTTCCGATGACATTGCCATTATTTCAAACGACGTAGACACCCCTAGACCTCAAATTGAACTGTTAAAGGAAATCGCTGAACAAACTAGTCTGCAAATATCGTTTGAGAAAACGGAAGTAATGACCAACATTAAAGACCCTCCACCGAAACTTCGTACGAAATATGGAGTCATCGTCCGGATAGACAAATTCAAGTACCTGGATGCGATCATCGTTAAGAATGGACTGGACAAGGAAGCCCTCAGGGAACGGATACGAAAATTAGAAGCATCCCGCACGATCTACAAGGAGAAATGCCTTTCCCAGAACACTAAGATACGTCACTAAGAAACAGTTTTGAAACCAGTAGTTTTGTATGCAGCCGAAAACTTATCCCTAAGCGCTGATAAAAGACTCCTGGAAAAACTCTAGAAAGAAAGGACGCAAAATCATTAGATGAATCCTAGGATCCAAGTACAAGAATGGCATCTATCAAAACAGATCCACCATGAAAGTCTACAGTAAAATAGAAAAAATTACAGACACAATGCGTAAAAGACGGGCACGATTTTATGGTCACCTCAAACGAATAGATGGAAATAGATTAATCAAAAATGTATTTCTCTGTTTTTGGTTCAAAACCAAAAACTACGACGCTATGGTTTAAAAACACCAAAGAAGACCTCCAGATGCTACATATCAAACCAGAAGATGCTTTTGACAGAGTTCTTTTCTCAAAGACGATAGTGACAAACGGAATAACCCGAGTCGAGCAACCTAAAAGAAGACACGGCTTCCTTTGGACAGAAGAGCGCAAGCAGGCCCACTCTCACTGAAAAAAAGTGAGGCTAAAAGCTAAGTGCAACAGGAGTTAACGTGGTCCTAGATGGCTCGAACGAATGAATAAATAATAAATAATCTCCGCCTAAAGCACAGGACCGATTTCAACCGAACTTCGTAAACAAATCACGTACGATCTGGCAAAAATACCTTTTGGAGTAACAACCACCTACGTTTCAAAGGAGTGAGGGTGGGGGGTGAAAATGCAGTGTAGTTCACGACACATAAATACACGTACTTTGATCATCCGGTATTTGAGAATGAGAGCGCTTAAGCATTACTTATAATTGAAAACTTAACGAAATTTTTCTGGCTGACGAACCCAGAAGGAGGAGGAGGAGATCAGTGTTTAACGTCTCGTCAACAACGAGGTCATTAGAGACGGAGCGTAAGCTCGGGTGAGGGAAGGATGGGGAAGGAAATCGGCCGTGCCCTTTCAAAGGAACCATCCCGGCATTTGCCTTAAGCGATTTTAGGGAAATCACCGAAAACCTAAATCAGGATGGCCGGAGACGGGATTGAACCGTCGTCCTCCCGAGTGCGAGTCTAGTGTGCTAACCACTGCGCCACCTCGCTCGGTTGACGAACCCAACAGAATCATGGAAAGAATAAAGCTTATCGCTAACTACATTTTCATTGCTAATGCAGAAGATCTATCGCATGAAGCATGGTGTTCTAATTTATTACTTTCCTACTACCAACTGTATTGCAGACAGAATTCATATATACCACTGTGTGCTCCAGAAAAATTGTATCATTGTACGACACACAGTTCAGGAGATCAGGAGGTATGAAGTCATAAACACTAGCGTGTGTGAAACGTCTGAAAATGAAACTGTGGGGCGAAATTCGCTTGGTATATGTAAGTAAATACGTATGAAATATGTTAAATATATGTGAAATGTGTTTGACATGCCTTCACGAGAGCAAATCCAAGAGTAAATAGCTCATCCCACACCGTGGAATGAATTCAATTGAACTGGGTGGGGTAAGAACCACCAGTCTCCTATTGGAATGAGTCTGACGTGGACAGACAGCAAGAGGAGAGGAGCAGATGGACACAGATCGATGTCAGGAGGAAGCAGACATAAATTTATTTATTTATTTATCTATTCCATTCCACTGTAGTCTGTTGCCTGTAATTTAAACACAGAGCTGTATTGATTCCTACAGAAATTATGCAGTGTACATTAATACTCAGTTTTATCCTACACAAAACTCCCTCGCATCACCGTATCTATTTTACTGTTAACGATAATAATAATAATAATAATAATTAAAAATACTCTTTCTACTATTAATAAAAACTACACCTACTACCAACTCTATGTCTCCTACTGCAATGTTATGGTAACTTTGGTTTTTGTTTGTCACATTCCAAAATGCATCCATCACTCTGCAGTCCATAGGCGTGCCCTACTGGTTCCTTGGACTCTTGGAGGGCATTGTGGTGGTATCTCCCTCTTCCATTGTTTATTAACTCCCTGGTTGCAGGGGATGATGCCACAGTTCCAAGGGAGCATCGTCGCAGTCACCCCAGTTCTGGTTCCTTAGGTGGTGAGACAAGGCCCACGGCAGCTCTCTCTTGTGTTGTTACGATGACTTAGAATACGATGTTGGCAGTTCCTCTACGGCAGCTGTTCTCCTAAGCTCCGTTCCCTGTGTTGCTTCTCGATCTTCTGTCGCAACCTTACCTAGTGCAGTAGACGGGGATGAGTTAAGGGGACACGCCCCTGCGGGCTGCTTTTTTAGCATTATCTAAACCCTCATAGTGCAACTGATCTATAAATGAGAGATAGTTCAACATTCTTACACATAATTAGGGTCATCAGTCAAAGCATTTCCCAAAAAATCATTGTGTTATTTATTATATTTTGGTATTTACAACAATATTTATAACAGTATAAAAACGGAACACTATTTCACTGCGGTACCATTTTCCTTGAAACCACTGACTCCACAGCTTAGAAAAAGGGCTAGAGTACAGGGAACATTCACGTAAGTGTTTTATGCCGTTCCTTCCCTGATGCTGATCTGTGAAAAATACAAGTAATTTATATCACTACAAGAAAAATATTGAACAATGTAGCTCAAATATCACCAACATCAACATCATGTCACAATTTTTTCAGGAAATAGTAGGCAAAGAAGGTAGAGGAGCTCGTTATAAATATCTGTTCCAATTTCTGTGAATTTAACTTCAGTAATTTAGGAGAAAAGTGTACCTGAATAACGAAAATTCAAGTTTTCGGTAAATCGCAAAAGATGATTTACAGATTTATTAACTTCCTACTATGCTCGTTTACAACAATCCAGTTGCATACTCCAGTTGTCCTCCTGTTTTCTTATCCTCCATACTCTTTCTCTTCATTCTTTTTTTTTATCCTAGACCCCTTGGTAGCAGCTTTTGCAGCTGTCTCTGCTTCGGTTACCCAACTTGTCAATAGCAGTTGGAACTGAATCCATATTCCTTCCCGTCTGGATGTTCAATTTCTTCATAACATTTGTAACGTCCCCCTTCCCTTGTATCGACAATGTCAGAAATACATGACCGTGTAAGAATGTGCCTAAACAATTGGAATAAAATCTTGAAAAGGCTATCGTTCCGAAGAATCAATATAAAGTCGATAAATGAGGGGGAAGTTAACAACAAGATGATTTCTAGGACAACTTATTCCGCCTACTTAATTACTGTAAATTTAGGATGGTTGTTCGAAAGGTTTGTGCTGTCATTCAAGTACTGTGCCAACGAGAAGGGGTACCACGTGGATCAGAACATAATAATAAGAGTTATTCAAATAATTATAGCTAAAAGAAATAAGGTCGCCAGCCCAATTGGGAAAAATTTCTGTTCGGCAGATGAATTAATGAGCCGATCGGTCAATAATCAAGAACTGAACACATGTGTCAACAGAGGGCTGCACGCACGTTAGCAAAAACATTTGAAACATTTACGTAATAAAGCGAGAAAGAAAATAGTTTGCACTCGAAATATCATTAACTAATAGAGCTGAAATTTTTAAAACACACAAGATTAATGGTTACTTACTGTTGTAAGTGACAATGGAGCTCCCTCACAATAACATCTACTATTTTCATATGAATTTTGGAAAATGGTAAAAAATAATTAAAAGAAATTCTATTGACTTGTGAACAGGGAAGCAGAAATTGATAATTACTGTATCAAAAGGTAATTATTACACTTTAGCACGACTGCAGGTCAAAATGTGAACCAGAACTTTACTAACAACAAATTAGAATAATCACAGATATTTGCACTCACTCATTAATTCTAGTTAGTGCTTTTGTTCATAGTGTCAGGAATCATTTTAATTTGATGAGTTGATTTACTATTTGCAACAATTAGATCGCTTCATATTAAAGTCTGACTGAAATTACTGAATGCTTTACGTTCAAATCTTTAATCTAACTGAATCATTTAGTTCATTAGCAAAATTAACTGGCACTGCAATTTTAATTTTTCATAAACGGTACTCGGATTATTGTAACAATAGGACAGGACAGGAATCTACTAGGTGAATGATTTTAGGAGAATCACGGATAAACAGGTATTATTAAACTGTGGTAATTATTCACTCGTAAAACACCACAAAGGTGAGTAACGCCGTTACAAAACTAGTTGACAATAAGCTGTGATGCAGCAATCTTACTTCAGTCCATTCTCGCCGTGAATAAGTTGCTGACGACGATACTGCTGCTGGCTCCTTTCGCTGCTGGCTCCTTTCCATGATAATTAGCGAGCGCGGGAGTTATTGGCAATGATATTGTCGTGGCGGTTTCTTGAAGTCACTGCAGCCAATATTTCCACCGCCCACGCTCATCACTTGCCACGTTCCGCTAAACAGCCACTCCTCCAGTACTGTGCATGCCATCCATGCGTTCGCACTTCACCAAGTCTCACACCTGAGTTCTCTCTCTGTGTAGCGCGCGCTCTGACGTAACATCCTCCCGCGTCCAGAGACGCCGCTACTCCCAACGATACTTATTCATTGACAAAAACCTAACCTTTCCCTAACATCCCCTTAGCGATTACTCAGCGATATTTACATCGCATACATAATTAATTGTACAGCAAAATAAACAGATTAATTCATACATCGTGTACATATAAATTTGCATAAAGTAAAGCAAGTATATATACAATAATAAATGGTCAAAGAGCACATCGGCATGAAAATGTTATACATTGATCCTTCAAATTCCACCATCACTGAATGTTATTATTGCATCCATTACACCAATCTTCAGCACTGTTGGCCCAACAAATACAGTTTTGGGTATTCTCTCCCATATACAGCTGTTGAAGCTTTCATTTGCATTCTGAGAGAGACCATACATACATTTCCTACATTTCCTAAGTAGATTTTATTTGCCAGATCCCTATATATAGGCCTAATAGCCACCATTACAGCAAGTGGTAAGGAATGTTTGTGCGTATATTGTATGCCTGTAACTTTACTCAACCAGTACCTGAACCACGAATCTTCTCCTTCTGGACACAAACCATGCTGTGGGTTTTCATCTGTTGACACTCTGTGAAACCAAGTCGCACAAACAGCTCGTTTCATGATCTCCAAATTTCCTACATTTCTTCTTGTTGCTAGTCAATAATACTGAGTCAAAGAATCAATTTCACTTTTTGTAAGACGACCTGGACCACCTGTGTGTTTTCCGTCTGACAGTTTTTTTCCACTGAAGTCTTTACACAATTTTCTCAGCAGAGCTCCTATTTTTTTTCTTTTTTTTTTTTTTTTTTACATGCCCAACACATTCAAGCTTTTCTATCAGTTTGGCGCCATATGGCCTGTCATTAACAACAGTAGTGTGTTCTGTACAGTTTCCATCCCAAGGTAGCCTACATACCTCACACCATGACTGACCTCTTATCTTCTAAAAATGTTTAGAACTCCTTTAGTTTCCATGTTTCCACTTGGGCCATCAAATTTCTTTACACAAACATGGGTGCCAATAGATTTACTTGAACAACCCTGACAGTGCTTTGTTAGACAATCATAATCTAGTATCTTACCAGTTTCAATAAATGTGGCAGTTACAACCCTATTCAGAGAAGTATGACCCCTCTTCTGCCAAGTCCTATCAAACGCTACTACAATGTCTGTATTCTCAGACAAGGCTACTCATTCTTCTGCTGCTCTTTGCATTGAATGTTCACTTTCACCACATAAAGTATCTGTATTAATTTATTGTCTATGTCAAACCTCAATGGAGGTGGAGGCAAATCCATCACTGAATAAAAAGTCTGGGCAGCTCTGCTTCCCATTCCAATACATCGCACTGCATAAGCAAGCTGAATATTTACACTGTACTGTCGACTATCATTTACTGGCGATGTCATAATATCACTATGCATCTTAAACGAGTTATAGGCAATCAATAACCGACTTCAAAGACCTTTCCTTACTGAAATGTCCTCAGAAACGTCAATACTATCTTTACAACTGCCGTACTTAATATTCACAGCACTCTTCAATAGACTTGACAGCACATTTAGGTTCGCAATAACATTTCCGTCGTTATTGCTGCTCACAATATTACTAGGCTTGTTGTTATTACATTCAGAAAGCGAAAGTTGATGTCTAGAAGCACTGCCCGTAGAGACAGTTTTCGCGGGCGACTTTTTAAGCAACTGATGTATATTATTCGGTTGTGTTTGGAAATGGCTGCCGCGAAACTTTCGTTTGTGGCTAAATTTCTTTACTCTCGGCATTTGTAGCACAGGAAACACACACACAGAAACAAAACAACGCCGGCCGCAGTGGCCGTGCGGTTAAAGGCGCTGCAGTCTGGAACCGCAAGACCGCTACGGTCGCAGGTTCGAATCCTGCCTCGGGCATGGATGTTTGTGATGTCCTTAGGGTAGTTAAGTTTAACTAGTTCTAAGTTCTAGGGGACTAATGACCTCAGCAGTTGAGTCCCATAGTGCTCAGAGCCATTTGAACCATTTGAAACAAAACAACACAAAAAACTACAAAACCACACACAATGAAATTCCGAACTCATTATCAGATCTCTGTTTACATTCGAACTATAGCCTTCTAGACATGCCTGTACTTTGGTTCTGGGCGTCAGTGCCTTCTAGAATACACCTGTGTGAATGATCCGTAACTAACGACGCAAAAAACGGAAGAACGAAATAATGCATCACGTATTCCGACGCACTTCGAACTGACAGATGGACGTGGTCCCTGCGCAACATTACGTTCAACCTCAGTTTCAGAGCGAACGGAAATTGATAATGCCCATAAACTATACATTTTTGAAATGAGCATGAAATGCTCTTTTCTATAGACTGAGAAAATGTTTTTCAAATTTTTGGTTATGTCTCCTTAATAGCATAACGCACTACCCAAGCCGTTCTTGAAACAGCGTCAGTACTACTGTCCAAGATCTACCGTTCTGTTTTGCAAAGCAGAATCTTCGTGACATCGAGTTTCCGTGGCGATTCAGTTGCTGCCAATCAGTATCAGCTACATCGGCATGCCGCGGACATCCACAGATAATATTTTATGGGATATCTTTTTCACCACAGGCACACACGGAGGTCTGTCATCTACCAGTTCGATGTCAGTAGGCGGCGTAGCACCCATGAGCCTACGGAATATCAGACCAGCTGTGTGGCTGGATTGAAGAGTTTTTAGCAAACAGAACACAGCATGTTGTTATCAATGGAGAGACGTCTACAGACGTTAAAGTAACCTCTGGCGTGCCACAGCGGAGAGTTATGGGACCATTGCTTTTCACAATATATATAAATGACCTAGTAGATAGTGTCGGAAGTCCCATGCGGCTTTTCGCGGTTGATGCTGTAGTATACAGGGAAGTTGCAGCATTAGAAAATTGTAGCGAAATGCAGGAAGATCTGCAGCGGATAGGCACTTGGTGCAGGGAGTGGCAACTGACTCTTAACATAGACAAATGTAATGTATTGCGAATACAGAGAAAGAAGGATCCTTTATTGCATTATTCTACGATAGCGGAACAAACATTGGTAGCAGTTACTTCTGTAAAATATCTGGGAGTATGCGTGCGGAACGATTTGAAGTGGAATGATCATATAAAATTAATTGTTGGTAAGGCGGGTACCAGGTTGAGATTCATTGGGAGAGTCCTTAGAAAATGTAGTCCATCAACAAAGGAGGTGGCTTACAAAACACTCGTTCGACCTATACTTGAGTATTGCTCATCAGTGTGGTATCCGTACCAGATCGGGTTGACGGAGGAGATAGAGAAGATCCAAAGAAGAGCGGCGCGTTTCGTCACAGGGTTATTTGGTAACAGTGATAGCGTTAAGGAGATGTTTAACGAACTCAAGTGGCAGACTCTGCAAGAGAGGCGCTCAGCACCTCGGTGTAGCTTGCTCGCCAGGTTTCGAGAGGGTGCGTTTCTGGATGAGGTATCGAATATATTGCTTCCCCCTACTTATATCTCCCGAGGAGATCACGAATGTAAAATTAGAGAGATTAGAGCGCGCACGGAGGCTTTCAGACAGTCGTTCTTCCCGCGAACCATAAGCGATTGGAACAGGAAAGGGAGGTAATGACAGTGACACGTAAAGTGCCCTCCGCCACACACCGTTGGGTGGCTTGCGGAGTATAAATGTAGATGTAGATGTAGATGACCAGTCGAAAAGTTTGTCAGGGCTCTTAGGGATTCGGGTGCTTCATTCTCGGACAAGTTTTTATATTTGGCTAAAATCCATAGGCGCACATCGCTGTTTGGGAATGAACCTATCGTTTCTGCCAAAGGTGGAGTATCTCAATTTGAATTTTCTGCTTTCTTGTGGCCCGTATTCCTATTACATTCAGCACTCCATGAAATTGTCCCTTCTTTAGCCAACAGATCGCCGCTTTCTTTCCATATCTCCAGATTGAGAGGTAGTATTTCCAGGTATCATCAGTAACACCTCAACTGATACAGTGCAAAAGCTCCCATCAACCGAAGAAGTTTTCCACGTAGCACCCTGTTAACTATATGTGCTGGTGTTACAAGCAAAACTGTATGGGCCTAAGATCTCGCACATTATCCCACGATTAAGATAGAGTTGTGGTACGTTCTTATTGTTTGCGTCGGCAGCTCATAATCGTAACTGGCGAGACTAATAATTTTGTTCATCCACAGTCATAAACAACACTCCACTGTATAGATTGAACAGCCGAAACGCTAAATCACTGTCTTACACTCTTTTTAAACCAAGCACTTCTTTCTTGATTTTCCAGTCCTACTCGTCCTTCTACATATTGTATATCAACCTTTTTCCCTAGAGTTTATCCCTACTTCTAGAATCTGGCGCCATTTGACATCGTCGAACGCTTTTTCCAGGTCGACAAATCTTATGAACTTGTCTTAAGGTCCATCAATAGATACTTAAGCGTCTTCTGGGAACGACAAAATTATTATGCGCCTATTGAAGACATTATCATGAGAGCCTGGTGGATGGAGAGAGGGGGAGCGGAAAATGGAACGAATGTGGGTGAAAAAGAATATGGATTAATAGAATAGTGGTCTGAGTAGATACCCTGGCAGTGCCAATAAGCTGGGACGCTTTTCTTTTGTGAGTCATCAGGCTTCTGAGTGGGTTGATGCGCCCTCCACGAAGTTCTCTCCTGTGCTAAACTGTACATCTCAGAATAGCAATTCCAACATACGTCATGAAATATTTGCTGCGTGTATTCCTGTCTCTGTCTTCCACTACAGGTTTTACCCTCTATAGCTCCGTCTAGTGCCATAGAAGTTATGACCTGATGACTTAACAGATGTCCTATCATCATGTCCCTTCTTCTTTGTTTTCCATATATTCCTCGCCGATTCTACAGACATCCTCCTCACTCCTTACCTTATCAACCCATCAAATTTTCAACTTTCTTCTGTTCCACCACATCTCAAATGCTTCGATTTTCTTCAGTTCTTGTTCCCAAACAGTCCTTATTACAGTACCTTATAATGCAGTGCTCCAAATGTTTATTCGTAGAAAATTTGTTCCTCATGTTATGTTGACGCTAGTAGACTACTCTTGGCCAGGAATGCCCTTTTTGTCAGTCCTGGTCTGCTTTGATGTCCTCCTGACTGTTGGTCATGAGTTACTATCCTGATGAGGTAGCAGAACTCTTCATCTTGGTCTGCTTCGTAATCCCCCGTTCTGATGTTAAGTTTCAGGCCGTTATCATTTCTGCTACTTCTTATTACTTTCATCATTCTTCGATTTACTCTCCGTCTACATTGTGCACTCATTACACTGTTCATTCCATTCACTCCGTCTTCAATTTCACTGTGTACCGCAGTGTCAACCGCAGTGTCAACAACAACTCTTATCGTTGATATCCTATCACTCTGAATTTTAATTCTACTCTCGAAACTCTCTTCTATTTCGGCCATTGCTCCTTCACGTGGTATCATGTATCGATACCACCTTACGGGTGTTGTGAGTTTGGTAATGGAATAGCAAGTTTCCGCTAGGCGCCAGTAGCGGTCGTGCGGGATCCAGCTTAATGCATGCTGACCGTTCGCTGAACCACGCCTACAGCGGCTATGGCTTGCGCATCCTCTGTCGCCCTGATACAAAATGGCTAGCGGCAGTCACTCAGCCCACTTGGGTTTGGAGTCACTTCACCAAGTGACGCTATGCAGACGCCATCCAGTCGCGGCTCAAGCACCAAAGTTCGTGCTTACTTCAGGGAGGCTTGACATTGATAACATTGTAAGCGCAGGACTATGTTTCTTGCTGTATTATTTGTAATGAGTCTTCGTTCGGTTGACGAAATACAAGCTAATTAAATGTTTCGTTTGTTGTATTAAATTGTTCGCTGATCATTACTGCTCGTATCCAGTTTTTCTACGATGACAGTTGCCGGATGACACTGTGGCCCATCCCTCCTTACCGTTGTGTACGAAGTCGTACACAACACTTTAGTGTACAGACGGAACAGCCGAAAGGCTACATCCCTGTCTTTCACTCTTTTTAATCCAAGCACTGTGTTCTTGATATTTGTCTCATTGTTCCCTATTCGTCCATGTACATACTGTACAACACCATTCTTTCCCTATAGTTTACTCCTACTTTCATATGAACTTCGAAAATCTGGCGTCGTTTGACACTGTCGAACGCTTCTTACAGGTCAACAAATCTTATGAGCTTGTGTCGATTTTTCTTCAATCTTGCTTTCATTTTCAACGGCGCCATCAGAACTGAATCTCTGGTGCCTTTTCTCGTATTTTTCCTAAACCCAGACTGTTCTCCATCAAACAGATTCGCAGTTTTCTTTTCCATTCTTCTGTATATCATACTAGTCAGTAACTTGGATGCACGAGCAGTTAAACTGGCTGTGGGATAATTTTCACACTTGTGAGCTTTTGCTGTCTTCGGAATTCTGTGGATTATGATCTTCTGACAGTCTTATAGTATATCGCCGGTCTCATACATTCTACACATCAACGTGAATAGTCGTCTTTCTGCCACTTCCCCCAATGATCTCAGACATTCTGGTGGTATGTTGTCCCCTACTGGTTTCTTTTACTTTAAGGCGTCCCAAGTTATTTTAAATTCTGTCTTTGATACTGGATCCACTGTCTTTTTCCTTTCGACGATTATTTCTTCTTCCATCGCACCATCAGTTCCCCTCTTAGAGGCCTTCAATGCACTCTTTTCACCTATCCGCTCTTCCTCTTCATTTAACAGTTGAATTCCCATTGTACTCTTATTGTTATTGTCCTTGCTTTTAATTTCACCTAAGGCTGTTTTATATTTCTACGTGCTGAGTCAGTCCTTCCGCCAACCACTTCTTTTTCGATTTTTTTCATTTCGCCTTACCTTCCTTTCACTCTCTATTAATTTCATTCCTAAGTGAACTGTATTTCTGTACTCCTGAATTTGCACGACATTTTCGTACTTCCTTCTTTCGTCGATCAGCCGAAGTATTTCTTCTTTTATCCACGGTTTCTTCGTTGTACCCAACTTCTTCGTTTGTTGTTTGCCCTTTACAGAGATGTCCTTTCAGCTAAAATGCCTACTGAGCTATTCATTGTCGCAGTACCTATAACCTCACAGAACCTCAAGCGCATCTCTTCATTCCTTTGTACTTCTGTATCCCACAGTTTTAAGTATTGATTCTTCCTGATTAGTCTCTTAAACTTAGCCGGCCGTTGTGGCCGTGCGGTTTTATGCGCTACAGTCTGGAACCGCGTGACCGCTACGGTCGCAGGTTCGAATCCTGCTTCGGGCATGGATGTGCGTGATGTCCTTAGGTTAGTTAGGTTTAGGTAGTTCTAAGTTCTATGGGACTGATGGCCACAGATGTTAAGTCCCATAGTGCTCAGAGCCATTTGAACTAAGCCATCTTAAACTTCCGCCTACTCTGCGTCATAACCAAATTGTTATCTGAGTCTGTATCTGCTCCTGGGTACGCCTCACAATAAAGTATTTGATTTCAGAATCTCTTCCTGACCATGATGTAACTAACTGAAATCTTCCCGAATCTCACGGCCTTTTCCAAGTACACCTCCTCCTCTTGTGATTCTTGAACTGAGTACGCGCTATTAGCAGTGAAATTTATTGCAGAACTCAATTAGTATTTATCCTCTCTCATTCTTACTACATGACTAATTTACATTCATCTCCGTTTACATACTGAATAACTCGTCCAATATGCACAAACGTTTCCTCTACCTTTTCATCTTCTACTTCTGACGTTGGCATGTATACCATGTTATCGATTTCGATTTCTTGTCGTTTCTGATGAGAACAAACCTGTCATTCAACGGTTCACAGTAACTCTCTGCCTTTCCTTTCTATTCATAAGTAAATCTACACCCGTTATAACTTTCTCTGTTGCTATTGATACTTCATTATACTCATCTGACCAGAAATCGTTGTCTTCTTTCCATAGTACGTCACTGCCCCCACTATATCTAGAATGTAGAATGAGTCTTAGCATTTCCCTTTTGAGGTTTTCTAGCTTCCATAAAAAATTCAAATGGTTCAAATGGCTCTGAGCACTATGCGACTTAACGTCTGAGGTTATCAGTCGCCTAGAACTTAGAACTAATTAAACCTAACTAACTTAAGGACATCACACACATCCACGCCCGAGGCAGGATTCGAACCTGCGACCGGAGCGGTCGCTCGGCTCTAGACTGTAGCGCCTATAAGCGCATGGTCACTCCGGCCGGCTAAAAAATTAAAACTTCTTAAAATAGTGTACAGACAACAGCCAACCAGAATTAATCATGATGCTTATAAAGACCAATAGCGCCGTTACCCTTTCATCATCACAAGAGTCTTCATAGTTAAATTTACTTATTTAAATATCTTGAACATTTCGCGGCCCTGTCAGCAACTGTGTAAATATTAATTTTAATTTTAATAATTAAGAGTCTCCGTTGCACCGTTTAACTAGAATTTGCCTAGGTTTCAGTCGGGATAAGCCAACCTTCTTCAGAATAACCGTAACTACCGTCTTTCCATAGTGTACATCGTGAAGATAAACCTACAAAATCCACAAATTATCGTCAGACTATAAAACTTATCTGCAATTGCTTCGGCCCCACTTCGTGACCGCGAAGTTACGGTTATTCTGAAGAAGGTTAGGTTATCCCGACTGAAACCTAGGTAAATTCTAGGCAAACGGTGCAACTCAGGCTGTTAATATTAAAATTAAAATTACTTATAGCTTATACTGTGTATGTGATGTCTGCTGATTTTGATTGTGACGGAAGCCAACAGGAAAAACTATGTGTTTCGATGTAATTGGAAGTTGCGCGGAATTAGAAGAACATAAACAACTTCTTAAGATTACTGAATTAATCTTGTGTTACCTACATCGAAAACCTTCTTCCTTTTATAGCACTTTTAACTAATTCCGAAGATGTGCATATTTTGCCAATTTAACACATATTCGTATATATATATATATATATATATATATATATATATATATATATATATATATATATATATATATATATATATATATATATATATATATAGAAGAGAGACAACAAGCCTTTTTAAATTACAATTGTGACAAATCAGAAACCACACAACAAACATTTTTCAAAGTGAGAAAACAAACAGCTAAAATACTTAGACAAACTAAAAGAAAATACCTTAATGAACAGCTAAACACAATTGAAGAAAACTTTAAGAACCACAACACTCAAGATTTTTATAAAATATTCGCAAATCAAATCAAAGGATACACTCCACAAAATCTCTGCTTCCGGAAACAGAATGGAAAATTGGCACTAACTAACAAAGAAAATTGCCAAGAACTAGCTAAATATTTCTCACAACTCCTAAATTGCCCACAACCAAGTACAAGATTCCCCAGATTACAACCAGAACACACGAATGAGACTTCACTACCACCATCTCAAGAAGAAATTTATAGTCACATTAGAAAACTCAAAAATAATAAATCATCGGGAGAAGATGGAATTGTAGCTGAACTACTGAAAAACCTTGGTCCAAATTCGTTAAAAGAGATCACTAGCATCATCCAAGAAATTTGGCAGACAGAAAATATCCCAGAGGAGTGGAAGTGTGCACTAATTCACCCATTGCACAAAAAGGGAGAGAGATCAGACGTAAACAACTACAGAGGCATTTCACTTTTACCAGTTACCTACAAAATTCTATCTGCATGTCTCCTAAAGAGGGCACAAGAACAACTAGAACATACAATTTCAGACTACCAAGCAGGCTTTCGTCCTAATAGATCATGCCCGGAACAGATATTCAACCTTAAAACTATTTTAAAGATTAAAGCAATCAGGTCAAAACCAATAATCTGCACATTCGTTGATTTCAAAAAGGCATACGATTCCATAGACAGACAGTCTCTATGTCACATTCTCGAAGAACGAGGCCTAGACACTAAAACCCGAAAACTAATTGAACAAACACTAACAGAAACCAAATCAAAAATTAAATTCAGAGGGGAAATTTCGGAACCATTCTCAATTAAAACAGGAGTAAGACAAGGAGATGGGATCTCACCACTATTATTCAATATAGTTTTGGACAAAGTTATGAAAGAGTGGGAAGTAACACTAAGGAAACAAAGCTTTTGGAAGCCAATTGAACTAGGAAGAGGTAAAGGAAAATTGAACATCCCTTATTTAGCGTTTGCAGATGACTTGGCAATTATAACTGACAGTGAAGAAACAGCAGTAAAACAAATTGAGACACTTAAAGAATGTGCTGAGAAGGTTGGCCTGCAAATCTCCTTTGAGAAGACAGAATTCATCTGCTCAAAATTAGATATTTCGAAACTAAAAACAAAGTATGGTGAAATAACTAGAGTCAAGCACTTTAAGTATCTCGGTGAAGTTATTGAACCAACAGGACTTGAGAAAATAGCACAAAAAAACCGATTACAGAAAATCAAGAAAGCATTCGGACTTATTCAAAATATATATAACAAGAAATGTCTATCAAAAGGCACTAAAATCAGACACTACAACACAGTCATCAAACCAACAGTCACATATGCAAGTGAAACACTCTCCCTGAATAGAAAATCAGATTTACACGAAATTAAGAAAGTAGAGAGAAAAATTATTAGAAAAATCCTAGGACCACGATACACACAAGATGGATACAGGCTGCAGACTACCGAGACAACCGAAAAAATATCAAACATCGAGGCAGATATCAGGAAGAGGCGGATGAAGTTTTATGGACATATAGACAGATTACCTGGAAACAGGTTAACTAAACGTCTATTGGACTATATGACATCACTTAAGGCAACAATACCCTGGGTAACTGAAGTTAAGAAGGATTTGAAAAAGGCAAAAATTGACATAACAAACACATCAGACCGGGATACATTCAGAAGAAAAATCGACAAGTGGAAGTTTACTCCAGAGACGGAATCTAAACCTTTCCGACCAAAGTGGACCGAAGAAAGGAAGAAGGCCTTTGGGGAGGCAATGAAGAAATACTGGGAAAATAAGAAGAACATTAAGAAATGTTAATCACCTGCTTATCGTTCTCCCATGGGGACATTCGCTAATAATAATAATATATATATATATATATATATATATATATATATATATATATATATGTACTGTATACAGGGTGGTCCATTGATCGTGACCGAGCCAAATATCTCACGAAATAAGCGTCAAACGAAAAAACTACAAAGATTACAAAGAACGAAACTTGTGTAGCTTGAAGGGGGAAACCAGATGGCGTTTTTTTTAAATAGGAACCCTCATTTTTTATTACATATCCGTGTAGTACTTAAAGAAATATGAATGTTTCAGTTGGACCACTTTTTTAGCTTTATGATAGATTGCGCTATAATAGTCACAAACACATGGCTCACAATTTTAGACCAACAGTTGGTAACAGGTAGGTTTTTTAAAATTGAAATACAGAACGTAGGTACGTTTGAACATTTTATTTCGGTTGTTCCTATATGATACATGTAGCTTTTTGAACTTATCATTTCTGATACAGCGTGATTATCTGTAAATACCACATTAATGCAATAAATGCTCAAAATGATGTCCGTCAACCTCAATGCAATTGGCAATACGTGTAACGATATTCCTCTCAACAGCGAGTAGTTCGCCTTCAGTAATGTTCGCACATGCATTGACAATGCGCTGACGCATGTTGTCAGGCGTTGTCGGTGGATCACGATAGAAAATATCCTTCAACTTTCCCCACAGAAGGATATCCGGGAACGACAGATCCGGTGAACGTGCGGGCCATGGTATGGTGCTTCGACGACCAATCCACCTGTCATGAAATATGGTATTCAATACCGCTTCAACCGCACGCGAGCTATGTGCCGGACATCCATCACGTTGGAAGTACATCGCCAATCTATCATGCAGTGAAACATCTTGTAGTAACATCGGTAGGATATTACGTAGGAAATCAGCATACATTGCACCATTTAGATTGTCATCGATAAAATGGGGGCCAATTATCCTTCCTTCCATAATACCGCACCATGCATTAACCCGCCAAGTTCACTGATGTTCCACTTCTTGCAGCCATCGTGGATTTTCCGTTGCCCAATAGTGCATATTATGCCGGTTTACGTTACCGCTCTTGGTGAATGACGCTTCGTCGCTAAATAGAACGCGTGCAAAAAATCTGTCATCGCCCCGTAATTTCTCTTGTGTCCAGTAGCAGAATTGTACACATCGTTCAAAGTCGTCGCCGTGCAATTCCTGGTGCATAGAAATATGGTACGGGTGCAATCGATGTTGATGTAGCATTCACAACACCGACGTTTTTGAGATTCCCGATTCTCGAGTAATTTGTCTGCTACTGATGTGCGGATTAGTCGCGACAGCAGCTAAAATACCTACTTGGGCATCATCATTTGTTGCAGGTCGTGGTTGACGTTTCACATGTGACTGAACACTTCCTGTTTCCTATAACGTAACCATACTTCGAACGGTCCGGACACTTGGATGATGTCGTCCAGGATACCCAGCAGCATACATAACACACGCCCGTTGGGCATTTTGATCACAATAGCCATACATCAACACGATATCGACCTTTTCCGCAATTGGTAAACGGTCCATTTTAAAACGGGTAATGTATCACGAAGCAAATTCCGTCCTCACTGGTTGAGGGGGGGGGGGGGGGGGGGTTGTTGGGGGAAGAGACCAAACAGCGAGGTCATCGGTCTCATCGGATTAGGGAATGAATTCGGCCGTGCCCTTTCAAAGGAACCATCCCAGCATTTGCCTGGAGCGATTTAGGGAAATCACGGAAAACCTAAATCACGATGGCCGGACACGGGATTGAACCGTCGTCCTCCCGAATGCGAGTCCAGTGTCACTGGTGGAATGTTACGTGGTACCACGTACTTATACGTTTCTGACTATTACAGCGCCATCTATCACAAAGCTAAAAAGTGGTCCAACTAAAACGTTCATATTTCTTTACGTACTTCACGAATATGTAATAAAAAATGGGGGTTCCTATTTTAAAAAACTCAGGGCCACCCAGATATCAGATATTTACATGCATGGATGGGGATTAAGAAAGACAAAACGGTGCCAAAAGAAACGTATCAAAGAAGGTACAAAATGTACATAAATGTGACTAGAGAAAAGTTACTGTACATAAATGTGACAGTAATTGCAATATTCTTTGGATAACCATTAATTGTAACAATTTTTAAACAAGGAAATTAAGGCAGTTCATCCTTAACATATTATGGAAATAGACTATGTTACGTTTTATGGGAGACATGAGAAAAATAATTTGTGGGAGACCTGTCTAAACAAATATTATGAAGGTAGTTGTTAGGATAACTTGCTAGCAATATTTATATATGTATATATATATATATATATATATATATATATAATTATAATTATGGTGTATTATATTAAAGGTAAGAGTTGAGTTACAATTTACGTACTCAAGTATTTTACATTGGGGTACCACAATTATGGTTGTCACATGTTGAAAAACTAAACCATTGTCATCACTGCCTGCATTCTACCCCACATACCATCACACGGTGACGTATTTTATGCTCACACTGAATCACCATCATAAATTTCCGCTACAACTTAATCCTCATAAAAAATAAGTTACAGGGAAAGAAGAGTAATGCACAATATATAAATGAATGTAATAATGTAAAACTGGGAGGGACGTGCTTGGATTGAAAAGGATATAAAGGTACGGATGCACTCTTTCTTTCCCCAACCTTTATAGCTATGTATCCCAGAACAGTCACAGGAGTAAAATAAAGTTTCAGGAGTGTTATGAAAAGCTACTGTTAACGGATTGCAATGATGAGATTAGTTGATGTTATTCGTATTCTCAATAAAACTAAGGAATCATCCATTGCGCGATCGATAACACGCGCCACGACTCCAGAAATACATTACATGAAGTGAAGGGAGCGTGGCACGTTCGCTGCGAGTGGCGTGGAAGCCGTTTTCCAGTAGAGGCAGCGAGTAAAGCACCACAAACAGTGCAGCTCTTCGGGACTAGGAGCCAGCTTTTTGTTCTACCACCCACGTGACTTCCAAGTTGGTTCAAATGGTTCAAATGGCTCTGAGCACTATGCGACTTAACTTATGAGGTCAGTAGTCGCCTAGAACTTAGAACTAATTAAACCTAACTAACCTACGGACATCACACACATCCATGCCCGAGGCAGGATTCGAACCTGCGACCGTAGCAGTCCCGCGGTTCCGGACTGAGCGCCTAGAACCGCTAGACCACCACGGCCGGCTCCCAAGTTGGTCTGGCTGAGCATCTTCCAGACACGGGGGGTGTGCACCGACCTGATCTCACCCACAAATCTTCTGGGGATCCAAGTTTATCAGTTGTTTGGCATCGCACGGTGGCTTTGTATGCTCGGTGAGCTACTTGAGTTCGTTGCCGATACCATGTGGCATTCGGAAAGATGGATCTCGTTTCTCACTGTGAGCGTGCTAATTGTTCACTCCCTGCGCTTGTTTGTGCCCTGGTGCTTCTATATTGGACTCCGTTCAGCCTTCTGTTGTTGTTGTTCAATGTGCCTTTGGCCAGGTGATTTTAGGAGCGTGAAGCTCATATCAAAACATAATAGTTTCCATTTGGTAATTGTCATAGAGTATTGATTTGATTGTGTATATTAATTTATTGAGGTTCTGTAGATTTCCTTTTGAGTTCAATGTGTCATTTTAATGACATCCAAAATATATTTTTTGGCCGGTACACTGTGCAGCTTAACAGCTCGTGCATCGAAGCCGCTTACTATTATAATATACAGAAGAATGGAAAAGAAAATTGAGAATGCGCTAGGTGACGATCAGTTTGGCTTTAGGAAAAGTAACGGGACGAGAGAGGCAATTCTGACGTTACGGCTAATAATGGAAGCAAGGCTAAAGAAAAATCAAGACACTTTCATAGGATTTGTCGACCTGGAAAAAGCGTTCGACAATATAAAATGGTGCAAGCTGTTGGAGATTCTGAAAAAGTAGGGGTAAGCTATAGGGAGAGACGGGTCATATACAATATCTACAATAACCAAGAGGGAATAATAAGAGTGGACGATCAAGAACGAAGTGCTCGTATTAAGAAGGGTGTAAGATAAAGCTGTAGCCTTTCGCCCCTACTCTTCAATCTGTACATCGAGGATGCAATGATGGAAATAAAAGAAAGGTTCAGGAGTGGAATTAAAATACAAGGTGAAAGGATATCAATGATACGATTCGCTGATGACATTGCTATCCTGAGTGAAAGTGAAGAAGAATTAAATGATCTGCTGAACGGAATGAACAGTCTAATGAGTACACAGTATGGTTTGAGAGTAAATCGGAGAAAGACGAAGGTAATGAGAAGTAGTAGAAATGAGAACGGCGAGAAACTTAACATCAGGATTGATGGCAAAAAAGGCATTTCTGGCCAAGAGAAGTCTACTAATATCAAATACCGGCCTTAATTTGAGGAAGAAATTTCTGAGGATGTACGTCTGGAGTACAGCATTGTATGGTAGTGAAACATGGACTGTGGGAAAACCGGAACAGAAGAGAATCGAAGCATTTGAGATGTGGTGCTATAGACGAATGTTGAAAATTAGGTGGACTGATAAGGTATGGAATGAGGAGGTTCTACGCAGAATCAGAGAGGAATGGAATATGTGGAAAACACTGATAAGGAGAAAGGACAGGATGATAGGACATCTGCTAAGACATGAGGGAATGACTTCCATGGTACTAGAGGGAGCTGTAGAGGGCTAAAACTGTAGAAGGAGACAGAGATTGGAATACGTCAAGCAAATAATTGAGGACTTAGGTTGCAAGTGCTACTCTGAGAAGAAGAGGTTAGCACAGGAAAGGAATTCGTGCCGGGCCGCATCAAACCATTCAGTAGACTGATAACCCAAAAAAAAAAAAAAAACACTGTGCACCATATCGCCTTTAGTTATTTGGAGCCCTCAAGCTTCTGCGCGTTACCCAGGCAAATCTTATAGCATGTATTTTGATGGGTTCTACTTCCACGCCAACCTTGTTTTTATGTAGGTGAGGTTCATTAGCCAACCGTTCGCGTCTTCCGTCCAGCGCCATGCTGAGCTCGAGGTCTGCCCAGAAAGTAATACACCGTGCTTGTTTTCTCAGCCGGAAACGATGCTACGAATGCGAAACGTTACATATGTATTTTTGAAATCTACTGAGTGAGCTGCAGGACAGTTTCAAAATGGCGTCTGTAGGTGATGTTCGTTATAAGCTATTTGCCCTCATAGAATTTCTCACTGCAGAGAAAAAGACTGTGAGGAATATTCACAAACGCTTTTGCAAAGTCTACGGAGCATCTGCTGTCGACAGAAATACAGTAAGTTGCTGGGAACGGAGGGCGAGGTGATCAGAAGGCGGTGCGGCGGAGCTCCGCGATTTGCAGCGGTCGGGTGGAACATCCACGGCTCTCACACCTAACATGTTGCAGCGAACTGATGTTGTCATTCGCGAGGACAGACGCTTTGCGACTCGGCAGTTGGCGCTCCATCTGTCAATCAGCAAAGGAAATGTGGTTGCAATAATCAGCGTACTTGGATATTCAAAAGTGTGTAACATGGTTCCTGCGGTGTCTAAGGGTGGATCACAAATCACAGAGATGTTGATTTGCTGCAATGTTTTGAAGCTGAGGGGGAAGCCTTCTTGTCCGGATTGTGACAGGTCATGAAACCTGGGTTCACCATTTTCAGCCTAAATCAAAACGACACTCCATGGAAAGGCCCCATTCCTACTCCACTTCATGACGCGGTCTGCCAGGAATTCCTCTTCTGTGCTAACCTCTTCATCTCAGATTAGCACTGCAACCTACGTACTCAATTATTCGCTGGCTGTATTCCAATGTCTGTTTTCCTCAACAGTCTTTGCCCTCTACACCTTCCTTATGTCTTAACAGATGTTCTATCATCCCGTCCCTTCTCCTTATCAGTGTTTTCCACATTTTCCTTTCCTCTCCGATTCTGTACAGGACCTCATCATTCCTTACCTTATCAGTACACCTAATTTTCAAGTTTCGTCTGTAGCACCACATCTCAAATGCTTAGATACTGTTCTGTTCCGGTTTTCCCACAGTGCATGTTTCATTACCATACAATGGTGTACTCCAGACGTACATTCTCAGAAATTTCTTCCTCAAAATAAGGCCGATGTTTGATATTAGTACACTTCTCTTGGCCAGGAATGCCATTAATGCCATTGCTAGTCTGCTTTTGATGTCCTCCTTGCTCCGTCCGTAATTGTTTATTTTACTACCTAGGTAGCAGGATTCCTTAGCTTCATCTACTTCGTGACCACCAATCCTGATGTTAAATTTCTCGCTGTTCTCATTTCTACTACTTCTCATTACCTTCGTCTGTCTTCGATTTACTCTCAGTAAATACTCTGTACTCATTAGACTGTTTAATCCGTTCAGCAGATCATGTAATTCTTCTTCACTTTCACTCAAGATAGCAATGTCATCAGCAAAACGTATCATTGATAGCCTTTCACCTTGAATTTTAATTCCACTCCTGCACCTTTCTTTTATTTCCTTCATTCCTTCCTCGATGTACAGATTGAACAGTAGGGGTGAAAGGCTACATCCTTGTCTTCCGTCATTTTTAATACGAGCACGTCGTTCTTGGTCGTACACTCTTATTATTCCCTCTCGGCTGTAGTACATATTGTAAATGACCTGTCTTTCCCTATAGCTAATCCCAACTTTTTGAGAATTTCGAACATCTTGCACCATTTTGCATTGTCGAACGCTTTTTCCACGTCAAAAAATCCTATGAACGTGTCTTGATTTTTCTTTAGGCTTTCTCCCATTATTAACCGCATTGTCAGAATTGCCTTTCTCGTGCGTTTACCTTTCCTAAAGCGAAACTAACCGTCATCTAGCGCATCCTTAATTTTCTTTTCCATTCTTCTGTATATCACTCTTGTAAGAAACTCGGATGCATGAGCTGTTAAGCTGGTTGTGCGATAATTCTCGCACTTGTCATCTCTTGCTGTCTTAGGAATTGTGTGAATAATGCTTTTCCTAAAGTCATATGGTATGTCGGCAGATTCATACATGCTACACGCCAACGTGAATAGTCATTTTGTTGCCACTTCCCCCAATAATTTTAGAAATTCTGATGGTATGTTATCTATCCCTTATGCCTTGCTTGATCTTAAGTCCTCCGAAGCTGCCTTAAATTCTGATTTTAATAATGGATCCTCTATCTGTTCTAGATCGACTCCTCTTTCTTCTTCTATCACATCAGACAAACCCTCCCCCTCACAGAGACCTTCAAGGTACATTCCAGTCACCCATGACTATTAGATTTTCATCCCCCTTTACATACTGTATTACCCTTTCAGTATCCTCATACACTTTATCTCTTCATCTTTAGCTTGCGACGTCGGCATGAATACCTGAACTATTGTTGTCGGTGTTGGTTTTCAGTCTATTTTGATAAGAACAACCATGTCACTGAACTGTTCACAGTAACACACTCTCTGCCCTGCCTTCCTATTCATAACGAATCCTACTACCGTTCTACCATTTTTTGCTGCTGTTGAAATTATCCTACACTCATCTGACCAGAAATCCTGGTCTTCTTTCCACTTCACTTCACCAGCCCCTACTACATCTAGATTGAGCCTTTGCATTTCCCTTTCCAGATTATCTAGTTTCCCTACCACGTTCAAGCTTCTGACATTCCACGCTCCGACTCGTGGAACGTTATCCTTCCGTTGATTATTCAATCTTTTCTCGTGGTAACCTCCCCCTTGACTGTCCCCTCCCAGAGATCCGAATGGGGAACTATTCCGGAATCTTTTGCCAATGGAGAGATCTTCAATTACAGGCCACATGTCTTGTGGATACACGTTACACGTTTTTAATGCAGTGACTTCCATTAGCAACTACGTCCTCATGTCGTGATCATTGCTATTTTTCCTCCTTTAGGGGCAGTTTTCCACACCTAGGACAGGAGAGTGCCCTGAACCTCTGTCCGCTCCTCCGCCCTCTTTGAGAAGGCAGAATGAGGGTGACTTCTTATGCCGGAAGTCTTCGGGGGGATTCGAACCAGGGACTGGAAACGTTTTCGATTAGTAATCAAAGACGCAACCCCCGGACCACAGGTCCCACTCCTCACAGAAGAACAAGTTCAGAGCAACTGATTCCACTAGTAAGGTCGTGATCACGTGTTCTGGGACTGTGGAGGTGTGATTCTTATTGATGCGGTGCCAAGAAGCGGTACCATTAATTCAGAAGCATATGTCAACATATTAACAAACATCAAGACGCGCTTCTGGGGACTTCGGTGCCTCAGAAACTCAAGAGATGTTTTGCTGCAACACGACAGCTCTAGGCCCCACACAAGTCTGAGGACTGATGAACATTTATCATTTCCGCCTCGTGGCGTGGTACGAAGCTGAATATCTGTTTGCTGTTGACCTTATTACTATCGGGTGTAAGTGGCGGTGGCTGTCTTTGCCAGTTACGTCTTTTAGTGACTTTTCACAATTGTTTCGTCTACGTTGCCAGCATGGAATCTGATGATCTAAGTTTTTGCTCATTTTGTTTAAAAACCCAGGCTGTTACTGTATCCTTGTGCCTTGGGGCGTGTTCCCAGTGGTTGCTTAGAAAAGCAGTAGTATGGGGAGCAGCGTATCTGGTCTGCTCTAAGTAATTTCGTGTCCGTTTGTCCGGACCGTATTAGCCGATGCGTACTGGTTTCAAATCGAGAAGTTTTAACTCTTTTTATCTCCTTTTAATGATCTCGTGTTAAGGTAAACCAGAATTATCTGTTGTATGCTAGTCAAACACATTCTAAAGATGTTAGTGGCCTGCCTGTTTTGAAGACTGTTTTCTTTGCATATGTGTAGAGATTGTTATGTAACTTCAATTGTTGAAATTTTGTCTTTATTCTCTTATTGAATTTTGCTGTAAATATTTCAACAACGGTAACCAGTGTGACACAAAATTTGTATATTCTTGGAAAGAAGTTAACGTTTGATGTAGGATTAAATTTTCATCCTCAATGATCCCATGAATGACTTTTGGAGGACTGAGAGCAAATATTTAAATTAACACTAAAACTTCTGTTATTTGATGTCACTGAAATATTTGATAACATTGAAGATCAATTATCAGTAACTGTTCTTATACTGACATGTGAATTAGACAGCCAAGCAGTTGCAATAAATGATGGCTTCTCCCAGGAGGCGCCACCTTACCATGGCACTGTCCGCACGGGCTGGAGAGTTTACCTGCTCCGGGCAAGCTGAGAGCTCTGCCGGCGGTAGAGCAGCGACTCATCTTATATCCTACATATTCCCTACCCAACTGTTTCCTCACTTATCACGCCTTTTCTCATCTAATTATCTTACATACCACTGCCTTGTGCTTAGTCTCGGGAGGGATAGGGGCTAAGGGAGAAAACACTTAAATAAAATCTGGAGTA
This sequence comes from Schistocerca piceifrons, assembly GCF_021461385.2. Classification (NCBI taxonomy): domain Eukaryota; kingdom Metazoa; phylum Arthropoda; class Insecta; order Orthoptera; family Acrididae; genus Schistocerca; species Schistocerca piceifrons. Next base: position 453,585,737 of record NC_060140.1, on the reverse strand, counting down.
GGGCCCCAAAGGCGGTTTGATGGCGTACTACGTCCCCTCCCGGCAGCTCCTGCAACCAAAGTGATAATAAACGTATTGGCTTGTCTTTCCTCTGGACACTATCATTTAGGTTGAAAGGAAGACCGCGATGCATGGACTACACACGTGTACTCATATTTATCGCCCAGGCATTTATCATCCTGGAGAGAACGCTTCAGCGACGTCTAAAGACATCGGAACAACACGGGAAGAGGCAGTCACCGGTTATAAGCTGTGTCTGATTGGCGTAAGACTTGAGCGCCGGGGGCCACATCCGACAGTGGAAGAGATCATCGCATCTCACTGGACAGCCACCGGCCACCTCATGCTGGGTAGCCCCCAGCCGATAATGTGCCATCCCGCCACTACCCGCCTGCTTCATAGTGTGTGTGGAGCCTAGAAGTGATCTTCAACAAGCGGGTAGATAAAGCACTACTACCAGAAACAAAAAGGAAATAATAAATCAACCGCCGTTTCCTTTGCCACCTGGGATATCAGGACCATGTGTCCCAGATACATTGACGGTACCCAAGAGGTTTATTTCATTCGTAAGACAGCAGTTATTGATAGGGAGCTCCATCGCTCGAATTTGGACGTTGTGGGGCTACAGGAGAAGTGGCTAGCAGACACTGGTTCTATTAGAGAAGCTAATTACACGTTCTTCTGGCAGGGGAAGTCACAAGATGAGCCAAGACTTCACGGTGTAGAATTCGCGGTTATAAACACCCTCCTGAACTGTATTTTGCCACCATCTGGTAGAACAGAGCGGATTCTTACTTTGCAAGTATGCTCTTCAAGTGGATCTAACTATCCACATCTTTAATGTGTACGCTCCCACCTTATCATCCAGCGTAGAAGAGAATTATCTGTTTATGAAGTACTCAGCGACAGAATAGCCAAAGTACTAGGCTCAGAGGCACTATATATTCTAGGCAACTTTAATGTTCGAGTTGGGTCAGATAATGACCTTCGCTGACTTGCCTGGATCATCATGGAGTGGGAAAAATAAATGATAATGGACAAAAACTGCTTGAAGTGTGCTGCTTCCATGGTCTTTGTACCACAAACACATACTTGCAACACAAAGATCGACACAATATGATCTGGAGACATAACCTCTCCCATCAGTGGCACCAACTTAAATTTGTCGTAGCTAGGCGTACAGATCTAAAAATGTCCTACTGACACAAAGCTATCATAGCCCTGACTGCAACACTGACCATGCTTTGGTAGAGAGCACACAGAGGCTCACGCCTAAGAAATGTCACCTCGTTAAAAAGGGAGATCAACCGCGGATCTACACATATCATGTACATAGCTCGCGACGAAAACAAGAATTTGCCAGTAGTTTTGAAAGTGCTTGATCAAGAAACGTACAAACAAACAAATGGGCACTACTTTCTGATCTACAACTCCGCAGTATTTGCCTATGGAATGAAAGAGAATAGAAAGAAGGACTAGTACGAGCAAACTTAGGAGGAGATGGAGCCACTCACTGAGGCAAAACGAAAAGCCCTGCTTGCTTATCAAAGGAACCCAAATGGAAGAACTAGGGATCCGGCGAGAAGCAAAGAACAGGGCACAACCAACATCCAGCAGTTGCGCAAATAAATGCATGGAAAAAAGTTTTGCATCACCCTGAGTGTCAGAACTCCTGAAGATAGATGTTGACTGTGCATATTGTATCACAGACACAGTCCCTTTGACTGTTCAGAGATGTCACTAAACCCACCCATAGATGTAAGCAACCATGCATGAGCAGCGCCTGTTAAACGGAGGGGGTCCGACAGCCGATCAGTTCCAGACAATCCACCAGGAAGGAGGTACACAGCTCGTGTTGTCTGTAGTTTAACCATGCTTAGATGGTCAATACCGCAGTTCGATCGCGTCCGCATTGTTACTTTGTGCCAAGAAGGACTCTCAACAAGGGAAGGGTCCAGACGTCTCGGAGTGAACGAAAGCAATGTTGTTCGGACATGGAGGAGATACAGGGAGACAAGAACTGTCGATGACATGCATCGCTCAGGCCACCCAAGGGCTACTAGTGCAATGGTAGACCGCTACCTGCGGATTGTGGCTCGGAGGAACCCTGACAGCAATGCCACCATCTTTAATGATGCTTTTCGTGCAACCACAGTACGTCGTGTTACGACTCAAACTCTGCACTATAGATTGCATGATGCGAAACTTCCCTCCTGACGTCGACGGCGAGGTCCATCTTTGCAACCACGACACCATCCAGCGCGATACAGATAGACCCAACAACATGCCGAATGGACCGCTCAAGTTTAGCATCACGTCCTCTTCAGCGATGAGTGTCGCATATGCCTTCAACAAGACTATCGTCGAAGAACTGTTTGGGGAGAACCCCGTCCGGCTAAACATCTTAGATACACTGTCCAGCGAGTGCAGCTAGGTGAAGTTTCGCTGCTGTTCGGGGGTGGCATTATGTGGAGACGACGTACGCCGCTGATGGTCATGGAAGGCGCCCTAACAGCTGTGAATGCTATCCTCCGACCGACAGTGCAACCATATCGACAGCATATTGGTGAGATATTCTTTATGAACGACAATTCGCGCCCCCATCGTGCACATCTTGTGAATGACTTCCATCAGGATAAGGACATCACTCGACTAGAGTGACCAGCATGTTCTCCAGAAATCAACGCTATCGAACGTGCCTGGGACATAATGAAAAGGGCTGTTTATGGACAACGTGAACCAACAACCACTCTGAGGGATCCACGCCGAATCGCTGTTGAGGAGTAGGACGATCTGCACCAATAGTGCCTTGATGAACTTGTAGATAGTATGCCACGACGAATACAGGCATACATCAATGCAAGAGGACGTGCTACTTGGTATTAGAAGTACCGGTGTTACAGCAACCTGGACAACCACCTCTGAGGGTCTTACTGTATGGTGGTACAACATGCAATGCGTGATTTTCATGAGCAATGGAAAGGGCGGAAACGATGTTTACGTAGATCTCTATTCCAACTTTCTGTACAGGTTCCGAAACTCTTCGAACCTAGGTGATGCAAAACTTTTTTTTGATGTTTGTAACTAATGGCGAAATTAATGAGCAGATATACAGGAAACTGTCGGCTCTGGGGACATGAAGGCAATGCACGATGGTATTAAGAAAAAAGTTTGTCCAACTGTCAGAAAAATAACTCCTCTCAAGACGAAGACTGATGAAGGCAAGCAGACGGAGCTCTGGGTTGAATACTACCTCGAGCTGTATGCAGCTGAAAATGAAATAAGCAAGGATGCACTTGACGCCATCAAACAAATGCCAGTTATCGAAGAGATTGATGCAATGCCCACTATGGAAGAACTTGGCAGAGCGATAGATTGCCTAGCTGATGGAAAGGCTCCAGGTGAAGATGATATCCCTGCAGAGATTATTAAGTATAACAAGACTGTCCTTGTACAGCACCTATATTCACTTGTCACAAACATCCGGGAAGAAGAGTACGTCCCACTAAGTATGCGAAATTCAAAGATTGTTACTTTCTTTAAACAGAAAGGATACAGAAGTGATTGGAACAATTACCGAGGCATCTCACTGCTGAGTGTATCTGGGAAGGCTTATGCAAGAGTCATCGTAATGCGATTGCAATTTATAGAACCTAAATCTATCCAGAATCTCAATTCGGCTTCAGACCTGGCCGGTCAATAGTGGACATGACTTTTTCTCTATGGCAAATGCAAGAGAAGTGTCGCGAACAGAAGAGACCACTGTGTATTGCTTTTGTTGACCTCGTCAAAGCATTTGATTTACTGAGTAGAATTGGACTCTTGACGTTTCTGCAGAAGATTGGATGCCCACCTAAACTAGTACTAATAACTATCTCTTTCCATGAGAAAATGCAAGCTATAGTCGGTTTCAACGACAAAACATTGGAATCATTCCCTGCAAATACCGGTGTAAAGGAGGGGTGTGTGTTAGCTCCTACTTTGTTTGGCATTTCCTTTTCTCTCCTGCTGAGATTTTCTTTTGAAGACTGAGAGGAGGGAGTTTATTTACATACAAGGTCTGATGGAAGTCTCTTCAGCATTGCCCGTCTCAAGGCCAAGATCAAAGTCAATACAATTTTTATTTGCGCGTTGTTATATACAGACGTTCCAGCTCAGAGGATAAGCTGCAGAATCTAATCAAGTTACCACCTGCATGTCGAAAGTTTGGTCTTACCATCTGCCTCCAAAAGACAAAGATCATGGCGCAGGGAAACATCAATCTTTAATCCATCAGCATTGACGGCCATTCTCTCCAGGTAATTGATGATTTTACCTACTTGGGATCTACAATATGTAACAATTTATCTGTGGTCACTGAGATTAGCAGCAGAATTGCAAAATAATCGGATGTCACGGGTAGATTGAAAAACAGAGTATGGAAGAATGGAGTACTCACATTAAAAAACTAAATTGCAAGTACACAACGCTTGCGTTTTCAGCACCCTTTTGTATAGCAGTGAGACGTGGACAACTCTTGCTAAACACGAACCCCGACTGAAGAGCTTCCATCTCCGTTGCCTCTGGAGGATCCTTCAAATCTCATTGAAGGATGGAGTACCAAACATCAAGGTTTACGGCCAACAAGCACAACCAGGATTCATGCACTCCTGAGCCACCTGCGTCTAAAGAGGCTGGGACATGTCAGGCGCGTGGATCCTGAGAGAATACTGAAAAATGTGCTGTAAGGAGAACTTCGGGAGGATGTGAGGCAAGTAGGAAGACCACACTTTCGCTTCAAGGATGTCTGCAGCAAAGATCTGACCAAAACCAGCATCGATCCAAGTCAGTGGGAAAATACAGCTGGTGACCGTGCCAAGTGGCGACAAGCTGTGCACAGTGGGGCTGAGCTTGCAGAAAACGAAAGCATGCAAAAAGACATCAGGAAGAGGGCAAGACGGAAGGAGAGAGTGGCCTCTGGTAGAAGTCCTTCACATTTCAAGTGCCCAAACTGCAGCAGAGTCTGAAACTCTCGAGTGGGACTTTTCAGCCATGGCAGATGTTGCAGAGTCTGAACCAGCTATGCTAACCATCATCCTTCGAGGATGGACGGATGCCATTATAGTAACCTTCTTCAGAAGGGCAAGAAACAAACTTCACATTAGGAAACAGTCAGTTGTAAAGCGATCTATCATCTCCATGTGAAATGTGTAGTCAACGACCTGTACATCCATTTGTAAAAGTTAAGGCTCCTAAAATCAAGGGCTTGTTACATCAGTAAAACCAATCACATAAAATGCCTGACCATGTAAAGAGCTACAAGCCGACATGTAGCTCTTAACTTACTCTGGTATTTTATGTGTTTGCTAATGTGAGGTTTGTTTCTTGTCCTTTATGTAACTAGTTGGTTGTGTTATTCACCTGCTGTTCTGTAATCGTTGCTGAAGTGCAGCCACGTTCAAAATAGTGTTCTTATATTGTTTTATCTAACTGCATACGTCTGTCTTAAAATTTTAAGGTCCTGCTAACCTATTTGTTGAAGCTATATTTCCTGGGAAGTGCTCTTAAAAATCTTGATAAGAATAATGTTCACTCCTTATTTTGCTCGGTGCTTCCAAGCCCATGCAACCTCACGCCAGTACTGCGTTTCATTCTGATAACAGATTATGTTTGTTCCTGGAGGTTAAGAACTGAATTATATTGAACTTCATACTTTCGGTTATTCCTTAATAGCTGTATTGCGTCTGGATAGGCACAATCTGCTGTCCTTTGGCTTTGGGTTTCAGACACATTCATCTTTTATGGAGCTTCTAGTGCTGATCGGAATGGGCTGCTTTTGCGAAGAACTGTTGAGATACGAGAACAAAATCGTAGGACTGGAAGAATATGAGGACGTCAAAGAGCTATTGGCGTGTCTTCTAGCAAGTCGTAATTTCCGCCTTCCACTTCAACGTGCACCGCATTAGGGGACGCGATAACGTCGTAGCGAATACATTGAGCAGAATGTTGGAAGAGGAGGATCCTTCTCCTCTCCACACTGCCAAGATAGTAGAAGGTTTGTTAATTCAGTGCTCACCCTGGTCCCGGTATTGTTTACTTACCTTTGACAACAACAAGAGCAGTAGCAGTTTAGAGCTGGTCAGCAATTTCCTGTGTACGAAATTCGGATGTACATTTTCCGTCGCAACGCATGCTGGGATCAAGGTCTTAAGACCTGTCTGCCTTCCGTGCTTGTTCCGGCTGTTTTAAAATATTATCATAATTCTGTTGTGGGGGAGGGGGTTCGTGTGGGGAGATATAAAACCATTCACAAAGTTTATGAGATCTTAACCTGGCCCACCCTATATCGTGATGTTAGAAAAATTGTTAGTCAGCGATGGGGATGCAAGATGGCTAAGCCGAATTCCAATGGGCGTAGGAGGTTGCTTCATTTCACTCGGGCAATGGTCCGAATGGCGTGTCTTTTAATTGATTACGTCAGTCCTCTCCTGATAGCCCAAAATGGACAGCGCTATATATTTGTGGTGATCGACGGTTTCTCGCTACTGGTATTACTGCCGGATAAAGTACTGACATTTGAGTAAGATTTTTTCTTGGTTCGGTCATCCGAAGGTCGTTGTCAGTGATAATTCGATTTTTTTTCCTTTGAGCGAGTTATGGAACTCCTGTTTCCGATTTGCGGTTACACACGTCACCAAGCCACTTATCACTCATCTTTAATTCGAGGACCAGGTTAATCATAACCTAAGGTCTCGCTGATTGTTTTCCACTTCGAGACTCAAACTAAACAGTATCGTTCTTTACCGTCGGTGAACCTAGACTTTAATACTGCTAGACATGAGGAGCACAGAGCTCCCCCAGCTTGTATCATGTGTGCCTATCCCCTTAATTCCCCTTTAACAAATAGCTGGCCATACATGACTTGTTGCCCAATGATATTGGTCCCAGTTGATCAAGCATAACTGGAGGAGAGCCAGGACAAATTTTCAGAGTGGCCATAAAAGGAAAGTGGTGCATTATAAGTAGGTTCGACGTCTGGAAAATATTCATGTCGGGAAGAAATTTTCAGGGTAGAGACACTGGGAGTGAGGCACAGGGAAAACTGTCACCCCACTTTGTGGGCCCGTAATTGGCTGGCTGTTTCTTCTGCCACCTGTTTGACTTCCACGTTGGTCTGGCTGAGCATCTTCAAGACACGAGGGCCATGCATCGGACAAAAGGGGTCGACACGTTATTCCTTTGACCTATCAGGTCTGGAGGCGAGCTGTGGGTCATCGTCATCCACAACTCTTCTGGAGGATCTATCATCTTTTTGTCATCTCAAGGCTGCTTTTTATGCTCGGTGAGTTAGTTTGAATTCGTTTTCGAGACCATTCGGCATTCGGAAAGACGGATCTCGTTCCCCCCTGTGAAGGTTACAGTTGTAACTTGTTTGCTACCTGCGCATGTTTGTGCCCTGCTATTTCTGTATTGGACTCTGTTCAGCCTCTTGTTGCTGTTGTCCCCTGTTTCTGTGTCTGGCCAGCTGATTTCAGGATCACGTCGCTCGTATGAATACATAATGGCCTCCATTTGGTAATTTTCTTAAAGTTGACTGTGTGTTTAAAATTAATGTGGTTTCGTAAATTTCCTTTGTGTTCATTGTGTCGTTATTCATGACGTTATGAATATACAAGGAGATTCACGAAGATATGCAAATATTTTAATATGTTATTCTAAAAGTAAAACTGAAGAAGAAGTTCGTGTAAACATAGGTCCGCAAATGTTTAGTTATGGTGTTACGGCTAATAAAAGATTTTGCCTGAAATTTAGCAACTTCGCTAATTTGAAGCCATCGCAAAACTGTACGAGGTTAAAGTAGAGCACGATTTCCATTTATTTTGATGTTATCGGTCTGGTGAATCTAATAAAACATGTTCCAGACGTGTATCTGCAGAACATACAGAGAAGTAAAGATCATTATACAAATAGATTTGTTTACTTTCCATAAAGAATGTAGAAGGGTTTATGTCATTGTTCGCAATCGTTATTGATTTGCTTTAGTCGTTTCCTAACGTTGAAACGAGCTAGTTTCGTCTATGAGGACAAAGTCAATACACGTGAAGCATTACGTATGTTTTTGGATAGGGTCCGCCTTTAGCAAAAAACAATTTTGTTTTCTAACCCAAACATGTTTCACTGCAGTTGCAGCACCTTCAGTGGGCCTTTATTTCTCATCTGTTAAGGATAAAGAATGTTCTTTGCTGTTAGTTTTTAAATCGTAATTACAAATATTTGAAAAAACACATAAATTATGAATTCATACCAACAAAATTGTGTTTTGCTAAAGGCGGACCCTATCCTAAAACATACTTATTGTTAAAGGAAAAACGGAAGAAAGAGCTTCAACCCCAAGATGACGAGAAGCATTACTTGCTCGCTTTGTGAATGCAATGGACGAAAATAAGAACAACTCTGAGAAACGGAAACGAGCAACAAAATCCGTTCATAAACGTGCAGCTAAATGCACTGAGCTCGGTGGAGACGTTTTTGAACATGTGTTGTGGATGTATTCTTAAACTGTATGTACACTGTACAGCTTTCTTCACACTGACCCTTGTTTTTTCCGGTTTAACATTAATTCACGTGTGCTATGGTGTCAACAAAAGCAGATTATGTGACACATTCATACAGCTTCAGTTAACGTTATTACCATCATTTTTCGAAAATTAAATACTCTACAACCTCTGCTGAAAAATTTGTTCAATTGTCTGCAATTTAAAAAACAAATTGGGAAAAGTAGTTAAGAAATTAAAAATTACGTCTTTGCTTCTCTGGTTGTTCTGGAAAACTACTGCACATACACTGGGACATGATTTATTAGATTCACCAGATCAGTAACAACAAAATAAATGAAAACCGTGCTTTAATTTAACCTCGTACAGTTTTGCGATGGCTTCATATATACACACACCAAAAAAGTATTGCATCACCTCAGTTCCGAGAGTTTCGGAATCTGTACGAACATTTGAACAGAGATAACATCATTTCCTCCCTTTTTATTGCTCATGTGTGGATACTGCATATTATACCACCATACAGCGAGATCTTTAAAAGGTCGTGGTCACGACTTCTGTACACACCGGTGCCTCTCATACCCAGAAGCACGTCCTCTTGCATTGATGCATGCCTGTATTCGTCGTGGCATACTATCCACAAGTTCATCAACGGCGATTTGGGGTGGATCTCTCAGAGTGGTTGGTGGGTCACGTCGTCCAGAAACAGCCGGCCGGGGTGGCCGAGCGGTTCTGGGCGCTTCAGTCTGGAACCGCGCGACCGCTACGGTCGCAGGTTCGAATCCTGCCTCGGGCATGGATGTGTGTGATGTCCTTAGGTTAGTTAGGTTTAAGTAGTTCTAAGTTCAAGAGGACTGATGACTTTAGAAGTTAAGTCCCATAGTGCTCAGAGCCATTTGAACCATTTTTTTGTCGTTCATAAACAGCCCTTTTCAATCTATCCCAGGCATGTGCGATAGGGTTCATGTCTGGAGAACATTCTGGCCACTCTAGTCGAGCGATGTCGTTATCCTGAAGGAAGTCATTCACAAGATATGCGCGATGGAAGCGAGAATTGTCGTCCATGAAGACGAAAGCCTCGCCAACATCCTGCCGAAATGATTGCACCATCGGTCGGAAGATGGTATGCACATATCGTACAGCCGTTACAGCGCCTTCCATGACCACCAGCGGCATACGTCGGCCCCACGTAACGCGACCCCAAAACAGGAGCTGCACAGTGTGTCTAAGGCGTTCAGAATGACCGGGTTGCACCCAAACACATCTCCGAGGAGTGTCTCGTTGAAGACATATGCGACACTCATCGGTAAAGAGACCGGTCCATTCGTCATGTTGTTGGGCCCATCTGCACCGCGCTGCATTGTGTCGTGTTTGCAAAGATGGACCTCGCCATGGACGTCGGGACTATTGTGCACAGATTGTGTCGTAACACGACGTCCTGTGGCTGCACGAGAATCCTTATTCAGCATGGTAGTGTTGCTGTCATGGTTCCTCCAAGCCATAATCTGTAGGTGGCTGTCATTTACAGAAGTAGTAGCCCTTGGGCTGCCTGAGCGAGGCATGTCATCGACAGTTCCTGGGTTTTCTGTAGGAGCTAGTCATGCATGAATCTTTACATCTTTGGGAGGGTTTAGTGCCATCTCTGAACAGTCAAAGGGCTGTGTCTGTGATACATTATCCACAGTCAACGTCTATCTTTAGGAGTTCTGGGAACCAGGGTGACGCGGCATTTCTTTGATATGTGTGTATACTTATACACACTCAGAAGAGCCAAAGGAACGGATACATTTGCCTGTGCCTAATGCGCGAGCACGCAGAAGTGCCTTAGCACGACGTAGTATGGATTCGACTAATATCTGAAGCAATGCTGGAAGGAATTGACACCATGAATCCTGCAGAGCTGTCCATAAATCCGTATGAGTAAGAGGCAATGAAGATCTCTTCTGAACAGCGCGTTGCAAGGCAACCCAGATATGCTCAGTAATGTTCATGTCAGGGGAGTTTGGTGGCCAGCGGAAGAGTTTAAACTCGTAAGGGTGTTCCTGGAGCCTCTCTGTAACAATTCTGAGCGTGTGGGGTTGCGCATTGTCCTTCTGGAACTGCCCAAATCCGCCGGAATCTCGTTTGGCCGTTGAATGTCTTTACTATCAGTTGTAGGTGGCTGTAGTTGTCTTTGCCAGTTACATCTTTTAGTCACTTTTCATAATGGTTTCGTCTACGCTGCCAGTGTAGAATCTGACGACTGAAGTTTTTCCTGATTTTACTTAAGAATTACATATCCGTTTATGAGGCTATCACTGTATCTTGGTGCCTTGGGGCGCGTTCCCAGTGGTTGCTTAGAAAAGGTGGAGTCTGGTGGGCAACGTAACTGGTCCGCCCTAAGCTACTTCGGGTTCGTTCGTCGGCACCGCATTACCCGACGCTTGGTAGTTCCAAATCCAGCAGCTTAAGTGTTTACCTCCTTTTAATGATCTCCTGTTCAGGTAAACTGAACTATTGGTTGCATTTTAGGCAAACACTTCTAAAGATATTAGTGACCTGCCTGTTTTGAAGACTCTTTTCTTGATATCTGTGAAGGAACTGTTACGTAACTTCAATTGGGGAAATGTTGTCTTGCTTCTCTTATTGTATTTTTCTATAAATATTTCAATAACAGTAACCAGTGACAGACAAAATTTGTATATTATTGGAAAGAGAATAACATTTGCTGCAAATTTATGTTCTCATGAATGAGTTGAGAGCAGGTATTTGAATTAACACTAAAACTTTTTGTTACTTGAGCTTTCAGAAATATTTGACAACATTATGGAGCGATTGTCAGTAATTTTTCTTGAATTGTTTTATGTAACTGGAGTTTTGTCCTCATATGACAAGGTCTGTTGACCTAATTGGTAAAATTATTTTTCTGAGGATTTTTAGTAAAACTCTTGATATGAAGGTTTTGCCCGGTCCTTCGACGTCCTCTCAACCTAACGTCAGTAGTGTGTACCAGTACAGAATTAAAAGACGTGTTGAATGGAATAGATATCCAATGAGCGTATAACACAGAACGAGAGTAAAGTCTGCACTAAGACTTCCTGGCAACATTAACTGGTTGGAAACCAAAGGATAACCGGCCGGAGTGGCCGAGCGGTTCTAGGCGCTTCAGTCTGGAACCGCGCGACCGCTACGGTCGCAGGTTTGAATCCTGCCTCGGGCATGGATGTGTGTGATGTCCTTAGGCTAGTTAGGTTTAAGTAGTTCTAAGTTCTAGGGGACTGATGACCTCAGAAGTTAAGTCCCATAGTGTTCAGAACCATTTTTTTGAATCAAAGGATATGTCTCATTAACATGTTTATTTTCCCGGTAAGACCATCCCATGTATTTCATTCTCCGCCTACGCCTTGGAGTGCCTCGTCATTTGTCAGTTAGCTCTCCACGTAAGAGCTAACATTCATCAAAAACATAACATTTCAGATGTTTCTAGTGGTCCACCTGTAGCTTAAATTCGATGCTGTGCCGCAGAGTAATATTTTTAAGATCTTTTTCCTCAGTCCTACATCCATATAGGATTACAGTAGAGACCTTTCATCGAAGAAAGTTTTGTTTTCCTACATCAAATAACTTGTTACCTGCTAGGAAGGAGAATTTACGTCTTTCATTCCTATGTGTTGTCCATATTTATGTTACTCAACTCACTGTTTTCTACTACGTTTCATACACAGGGTATTTCCGTAAGAGCGTGCAAAAATTTAATAGGACATAGAGGACGCTCCACTGAACCTGGGGTGGGAGAAGACAGTTTATGGAGGTAATGGGAATAAAATCACATTACTGTGCACTTTTTTATTTACTTTAGTTAACTGCAAATACCATCATTGACACAATGAACGCCGCGCGGGGTAGTGACGTGGTCTCAGGCGCCTTGCCACGGTTTGCGCGGCTTCCCCCGTCGGAGGCTCGAATCCTCCCTCGGGTGTGTGTGTTGTCCTTAGCGTAAGTTACTTTAAGTAGTGTGTAAGCCTATGTACCGATGGCCTCAGCAGTATCTACTGCGGTCTCATACATAAGTGATTTTATATATCCCCATTGGAAATAATCAAAGCGATTCAGGTCAGTTGACCTCGCAGTCCATGGAAGAGGACCGCCCTTTCAGTCCAGCGACCAGGAAATAGTGTACCGATCCTGCTCAATCGTATTCAACTGTACGTCTCTGGATAGCACTGAGTAATGAGTGGCTCTGTCGTTGACTCATAGCACGTCCTGTCACGGGACAATGTAAATACGATTCAATATAGCCAGATTATGGACAAGTAAAATAAACAAAATAAAATAAACAAAACCTGCATCATGACTTCCTAGTAATCAGGCTTGTGCTCCTTGTTTCCTTACAGGAAATGAAGAATGTACATGTAAATAAACAGTACAGTATGTGTAAACTTGAACGCATATTAGTTGTCAGTAAGATGGAAAAGAATAATGCTAGACAGAGCGATAGCACAGTTTACTTTCAGATCTCTTTAAGCTGACTTCTCCGACCCCAGGTTCCCTATCTCAGATTGTTCAGTGGATTATTCTCTACATCCTGATAGATATTTGTACACTATTACGGAAACACAATTTATACGGTATTCCCCTGCTCTCATCCCAAAAATTCCACCGAACTAGCAGGGATTACTGATCAGATGCGCAGAATCTCTGTCTTCTCTTGGCCAGTAATGCCTATTCTTCATCATTACTACATTGTGATCTGAGTCTATATCTCCTACTGGGCGCACTTTACAATCCAGCAACTGAATTCGGATTCTCTGTGGGACCACGATGTAATCAAACCGATATCTTCCAGGATACTCCGGCGTTTTCCAAGCTGAAATTTATTATAGAACTCGATTAGTCTACCTCCTCTCTCATTCCTTGTCCGAAGCCAAAATTCTCCTGTAACCATTTCATCTTCTCCTTCCCATACAACTGCATTCCAGTCCCACACGACTATTAGATTTTCATCTCACTTTACGTACTTTATTACCCTTTCAATATCCCTATATACACTACTGGCCATTAAAATTGCTGCAACAAGAAGGAATGCAGATGATAAACGGGTATTCATTGGACAAATATATTATACTCGAACGGACATGTGATTACATTTTCACACAATTTGGGTGCATAGACCCTGAGAAATCAGTACCCAGAACAACCAACTCTGGCCGTAATAACGGCCTTGTTACGCCTGGGCATTGAGTCAAACAGAGCTTGGATGGCGTGTACAGGTACAGCTGCCCATGCAGCTTCAACACGATACCACAGTTCATCAAGATTAGTGACTGGCGTATTGTGACGAGCCAGTTGCTCGGCCACCATTGACCAGACGTTTTCAGTTGGTGAGAGATCTGGAGAATGTGCCGGCCAGGGCAGCAGTCGAACATTTTCTATATCCAGAAATACCCGTACAGGACCTGCAACATGGGGTCGTGCATTATCCTGCTGAAATGTAGGGTTTCGCCGGAATCGAACAAAGGGTAGAGCCACGGATCGTAACACATCTGAAATGTAACGTCCACTGTTCAAAGTGCCGTCAATGCGAACAAGAGGCGACCGAGACATGTAACCAATGGCAACCCATACCATCACGCCGGGTGATACGTCAGTGGGGCGATGACGAATAAACGTTTCCAATGTGCGTTCACCGCGATGTCGTCAAACACGGATGCGAACATCATGATGCTATAAACAGAACCTGGATTCATCCGAAAAAATTACGTTTTGCCACTCGTGCACCCAGGTTCGTAGTTGAGTTCAACATCGCAGGCGCTCCTGTCTGTAATGCAGCGTCAAGGGTAATCGTAGCCATGGTCTCCGAGCTGATAGTCCATGCTGCTGCAAATGTCGTCGAACTGTTATTACAGATGGTTGTTGTCTTGCAAACGTCCCCATCTGTTGACTCAGGGATGGAGGCGTGGCTGCACGATCCGTTACAGCCATGCGGATAAGATGCCTGTCATCTCGACTGCTGGTGATACGAGGCCGTTGGGATCCATCACGGCGTTCCGTATTACCCTCCTGAACCCACCGATTCCATATTCTGCTAACAGTCATTGGATCTCGACCAATGCGAGCAGCAATGACGCGATACGATAAACAGCAATCGTGATGGGCTACAATCCGACCTTTATCAAAGTCTGAAACGTGATGGTACGCATTTCTCCTCCTTACACGAGGCATCACAACAACGTTTCACCTGGCAACGCCGGTCAACTGCTGTTTGTGTATGAGAAATCGGTTGGAAACTTTCCTCATGTCAGCACGTTGTAGGTGTCGCCACCGGCGCCAACCTTGTGTGAATGCTCTGAAAAGCTAATCATTTTCATACCACAGCATCTTCTTCCTGTCGGTTAAATTTCGCGTCTGTAGCATGTCATCTTCGTGGTGTAGCAATTTTAATCCCCAGTAGTGTACTTCATCTCTTCATTTTTAGCGTGCGACGTTGGCATGTATACCTGAGCTATCGTTGTCGATGTTGGTTTACTGTCAGTTCTGATACGAACAACCCTAACACTGAACTGTTCTCAGTAACATATTCACAAACCTAACTTCCTATTCACGACGAATCAAACTCCAGTCATAACATTTTCTGTTGCTGTTGATATAATTCATCTGACCATATATCCTTGTCTTCTTTCCATTTCACTTTACTCATGCATTCCATTCCCAGATTTTCTAGCCTTCCTAACACATTCAAACTTCTGAAATTCCTCGCCCCGACTCGTAGAACATTATCCTGTTTGTGATTGTGACCTCCCCTTTGCCAGTCCCATTCCAGAGATTCGAATGGGGGTCTATTGCCAATGGAGAGACCATCATGATACTTTCTCAAGCGCAGGCTACATGTCCTGTGGATACCCGTTATGTGTCTTTAATGCAGTGGTTTCCAGCATCATCTGCGTCTTCACGCCGTTAATCCTTGCCGATTGTTCCACTTTTAGTGGAAGTTTCCAGCCGAAGCCCTAAACGCCTGTCCACTCCACCTCCACCTTTGGCAAAGCACTTGTTAGAATGAGGGTGACTTTTTATTCCCGAAGTCTTCGGCCGCCAATGTGGATTATTACTCAAAATTTGAGGGATTGTGGGTTTCGAATCCAGCACCGAGGACGTCTTGATTACGAATCAACGACGCTACCCGTAGACCACGGGGTACTGCTCGCACCAAGACAATGTTACAGTAGTTATCCACAAGACAATGAATCTGTCAATAAAGAAAGACGTATGGGGCGATCAAGATGTTTACGTTCGAAGATCGTGTAGTCCAGAATCGGTGTGATAACCTATCAAAATTGCCGTGAGTATTGGGGCGAGATTATCAGTGCCAGTATCAGGTTGTAGTTAGCTATTTGATATAACACTGTGGCCTGCTGCATGGTGAAGCCCGTAAGTGACTGCTCCACATCCTCGTCCAACAGAAACCGTCGACGCATCAAACATTTCTTGAGGAACCAAAGACGTGATAATCGCAAGGAGAGAGATCAGGACTGTAAGGCAGGTGCTCTAGTGTCTTCCACCTGAGTTGACGTAATTTCTGCCTTACGATATTTTCGGTAAGGTGAAATGCGTTATGATGAAGTAGTAGTACCTCTTGACGCAATTTTCCTGGACGTTTCGCTGTAATTGCACGCTGTAGTTTCTCCAAAGTCGAGCAGTCCCATTCCCTGGTGATGGAGATACTTGATTCCTTGAAATCACATAGCAATGGGCCGCGGTATTCGAAGAACAGCGTGAACATCACCTTTCCAGCTGATGGCTCTCTGCTGAATTTCTTAGGACGAGGAGACGATGGATGACTCCATTGCATCTTCGACCCTTTCCACCCCAGTTCCCAGTGGTGGCACCAGCTTTCGACGCCTGAAATAATTTAGTAAAGGAACGTCTAACCCTCAACATTGAAACGCATCAGGTGCTTCCGGGAAACAACCGGTTTTGTTCGGCATTCAAGGCCCGGGCACCCACTGGAGGCAGACCTTACAGTAGCCTAACTCCTGCCGCTACCGAAGCAGATGTCGAGATCCTATGCTAGCTCACGAATGTTTATGCGTCGGTCCGCCATAATCGCAACCGTCCCTCATGTTATTGTCGGTAACGTAAAAATGGTTCAAATGGCTCTGAGCACTATGGGACTTAACATCTTAGGTCATCAGTCCCCTAGAACTTAAAACTACTTAAACCTAACTAACCTAAGGACATCACACAGATCCATGCCCGAGGCAGGATTCGAACCTGCGACCGTAGCAGTCCCGCAGTTCCGGACTGTAGCGCCTAGAACCGCACGGCCACCAAGGCCGGCTCGGTAACGTATGGGGCTGGCATCCCACGTTGACCGGTGCCTTGAGTCAAATGACGACCAGCACGGAACTCGGCTCACCATTCGACAGAAGTGGTTTTAGACCGACGTGCTGCCCCATTAACACTCTTCACTCTTACCATGGAGGTCTACCGGTGTTTCTTCTTCGGTAGCAAATAAAAGAACAACAGAACGTTGGCCTTCTTTAGACGCTTTTTGTAATAACGTCGCCATAGTTCACGTTAACTTATTAAACACACTCACGTCAGAAATACACGAATGTCACGTTAATGCCTGCCTGGACGTCATGGCTTATGTACTCGCATCGGAACCGCACGTTACGTCCCATACAAGCTGTGCCAATGCCCTCAAACGGAAAGTTTTTGATCGTGTTTTAGAAGCGATTCAGCCCTACCGCCTTTCACGCGGTGTATATGACTGAATAATAGGGACACAGAGAACCGATTCCCTACCGTTTCTCAGGGGCTGACCAGTCTTAAAAGACACCTAGCGTCGTCGAGAAGAGTCAGCCGACATTTTGTCTCAAACAAAAGTTGTCCTCCATACTCTGAACTGTCACTCCTAGACATTGGTTACAAAGAGTTTGTGTTAACAAGACAAGTTCCCAAATACGAGCGGCTAAAACCACATAAAATGATTTTGACCTATGGAGAAACTTCTGTCATAAAAATTTCGTGAATGTTATTTACCTGAGAAAGCGGCATCTGTCTAAAATGGATGGCTGAAGGTTAATGAATGTAAAGACCGTTAAAGTACAACTAGCTTAAGAAACAATACGGTGTAAACGCTAATTACGACCAGCAGTTCATACGAGTCGTATAACCACTTCATCAAAACAATACAAATTATCACAAGCAGTACTGGGACTGCTCCCAGAACAGATGTTTCTGTGTTGCACCATGTTTCTCCTTTACTCATCATCGGAGTCCAAGTGTAGTCTTTCAATGAATTGATTAAAATACAGGACAGTGGAACAGCTCATGTCAATACTCTGTATGATGTGGCCAATGTTCGTTTTGATATCGGACTTCTGCGCTGCAGATACACCGAAGTTGACCCAGGAAGGCCACATTTTGCCCTTGTTAAGCGTGCAAACTGTCCCATTTCACTGTGCATTCCTCACTTCACTGAAACTTCGATGACGATAGGGTATGACCGTACAAGAAAGCAGCAACTTGTGCTGTGGGAAATATTACTCTGTAAGCACCACATATTTTAACGTACAAGGGGTGTTAAAAAGTTTGCGTCTAAGGGCGTTGCTGCAGCGTATAAGCAACGTAGCGCTACTCCAACGCGCGTATATAAGCCCGAACATGTAGGCAAGGACATTCGTTAATATTTCAAAAGTAATCACCATAGCGGTTAATAAATTTATCCCCCTGTGAGACAAGACGGTCAGTGCCTTCATAGAGAAATGTTCACGCAATCATGATAATACCGAGGCGTGCACCTTCTCGTCCGAAGCACGCCGACTGCCAACGAATGTTTTCCTTCAGGGTTCCAAAAATAGGGAAATCGTATGGGAGAAGATCGGGACTGTATGAAGGATGTGTAAGGACTTCTCAGCGACATTTCTGCAGCGTAGTCTAAACAACCTGGGCAACACGTGGGTCTGCGTTGGTACAATCATGGTTCCGCAGCCGATCGCAAATGTTTTATCCATAAAGGCACTGACTGTGTTGTCTCACCGTGGGATAAATGTATTAACAGTTATGGCGATTACCTTTCGAATAATAAACAATTTACTTACTATTTTTGGAATGTCTATCTTTCACTTGACTGCCTCTTGTAGACTAAACACACACGAAGATTTGTACAGATAAATGACCTTGAAGGGTAGTACATCAGTGACAGGTGCGGCTAACTGTGCGGTTTTGGACACGTGACGTGGTGCGGGCGACTGCCGGCACAGGCGAGCATAACTCGCAAGAGGGCAGGCAGTGGAGCTGTCGGGTACCCTGGCTGAAGACATTTAAGTCTCTACTGCGTGGGGATTTATAGAGTGCACTAAAAAGGCAAGCTAACTGCAGAGCGTCAGGTAGCCTGGAGAGTTATTGCATATGAGTTTTTCCCAGGCCTTTGGCCGTTGATGGACACTTGTTCTGTGAGGTGCTGTGTTGTATACAGGTTAGTGCTTCTGTTACTGAAGATGTAATATTGAAAAATATCTGTCAATTTTAAAAACAATTAATTTCTAAGCTTCTTTAGAGATTTTAAGGTAATAGGTGCCCATAGATGGTACTGCAAGAACACTATCCAAAAGAGTTTCAAAAGCTTATTAATTTAATCCATATTGAACTAAGAGCCGGACTATAAATTCCGAAAATTGGAAACCTCATTTTAGTGAGAAGTAAATCACAAAATAATAAATGTAGAGGCAGTCTATTACAAAAGCGATCTGTGGACGGTTAATTTACTTTTTTTATGATAAATAATAGCAAATAAGAGTAAGTTAATTACTCTCACTGGTAAAAATGTAAATAGCGAGAAACCCAAGGGCCCTTTCAAATATTAAGAAAGTATCACGTGAAAGTTGGGTGAACTCTGCACTCATTACGTGTGTAACAATTGTAGCAGCAATCCGCGCAATATAAATTTTTGGTTTTTACCACGACAGCTTGCGCCTACTTAAGGATGGCGGCCGTAATAGATGGGAACAGTTCACTTTCAGAGATCATTAAGGACGGACGTATGTGTTGATGAGCGGCGAGACGGTCTCGATTAAAGTGAATGGTATTCTAGGGAGACCAGAGACAAATTAATGATAGCCAGCTTCGTGATATCTACCTTAGATCTGTACCATGTTCGGACCAGTGAATTCTTCACACAGCTTTGTGACCTTTGAACAGTGTCGTGCTGTTCCGGACTCAGCATTTTCGTAACCTAGCTAGTGATTCTCACTGTCGTTGTTTCTATCGCGATATTAAACATTATTTCTGAACGAGAACCAGCTGGAATTACAACATTATTTTCCTTCAGAAAACTCATAATTCTTCCATGATGACAGAACAATATACATGGTAATGCGATAGGTGTGTCGCTGTACCCAAGCCAACGAACATTAATCTGTCACACACTTAATACAGTATTTGATTTAGAGCTCTAAAGAGTGGTTACAAGCATGTACGTCGAAATATCTCTGTAATTTAAAATCATTCTCCGTCGGTTCCAGCAATTTTAACAGTAGCATTTTCCTTGTAACTGTGCTCTTAAGAGTTCTCTTTCCCGTTTTCAGACGTAAGTGTGCCGTCACCTGAACACTTAACAATAGTATACATTGCTCTTCTATTTTAATTCCTCTTCGTACTTATAAAGGTTCCATGAAGAATGTCAACTGCAAGACAACTAAGTCACCATGGAGACCATATTTAAAACGGAATAAAACTTAGAGCTGCAAAAACGAAAATTGGTTTGTAAGACTAGTGTAGAAACAGCAGTTGACTTATGGAACACCATGGAGATTGTAGAGTCCTTAACTTACTCAGTAAACAAATAATATATAATTGTAAAAATAAATCATAAAAAGTTAGTAGACTTGACCAACATAGAGAATATTTTACATGGAATAACCAAATTCTGGAAACACGAAATAACGTAACTATAACTTCGTGGGGCTGTGCGTTAGGAGCACCATAAATAGATGAATTAAGGCTTACGCAACGTGACTCTACTGTCATACACTGCGGTCAAGCAGGTTGTAATGGTTGCCTGTTTGGTTGGTTTTGGGGGGCGGGGGGAGGGGGGGGGGGACAAATCAGCGAGGTCATCGATCCGATCGGATTAGAGGAGAATGGAGACGGAAATCGGCTGTCCCCTTTCAAGGGAACCATCCCGGCATTTGCCTGAAGCGATTTAGGGAAATCACGGAAAACCTAAATCAGGATGGCCGGACGCGGATTTGAACCGCCGTCCTTCCGAATGCGAGTCCAGTGTGTTAACCACTGCACCACCTTGTTCGGTCAAGTAGCAATGAAGAAAAGCTGTGACGAACGGCAATGGAACTCGAACGTTAGCAGAAAACTGTAAAGACGTGAGAAACTTGTATCGACTATATTTTACGTAATTAATATTAGAAGACGCAGTGGAGGAAATTAACAGCAGGGGAGGCACTTCTGTAGTTGCAGCAACTGTCAAGATCATTCGGAAAAAGGCATTGCTGAAGATTTTCATTTGTAGAAATCTTATGGAAAGAAGGGCAACTTATTTCGTTCCGCAGCTCCAAAGCAGCAACTCTAGATTATTATTTTAATATTGTTTTATGTAGATGAGGGATTTTCTCAATATTCCACTCGATTCACCGTACGTTATGACGGCCGTTGCCAGTCTCTGCCTATAACCAAATAATGAAAGTTACATAGGTCACTATAAAGGAATGCTGAAGTAAGTTATCCCTGTTTCTGAGGGAGGCGTAACTGGCAATGTCCTCCTGCCATTTGTGCTAGCATAAACCAGTTTTGTAATGTCGTCCACAGAACATTCAATTATTTGGACAACAGCTTACCTAACTTACCTCCCTCGCACTCAGGGGAGACTAAACTAAAGATCTTACTATGGTGACAACACATTTAATGTATGCATGCATGTCCGAAGGAACATTGCAACGTAATTCTGAACAACATATGTACCACTATAGTACACAGATACCTCGTCTAAATAATTTTTGGACTCATTCTGGTTTTTTGATAACTTAACTCGAAGGTAAATGACGGCATCATCAGCAAATAGTCTAAGAGGACTTTTCTGGCGATCACAAAGAAGAGGCATTTGTATTTCATACGAACTATGTTTTCTGTACCCATGCAGGTTATCTGTCAATATGGGTATCTAAGTTAGCGGAAGACAACCCGCTTCATGGTGTCCAAAATAGTTGTGAGCTGCCTACCCAAAGGCTTCCAGAGACAACAAAATTTAATTCTTAGTATTTCATACAGTAACTTAATGAATTAAATATTTATATATATCTGCTTTTACGACGTATATTCTTATGGTGCCCACGATAGATTTTCGTGAAACTCTTTCGTATCCCCACTGCTCAATGCTCTTTTGCTCTCAACCGGTTACAAGAGCCGTCGACTAAAATTATTGACTTCTGGCAATGCATTCAACACGTATGAAACCGATAGATCAGATTACGATAAAACAAAAATACTAATTTGAAAATTTTTGGCATCGCTTCTGATCCGAGCGAATTTTCAAACATGTGAACCGATTTTACCGAAATATATTATACCAGTACAACAGATTTTTGGAATGTAATTGAATGATACATCTGAGTTACTGAAAACTAAAAACTAAAGGCCCGCCGATACTAAGTGACCGCCGTGTTATCCTCAGCCTGTTGGCGTCGCCGGATACGGATATGGAGGGGCACAATCTACCGCTGTTATTCTTCCGCAAAATCCATGGTCAGTGTCCTCGATAACAGGCAGAAATACGTGTCAAGTGTTAGATCCATCCTTGAAACATTAGGCTTACGCAAACTGTGCAAAATTTTCTTCGAGAGATCTCCGAATGTTCATGGAATATCTCTTAAGGTATGTAATAAGAGGAATCCATTACTGACCAAACGGCTACAGATTCCATCTCAGTGCATTTAATTTTTTTAAGCTCACACATCAATGCCGATTTTTCGGTTTTAATTTCTGTTACGTCCATGTGACAAAATGACAACGGCAATGGCGTTATCGGATAACACATTAGTTTTTCAATACATTTTTTCTAAGGTTAATGCAAAAAACCGCCCAAATAAAAAAGAACGTTCTTTTCGTTTCTGGAAATACAGGTGATATCAAAAGTGTCTAAAAACAGAACACCGGTTACGCAATAGTGATTCCAACTGTTTAACAAAATTGAATGATGTGGTTACAATAGTTCAGTCAAATTCGTTGACTTTTTGAAAATGCGCTCAGGCCAAATGCCAAGCTCAAAATGTCTGTCATTTTCATAATAAGAGGTCAAAATCTATGTACATTTTTAATAGCCGAAGTACTGTGATAATAAGTCTTTATTCATTTATTTATTTACGAAGCAGAAATGGACTCTTGCAGGGCTGTAATGTTTTTGAAGTATAGTGCCCGTCTATTCGGGTTACGGATCATCTAATCTAACGCCTTGATACGTCTTGGCCGTAGACGATGATAAATGGTTTGGTCGTTGGTCCTTGTACTATTACAAAGTGTGTGCCACTTGTTGATATCCTGTGTGCCGCCAGGAACGTTGGTGGGAGCACTTCAATGTCTTCTGGTGATGCAGTTGAGTATATCAGAGTTTAACTACGCATATTTTTACGGAGGAATTGCAGCATGTGCTATTAAACTGAAAATTGGCATCACTACTACAAAAAGGGCAGCAATCGTTTCAAACTCCAATTTTCTGTACGCATATTACAGTGTAATTTACTCCTGGTACTTCAGATTGTTGACATTTAGGTATCCCGTTTCCAAAATTATTGAACGATGTATTACTACAGTCTCTGTTGCACAAAGTCAGACTTGATTACTAGTTACGAATATGAGCAATTATCATCTTCAGATCCAAAAATAAAATGAAAAGGAACTTTAATGAATATTTATCTAGACGACGTAGAAAAAAAAAGTAAAATTAAAGCTGTTATACGCTGGTACACGTTTAATGTCTTCAACTTTAAATCTTTTTTCTGTCTTTGTCATCTAACGAAGTAGTTGTTAATGTTTCATTGCATTTTAGATTTAAATCTAAAGATGATTGTTTTTTATATTCGAAATTAGTAATCAAATGTGATGACTGAAACTTAGACTGTAATAATAAATGTTTTAAAAATATTACAACAGTTATGGAATCTCTGGGATAATACGTCATCGATTACAATAATCATTATTTTCGTGGTTAATTAGCTACACCCTCATTTTTTCTCAAAAATGTTCATATGTCTCTTTTATATTGGCTGTTTCAAAAAGATTCATTCTACTTCACAAGAACGTATTTCCCACTTGAATAATTAGAGACACCAGAGTAACTTTTAACTTATACGCGGAAGAAAATATTATTCCTCAGCATGTACATTGCCCATTGATGCAGTTAACGGTGCGAGCCTCCCTGGTGATTTTAGCACACTCGCTCATTCATCACCTATAGCTCGTAGAGTTCGTCGACATGGCTATAACACTACAACAATAGGCTATTTCCTTTTTCCGTTTGAAGAAGTATAATTCAGTTACAACTGTACTGCACGATTTTCATTGGTAGTACGGGATAGCATCACCTACAGTATACCGAGAGAGTTAGTGCATTGGTTAGCACGCTGGACTCATATTCTGGAGTATTACGGTTGAAATCCACGTCCGGCCATCCAGGGTTACGTTTTCTGTAATTTCCCTAAATCGCTTGAAGAAAATGCCGAAATGGTCCCTTCGAAAGAGGACATCCTACTTCATTCCCTATCCTAGAAATATTCCGAGCTTGTTCTCCGTCTCTAATGAGCTCGATGTCGAAAGGACGTTAACCCTTTCCTGAGAATTAAAATCCCGCCACTTTCCAGGCTCATAAAACAGCACAGAGTTGAATTCACGGACTGGCATGCTGTCTGGACGTCTGTGTACTTTTGTAGCACCGCAAACTCTTTGACTAATCTCTGACGATAGACGCTAGTAAACAACGACAGTTACAATTTACTGCAGAACTTTAATTTCCTTTCAAGGACATAATGTCGTAGTTGCTCGACAGCTTGGTTGTTGTCCCTGAACTTGGTATTATATGCTCTTGCGTCCGGTCTGTTATGTTTAACGATATTTATGCTGAACTACGAGGGTTTCCCAGAAAGTAATCCACCATTCTTTTTTCAACAGTTCTTTACTGAACTTAATGAGAATTACACGCACAAAAGAACCGTGTTTGAACTACACACCCTATATATCCATGTTATCTCTATCCCGTTCTATGGCCTTCCTCCAGCGCGAAACAAGGACGTGTGTGCCTTGTCGGTGCCAATCCTTCTCCTGATAGCAGAGCAAGTGCTTCATTCAGTGTATCACCAACTCATCGTCCTCAAAATGTCTTCCACGAATGGTATCCTTTCTGTTCTCCCAAATGACAACAACAGCTCATTGCAACATGTCAGGTGTGACGGCTGTGGATGGCCTCCCCAATCGCTGCAAGTCGTGGAGCTTCGCCGAACCGCCTTCTAATGACCTCACCCTTCGGGCCCAGCGAGTAATTGTACTTCCGTCGACAACAGATGCTCCGCAGACTTTGCACAATCGTTTGTGAAGATTCCCCACAGTTTCTTTCCCCGCAATGAGAAGGTCAATGACAGCATGTTGCTTGTAAAGTCCATGACCTACAGACGCCATTTTGAAACTGTCCTGTGGCTACGCTATCTGTCGGACGTGACGGAAACTTGGCGCGCTCACTCACGAGGCTTCAAATAATACACTCGTAACGTTTCGTTTTCGTAGCACTGCGGTGCATTGCTTTCTGGGCAACCCTCGTCTTTAATATTTTACATTGTTGTGCTGTGCAACAAGGGTCCCAATCATTCCAATGATATTTGGATAAACGCGAAAATGTTTGCAACTTTCCCTACTATGTGTATTGAGGTGCTAGCGGCCTCCGTTACCCACATAAGCAGATTGACTGCATGGCAGGGCGTTCGGAGTGTCGCTGTCCGTTGCTTCTTGGTATGAAGTGAGTATAGAAAACCATGGGGTTTCTATGTTGCTAGCAGGCACTTTTTACCTTTTCTTGTTTCTCATTTTGCTCTTTTCATTGTAGGCAAACGCGCTTTTAACATGTTAGTTTTTCGACTGGCCAGTTTGAACTACGACGCCCGGCTTGTTGCAGATAACAATATCTCAGAAGTTTCAGTGACCCCTCTTCCCGTATCAGGTCATACATATTTTACTGACGTGTGAGTACTTCATACTGGTTGGAGCATAAGATTATTAGGATAGGTATCAATTTTTTATCATAATGTCGATTGTTCGTTTCCTGTCTTGTAGATGTAACCTGAATATGTGATTTGAAATCACGAAACCGGTGGTGTTTCTGTAAAAGTTCATAGACACCTTAGCAGTTTATTTCAAAAACATGAACAACGATGTTGAGTCATACTGCTTTGTTGTGCAGTATGTCATGCTGAAGTGGAAGGACATTACGATGAGTGATATGATGTTTACAGTCTGGTTTTGCATTGTTTCAGCTAATGTAAACTGAAAGTACTAATGCAATACGTAAATAACCCGGTCAGATACGATGAATTTATGCTGACGGGACCCAGTAGTCCCACTTTTCTTTTGTACACAAATTAAAACAAATATATCTTGTACAGTTGCTTTCATGATATTCTCCCTAAATATTAAATCCTTAGCTTTTCATAGTTTGGGCGGGAATGGTTTACGCATCAATGGTCCTTCGTTCGTTCCTTCCTTCCCCACCATCGTAAGGGGCGTTCGTATCTCGCACTGCAGTACTGACTTGCAAAGCCCGATTTCACGGCAATTTTTTAACACACTGGCTATAATGTAGGACGAATTTATCTGTTCTGTGAGTGTTCGACATGGAGGGCGCATTGAGCATTTGTGAAATGTAAATGTCCTGTGACTAGGGCCTCCCGTCGGGTGGATCGTTCGCCGGGTGCAAATCTTTCGATTTGACACCACTTCGGCGACTTGCGCGTCGATGGGGATGAAATGACGATGATCAGGACAACCCAACACCCAGTCCCTCAGCGGAGAAAATTTCCGACCCAGCCGGGAATCGTACCCGGGTCTTTAGGATTGACATTCTGTCGCGCTGACCACTCAGCTACCGTAGGCGGACGAATGGTAAATGAAAACTTTGATGTGTAACGTAAATCTTAAAAGTGTCCTATGCTGTGCGTACATGAACTTAAAATGTACACCTTTGCAATACGGTACGATTTATTTCGAAACACAAACATTGCTGTTTATTGTGCAAATTAAAATTCATGGCAAGTTACGATAATTTGAAATTCCAGAAGCATAGCCCACAGTACGCAGATAACTCAGACAAGATATGTGTACTGTTTTGATTACCGCAAGTTCGCATCTGGTCCGACATGTTATTTTAACTCTACAAAATTTACAGTAAGGAAAATTGCTTTTTTTAGTGTAATGGGAAAATCAGTTCTTAATTAGGCTCTTTGAAGGATGTAATGTGGAATTTCTCACATGAAAATGTGGGAAAAATGTGGTACTGGTTGCAAATGCTACTGATATGTGTATACATAGAGCGACTGGACTCGATTAAAAGCTCATTTGATGAAACAATTATGGCAATCACTCAGCTTCAGTCTGCATATTGCAGGTGAATTAGTGTTGCACAATCCTGCATTGATAGAACCGAATGCTTCGTCATGCAGGACTTAATTACTATTGGCAACAATGTGATTCTCGAGCGTGGCGAACTCTGTTACTACGTGCTGCTGTGGAACGATATGTCGTTACGAGAGAACATTGAATTTCTAGCAGCCTGTTTCACCAATAATGATGTTGTTATGGATCAGACGTAAACACGTTTACGGGAGCTCTTGTTTGTTAAGCTGCGAACGCAGGGGTATTGGGGTATTAGCAGCTTTTACGCCCCGTATATCTCTGAAAAAGGTATCTAAATACAGTAAAAAGGAAAACGTGACAAGGGAGTTACAAATACTTTAATCTGACAGAGGCTACTCTTTCACAGGTCTTTGTGGCGGATTCAGTAAATGTTACTCACCATCGCGATTTATTCCTTTTTATAAGTTCGCGTGGATAGTATATCTGAATTCTCGTTGAAGAGAAACACTTCTACCGACGATTCGGTTTGTGTTTTGTGTTCTATTGTTCTTCCAGTGGTTCTTTGCAGAATACCTATCGGTCTCGCGTAAGGAAACTAACACCGTCACAGAATATATGAACAGTTATTTGTAATCACAGACACTTAAAAGCAGCCGAAACCAAAAAATTTATTCCACAACTTGTCAACAACTCTTACGTCGATAATGATAAAATGCGACCAGCTGCTACGACGAATTGTTTTCGAATACAAGACGCTTACAAAGTACTTACCAACAGCCGATCCGGCATTAGTGATGTGTGTGCAATAAGATCGCAGTTTCCAGACAATGTACTGTAAAAATACTCATTGTAACTTTTATGGCTTGTTATTAATTGAACAGTGAAGCAATTACTGTAGCCATAGAGTTATCAGAATTACTGGATAGCTTCAAATGGTTATCCACAACTGGGTAACTTATAGATTAGCTCCGAGGTTGAAGTTAGAGCGGGTTATTATTTGAAAGTATGTTATATATTGACATCTAACATCTCTAACGTGACTATGAATAATGTCTTCCTCTATCCATTACAACAAATTCAGTTTTCAAATATCCAAGTGCTATTCCCAGAAATTGTTTCCTTGGAGTTCAGTCTCTCCTGAGCTACAATTATAAATCATTCATATCTGTGTCTAGCATTCAGGAGTTCCGGAATACTGTTAAAACACCCTTTTGATTTAATGTACCCGGACACCTGGCTGAAAATGACTTGCAAATTCTTGGCGTTCTCCATCGCTAATGCTGGATTTCAATGTGGCTTTGGTCCACTCTTAGCTTTGATGACAGCTTCCACTCTAGCAGGCATGCGTTCAATCAGCTGCTGGGAGAGTTCTTCACAGAGTGCTGCACTGAGGAGAGGTATCAATGTCAGTCAGTGAGGCCTGGCACCAAGTCGGTGTTCCAAAACATCCCAGAAGTGTTCCGTAGGATTCAGGTTATGACTCTGTGCAGGGATATTATTGTCGTGTAACCACTCTGCCACAGGCCGTGCATTATGAACAGGTGCCCGATCATGTTGAAACATGCAATCGCCATCCCCGGATTGCTCTTCAACAGAGTGAAGCAAGAAGGTTTTTAAAAAATCAGTGTAGGCCTGTGCTGTGGTAGTGCCACGCAAAACAACAAGGGGTGCAACCTCCTCCATGAAAAACACGACCACGCCGTAACACTACCGTCTCCGAATTTTACTGTTGTCACTACAGAGGCTTCAGATGACGTTCACCGCGCATTCGCCATATCCAAACCCTGCCATCGGATTGCCACATTGTTTTCCCACTGTTCACTCGTCCAATGTTTACGCTCCTTACACCAAGCGAGGCGTCGTTTTGCATTTACCGGAGTGATGTGTAGCTTTATGAGCAGCCACTTGATCATGAAATCCAGGTTTTGTCACCTCCCGCATGTCACAGTACTTGCCTTGGATCCTCATGCAGTTTAAAATTCCTGTGTGATGGATAGACGTCTGCCGACTACACATTACGACCTTTTCAACTGTCGGCGATCTCTGTCAGTCAACAGACGACACCCCATCTCCTCCCCTTGCTTTCTTCTTCCTTTCTCCCCCGTCTCCTCCTCTCCCTCACTCCTTCCCTCCTCCCCCGACTCCTCTCCTCCCGCCCTTCTTCCCTCCTTTCTCATCTGTGTGCTCCTGGCAGATCCTCCCTGTTTGCTCATCGTCGTGTACTACGTCAGTGTTTGGTGCTGTTCTCCTGTTCGTTCAAATGGTTCAAATGGCTCTGAGCACTATGGGACTTAACAGCTGTGGTCATCAGTCCCCTAGAACTTAGAACTACTTAAACTTAACTAACCGAAGGACATCACACACATCCATGCCCGAGGCAGGATTCGAACCTGCGACCATAGCAGTCGCGCGGTTCCGGACTGCGCGCCTAGAACTGCGAGACCACCGCGGCCGGCTCTCCTGTTCGTCAAGTGCTGTGATTGTATTTGTGTGCTGGATTTGTACATAGTGTTATTGTCAGTGCGTTATTTTTTTACAGTTTTTATCTGCATTTTACAGTCGCCCCCTTTTTGTCTGTTCTTTCAGTACTGTTCCCCCTTTTATATGTCTATGTACACCATATTTTCTACTTTCTATTGTTTCAAATGTCTTCCTTTTTATAATTCATGTCTTTCGGCTGAAGAGCAGGCATATGCTGCTGCCAGCCCGCCTCAGATGGGGCACTGAAATACAATAAATGAAAAAAAATGAGATTTAAATGTTTCCACGAAATAATGTGCAACATGCCTTGAGGAGCGTAGTGAGGAAGGAAGATTCGTACGTTAATCTAAACTAGAGAATCTAATGGCAATAAAAATATGGGGATGAGAGCCACCAGTACCGAGTTCAAGCAGGACTTTTCGTCATCTTTCTTGTTGGATACTGTGGAAGTAAGCCGCACTTAACTTAAACATAAGCACTGAATAAGCTGATAAAACTGTACTGCAATTGGAGAGACACATACACTAAAATAAAGGAATCACGAATTACTTGCTGCAAATAGCTATAGGTACTAAACTTCCAGGCAGAGGGCTCTACCATTCAAGCTAATGTTAAAAGCAAGCAAACAAATCGCAAGTATTAGGAATGCCAAGCTACTGTGTAGCGATTTGCCTGAAAAATGGCTCCTAAAACCTTATACATATAATCTTGAAACAAGTCAACTATTCCCCTCTGATTACATGAACTATTATTCTGATCCTGTGACAAGAAGTCTAAGACATGTCAGACAATCTACGTCGCCTATGATATTGTTTCTGATCTGACAAACAATAATGTGAGATGTTTACACGGCAGTTTTCGGGTCATATTACGTGGCTATTCAGAATGTAGCCGGCCGAAGTGGCCGTGCGGTTAAAGGCGCTGCAGTCTGGAACCGCAAGACCGCTAAGGTCGCGGGTTCGAATCCTGCCTCGGGCATGGATGTTTGTGATGTCCTTAGGTTAGTTAGGTTTAACTAGTTCTAAGTTCTAGGGGACTAATGACCTCAGCAGTTGAGTCCCATAGTGCTCAGAGCCATTTTTTATTCAGAATGTAAAGCCCGATCGATCACGATATGGTAACCATTGTGAAGCTCAAATATGTTTTATTTGCAACAATTTAGATGGTTCAAATGGCTCTGAGCACTATGGGACTTAACATCTAAGGTCATCACTTTCCTAGAACTTAGGGTTGCTTGAACCTAAGGACATCACATACATCCGTGCCCGAGGCAAGATTAAAACCTGCGACCGTAGCGGTCGCGCGGTTCCAGATTGAAGCGCCTAGAACCGCTCTGTCACACCGGCCGGCTTTGCACTAGTTACCTACACCTTCCGCTAGTTCTATATTAATAATGGCTCCAACTGAGACATTTAGAGTTGAACTGAGATCGGATTATTATTTGTAAGTGTGTATCTATTGACATCTAACATTTCTAACGTGACTATGAACAATGATTTCCATTATCTACTACAGCAACCCGACTTTGCAGTTATCCAAGTGATATTCCCCAGAAATTATTACCTTCGCGTTCAGTCCCTCCTGAGCTACCATTATACCCTCTCATAGAAGGCAGCGTCCTCTGCTTTCCGCCAACTCTTTGCGCTGGCCTATAGCTCGTCCAAAATGCTGTCTACATAGCCCACGGTTCATGTGTGTGCCGAGAGGAGACAACAACGGGTTGTAGTGTGGGTGACCAGACACTTGCCAACGGAATCGCTTCGGGACCATCTTCATTTCCGCTGCAGACTGCGTCCGAGAATTGTCATGAAGAAGGAAACGTATAAGAGTTATGTTATATGGGCTGCGTCACATCAGGCGTAATGTCTCGTTACGCCCCGATACTTGGCGGGAGACACTATTGTTCCAGGCACCTTTCGAGCTCACTGTACAATCGGAACTTAAAAGAGCGACATGACGCGATCGACGGACATACTAGAGACACTTCCCAACACATTTGTCCAAAGCTTCATCGGATTTTCACTGTGGTTTCCATTCCAAGCCCGATCAAACTTTACTTTCCGAATAGGCCTCTTACGAAAGTATCTTAGTGGTACTATTTTGATACGGTGCGTGAATACCATCGACAAAGCCCACATTAGACTCCACTGGTATTTCATAAACTGCACACTTCAAATGTTCCAGAAGTCCAGAGGGGTCATCTAAATGGTTCAAATGACTCTGAGAACTATGGGACTTAACTTCTGAGGTCATCAGTCCCCTAGAACTTAGAACTACTTAAACCTAACTAACCTATGGACATCACACACATCCATGCCCGAGGCAGGATTCGAACCTGAGACCGTAGCGGTCGCGCGGTTCCAGACTGCAGCGCCAAGAACCGCTCGGCCACCCCGGCCGGAGGGTCATCTAATTCGCATATTTTGAGCTGCTGTAGGACGGTTCAAAGACGTTTCCTATTGAGAGTGCAGCGGGAAGAAATACTCATGTCACTTTGTCAATGATAACTATGTCCTTATTTCTAATAACGGGCGACCGTTCGTGCAGTTATTAATGAATCCTCGCCGTTTTTCGTGGCAGCATCTCTCAATAAAATATTCTCGGTTTTCAAGCCGCATCAATTCGAATAATACTCTCGAGCTTTTGTTGGCTATCTCAGACATCGTCGTCAGATGTAAAACTGCTGACGGCCGGGGTGGCCTAGCGGTTCTAGGCGCTACAGTCAGGACCCGCGCGACCGCTACGGTC
The DNA here is from genome assembly GCF_021461385.2 of Schistocerca piceifrons. Lineage (NCBI taxonomy): Eukaryota > Metazoa > Arthropoda > Insecta > Orthoptera > Acrididae > Schistocerca > Schistocerca piceifrons. The sequence continues at coordinate 453,553,371 of NC_060140.1, read as the reverse complement.
GCAGGTTCGAATTCTGCCTCGGGCATGGGTGTGTGACGTCCTTAGGTTGGTTAGGTTTAAGTAGTTCTAAGTTCTAGGGTACTGTTGACCTGAGAAGTTAGGTCCCATGGTGCTCAGAGCCGTTTGAACCATTTGTAAAACTGCTGACTACCATGGCTGGCACGATTTTCCGCTTACCTAGCCATGATTAAGGCCGCTGGTGCGCGTAAGGTGAGTCGGGCAGTTCGTAGTCGTTTTCTAGGAAATCCTCAGCTATAGCCGACGTCTCGAGCTCCCTTTGTTTAATATGTATCTTGTGCTGGGCACAACGGTCTTCACCTGTGCGGTTTGTCTGGCCTTAGATGCTGCCGCACTCGCAAGGCGCACGGTACACTCTCAGCACACGAAGAGCTCTGTCATCATCTGTTCATCGGAGGTGAGGGTATCATCTGGAGTGCTCCAGGGAAGTGTGATAGGTCCGCTGTTGTTTTCTATGTACATAAATGATCTTTTGGATAGGGTCGATAGCAATGTGCGGCTGTTTGCTGACGATGCTGTGGTGTACGGGAAGGTGTCGTCGTTGAGTGACTGTAGGAGGATACAAGATGACTTGGACAGGATTTGTGATTGGTTAATGAATGGCAGCTAACTCTAAATATAGATAAATGTAAATTAATGCAGATGAATACGGAGAAGAATCCCGTAATATCTGAGTACTCCATTTGCAGTGTAGCGCTTGACACAGTCACGTCGATTAAATATTTGGGCGTAACATTGCATAGCGATATGAAGTGGAACAAGCATGTAATAACAGTTGTGGGGAAGGCGGATAGTCGTCTTTGGTTCATTGGTAGAATTTTGGGAATATGTGGTTCATCTGTGAAGGAGTCCGCTTATAAAACACTATTCTTGAGTACTGCTCGAGCGTTTGGGATCCCTATCAGGTCGGATTGAGGGAGGACATAGAAACAATTCAGAGGCGGGCTGCTATATTTGTTACTGGTAGGTTTGATCATCACGCGAGTGTTACGGAAATGCTTCAGGAACACGGGTGGGAGTCTCTGGAGGAAAGGAGGCGTTCTTTCCGTGAATCGCTACTGAGGAAATTTAGAGAACCAGCATTTGAAGCTGACTGCAGTACAATTTTACTGCCGCCAACTTATATTTCGGGGAAAGACCACAAAGATAAGATATGAGAGATTAGGGCTCGTACAGAGGCATATTTTTTTCTTTTTTTTTTTTGGTGCGGCCCGCCACGAATTCCTTAGCACTTGCAACCTACGTCCTCAATTATTTGCTTGACGTATTCCAATCTCTGTATTCCTCTACAGTTTTTGCCCTCTACAGCTCCCTCTAGTACCATGGAAGTCATTCCCTCATGTCTTAGCAGATGTCCTATCATCCTGTCACTTCTCCGTAGCAGTGTTTTCCACATATTCCTTTCCTCTCCGATTCTGCGTAGAACCTTCTCATTCCTTATCTTATAAGTCCACCTAATTTTCAACATTCGTCTATAGCACCACATCTCAAATGCTTCGATTCTCTTCTGTTCCGGTTTTCCCACAGTCTATGTTTCACTACCATACAATGCTGTACGCCAGACGTACAACCTTAGAAATTTCTTCCTCAAATTAAGCCCGGTATTTGATATTAGTAGACTTCTCTTGGCCTTTTTTGCCATAGCGAGTCTGCTTTTGATGCCCTCCTTGCTCCGTCCGTCATTGGTTATTTTACTGCCTAGGTAGCAAAATTCCTTAACTTCATTGACTTCGTGACCATCAATTCTGATGTTAAGTTTCTCGCTGATCTCATTTCTACTACTTCTCATTACCTTCGTCTTTCTCCGATTTACTCTCAAGCCATACTTGTACTCATTAGACTGTTCATTCCGTTCAGCAGATCATTTAATTCTTCTTCACTTTCACTCGGGATAGCAATGTCATCAGCGAAGCGTATCATTGATATCTTTTCGCCTTGTATTTTAATTCCACTCCTGAACCTTTCTTTTATTTCCATCATTGCTTCCTCGATGTACAGATTGAAGAGTAGGGGCGAAAGGCTACAGCCTTGTCTTACACCCTTCTTAATACGAGCACTTCGTTCTTGAGCGTCCACTCTTATTATTCCCTCTTGGTTGTTGTACATATTGTATATGACCCGTCTCTCCCTATAGCTTACCCCTACTTTTTTCAGAATCTCTAACAGCTTGCACCATTTTATATCGTCGAACGCTTTTTCCAGGTCGACAAATCCTATGAAAGTGTCTTGATTTTTCTTTAGCCTTGCTTCCATTATTAGCCGTAACGTCAGAATTGCCTCTCTCGTCCCTTTACTTTTCCTAAAGCCAAACTGATCGCCACCTAGCGCATTCTCAATTTTCTTTTCCATTCTTCTGTATATTATTCTTGTAAGCAGCTTCGATGCGTGAGCTGTTAAGCTGATTGTGCGATAATTCTCGCACTTTTCAGCTCTTGCCGTCTTCGGAACTGTGTGGATGATGCTTTTCCGAAAGTCAGATGGTATGTCGCCAGACTCATATATTCTACACACCAACGTGAATAGTCGTTTTGTTGACACTTCCCCCAATGATTTTAGAAATTCCGATGGAATGTTATCTATCCCTTCTGCCTTATTTGACCGTTAAGTCATCCAAAGCTCTTTTAACTTCCGATTCTTATACTGGATCCCCTATCTCTTCTAAATCGACTCCTGTTTCTTCTTCTATCACATCAGACAAAGCTTCACCCTCATAGAGGCTTTCAATGTATTCTTTCCACCTATCTGCTCTCTCCTCTGCATTTAACAGTGGAATTTCCGTTGCACTCTTAATGTCACCAACGTTGCTTTTAATGTCACCTAAGGTTGTTTTGACTTTCCTGTATGCTGAGTCTGTCCTTCCGACAATCATATCTTTTTCGATGTCTTCACATTTTTCCTGCAGCCATTTCGTCTTAGCTTCCCTGCACTTCCTATTTATTTCATTCCTCAGCGACTTGTATTTCTGTATTCCAGATTTTCCCGGAACATGTTTGTACTTCCTCCTTTCGTCAATCAACTGAAGTATTTCTTCTGTTACCCATGGTTTCTTCGCAGCTACCTTCTGTGTACCTATGTTTTCCTTCCCAACTTCTGTGATGGCCCTTTTTAGAGATGTCCATTCCTCTTCAACTGTACTGCCTACTGCGCTATTCCTTATTGCTGTATCTATAGCGTTAGAGAACTTCAAACGCATCTCGTCATTCCTTAGTACTTCCGTATCCCACTTCTTTGCGTATTGATTCTTCCTGACTAATGTCTTGAACTTCAGCCTACTCTTCATCACTACTATATTGTGATCTGAGTCTATATCTGCTACTGGGTACGCCTTACAATCCAGTATCTGATTTCGGAATCTCTGTCTGACCATGATGTAATCTAATTGAAATCCTCCCGTATCTCCCGGCCTTTTCCAAGTATACCTCCTCCTCTTGTGATTCTTGAACAGGGTATTCGCTATTACTAGCTGAAACTTGTTACAGAACTCAACTAGTCTTTCTCCTCTTTCTTTCCTTGTCCCAAGCCCATATTCTCCTGTAACCTTTTCTTCTACTCCTTCCCCTACAACTGCATTCCAGTCGCCCATGACTATTAGATTTTCGTCCCCCTTTACATACTGCATTACCCTTTCAATATCCTCATACACTTTCTCTATCTGTTCATCTTCAGCTTGCGACGTCGGCATGTATACCTGAACTATCGTTGTCGGTGTTGGTCTGCTGTCGATTCTGATTAGAACAACCCAGTCACTGATCTGTTCACAGTAACACACCCTCTGCCCTACCTTCCTATTCGTAACGAATCCTACACCTGTTATACCATTTTCTGCTGCTGTTGATATTACCCGATACTCTTCTGACCAGAAATCCTTGTCTTCTTTCCACTTCACTTCACTGACCCCTACTATATCTATCTTTTAAAGAAGGTGGGGGTGGGCGCGGAAGGCAGAGCGATCAGGGGTCGTAACCCGAGGCCTGGTCGCAGTGTCCCCCTCGTCCGTCAAGGAATCAGGGATGGGAAGGGGAAATCTTTTGTGGTAATTATTATTTATTTATTTATTTTTATTTACTGTTTTTAATACATTCTTAATGTGGTTTTACTTTATACCACAACAAAAGTAAATGTATCTAGCACCGCATCGTGCTCTGAGAAAAAGAAAACAATATCTCGGCACGTTCCTACACCGAGATAATGTATATGGGGAAAATGAAAAAAAAGTGCTTCATACAGGATGCAGAAGGGTGTGTCGCTACTCTCCTTACGCTTCATCATCCGGGTACGTCTTCATGTATATCATGTTGTTCCACCGAAAATCGAACTTAGTCATGTCAGCTCACTCAATGGGTACCTTCTCCTACCTGTTGATGACCCAGCTGCGTGGAGGGTCGCGTAGGGCACTCCCTAAGTAATTAGAAAAATACTGTCTGTATTTTGGGTTCCGTACGATCTTGCAATGACGTTCTTGTAGTTAGTTCCAAAAGTCTAATACATCTTTAGGTCTATCGTGAAATAGTTAGTGTACCGCATGCGCACGGATCCACGTGACAGCGTTGGTCTTGGCGCGCGGGAAATACTGTTGATCCGGAAATAGTAGAAACCGAGGTGTAATGTGTTCCGGAGTCACTCGAAGAAAATACGACAAAATTTGTCGCACCAAGCGCCATACGTCTTCTGCCGCGCCACATGTGAGACGGTGTTCGTCCGTGTCTGGTATCCCGCAGTCTACGCAGAGAGGCGATTCCGCCATGTTTATCTTGTGGAGGCGTGATCGGGTGATCTGTTTACCATTGACTGTGATGTACCATGTGGATCGGACGGCTGTGTCCAGTGGAATCGCGTGAATCGTCTTCCACACCACCTTCCAATTAACCTGAGGGCTTTTGGTCTCCACGATGTTTGGTGGGCGCCTCTGCTGTAGGACATAATATATATCCCGCGCCGACGCCTGTTTCGTCGGTGGTACTGCGATACGGAAATAGCTGTGTTCAATGTAAAAGTTCCCGAAGTAGTAGAAGGATGGGGGTATGTCTTGCGTCGTCAGTGGGGGCATAAGGGAGGGCGGAGCTAAGGACTCCAACAGCAAACCTGTCAAACTTTCCGGGTGGTGGCGCCACAGCTTGATGTGTGAGCTGACATACAGGGCCACAGCTCTGTCGTGGACATGGACTAGGCCAAGACCTCCCCTTTCTGGGGGAAGGGTCAGTGACTCATAACTGACTTTGAAGAGCATGCCTGTACTGACGTAGGCTCCGAATGCCGCTAATAGACGTCGAGCCATCAGTAACGGTATTGGGAGAACACGCGCTATGTGTGGAAGGCGCGAAGCGAGATAAACATTAACGAAGTGTGTCCTTTGGAGAATGTCGAGGGTCCGCAGACGAAGGTTGAAGATCTGGACCCGAATTTGTTGTAATAAGCGGCGGTAGTTAAGAGCCGCGGTGCGCCGTATGTCGTCGTGAAACTCTATTCCGAGACATTTGATAGTGCCACGAAGCTGTAGGGGTTCGACACACGCTGGGGTCAACCCGTCTCCTATGGCCATGGCGACCGATTTGGCGACGTTGAGACAGCTGCCGGAAGCCACACCGTACGTGGTAATCCATTCTAGTGCTCTGTTGACATCGTCGCGATTGCGGAACACGAGAACCAGGTCGTCTGCATATGCTGTACAGCGAAATGTGACGTCACGTAGGGTAAGACCGGTGAGGCGTTGACGGAGACCACAGAGGAGCGTTTCCAGTGCCAGAGCATATAGTAACGTCGACAAGGGGCAGCCTTGACGGACGGAGCGGAAAATAGGGAGGGACTGCGAGAGACGCCCGTTAACGAGCACATTGGAAGTCGCCCCTCGGAGTAGGCGCATTACGACGGCTGTGAATTGCTGTGGGTACTGCATGTGCTGGAGAACGGACGTTAGGTACGCGTGATCCACTCGATCAAACGCTTGGCTAAAATCTAGTGATGCCAGCGCTCCCGGGATGTGGCGTGCCCTGGCTAGGGCTATTAAGTCACGGTATCGACACAGTGCTGTGTGGATGTTGTTGATACCCCCTAGGGAAGTCTGATCTGGCGAGATGACGTAAGGTAGGGTCGGTCGTAGACGGTTTGCTAATAGTCTGGTGAATATCGTCATGTCGCAGTTGACGAGTGTTAGCGGGCGGTAATCTTGTATTCGAGCCCCACCTTTAGGCTTGTGAACCGGTATAATTATTCCTTCTACGAAGGTCGCAGGGAGCGGCACCGCAGGGGACATAAACGCCCTACAGATGTCTGTTAACTTGCGAGCCAGTAAATACTGGAAAGTTCTATAAAACTCCACAGGGAGCCCGTCGGGGCCAGGAGACTTATTCGCCGCTCCTTTACCGATGGCGTCGATAACTTCGTCTTCCGTAATGTCGTTCAATAACTCAGTTTGTAAATCCTGTGGGACAATGCCGTAAACCAGTTGTGAGACTGCTGTCACCGTCGTCGGGTCGGAACATTGAGCAGAATAAAGTCGTGCGTAATGGTCGAAGAAGGCTGCAGCAATATCGCGTTGTGTGGTGTGATGAAGGCCGTCCTCAGTGGTGATGGCATGTATCAGCGCCCGTCTTCGCAGTGTACGTTCTCGGATGACGTGGTACATGGTGGGTCGTTCCGTTGCGAGTCTGTCTTGTGTCCGCGCTCGGACGATCGTCCCTTCGAGGTGTCGGCGCATATGGGCTACGATCTGTGCTTTCGCACGCTGAACTGTCAGCTGTCGTTCCGGTGTGGGAGGCAAGGAGGCGCATTCGCGAAGGACGGTGAAATAAAAATCAAGGGTCTGCCGCCTCCAAGCAGCAGTCTCACGACCATACGTAATAAAGGTTCGCCGTAGGGCCGGCTTGGCGCAGGTTAACCACCAACTAATCGACGTAGGATACGTTGGGAGGCGGCGGACGCACAAACTCCACGTGTCTTCGATGGCGCGTCGACAATCCGGAGAAGCGAGATGAGCAAGGTTTAATTTCCAGGGATGTCGGCTGCGCCACACCCGTTGGCGACGAAGGGTGACGGCACATATATAGGCCTCGTGATCAGAAAAGGCTACTGGCCACACCTCCGCGTCACTCACCGTTGCCGCGAGAGAACGGGAGACGTAAATCCTATCGATGCGACTAGACGAGTGACTCGTGAAATGGGTGTATCCCGGTCTATTTCCTCGGACATGTTCCCATGTATCTACTAGCTGGAGATCGCCGATGAGTGTCCCAAGTTCGGGGCACGATAAATGGCGTGGCAGCTGATCTTTAGGTGCTTGAGTGCAATTGAAATCGCCCCCTAATATCAAGTCATCGTGCCTGCCCTGAAAAAGCGGTGCTATTCCTTCTGCGAAGAAGAGCGATCGGTCACGACGGCGATTCGTTCCGGAAGGGGCGTACACATTGATAAACCGGACGCCTTGCACCGTTACGGCCATTCCTCTAGCGTCGGGGAGATATCGGACTTCGTCGGCCTCGAGGCCCTCTCTGAGGAGAATGGCGACTCCACTGTTAGTTGGCGAGGCGTGGGACACATGAGCCGTATAACCATACATACCCGGGAAATCGTCGACGAAGACTTCTTGGAGAAAGACAATGTCAACGTCTGCTGCGTTGAGCATGTCTTGGAGCAGCGACAACTTCGTACGTGTCCGAATGGTGTTAACGTTGATGGTCGTTAAGCGATAGGTTTGTAGATCGTCTCCTGCGGTGGGGGCTGCCGTCAGTGTCGCCGTAAAAGATGGGGCCTGTGATCTGCTGGCCGCGTCTGCGCCGTCATCTGTGGCTACTCGGGAGGGGCCGAGGTGTGGGAGGAGAGACCCCTCTCCTCATCCACCACAGCGGCCGTAGAATCGTCTTCAATGTCATCTGCCCAAGGTCCGCAAGTTAACGGTAGCTGCGGTAGAGCACTTGTGGGCTGAGTGACTAAGGGTGAATCCGCAGTTGTTTCCAGTTGTGTACCAACGGCGGGCGCTGTGCTGGCCATCCGTTTGTCCGAGGGAGCGGAATCGGATTTGTCAAAATCAGACAAAGTGACAGTTGAGGGCGATCTCGTGTCATCCATTCTCCTCGTCGTGTCGTCGGCCGTCTGGTCGTCAACTGGAGAAGACGTCCGCTGGAGGCAATCGTCTGAGGGTGTGCGACATCGCTTTTTATGTTTTCTCGGTGACCTTTGTTTGCGGACGTGGCTTTCTGAGTCCGAAAGAGTTTGTGGTACCCGTATAGCATCCCCCTCAGGGAGAAAGGCAGAGGTCGGTACAACCCTAGCGTCGAGTTCCATTCTCTCGTTCGAATCTTCATGTGGAGTCGATGGGCGGCGTTCTTCAACCCCTGCAGACACCGTAATGGTGTTGGTCAATCCAGGACCGGCGACAGGTGCGCATTCTAACGCTTCCTGTCTTCCGGGGGGGTTGTCGCCTGTCATGACGGTCGATCGTATCACCTCTGCGTAATTGAGGGGTGGGCCGTGAGCGTAGGAGGTGGTGTCGTGTCATGCAATGGAAGTTGTGTAACCCGACGTTGAATACACGCCGAGCGCACATGACCCTCCTGGCCGCAACCAGAACAAGTACGAGGTTGGCCGTCGTACATTATTATTTCTCGACAGCCACCTATGACTAAGTAGGACGGCACATGTTTCTTTAATTCAATTTTCACTTGTCGGACGCCGTTTAGGACTTGGTACGTCTCGAAGGTGTTCCATTTTTCGGCCACGGAAAGCTGAGGTAACGACGTCCGGTGGTACTTCGAAAGGGAGTTCGAAGACTCTTAGTGTGCGTAATCCTAGTCCAGCATGGTCAACAGTAACCTCTCCGATGTGACCATCGGAGTGTTTGAACTTGAGAGTGTTCGCGCATCTGTTCACAACTGCGTGACATAACTTGTCATCGACCATCTTGACGTAAACGACGCTACTTGTGATGGATAGGTGGATACCGATGATGTGCTGTGTTGGTATTTCAACTTCGTCACGGATAAATCGTTCGACTTCAAAGGCTCGTGGTCGTGCGTAGTCGGGCTGGAAGCTGATCTTGATGGTAGCTTTTCTGTACGAATGAGCCATGGCGACTCAGTGTTGACGGACGCGAGTATTAGCTGCGGCGAGGAAGTAAACAAACTACGCGCGCTCGCGACTCTGCAGACGGGACCGCGATTCTGCGGAGGGGACGTAAACAAGACGTCCTCGCCGCTCACCGGCCGAAAGCAGACTGCCCCTAGACCACGGATAGGAACTACAGAGGCATATAGGCAGTCATTTTTCCCTCGTTCTGTTTGGGAGTGGAACAGGGAGAGAAGATGCTAGTTGTGGTACGAGGTACCTTCCGCCACGCACCGTATGGTGGATTGCGGATTATGTATGTAGATGTAGATGTTTAACAGTGTGCCGTATATCTTTTATCTTGGAGGCGGCCCTGGATATTGGTCTCAGTCCATCTCTGCTACTCGTTGCCCCACAGTATGGCAGGAATGCCGCCGGCTTGGGCTCTTCTGGTGATTCACAATGCGTGCATTATCGGTGGCAGCTGAAAGCGTTTTCAGTGTCTCTTATGTTACAGCCGTTCTCTCTGAATATTTGTCTCAGTGTTGAAATACAGACAGTAGGCAGTCACGTAAGAAATAATTTTTTCTCTGTTTATTAGCGTGTTCGGCGTTCAAATATCGGTCAGTGTGTGTCGGTTTCCTGTTCACTGAACGACATGCCGGCCTCCAGCCTTCCGCTCAACTAAAACATCCAAGAACAGTAATTTATCATCCTTTTCCATCTCGATTCTAAATCTAATGTTGGGATAGACACCGGGAGCTTCACAAGTCGACAATAGCTGAGCATTGCATGGAAAACAGACACAAAATGCAGTCTGAGGACACGAGAGTTTTGGCTCGTGCATCGACATTGTGGGATTCGGTCATAAAAGAGATGGCTGAGATTAGAATGAACAGTAAAAATTTTAACAGAGACTACGGGTAAGTAACAGTTTCAACAGAGACCAATGGTACACACTGAGTACTGTGTGGGCGCGGACTTTGGATGTCAAAAGGAAGCAATGACGGGATGTTTGTGGGGAGGCGGGAGCGGCAGTTTCAAATGTGGCGAAGGCCCCTCGCGCCATCTGACGTCCCTTCGTCCCACAGCGGGCCCTAGCTGCTATGAGCTGCCCAACTGTACTTGTACGCACCAGTGGTTTTGGGCCCGCTCTAACTAGTGCGAGCGGCCGAAGTCGTGGCTATAAAAGCGGAAACTTATCAGGCCTGGCATAGGAAGGAAAACGTTCGAGCTTACGTCACATATCTTTGGGAACCACTCAAGCCTCTGTGTTGTCTCCCATTCTATTTAAAATTTACGTCAACGAATGCCAGTCATCCTAAACCTGGCGCAATACGCCGACGATGTGGCCCTCTTTACGACCGGCCGCAACACAGACCAGCTCGTCTCTCGTCGAGGCTACAGTCACCTCCTGTGGTTTCAAACAAGACTGCCCTCAATGCCACCAAAACTACGACCTTACGTATCACCAAACTGTGGCCTATCATCCGTCGTAACATCACTAATGCCGGTGTACAGGTCTCATGGTCTCCGAAAACTAAATATTTAGGTGCCCAGAAGGATAAAAAACTGCTCTTCCATCGACATGCGAAATATGACACCCACGGCATGCGGAATATGTCAACCAAACAGGACAGAAGCTGATACAATCATTGTACTCATTCTACAACAGCAGAGAACTGAACTTAAGGCACCAAGCTCCGTCTGTACAAGACGGTTGTCCATCCTTCTTACAGCTAAGACATGATTGGTATCTCCCTTGCAGCACCTGTAGAATAAGGTACTTCGGTGATGCCTGCTTGTCCTTCCCGGTCACGAGGACTGTTATCCTTCACGGGGAAATCAACGTGGTCCCTCTAAAGTCGGGAGAAGCCAAGACGCCGCTACGATGAAGTCGACGTCCTGTGAGACACATTCAGTGGATTGCACCACATTAGCACTCTGTTCTCTTACTATCCTCAAGGACTCGAATTCGGACTGTGCCTAGCGATAGCCATGGGACGGCCACTAGTAATGTATGTTTTCATAAGGCCACTAATTCTGTGCCACCTTTTGTGTGACCACCACACTAGTGTCACGTCTTACCCGCAAGCTTGAACTTACACCATCGGAGGGTGGTACAGGACTGAAGTGCCCATTGTAAGATAGACAAACATTACTCCGACATCAAGACAATTAGCAATTAGACCGCTCTCCGCCAGTGACGCTCTAATGCACCGCAATCTTCCACACGTGGCTTTCGTTCTGACGACGTTTCCGGAGATAACCATCTAAATCTCGAGAATTTTACTCTAATTGACGAGGATTGAAAATCGTGAAAATTTTATTCAGTTATTAGTATAGCTAATTGTCTGGGATATCTCAATACATATGCTTATGGCACGTAGCTACTCTATAATATAATGTTCGTCTTACTTTGACGCCTTATTCTGACACCAGTAAAGATATATAAAGCGTCTGATGACCATTATCTGTTATAGACTATTTTATCAGATGTCTTACACATCGGTACACCCTCAAGTAACACTAAAATACACACGAGATTTTCAAACACCAATTGTGATTTGCTTGCGATTGTACACTACTTAAAATATAGCCTAACAGAGTAATTCCCAGCTCCAGGTCGACAGGCAGGTTTTGCACATACCCGCAGTACAGGCCAGAGCCAATGCCCCACCTGTTACTTTCTCAGATTGCCAATGGGTCACTCTGTCAGAGTTCTCGAGGTGTGACCTGAATGGTGAACGATCAAATGGTTCAAATTGCTCTGAGCACTATGGGACTTGACATCTGAGGTCATCAGTCCCCTAGAACTTAGAACTACTTAAACCTTACTAACCTAAGGACATCACACACATCCATGCCCGAGGCAGGATTCGAACCTGCGACCGTAGCAGCCGCGCGGTTCCGGACTGTAGCGCCTAGAACCGCTCGGCCACCGTGGCCGGCGGTGAACGATCATCTATGGTGGTGAGGCCTCCTCTGCTAGGGGGCCCTCAGTGGGAAGGAATGTGCCATCGGAGACAATGGCAATCATGGGGGATTTCCTCGCATTGCGCCAATCACCATCTCAGTCTACCTCTTCTAAACATAAACAGAATTAGGTTAAAGATTGCAAAAATCATACAACTTTACCATTTTCTCTCATGGTATCATGTACTGAAGACGGTCAGTCCTCTGTTACGGTTAATTCATTTATTATTCAGAAAGATGTCGATGCAGTTGCATGCCCTGTGATAGCCTACTCTCATTAACGTAATGGAATTTTATGTTTGAGGACCAATCGTGAGTTTCAAGCCCAAAAACTGCTTGCATCTTCGCTCCCCCACGGTTATCTTCTTCTCGTTGAGGCACATCAAATGCTTAATTCTTCACGTGCTGTTTTTTGCACTAGTCTCACAAAGGGAGAATTCCATACTTACCCCTGATCAGGGTGCCACTGCAGTCCATCGGACAATGAGAAAAGGTTTATGTGACATTAGTGCCTACAGGCACCTATTTTTCTCACGTTTGATACAGTAGTGCTTCCATCAAAGATCAAAGCAGGCTATGAAGTCATCACGTGCGACCTACATTCAAAACCCGATGCGCTGCTACCAGTGTCAACCTTACAACGACATTTGAATGTATATCTAAAAAAGGCTAAACGTGTAACTTGTGGTACAGATGCTCCCTATGGCGATTTCTGTCCTCCTTCTCATTGCTGTATCAATTTCAATGGCGACAATGCTGCCTCAAGCCGAGAATGTCCCATGTATCTTGATGGGTGGACGGTGCAGCAGATCCAGGTGAAGGAAAAAGTGCCTTACCCTGTCGTTCGCAAGTTGTTGGCTAATCGAAAGCCCTTCATTTTGCCACCTGGTACTTACCCCATCTCCGTCTCCTCCAACTGTGCAACAAGCCACCAAATCTTCGCCTCTAGCGGCGAAATCACCTGTCACACGACCAGCAGGCCAGAAAGGACAGAAGGAATACCACTGCGAAGACTTCTTACATCCTTCCAGCCAACTAAAATCTGAGTCTTCAGCTGCCAACCGCAAAGGCTCTAAGAAATCAAACAAAGACAAACAGCCTTCTTCTCCCTTGCTGACTCAGAGATCCTCTTCAAAGGTGTCATCGGAAGATACCCTCACCTGGCAGACCTCCGTTTCGCCAGTGCACACTGCTAACCGTTTTTCTGCCCTGAAACCCGCAGGCCGAGCCTGAAAATCAGCTACCTCTGTAGATCTCATGGAACATGATCCTCCAACCTCTGCTTACTGTATCAGTGAAACTTCGAAGGCAGGCACTAGATCTAAGAAGGAGAAATTACGGCACTGTCCACTTACTTTCTGACTTCAGAAAACAAAATTGCGTCCTCACGATCACTTTGACCTCTCGCATTTCTTACCGGTTTGCTTTGGCCTTCCCCTCCAAGGATGGCATTTAATCTCATTGTGGGAGTCATGCTCCTCATCCAGGACATCGTTCATAGTCAAACCATCTCCCAGGACGCTCGGCTGCAAGGTCTTTCCATCCTCGCTTCACCTTTTCTCTTTGTAACGTCTACAATGCTCCTCCTTTTGGTGCCATCAGGACAGACTTCCTCCAGATATTGATCAACTCCCACCTCCTTTTGCTGCTCAGTGACTTTCATCTATATCATCCCCTTTGGGGCTCTTCCAGAACCTGTCTGAGAGTGCCCTCTTTGTTGACCCTCTCAATCAACTCAATCTCATCTGCCTTAACACTTGAGCACCTAAGTCTTTCAGACTCCATGCATCCCTGTTCCCATCTGGACCTCTTGTTCTGCACTTCCCAGCTTGCCCGTCGTCTCGGTGTTCTCTCTGACACTACCCGAGCGAAAATTTCCGGTGTGCTATACATTTGTTGACTCCTACCCCAACAATGTGCAAACCGCATTAGCAGTTTTCTAATACCGACTGGAGGCTTTTCTCCTTCCTGACGACCTTCGACAAACAACATTTCCGCAGTTGTGATGATCAGGTAGAATACCTTAAAACGTTATCCTTATCGCCGCAGAACGTTCCATTCCTCGCTGTGTCATAGTCCATTGGTGGACTCAGGCGTGCTGCGACACTACTTGAGAGCGGATACGTGCTACTATTGTGATCTGTAGTCATTAGAAACAATTGCGTGCACATTGTCATCGCATTCTTCGCGATAGCAAAGAAGCTAGCTGGATTTCACTTACTAGATCTTCAACAGTTCCATTCCCTCTTCCGTCGTGTGGACCAACCTCCATTGGCTCTCTGCGACAAAGATCCATTCCCGAACTTCTGGCCTGACTGTAGCAGATGATGTCATTGTGGACCCCATTGCTACCTCCAACTCCTTAGACCGCTATTTTGTGGACACTTCGAGTTCGACCCACTATCACCCTGACTTCCTCCATCGGAAACGAGTGTAGGAGACTCGAGTGATACCATTCACTTCTCAGAATCGCGAATTCTACAATGCTGCCTTTATTATTAGGTAGCTGGATCATGCTCTCACTTCATCCAGATCTTCTGCCCCAGGGTTGGACGATATTCATATTCAGATGTTGCAGCACCTTTCTCTTGCATTCAAGCGTTTCCTCCTTCATACATACAACAGCATCTGGGTAAATGACACGTTCCCCTGACTTTGGCGTGAAGCCACTGCGATACCCATATCTAATCCCAGTAACGACAAACACTTTCTTTCTAGCTACCGCTCCATTTACGCCTTCAACTTTGTTTGCAAGGTAAGGGATCGTGTGATTCGTGCACAGATGGTATGGTGGCTTGAGTCTTGCAATTTACTAACCATTGCACAATGTGGATTTAGAGCAGCTGCAGCTGACCCTCTCGTCACTTTTTCAGTCCATGCCAAGAACGGTTTCCTGCAGATATACTAGACTGTGGCCCTGATCTGACGAAAACTACGATACCTGCTGGAGGACTGATATCCTCCACAGTTTCTACATGTGGGGATTCTGAGGTCGCCTGCCCAGTTTCCTTCAGGGAGACCGAGTTCCAAGGTATGTGTGGGTTCCGCCTTGTCGGACACCTTTATCCTTTATTGAGGAAAACTGGGTGCCTCAGGACTCCGTCCTGAGCATCCTCCTCTTTCCCATAGCCACTAATCATATTATAGCCTGTCTCCCGCCGGGCATCTCCAGCTCCATTTTCGTCGAATATTTTGCAATTTATTGCAGCTCTCTACAGACTTATCTGCTTGAGCAGCGTCTTCAGCGATGTCTCGATCGTCTTCACGAGTGGAGCATCGACAGTGGCTTTCGACTTCCCAATGACAAAACGGTTTGTATGAATTTCTGGTGGCGCAATTTCTGGTGCTTGTTGCTCGTCCGTTCATGGAAAGTCCTGGCGCTCGTGCTTGATGGAAAACATTCTTGGTCCTACCACGTGTCTTATCTGACCGTCTGCTGCATCTGGTCCCTCAATGTCCTAAGTGTCTTAAGTGGTACTTCCTGGAGAGCGGAGCGGACCACCCCTCCATTTGTACCGTTCCCTTACCCGTCCCAGACTAGACTATCATTTACACATCTGCACGTCCGTCCATCTTACACCGTTTAAATACAGTCCACCATCGTGAAACCCGTTTGAACACTGGCTCCTTTGATACTAGCCCAGCTGAGAGTCTATGCAGAAGCTGCCGAACTACTGCTGACATACTGGGGTGATGTTCACCTCAAGGTATATGCAGGCCGTTTGCCTGCCGTGCTGGGCCACCCATCCTATGCCTCCTTCTTCGATGTCTTCTTTGATCTCCAGTATGAAGCGCACCTCTCTTCACTGTTACCTCCTGGGGTTAGCTTTCGGCAATTGCTCCAGCAGCTTATCTTCACGCTACTTGCCACCTTCACGATGCGTGTGAAACCATCACCACCTTGGCTTCATCTGGCTGCCCTATCCCAGATGCGATCTCTCGTTGTAAGTTCCTCGTCCTTCACAAGGAATTGGCCGATAGTACCTTTGTGTACACTGATGGCTCTCGGACTGACTGGCATGTCGGGTGTGCCTTCATGATTGGGACCGACGGTTTTTGGTATGGGATTCCGGAACGCTGCTCAGTATTTACGACAGAGCTCTTCGTCCTCTATCAGACCACGCATTACATCCTGCGACACAGGCTATTCAATTGCGTCATCTGCTCCGATGTTTTCAGTGCCCTTCAGAGCCTCTGTGTGCTGTATACAGTCCATCCCTTTGAACACCGGGTCCAAGAAAGCTTTCACTTGCTCGTGCTTGAGGGAACCGCTGTGATGTTTATGTGGGTTTCTGGTCACGTCGGTCCGACGGGAAACGAAGCTACTGACCCTGCTTTCAAGGCTGCAGTCCTCATAACTTGGTCCGCTAGTTCCTTCTTTCCTTCCGGTGATATCCGTATTGCTGTATGTCTGAAAGTGGTATCAGTTCGGCATCACTACCGGTCTTCCCATCACAGGATCAAGCTCTGTGGAATTACACCTCTCCCAGCGGCTTGCCCTCCCGCCATGAGGACATCATTTTATCTAGGTTGCGTATAGAACACTGTCGTTCTCGCCATGCGCATATGTTGAGTGGTGGTACACCACCGCTTTGCGCTAATCGTCATCAGCCTTTGACTGTTCGCCATTTCCTGACCGAACGTCATTTCCTGTAACCACGTACCTTCTAATTTATGTTTTCCGTCTGAGTTGTTGGCCATTTTAGTGAATAACGCGTGGGCTGTCAACCACGTTTTACGTTTTATCGGTCATAGCAATCTACATTTATACTCCGCAAGCCACCCAACGGTGTGTGACGGAGGGCACTTTACGAGCCACTGTCATTACCTCTCTTTTCTGTTCCAGTCGCGGGAAGAACGAATGCCGGAAAGCCTCCGTGCGCGCTCGAATCTCTCTAATTTTACATTCGTGATCTCCTCGGGAGGTATAAGTAGGGGGAAGCAATATATTCGATTCCTCATCCTGAAACGCTCCCTCCCGAAACCTAGACAGATAGCTACACCGCGATGCAGAGCGCCTCTCTTGCAGAGTCTGCCACTTGAGTTTGCCAAATATCTCCGTAACGCTATCGCGCTTACCAAATAACCCTGTGACGAAACGCGCTGCTCTTCTTTGGATCTTCTCTATCTCCTCCGTCAACCCGATCTGGTACGGATCCCACACTGATGAGCAATACTCAAGTATAGGTCGAACGAGTGTTTTGTAAGCCACCTCCTTTGTTGATGGACTACATTTTCTAAGCACTCTCCCAATGAATCTCAACCTGGTACCCGCCTTACCAACAATTAATATTATATGATCATTCCACTTCAAATCGTTCCGCACGCATACTCCCAGATATTTTACAGAAGTAACTCCTACCAGTGTTTGTTCCGCTATCATACAATCATACAATAAAGGATCCTTCTTTCTATGTATTCGCAGTACATTACATTTGGCTATGTTAAGGGTCAGTTGCCACTCCTTGCACCAAGTGCCTATCCGCTGCAGATCTTCCTGTATTTCGCTACAATTTTCTAACGCTGCAACTGCTCTGTAATCTACATCATCCTCGAAAAGCCGAATGGATCTTCTGACACTATCTATTAGGTCATTTATATATATTGTGAAAAGCGATGGTCCCATAGCACTCCCATGTGGCACGCCAGAGGTTACTTTAACGTCTGTAGACGTCTCTCCATTGAGAACAACATGCTGTGTTCTGTTTGCTAAAAATTCAATCAAGCCACACAGCTGGTCTGATATTCCGTAGGCTCTTACTTTGTTTATCAGGCGACAGTGCGGAACTGTAACGAACGCCTTCCGGAAGTCAAGGAAAATAGCATCTACCTGGGAGCCTGTATCTAATATTTTCTGGGTCTCATGAATAAATAAAGCGAGTCGGGTCTCATACGATCGCTGTTTCCGGAATCCATGTTGATTCCTACAAAGTAGTTCTAAAATTCTACAACAGATCGACGTCAGAGATATAGGGCTATAGTTTTGCGCATCTGCTCAACGACCTTTCTTGAAAACTGAGACTACTTGTGCTCTTTTCCAATCATTTGGAACCTTCCGTTCCTCTGGAGACTCGCGGTGCACGGCTGTTAGAAGGGGGGCAAGTTCTTTCGCGTACTCTGTGTGGAATCGAATTGGTATCCCGTCAGGTCCAGTGGACTTTCCTCTGTTGAGTGATTCCAGTTGATTTTCTATTTCTTGGACACTTATTTCGATGTCAGCCATTTTTTCGTTTGTGCGAGGATTTAGAGAAGGAACTGCAGTGCGGCCTGCCTCTGTGAAACAGCTTTGGAAAAAGGTGTTTAGTATTTCAGCTTTACGCGTGTCATCGTCTGTTTCAATGCCATCACCATCCCGGAGTGTCTGGATATTCTGTTTCGAGTCACTTACTGATTTAACGTAAGACCAGAACTTCCTAGGACTTTCTGTCAAGTCGGTATATAGAATTTTACTTTCGAATTCACTGAACGCTTCACGCATAGCCCTCCTTACGCTAACTTTGACATCGTTTAGCCTCTGTTTGTCTGAGAGGTTTTGGCTGCGTTTAAACTTGCAGTGAAGCTCTCTTTGCTTTCGCAGTAGTTTCCTAACCTTGTTGTTGAACCACGGTGGGTTTTTCCCGTACCTCACAGTTTTACTCGGCACATACCTGTCTAAAACGCATTTTACGATTGCCTTGATCTTTTTCCATAGACACTCAACATTTTCAGTGTCGGAACAGAAATTTTCGTTTTGATCTGTTAGGTATACTGATATCTGCCTTCTATTACTCTTGCTAAACAGATAAACCTTCCTCCCTTTTTTTATATTCCTATTTACTTCCATATTCAGGGGTGCTGCAACGGCCTTATGATCACTGATTCCCTGTTCTGCGCTTGCAGAGTCAAAAAGCTCGGGTCTGTTTGTTATCAGTAGGTCCAAGATGATATCTCCACGAGTCGGTTCTCTGTTTAATTGCTCGAGGTAATTTTCGGATAGTGCTCTCAGTATAATGTCACTCGATGCTCTGTCCCTACCACCCGTCCTAAACATCTGAGTGTCGCAGTCTATATCTGGTAAATTGAAATCTCCACCTAAGACTATAACATGCTGAGAAAATTTATGTGAAATGTTCTGCCACTAATGCTTCTGAGTCGGGAGGTCGGTAAAAGGAGCCAATTATTAACCTAGTTCGGTTGTTGAGGGTAACCGCCACCCATAATAATTCACAGGAACTATCCACTTCTACTACACTACAGGATAAACTACTACTAACAGCGACAAACACGCCACCACCGGTTGCATGCAATCTATCCTTTCTAAATACCGTCTGTGCCTTTGTAAAAATTTCGGCAGAATTTATCTCTGGCTTCAGCCAGCTTTCCGTACCTACAACGATTTCAGCTTCAGTGCTTTCTATCAGCGTTTGAAGTTACGGTACTTTACCAATGCAGCTTCAACAGTTTACAATTACAATACCGATTGCTGCTTGGTCCCTGCATGTCCTGACTTTGCCCCGTACCATTTGAGGCTGTTGCCCTTTCTGTTCTTGCCCGAGGCCATGTAACCTAAAAAAACGCCCAGTCCACGCCACACTACCCCAGCTACCCGTGTAGCCACCTGCTGCGTGTCGTGGACTCCTGACCTATCCAGCGGAACCCGAAACCCCACCACCCTATGGCGCAAGTCGAGGAATCTACAGCCCACACGGTCGCAGAACCATCTCAGCCTCTGATTCAGACCCTCCACTCGGCTCTGTACCAAAGGTCGCAGTCAGTCCTGTCGACGATGCGGCAGATGGTGGGCTCTGCTTTCATCTCGCTGGCGAGACTGGCAGTCTTCACCAAATCAGGTAGCTGCCGGAAGCCAGAGAGGATTTCCTCCGATCCATAGCGACACACATCATTGGTGCCGACATGAGCAGATGGGTGCAGATTTGTGCACCCTGTACCCTTCATGGCATCCCTAAGGACCCTTTCCACAGCTGGAATGACTCCCCCCGGTATGCACACGGAGTGCACATTGGTTTTCTTCCCCTCTCTTGCTGGCATATCCCTAAGGCGCCCCATTACGCGCCTGACGTTGGAGATCCCAACTACCAGTAAGCCCACCCTCTGCGACCGCCCGAATCTTGCAGACTGAGGGGCAACCTCTGGAACAGGACAAGCAGCCATGTCCGGCCGAAGATCGGTATCAGCCAGAGACAGAGCCTGAGACCGGTTCGTCAGACAAACTGGAGAGGCCTTCCGTTCAGCCCTCCGGAATGTCTTTTGCCCCCTGCCACACCTCGAGACGACCTCCCACTGTACCACGGGCGAGGGGTCAGTCTCAATGCAATATGGCGAAGGTCATTTAACCTTTAGTTCGGGACCTCCGTTGTCTCAACGTCGTATTTTGTGGACCTTTCTCAAAGAGGAAGTCCTTTTTCATAGCTCTCTTTCCTTCTATCGATGGGGCTTACTGTGTAGTTCCTTTTAACTACTTTTTCGCATTATTGTTCGTAGGTTTTGACACGGGCTAACAAGACCTTAGCTGTCTAAAACAAGACAGTCCGATGGTCTTCTCTCTCCGTAGTGAAACGTGGCTGTCCGGAGCCCCTTCTTCCTGTGACCACCGCTACCAGCAATCATGTATAGTTGTTGAATTCCAGCCAAGTATTTCTGCAATATCGCGAAGGAGCAACCAGCATCTCGTAGTTCTATTACTCTATCTCGTTTAATCTCAGTGAGGTGTTGCACCAACAGCGTCTTTGTCACCTTAAAGGCATACTTGGCTAACATCAACTTACCACCTCCAACCTCAAATCCAACTAATGCTCACGTCCTTTACAGCGTGTATTTAAAGCAAACCTAATTTGCACCTTCTTAGTGGGGCTGCTAGCACCACTCACTTCTGATTAGCGCGAAATTTGAACATACATCATCTTTCAGTTGTATGTATGTATCGCACAACCTATTCGTGATGTTGCGATTTTTTTTCCCGTCAGTGCATGTACTGTCTGGTTCACAGCTAATAGTAAAAGGTTTCACTGTGAAAGTATACGATAATAGAAGCGAAAATGTTCCACTTATCACGGGGCCCAAAACGAGTGGTTTGCACGATGCTTGCAAAAGTGTGGTTATGAGCCGTCAATGACTTCAGTTTGAAATGTTGAAGGTTAGTACCGGTGTATTTGAAATGTAAGCCTTTCGACTAAGTCCCGCTGTAACTGATGTCAAATTTTATCCATGGCCTACCTTACCTTGCGGGAATGATATACTTGCGTGATTGGGCACAGACACATTTGGCTCTCGATATAAGACGACAGGTAACACACCAATGTGGTCCAATATGGATAGGTAGAGCACAACTTGTATCTTGGCCTTGACGCCATCTGACTTCAATCTCATGAAATTTTCTGTCTGGTATCGTCTCATAAGTAAAGTGTGCAACACTGTCAGTGATACAGCTAAGTAACTGGAACAGCGAATTGTACATTCTTGTTAGGATTTATGAGATTCCCCGTGAGTGTTCGTAAGATTTCGTAACTCATCTGCACAGGCAAGTGCTGGGTTGTCTCTAAATGTGAGAACGACACGAGGAACACATCCTTTAACAGATACAGGTGGACAATAGTTGGTAATGTGTAAAAGGATGAGGTAGTATTGCGTATTTTCTTAAGATAGGCCTTGGGTGAAATTTCAGACAAGTTGTAGGCGACTAAGTCGGAAAGATTAGATTTAAAATACATTCCTAGTAACTAGAGCAATATTAGACACTAAAGTCAGTGGTGCATTGCAAACATAATTTCACTGTTATGTCGCGAACTGCGTGTTCGTGGAGCCATGTTTACTGAAACGTTTTTTTTTTCTGTAAGTATTATACTAGCACTCATATCACTTTTTGTTACTAAGTATTTTCAACTGGCCATTTGTGTCGCTTGAGCCTTAAACCAGTCCCGACCATAACAGTGACGAAATATTCAGCAGCTTCTGCTCTGAGCTACAAAATGTGTGTTTTCATATACTAAAAACATATCTACCAGAAAAAGATTAGATAATTAAACAGATAAAAATACTGTGACGATGAAGCGTTCAACATTATTTCCAGATGACCAGTAATACGCCAATGAAATCAGAAAGCAACTTTGAAAACAATTATGCATACATAACTTCGATACGGAGACGACAGATATAAGGTTTAGATGGCTACAAATTAGACACGGATATGAAGCTTAAGAACCGAATCTCAGAATTAAAAAAAATAGAAAATAAAACAAATGGAAAGAGTATGCGGGAGGGATAGGGAATCAGAAGGAGGGAGAAAGAGGGAGGGAGAAAGAGAGAGAGACAGAGAGAGAGAGAGAGAGAGAGAGAGAGAGAGACTGAGAGACTTACTGAGGAAAACTGCAGTTGCTAGTGCAATAAACGTACGCGCTAAATCTGCTATCTGAAGACGAGGTTTATGCAAGATTAAAGTTCTTTCACCTAGTAACCACATTAATTTGCCGTTGTATTGGTGATGTAATAGGTACACAACACAGAGGTTAGTGCTTGTACATCACGCTCCATTTAACGCCAATAACCGCAGAGTTCTGGGAGAATTACAGCTGAAGCGAGTGGAAGTGGTCTTGGTCCAATATTTGACTTTCTGCTTCGCAGGCCAGAGGGCGTCTGATATGCAATCCCTTTCTCATACTGACTGCAGTTATCCCACGCAGACTCGAGATGCTGACAGTGAAAGCGCAGGCTATCCGAAATCAGGACAGCAGCTTCTCTGTTAGGCGCCACTATAAATTAAAATACGTCTCAACAAAACACTACTGTTGTGACAGTCAGTTTGCATCGGAGTAACTCTTCATTTATCCGGAATTAGGGCATTCATACATCATGTTGTAACACAATTTAAGCTGCTCATGACAACTCTGATAAGGCGCATCAACTATATTGTAACCTGAGTGCCGTTTTACGGCCTACATCTTACGTATATGCTACATGACAGGAAGCGGAGACATTTTAAACTCATCGTGTTAATAAAGAATATGTACACAATGTACAGGGTGATTCAAAAAGAATACCACAACTTTGGGAATTTAAAACTCTGCAACGACAAGAGTATCGGGTTGATATTGCTCGAGTGTCTGGAGGGGGCCATATTGAACACCTCTGAACGTGTTTTTGAATGAAAAAAAACCTTTTTAAATACTCTTTGTAATGATGTATAACAGAAGGTTATATTATGTTTCTTTCTTTAAATACACATTTTTAAAGTTGTGGTATTCTTTTTGAATCACCCTGTATAACAGCAAATGTGTTGACTACCATAGAATTTCTTGCAGCTTTTCATGACATGTTATTGCATTTGTATACGAACTAACGTGTTCCTTCTGTTGAGAAAATAACACGGAGTAATTTCTAAAACAGAGATGGGATCAAATTCTTGTCTAGTTATCCCGCTAAAGATTTTTTTGTGTTGTATCACTACCAATTAAGAACACTACCTAGATGGGTTTTTCAAAATGGCACAATCAATTTAGAGTATTTCCCTGTATTAACACACTCTGAGTTTGGGCTATATATCTACGTATTGCATGGTGGAATTAATTAAGTTTAATTATACTTAGGGTAGCCATTATGGCTATTGTTGACTGCTGTAGGCGCCACTATAAATTAAAATACATCTCAACAAAACACTACTGTTGTGACAGTCAGTTTGCATCGGAGTAACTCTTCATTTATCCGGAATTAGGGCATTCATACATCATGTTGTAACACAATTTAAGCTGCTCATGACAACTCTGATAAGGCGCATCAACTATATTGTAACCTGAGTGCCGTTTTACGGCCTACATCTTACGTATATGCTACATGACAGGAAGCGGAGACATTTTAAACTCATCGTGTTAATAAAGAATATGTACACAATGTACAGGGTGATTCAAAAAGAATACCACAACTTTAGGAATTTAAAACTCTGCAACGACAAGAGTATCGGGTTGATATTGCTCGAGTGTCTGGAGGGGGCCATATTGAACATCTCTGAACGTGTTTTTGAGTGAAAAAAAACCTTTTTAAATACTCTTTGTAATGATGTATAACAGAAGGTTATATTATGTTTCTTTCTTTAAATACACATTTTTAAAGTTGTGGTATTCTTTTTGAATCACCCTGTATAACAGCAAATGTGTTGACTACCATAGAATTTCTTGCAGCTTTTCATGACATGTTATTGCATTTGTATACGAACTAACGTGTTCCTTCTGTTGAGAAAATAACACGGAGTAATTTCTAAAACAGAGATGGGATCAAATTCTTGTCTAGTTATCCCGCTAAAGATTTTTTTGTGTTGTATCACAACCAATTAAGAACACTACCTAGATGGGTTTTTCAAAATGGCACAATCAATTTAGAGTATTTCCCTGTATTAACACACTCTGAGTTTGGGCTATATATCTACGTATTGCATGGTGGAATTAATTAAGTTTAATTATACTTAGGGTAGCCATTATGGCTATTGTTGACTGCTGTAAACGTATATAATATTAATTGCATCTGCTGAAAACAGCAGCGACTCACTTTGGGAAATAATTGTATTATTTCATTAACTCCTTCTCGACATATTTTAGGCTCATCTTCAGAGGATCCTAGCAAAGATCTACATAGACATTAGAGCGTATTGGTGGGCTCTGGGGATTGCTTCACTGTGCAAAAGATAAAAAACTTTTATGTAGCACCATGCGTCATAATTATTCTGTTAGTTTTGAGGAAAATTACTTCTTTACTTACTTCGGTATCATAGATGCTAAATTCCTGAACTCAGATTCCACTTCCCAAGGCGTTCCAGTCTTCGATTTTTTCGCTATGCATCGGAATTTTTTGTTTTGTAGAATAAGCTGTGTGTTGAGAAACCGATCGGCGTTCGGTAGGTACTGTATAATTAAAGTACTAAAATTATCAACTAAACGTTACATATTCATGCTCTGAAAACTTTTATATTGCTATTATAAATTAGATAACCATTATGATGGTAAACATATTTGAAGCAACATTAATATGGGCATCGAATTATTGCCTCATGATGAACGTACGGTGACTGTAGTCAGTATCATCTTGGAAATGATCCAAAACGGAAGATAGAAGCACTATTACACTGCGTGGATGGAAGTATGCCTATGCCACGAAATGATGTGCTCGTCAGTAGAAGCAGTTCTACATGTGACTGGTTCATGTGGTTCAAAGGCTCTGAGCGCTATGGGATTTAACATCTGAGGTCATCAGTCCCATAGAACTTAGAACTACTTAAACCTAACTAACCTAAGGACATCACACACATCCATGCCCAAGGCGCGATTCCAACCTGCGACCCTAGCAGTCGCGCGGTTCCAAACTGAAGCTCCTAGAACCGCTCGGCCACAACGGCCGGCAGTGGCTGGTACAGTTGAAATATTGTATTTACATACTCTCAAGGCTAAAAGGTTTCAGAACTTTGGTGGAGTAGTCTAGTCTGGTTCCAACTGATTTACTTCGTCAGTGCTGATAAGGTGCCTGAAAGAATAATAATGAATCTTATGAAGCTTTGCACAGCAGAAAAGAATTCTGGGTGAATATAAAAGTTTTAATGACTTTTCCTTGGAAATCGCAGAACGAAGCCAAGACAAGCCCGAGCGCACTATCACAGTCAGAATGTAACCAGGAGGGAAAGCCAGGGTAGCAATTAGCGAGACACATTACTGGGGTACTGCCACTCCACGCACTAGCAGAGAGTACCAAGCGCTACCGCAGAAGAATGATCACATCGTAACAAGTTTCTGACAGCACCTAAAGGTGCCAAAACACGTAAATCATTCGCAAGAAAAACTTTCAGGTTGCTGATGTTATAGTAAGCGCCAGGCTGAAGAGCTGAAAGCCACAGCGGGGGCACTGCAGGATGGTGTAAGGAGACGGCAGCCTTAGAAATTGAGACCAAATTCGTTCATCGCCACAGCTCGATAACACCATCCGCACAAGTCGGCTACAAAAAAGACTGGCCCTTCTAAAGCACACAGGCTGCTCTGTTTTATGCTGCTCATTTGCCAGAATCACTCACAGTAGGTGTGATAATCTTGTTAACTACAACATCGAGGATTCTCCAGGATGTGCTGCATAATATTCGTTTGATGATTTCAACAACGAGGCACCAGCTCCCCTAATGCATTCCTGTGCTGTAGAGCAACTGCCACTGATGTGAAGACCTGAGCACTGTCAACCATCACCCCACTGGGGTCAATAGAGTAGGGCTTGCATGCTGCCGGCAGCTCACACTGTCTGAGGGGCATATTCGTGCTGACGCCCCGGCTGTAGCCGTGAGCAGCTGCCGGAGGCTTGGCCATCTCTTGTTGCGCATACTTCTGCAAGGTACATTCATCCCATGTGGAGCTGTAGGCCGTTGACCTGGACGCAAAGTTGACGCTTTTGAGACAACGCACTATGCTGCCAAATTCGTGTCTGGGCGGCCACTGCCTAGAGACCTCAGTACCTCCTTCAGAAAATCAAGAGAAGCACGATTACTTCAGCTAAATAGGAGGCAAAACTGCTCGACGACGCCCTTGGTGAAGATGCAGTGCAACTCTGACGCCGATGAGGTGGACTAGTCAGTACCTGCCAGACTCTGAGGCGAAACAAGTGCTACATCATCATAAGAGGTGCAGAGGCGAACGAGTGTGCCAGGACTTACCCCAGTTTACTGCTACCAGCACCACGTCATCATAACGTGCCTGTGCTTAACATACAAAGAATTACACCATAATTTAAGAGCGAAATTGAAAACAGAAATAACTTTCCCATACACTGGTCAGTGTATGCTTAAGTAGTCATATTCTATTCTGTCAAGGAGTCCCTTGAAAAATTAAGCTCATTCTTGTTGCATAGTTGATTGCGTTTACTTAAACTTATGGGATGACTTTTTTCGGGTTCATAAACATTTACTTCTAGCTGTTATTACTTTTATGTTGTAATGATCTTGGAGAT
Source organism: Schistocerca piceifrons (assembly GCF_021461385.2). NCBI lineage: Eukaryota > Metazoa > Arthropoda > Insecta > Orthoptera > Acrididae > Schistocerca > Schistocerca piceifrons. Next base: position 453,526,380 of record NC_060140.1, on the reverse strand, counting down.
TGTCTCCTCAATTTGGTCCTACGCAACTTGACATGGAAATAAATAATTAAATAAAAAGTATATTAACATAAATATTGTAAACTCACAGAATGATCAAAATAATATGTCAGGCAAAATATACGATCTTAGAGAAAATAACGGGCCCTGAAAAGTAAAACTAGGAAGCTAAAAACTAATCAGAATGTGCAAACGTATGTCACAATTAAGCTACAAGTCTCAACATGATCAGAGCAATGTCTTGGTTAAAACTGGAATATTTTGAAAAATGGATGCCGCTAAATATTATACTCAGAAAGCGGAAAATTCGTATGTAGTCTCAGTTTTACGTAAAAATATTAAATATGTGACACCACTAAGCTACCTCTATTAGTTTGCAAGATAATTACTAAAAACCAAATTTCGAACGAAAACGTACTTAATCATGGTAGATTAAGTATCGTTTGGATTTGTAACAGAAAGTTTTAATTACAGCAATCCGTTAAATTCATGAAATCAAGTTTCAAGATTGTATTGTAAATAACAATGGTTACAAGGCATCTAAAGAGGCAGTTCAAAAGTCATGTTCTATTGTTGGTTCCATTCTAAAAATTCTATCCGGCAAATTTTAAATATAGTCGAGCTAAAACTTTTTCAGTAACTAAAGCAAACTTAGACCTATTTACATAAAAATTAATTTCTTAAACGACAGAGTTATCAATTAATATGGGTCCAAGAAATGGCCACTTAGATAATGCTACCCGTGCCTGGAGCGGTTGATAACGGATCTTCCGTTTGGCGATCTGCTGTATCCCTACATAAGTACAACCAGAGAGGCGGTGGTTGGACACACTTCGCACCAAGATATCACTCTGTCCACGCCAGTCAAACACCTGCGTGCGCCATGCGTCGGATGACGTCAGATGTGGGCAGACCTGAATGCGTTTCCGGTAAAAGTAGAAAGTGAGCTCGTGGGGACTGCACACAGTCCTGGCTTGCTTAGATTTCGCGGAAATAGCTGTTTGTGTTCCGGCTCTACTGTTGACAAAACCGCTTGGAACACGGCGTGATTATTTTCCAAGTTTAAGGCGAGCAATTATCTTTCGGTGATTAGAAGTCAGGGCTATAGACCAGTTTACTTTGAACTTCCCGTATAGGTTGCCTCTGAACTGTTAATAGTGCTGTTTTTGATAAGGATATTAGTTACGATACGAAGACTTGTATTTTGAGCGTGTGAGCTTTTACAGAATACATCAATTAGTTGAAATAAAACTTTCATTTACATTCACAGTTCCTGATCCCTCTAAGTAAATAGCAAGTAGGAACAGTTTCTTTCAGTGAGTGCAGAAAGTAATGTAGGCTTGCAGGCTGGAAATCATGGTCAGTATGTTCTCCATCTCTTCCTGGCTCATCGCAAAAATAGTTTTCAGGCTCTTGTAGACGGCGAAGGCAGGTGGATAGCACCCACAGACAATTTAAAAGTCTTTTCATAACGACATAACGAAGTAACGACCATTTGATTGTTTATGTCACCCCACAACACGTACTCTAGCAACGGCCTTGCCGCAGTGGATTCACCGGTGCCCGTCAGATCACCGAAGTTAAGCGCTGTTGGGTGTGGCCGGCACTTGGATGGGTGACCATCCGGGCAGCCATGCGCTGTTGCCATTTTTCGGGGTGCACTCAGCCTCGTGATGCCAACCGCGAAGTTATTCAACCGAATAGTAGCGCCTCCGGTCAAAGAAAACCATCATAACGACCGGGAGAGCGGTGTGATGACCACACGCCCCTCCTATCCGCACCCTCAGTTGAGGAAGATACGGCGATCGGACGGTCCCGACGCGCCACTTGCGGCCTGAAGACGGAGTGCTTTACAACACGTGCACTGCTCTGCCACCTTCAGTCAGCACAACGGAGTAGCTATGTGCATAGTACGAATCTTGAAAATAAATATATTTATAGCCAACAATGTACCATTAACGTCCTTGGGTATTTCAACAGACCACACTCCCACATTTTGAGCCCAGCATTCAGTTCCATAGAGATCACAGTTTCCTGTGTCTCAACTGTATCCACAGCTGTTCATTTTGTGTGGCCATGAAGAGTCCCATGGACACCAACGTTATTTGTTAAGCTGCAGGCTCCTGCAGATTTGTCGCTGTTTAGAGGCAGCTTTTTTCAAGGAAATGTGTTTATCGCTAGTAGGTATAGATTGTGTAATTAGTCAGGACACATCTGGCACGCACTAAGGCAGTGACAGTTACACGGGACATTTAAAAACGATTCGGACATTTGGCACAGTAGTATTTCGAATCCCGTTGTACCATGATAAAGTGTAAAGACTAGTTTAGTTATTTTTTGTGTGTATTTTAGGTGCAGTTCTTGCCATGTTTTTATTGTAACGGCAGTTATGGAATACACAAAATGCCAGACTCACATGCACCTATTATGAGTGAGGCTCTTATCGTGTTATCGGAACAAGTAACCAGGTTTTTATTGGCAGCTAATTCTCAGCAGAAAGAAAGCAATTAAGACATACATAGGCAAGTAGAAACATTTAAAGCTGTTTAACAGGCCTGACAATTTACTGTGTTTATTAACTATGTTATATCTACTGCCTACAGATAATACATGACAACGTACGGCTAAATAATTTTAGTGGGTGAGTCAAAAACATCACGAGGCTAAAACAAGCATATGTACATTAAACACGTCGTAAGACAGAGAATTTCTGAAAGTTACCAGTTGTCCTGAGCCAACTTTTCCTTAAACGGAAGAAAAAGGGATTCTTCGGCTATAAACTTCCTATTTCGGCAAAAAACACAATGAACCAGTGTAATCCTTCCAGGATAGAATACACAAGATCCGCGGTCAAACATATGAGCTGACACGGAGTGCAGCTGATTTGTCAAGTAGAGTTAGGATAATGAAACCGTTTGATCTCTCCGAGATTATTAGAATCGTCACACAGAGGAATTAATATTGTTACTAAAGAGAGTGGGTTCATTGTCTCAGAAATACAATGATACAGGTGTGGATACAAGAACGACTTGGAGGAGAAATGTCGTGAGCTGGAGTGCAACAAGTGTGGACGAGATGGACATAAATCATGGGAGTGCAGAAATAAGAAACAGGAAGAAGACCATTGACAAAAAGCCTGTAAAACGCATCACCCGTCGCAAAGCATTCCCAGACGCATTCAGCGACGGAGACCTACTTGTCAGGCATAGTAAAGAACTTACGTACACTGGGATGACAGGTCATGGAACAGCGATAGGTACATATACAGATGGAAATAATATCGCATGTACAAGGTATAAAAGGGCATGGCGTTGGCCGAGTACGTAACTGAACGCAACTGATTAATATGGAAAGGTTTCCGAGATTATGCCGGCATGGAGGGCCTTAACAGACATTGAACGCGAAATGGTAGTTAAGCTAGACGCATGGGACATTCCATTTCAGAGACCGTTAGGGAACTTAATATTCCGAGATCCACTGTTTCAAAACTGTGCCGAGAATACAAAATCTGAGTCATTGCCTCTCATCGCGGATATTGCAGTGGCCGACAGTCTTCTCTTAAAGACCGAGAGCTGCGGTATTTGAGTAGAGTTGTCAGTGCTAACAGACAAGCAACACTGCGTGAAATAACCGCAGAAACCAATGGTTGACGTGCAACGAACGTATCCATTAGGACGTACCGTGAAACGTGGCGTTAAAGAGCTATGGCAGCCTAAGACCGAAACGAGCGCCCCTGCTAACAGCACAGCGTCGCCTGCAGGGCCTCTCCTGAGGTTGTGATCACAACGCTTGTACCCTAGACAACCGGAGAACCGTAGCCTGGTCAGAAGGGTGGCGATTTCAATTGGTGGTGATGATTGGTTTGTGGCACGCTCAACTGCGCGGTCATCAGCGCCCATACAAAGTACCAATTTTTACTCAGTCCAATTTCTTACACAGTCCAGTCTAGCCACAGTCACAAGTGATGATGATGACGATAAATGATAAGGACCACACAAAAACCTAATTCCCAGGCAGAGAAAATACCCAATGCGGACGGAAATCGAACCCAGGTCCCCATGATCCAGAGGCATAACGCTAGCCACTAGACCACGAGCCGTGGACAACTTCAGTTGGTAGCAGCTGATTGTAGGGTTCGAGTGTGGCGCAGTATCCAAGAAGCCTTGAATCCAAGTTGTCAACAAGACACTGTGCAAGCTTGTGGTGGCTCCATAGTGTTGTGGACTGCGCTTGAGTGGAATGGATTGATTCCTCTGGTCGAAATGAACAAATCATTGACTGGAAATGATTATATTCGGTTAATTGGAGATCATTTGCAGCAATTCATGGACGTCAAGTTCCCAAAAAAGTATAAATTTTTTAATGGATGGTAATGCGCCATGTCAACGGTCCACAATTGTTTACGATTGGTTTGGAGAACATTCTGGGCATTCTGGAAATGATTTGGCCACTCGGATCGTTCGACATCAACCCCAATCCCGTCCAACATTTATGGAACATAATCTAGACGTCTGTTGGTGCACAAAATCCTCCACCAGCAACACTTTCGTAATTATGGACTGCTATGGAAGCAGCATGGCTCAGTATTTCTGCAGGGGACGTCCAGCGATTTGTTGAGACGTTGCCGCCCCTATTTGCTGCACTAGGACGGAAAAAGGAGGTCCCACACGATATTAGGAGGTATCCCTTGACTTTTGTAACCTCTGTGTAAGTTTCCAGTAGACATCGGTGCGGACGTGTTAGTCATCAGTCTCGACCTCTAAGGTTGGAAGAGACTTAGGTCTCCACGATACAGATCATGTGCCTGTAGGTGATAAAGGCATGAAGTCATTAGGGACAACACTGCTCGACTTCAGCAATGGAGCTGAGTTTTCGTGAGCACATGAAAAGGTTGTCACATGTTGGTGAATGGTATTCTGTTATTATCGGACTGGACTTCCTTGAGAAACATCGTGCTAAAATCGATTATTTTGTGGTAAATAACTGAACTTGGTGGTACGTTGTTTCTACTGAGAACAACAACTGCAAGTGAGGCAATGTTGCAAAGTTCACAAACAGTTAAGATGTAGGCAACTAAATGCAAAGTCATGCGCTAAGAATTGGTTCCTATGATAACGTACCGTCAGGTACAGGCAAGTTAGATTGAATTACTCTAGGTTCCGATTTACCGGAAGTAGAATTATGTGACGCAGGACCGCTAAAGAGGAATGAAGAACTGGATAAAAGCCATTGTTTTCTGCACAGAAGCGTGGCGCACACTAGTAATATAATGGGTCCTGTTGGTCTAGATTGCATTGGCATGGACAAGATTAGTCTGCCAAAGGGCTTAATAATGGCCATTTTAGACACTTTCTGTGAAGATATTGGTAGGTCATGTGATGATTATAGGCTCTAAACCTTCAGTTGATGCTCATTAGTCAAAAGAGTGAATCACTTACAGGGAAATGATTGATAAGTAACAGAAGGTTTACTACTTCAATTAATGGATTTGTTTAATACAAATGTTCCATTAATACCAACGCCTCTTACGCAGCACCTATAGGGAATAATACTCCAGTCTTTAGGAAGCCATATCGTTTACCAAGGCGTCTCCTGCCTCTTAATGGAACAACTCACTGTTCAGCAACTAGCAGAAGAAATAATAGAGTGAAGAGCCGAAGAAACTGGTACACCTGTCCAATATCGTATAGGGCCCCAGGGAACACCGGGACATGTCACAACACGACGTGGCATGGACACAACTAAAGTCATTACGACGAAAGAGCGTAATTACCGCCGGGTCTTCGCTTCTCAGGTCGCGGTTGTGGACGCAAGGGGCATCTGCAGAAGGAATGTCACCAACCATATTGATATCAGTGGTCAGAAGGCGCGAGAGGACATGAATAAGAAGCAAGGGTAACATCACGAGGAAAAGGTCTCGTTAAATACAAACGAGCATGTATCGCCAGTCGAAAGGCATTCCTAGTAGAACGAAAAACTGCACAGACGTATGCAGAGACCAAGATCTATTTATTGTGCTTAGAAAATCACAAGGAACGCAAGTTTCCAAGTGCTCAGTCGTTATTCTGGACCTCTTTGGCAGGAAGCGACTTAGGTCTCCACCTAATAAGTTACGTGGAGTAGGTGACAATGTCGTGAAGTCATTAGGGACAACACCGCATTGGTGCTAAGTTTTCGGAAATACATGGCAGTGTTGCCAAATGTTGATGAAGGTTATTCTGCGATTCTCGGACAAGACTTTCTGAACAAACATCATGCCAAAATCGAGTTTGCGTGGTATACAACTGAATTCAGTGGAACTATGTTTCTGGTCGGAACAACAACTGCAAGCCAGGCAATCTCGCAACGTACACGAATCATGAAGGTTTTACCAACTGAACTGCGAACCCATACTTTAATGATTGTTTCTCGTGATATAGTATCACCAGGTATGGGATAGCTGGTCTGGATTCCCGTAAACGTAATCCAAGAAGTTTTGTGTCTTATAGAACCACTACAAAGCAACAAGTAGTTAAATAAAAGGCATTGTTTTGTACACGGGGACGTAGCACGCTTTAGTATTATAAATGAAGAGTTTATGGTTCCTGTTCTGAGTTTGGCATGAACGAGATCAGACTGCCAGATGACTTGATGACTCCCAGTTTAGATGTGCTAGATGAAGAAGACTTAAATAACTTCTGTAGCGACCAGAGGTGCAAGCAAACCGTTGCTGCATCCAGACTACGCAAGAAAGTAAATCACTTGCAACGAAGTGTTCGACAAGCGATGGAAGCTTTGTTATTACGATGAACTTAAAATATTTGCACTAACGCAAAAAGTCGACGCCTGTAAGTAGAAATGGAGGCAACATATAGACAGCAGACCGCAAGATACATATCATAGAAAAGTTTGGCAGACGATTATAAGCTACTCATACAAACCTTACTATTGTATTGCGAAGAAATTTTATTTGCCATTGTGGATTATAGTGCGAGTTCTATCTACACTTACAGGTCTGTATTGATAAGGTAAGGAATTAGGAGGGTCTGCGCAGAATCGGAAAGGAAAGAAATTTGTGAAAAACATAGACAAGAAGAAGGGGCAGGGAGCTGTAGAAGGTACAAACTGCAAGGACAGAGACTGGAATACATCCAGCAAATAATTGAGGACATACGTTGCGGTGGCTATCGAAAGATGAAGAGGATGGCACAGGAGAGTACTCCGTAACCTATAAGTAGCTTTTGACACTGTAGGTGTGGAGACACGTTATGTAAATACTTGTAGTATGTCCACATGACCTAGGAATGACTAAAACCTTGTTCAGAATCTCGTCGCAGTGGAGATCACAGATAGAAAGAACTTAGAAATTCGGATTCTTGTTTCTTGAGAGTGGCGCTGGAACGGCTCCGAGTAAAACTCTGTGGTAAGTGCTATGGGACCAAAATCATAAGGTCATCGGTCCCTAGGCTTACACATTACTTAATCTAACTTATTTTAAGGATACCACACACGCCCATGCCCAGGGGAGGATTCGAGCCTCCGACGGGGGCAGCGCCGCGAACAGTGGCCAGGCACCTCAGAGCGCACGGCGATGGCGCCGAGATAGGAAAACTAATCTACAATATCTTCCCAAGCTTCAAAGGATCGGATCGCAACATTTGATCCCCTCAAGAGAACTAATCCACTTTTTAATAGGTCATCCTGCACATGTCACACAATTGCATCGAATCATCTGGGAATTCCATCTGAGTACCTGTGGACTCCCTAGGCTAACGACTGAGTTGACACGGCGTCGTCGTCGTCGTCGGCTGATACTCGTATCCGAGTTTTCATTCCTCTCCTGAGATGTCCTTTGTCACGGTTCAGGCGTGAAAGTGTCGTTGATGGCTTAGCAATGCAATCCCAGCGTGGAGCAGGCGGCCACAGACATTGCAGCTGATGGAAGGTGAGGGGCGTGGCTGAGCCTGGGGGAGTTTACGTCTCCGGAGTTTCTCATTGTCCATTCTTCGACCTTCGACGTTCCAGCTCAAAGTTTTGAAGAGCAATTGAGGTAACTGAGCACCAGCGACTTCGATCTTCTGCTATTGTGGGCCACTTACTCGGATCGAAGTTCAATTTTAAGCGATTTTCCTTGTACTGATCCTGAAAGCGTTTGAGGGGCGCACCCCGTGGCCTTTGATCTGCGCTCGCTGCGCCGTACAGCATTTGGGGTGGAAGTCTGTCATTTTTCATCCGCTGGACTTGAAATACCTTACCGAGCAAGTAATTTGTATGACTCAAACACTCCTAACGACTGCGAGAGATTGATTATCTGATTCGTGGTATAAAATCCCAGCGGATATAATGTGGGACATTACGTGTCCAATGGACTGACTACTTCTGATTGAGAATTACTACGGAGAGTAAGATCGCTGTGGAATTGTAATTAGTGACATTGTTATAAGCAGCCATCTTGAATATGGAATGAAATTCTATTGTGGTAACATTTCATCTCACACAAGAGGATGACGTATACTGGAATGTAGTTAGGAAAATTATAATTTCGTGAATGGGAAACGTACGTTCAGTTCTTTGGTTATTTTAACTTCTCCCTTGTTTGTGGCTTGGAACATTATTTGTGTGTCGTAACTTTGTATCCTGGGAAATCAGTAGAGCCTGCACCACGGTCGTTTATGCTCTATTTTAAGAGATTAAATTCTGGACTTAATCGAAATTGGTACACAACTTGGGCACTGATTCCCATGCTGCATCCGAGACGGCTTCCCCACGATGTACGATTGTGCTGATTATTTAAAGAATTTTCAGAGTCGAGGATCATTGGGATTCTGCAGAGCCACAAGGATTTTATTCCAGGTACTAACTTCGACAACGTGCATCAGATAGAGTATGATTATGAACTGTAACCTCTAACCGTTTTGTTTTCGACATTTGAGAATTCAGCTAATAATTTTATACCTGGGATTGTGGGAGATAATTGTGTAAAAATATTGGGGAAGAGACCTCTCTCGCCCAAAGATCCTGTTCAAGTAGCTACATATTATTCAGTCATAATAATTTCGCTTCAATTTCAGTGGGAGAAAAGTTAAGTTTGCGATCGTTTAGGCCATGACTCCGTGTATGATACTTATGTGTATCTGTTTCATGCAGCAACGGAGCGCGTACTGCTGCTACGACTTTGGATACAGATTACGCAGATCCGTCACATGCGAATTTCAGACCAGAAACTCAACGGAAGACAACGTATAAGGGCAAGACCTCTAGCCAATTATCTTTCTCTGTTGCTACTCTGTGTAAAGGATCATTCCGTATACAAACTTCTATAGCGATAGTTTGTGAAGTGCTACGATATTTTAAATACATGGGAAAAAGTGACTCAATTTTTTGTGTGAATTAATCACAAAAGTAGAATTTACGGAACTGTTGGCCGCGTTTCATGGTTTTAACTCGCGCGTATTCTAAAATGCAATAGGAACAAGAAAGCGGAATGCAGTCAGCTAACGTAACGGACGCTGTACACGACCCACAGCTGCGGAGAACGATCTACCTAGATCCTCAGCATCCGCTATTGACTCCCCTTACCGTAATTGTGCAAAAGCTTAGTTTGCTATCTGATAATATGCAAGCGCTGTCAACCACGGCAGAAGCGCCGTCCAAAATCTAGAGGCTGACTTCGTTCCGCTGATCGTGCAAAATAGAAACGATATGCAGGAGATGATAGCTGATCTTATCAGAAAGCAGGAGGTTCATGTTGAATGAGTTACAAGAGTCGCGTCAGACTGAGGAAAAATTTGCGATAGAGATCGAAAAGATAGGTGGTACTATTAATAAGGTGGAAGAAGCGGTTGCTAGCCTCAGCAAAACAGTGCAAAATATTTCCTCAGGATAGGAAGACCAAATCAAAGAAAATATTGAGTCGCATAAGCGTTACTTTTCGGATGAGATCGAAAATTGGGCAAGGGCGAAGAAAAAACACATGGTTTAAAATCTGCTTTCTCATCGTTATCCCCGGATGAATTGCGAGAAGAGAATTTCTTTAAGGAAGACTTAGCTAGGCTCCGAGTTTGTGAAATGGACGGAGCAAGTCGAGGAATCTATCAAGATGACCGAAGGGAAGGTAGAAGAGTTTCGAAGGGCGGTGAACAGTTGTTGCAAGGTATATCAAGCTCCACAACAACAGTCTTTGGTGGACGCATCTAGTTCCGAAAAATCCAAAAGTGCATTCGACATGCTATAGTCCCCATGTAGTCCACAAAAAGCAGCTACGTGCCAGTACATGTATTCTACACCTAATATCGAAGAGAAAATCCTCAAGTACCGGGCATTTCAGATATTTCATCCTAGTAAGAGGACGGTAAATCCCGTAGTGTTCGCGCGAAGCTTCAAGAAACCTTTGCCAAGGATCTGGACTGATGCGCAGAAGATAAGCTACGTATCAGATTATATTCAAGGAAAAGGTGCACTATGGGCAATCGACGCGTGCAAATCTTGTCGGACTCACGATGAATCTGAACAGGTGTTCTTAGCAAAATAATGGTCGCTCGGAATTCAAAAAAGTTTGCCCCAAGAAGTATTTACGCTGAACAGTTCTCATTCAAGCAAGGACGTTATGAAAGTACTTCGAGAAATATCTCAATAAATATTGCTATTGGGACGATCCTTAATACAACAGGATATATTGAGAATATTAAAAGCTACATTACAGGTCAGTATGTAACGACAACTGTACATATAATATTTTTTTTCTTTATGAATTTAGATAAATTAATGTAAGCAATGTTTTGAACTTCTTTTTCGGTGCGTATCGTTATGTTAAAGAGACTGTGAGCAACTTTTGAAATGAATATTATTATTTATGTTAGATTTCAAATAATGTGATAATCAAAAGGAAGTGTACTTAATGTTAAAACTGTTGTAAGATGTGAAAATTATAATTTATACACTTGGTCCATACGTAGGAAAGGTATTAAGATATGTGAAGTAGAAAACCTGTGGTGAATACCCTACCTGTAGGGGAGCGGGAAAAGGTGGAGGCAGGCGAGGCGGGAAAACGCACACTGGCGTGGTTCGGCAGTATAACAGTCGGAGGTGAGCAACAGTCGGAGTTGGGTATCGGTCAGAGGAACACGTACTGTACCGAGGAGGCTACCCAGGGAAAGTGGATTCAATTGAGCCTCGGATGAACCGATTCCGACGACTACTTGGCATGGCTATATTCTGAGGCACAAAATTGGAAAGATTACGACGCTAAGAAGAAGGAAAGTGCCTTAGCCGTGCTTGTAAGTGTGCTGTGCTGCCCGCTATCTCGCTGCCCGCCATCCGCCGCACCGACTTGCACAGGTCAAACATTTATTTCATCTTTAGAAGTGTATCTGTGTGGACCAGTGTCGAAACTGTTTCTAACTGTTCAATAATAACGTGACTTTTACCAGCATTGCCTTAGCCATTACTGATCCTGATCACTGTCCTAGACAGGGTCCTTACCCCGTATTGTGCAACCCGAGTATCCTGAACTGAAAGTTTAATGTTAGTGTTAATGAAAATTATCAGCAGATTAATCTGTGCAATAAAGGAATCTAAAGTTCTGTGTATTATTACAAATGTTGGTAAAGAGCAAAAGTATGACTAAATTGGAAGAGAGTTTTTTTTGGATTGAGTTAGCGATGTTATTTAATTAATTTGAGACAGAAATAATGACAGTTAAATTATTCAGAAGTAAGACAAAAGAGTAGTTATCCATAGATTGATAATTTTGAGTGTTAATTTGCCTTCAGTACTTAATAGTTTCAGTTTAACGACCATAACAGTTTCAGGGCCCCCCCTTCTCTTGTCCATTCTTTCAAACCTTGAAGTGTACTGATCAGATTTGACCAGTAAAGCTAAATTCTATGTCAATACTAAGTGTATTAGTGTTTTTCCATCCTTAATAGTGACATTGTGTGTGTGTGCTTTCAAGATTGTCGATGCTAGGGCAATCTATGCCCGAATTCAGTCTGATCAATATACAAAATGCAGTTCGTAGTAATCATTGCTGTGTGGTGTTGTGTAAATTTAGCTCGTTCAAATTACTACTAAAGGAGAAAACTTTAGTTCAGTGGATTTTTCCGGTTCCAAACTTTATCATAAAACGCAACGTTACTACGTGTTATTATGCTTGTACATGCACCCACTTGTACAAGGAAAAACTCTCTCATTGCCTAATTAGGCTGGCGACCGAATTATTAATCGTTGTTAGCATCTACTGTGTGTACTTCTTGTCCATGCGAACGAGCAATTATGCTTTACTTTTGCTTGATGCATCACTGTGGTTATTGACTGAATATTAGTCCGATCTTGCTTCTATTAGGTACAAGCGGTCAACTAACGTACTAAAATCCTTGTTTATAAGGTGAAGCCCGTGAACTTATTACAGTACAGGCTTTATAGAGCTAACGTACGTCCGAGAGCGAGCGGAGACGTTACAAGTATAAGCAATCACGTAGTTAATGTATCAGACGAAAATTTGGAGGAATTTTTATCCGTGAGAGATTCGATCGACCTGAGTCAAGAAGACCTAAAGTCCACGTCAGGATCGAACAACGGGTATAATAGTGCGAACACTGGTGTCTATCACTCAGCAAGTGGCCGTGGAAATGGTAGTAATGCACAAAGAACAAACCAAATGGATAAAGCAAATCCAAGCAATGTACCAATTGGTAATCCAAACAATAGTTGAAAGAACAACAGTGGAAATGGAAATGCTAGTGACTTCCGACCTGCCAGAGAAATAGAGGCGGTCGGAAGTACAGTCCAGTCCAATCTAATAACCAGTAACAGTCAACTAGCTAGTTTTGGAACAATAACTTTCCGCAGCAGCAGCAACAGAATCAGCCGCATTCTATGCCAGGAGCTTGGCACATCCAGCCACCAATAATTACGGAGGTAACATAGGGCGCTAATAATAGCAGTAACGCGCGTCCAACAAACTAATCGTGACCGCCTCGACCTCCAGAGAAGCGTCCAGGGATTCGAATAGTGGCTACGGCCAGTAATTGTAGATTCTAGGGTATAACGATGGAAGGGAATTATCGCAGGAATTGTGTGAGGATATTTATCAGCGTGACAAGGTTTATCCTTTCGTGCCAGTTTCAGAAATCCTTGCTACAATCGAAGCAATTCCAGTCACTGTAACATTAGACACGAAGAACTACTGCCACATCAAGGGCTTTGTTCCAAAAGCTATCACGTAAACCAAAACTGCCAGTTTTGCCAGTGGAGGACTGTAGAATCTAGGAGCACAAAGCACAAGATTCACAAGTGTCAGAATGCAGACACAGTTGAAATTGAATTTGGGAAATGCAGTAATTAAAGGCGCGTTCCTAATTTTTGAAAAGTTGATAGTAGATTATATTCTGGGTTTTAGCATCATACAAGAGAGGGACGGATGTATCGACTTCTCAGCGTGTAAAGCGAAATTTTGAATCAATGGTGCTTTAGTGGAGGTGGACTGAATACGGAAGGAAGGAATACATGAACGGTACTGCCGTGCGGTTCGCATAAGCTTGATCATCACAAATAATAAACGCCGCACAACGTTTTCGCTGAACGCGGTGCAATATCTGCATTTTTAGATCAAGTAAGTGAGAAATTAAAGCCGGCCGGAGTGGCCGAGCGGTTCTAGGCGCTACAGCCTGGAACCGCGCGACCGCTACGGTCGCAGGTTCGAATCCTGCCTCGGGCATGGATGTGTGTGATGTCCTTAGGTTAGTTAGGTTTAAGTAGTTCTAAGTTCTAGGGGACTGATGACCACAGCAGTTAAGTCCCATAGTGCTCAGAGCCATTTGAACCATTTGAGAAATTAAAGGAGGCCATGCACTTCACTGACGAACAGAAGCATCACTTATCAAGCCTCGTATTATCTCATTCAGTTGTTTTTGAAGAAAAACCCTGAATCATGAAAGGCTTTGTGTGTCATCTTGATATTATGCCACATACGACATACGGTCATAGCTTCTAACGGGTTCCCTGGCGTCAGGACACCTGTCACCAAAGTCACGCTTACTAAACTGATGTTTAGAAGAAAAGAAAGAAATGAATGGGTAGATAAAATTATGAAGCAGAAGATACTGACATACCTTGGGAGGAGAAAATTAGTTTGGATTGATTTGGTGGAAGAGACCAAACAGCGAGGCCATCGGTCTCATCGGTTTAGGGAAGGAAGTCGTCCTACCCCGTTCAAAGGAACCATCCCGGTATCTGCCTGAAGCGATTTAGGGAACTCACGGAAAACTTATGACAGGATGGCCTGACGTGGGACTGAACCGTCCTGCTCCCGAAGGCGAGTCCAGTGTGCTGACCACGGCGCCACCTCGCTCTGTGAGAAATATCATACAAGCTCTGGCTAATCTTACCAGGGAGGGCAGGATCAGGAAAAAAAAATTTATGACAGCACACAAACGAATGCAGACATTCAGAATCGACGAAAAGGTTTTGCTGCTAGCACGTAGCGATCCTCATTAACTTACAAAAAGAATATGAACTAGCAATTATTATACACATCCGTGATTTTGAAGATTCCAAACCCTGGCGCTTACTTATTGGAGTATCCAGAAAGTTTACAAATCAAAGGACTGTGTCCCCATCAAGGTATGAAGAAATATCACATTGAGTATTCAAATATCCACGGGTGTGCTGCCGGTCTATAGTGTCCAACGGGCACAATATTTCGGCGATCAAACATGTCGCCATCATCAGGTGAACTGACGGACTGAGCTCCTGCGAAAGTGCCGACACGGAGATCCGTACCCTATGGCTGCTCAGAGGGAACTGGGTTTGGTCGCGGCGGCGGCCGATGTAAATACCCTCCGCCCGCGGCGCGCTCCCTCCGCCGTCCGCGCCCCGCGTCACGGTCGCGCGGTGGAACAGATTGCGACGGCGTCTGAGATGACGTCGGTGTGATGGCTCTGTCCACCGTGGTCGTCACAACTATACGTTTGCTCGATTTACTCTTGATTAATCCAATCGCTGGTTCCCAAGCCTTGCTAAGATTATAGCCACAGTCACGGTTTATGAGGTCGTCATTGGTGCGAATTTCGATGGCCTCTCTAACAATCCTGTATCTCGACGTCTGTACCAGAATCCTCATGCGGTCATACTCCATGGTGTGATTTTCCGACAAACAATGTTCAGCGACCGCCGACTTTCTCGGATACATCAGTCGAGTGTGCCTCTGGTGTTCACGGCATCGATCCTCGACGGTACGCATCGCCTGACCAATATACGACTTGCCACATTGACACGGAATCTGGTACACGCCGGCCTTCCTCAAACCGACGTCATCTTTGGCGCTGCCCACCAGTGCACGAGTTTTATTTGGAGGACAAAACACAGTTCCGACTCGATGTTTCTTCAGAATGCGGGCGATTTTCCCCGAGAGTGCGCCTGTGTATGGAATAAATGCAGTGCCTACCTCCTCCCTCGTGACTTCATCCATCTCAACAGGTTGTGCTGCAGTGGTTGGGCGGAGAGCGCGTTGAATCTGCCACTCTGAGTACCCATTTTTTCGAAATACAGTTCTCAGATGTTCGAATTCCTGGGCTAGACTCTCTGCGTCAGAGATAGTGCGCGCCCTACGTAGTATAGTTTTAAGTACCCCATTCCTCTGTGAAGGGTGGTGGCAGCTGTCTGCGTGCAAATACAGATCAGTGTGCGTTGTCTTCCGATACACCCCATGACCTAGGGTGCCGTCAGCCCTTCTCTTGACCAAGACGTCAAGGAATGGTAATTTACCCTCCATTTCAGTCTCCATAGTGAATTTGATGTTGGGGTGTATGGAGATTAGATGTGTACGGAAGTCAAGGAGTTTATCCATACCATGTGGCCAGATGACGAACGTGTCGTCCACGTAACGGAAAAAGCAAGTAGGTTTCCATACGGATGACGACAGGGCTTCCTCCTCGAAGTTCTCCATGTACAAATTCGCTACCACCGGTGAGAGTGGGCTACCCATGGCGACTCCCTCCGTTTGTTCGTATTATTCTGCATTAAAAAGAAAATACGTGGAAGTCAAGACATGCGTAAAAAGTTCAGTGGTCTTCTCGTCAAACTTCTGACTAATCAATTCTAGTGATTCTCGCAGGGGTACCCTCGTAAACAAGGAAACGACGTCAAAACTCACCATGATATCTGACTCATCCAACCTGAAGCAATCAAGGCGTTTAACAAAATCCACGGAATTACGGATGTGATGAGGGCATTTACCCACATAAGGACTTAATATTCCCGTCAGGTATTTGGCCAACAAATAAGTAGGTGCCCCTGATGTTGCTGACAATGGGGAGTCCATATAGTCTAGGCGGTACCGGACCTTGGGGTAACAATTTCTTAGCGTCACCCTCCGGTAAATCTGCGTCCTTGAGAAGCGCCCTCGTCTTGTTCTCCACCTTCTTTGTAGGGTCAACGCTGATCTTCCGGTGTACCATTACGCCCCATTGTCAGCAACATCAGGGCACCTACGTATTTCTTGGCCAAATAACTGACGGGAATATTAAGTCCTTATGTAGGTAAATGCCGTCATCACATCCGTAATTCCGTGGATTTTGTTAAACGCCTTGATAGCTTCAGGTTGGATGAGTCAGATATCATGGTGAGTTTTGACGTCGTTTCCTTGTTTACGAGGGTACCCCTGCGAGAATCACTAGAATTGATTAGTCAGAAGTTTGACGAGAAGACCACTGAACTTTTTACGCATGTCTTGACTTCCACGTATTTTCTTTTTAATGCAGAATACTACGAACAAACGGAGGGAGTCGCCACGGGTAGCCCACTCTCACCGGTGGTAGCGAATTTGTACATGGAGAACTTCGAGGAGGAAGCCCTGTCGTCATCCGTATGGAAACCTACTTGCTTTTTCCGTTACGTGGACGACACGTTCGTCATCTGGCCACATGGTATGGATAAACTCCTTGACTTCCTTACACATCTAATCTCCATACACCCCAACATCAAATTCACTATGGAGACTGAAATGGAGGGTAAATTACCATTCCTTGACGTCTTGGTCAAGAGAAGGGCTGACGGCACCCTAGGTCATGGGGTGTATCGGAAGACAACGCACACTGATCTGTATTTGCACGCAGACAGCTGCCACCACCCTTCACAGAGGAATGGGGTACTTAAAACTATACTACGTAGGGCGCGCACTATCTCTGACGCAGAGAGTCTAGCCCAGGAATTCGAACATCTGAGAACTGTATTTCGAAAAAATGGGTACTCAGAGTGGCAGATTCAACGCGCTCTCCGCCCAACCACTGCAGCACAACCTGTTGAGATGGATGAAGTCACGAGGGAGGAGGTAGGCACTGCATTTATTCCATACACAGGCGCACTCTCGGGGAAAATCGCCCGCATTCTGAAGAAACACCGGGTCGGAACTGTGTTTTGTCCTCCAAATAAAACTCATGCACTGGTGGGGAGCGCCAAAGATGACGTCGGTTTGAGGAAGGCCGGCGTGTACCAGATTCCGTGTCACTGTGGCAAGTCGTATATTGGTCAGACGATGCGTACCGTCGAGGATCGATGCCGTGAACACCAGAGGCACACTCGACTGATGTATCCGAGAAAGTCGGCGGTCGCTGAACATTGTTTGTCGGAAAATCACACCATGGAGTATGACCGCATGGGGATTCTGGTACAGACGTCGAGATACAGAATTGTTAGAGAGGCCATCGAAATTCGCACCAGTGACGACCTCATAAACCGTGACTGTGGCTATAATCTTAGCAAGGCTTGGGAACCAGCGATTGGATTAATCAAGAGTAAATCGAGCAAACGTATAGTTGTGACGACCACGGCGGACAGAGCCATCACACCGACGTCATCTCAGACGCCGTCGCAATCTGTTCCACCGCGCGACCGTGGCGCGGGGCGCGGACGGCGGAGGGAGCGCGCCGCGGGCGGAGGGTATTTAAATCGGCCGCCGCCGCGACCAAACCCAGTTCCCTCTGAGCAGCCATAGGGTACGGATCTCCGTGCCGGCACGTTCACAGGAGCTCAGTCCGTCAGTTCCCCTGATGATGGCGACATGTTTGATCGCCGAAATATTGTGCCCGTTGGACACTATAGACCGGCAGCACACCGTGGATATTTTGATTATCAAATACGCCGGGAGAAACTCAAGAATCACATCACATGGAGTGTTTAACCGTGTGAAAAGGACTGTAACTATATTCATAGTGATTAGGAATTGCATAGTGAGGAGTGATGGACTAGGATTAAGTTTATAATAATTATGTTGTTTGTTGGACTATGAGGCACTCATAGTGAGGTCAGAGATAGTAATAAGAGGCTATGCACGGTATAGTGAGTACTTTAGAGAAGTAGTGATAGTAACTAACTAATTATTTGTTTTTATAGGTAACTAAGTTAATTATTTATTTTAGGAAGAATGTACATACACTACTGACTATTAAAATTGCTACACCACGAAGATGACGTACTACAGACGCGAAATTTAACCGACAGGAAAAAGATTCTGTGATAAGCAAATGATTAGCTTTTCAGGGCATTCACACAAGGTTGGTGCCGGTGCCGACACCTACAACGTGCTGACATGAGGAAAGCTTCCAACCGATTTCTCATACACAAACAGCAGTTGACCGGCGTTGCCTGGTGAAACGTTGTTGGGATGCCTCGCGTACCATCACGTTTCCTACTTTGATAAAGGTCGAATTGTAGCCTATCGCGATTTGCAATTTATCGTATCGCGACATTGCTTCCCGTGTTGGTCGAGATCCAACGACTGGTAGCAGAATACGGAATCGGTGGGTTCATGAGGGTAATACGAAACGCCGTGCTGGATCCCAACGGCCTCGTATCACTAGCAGTCGAAATGACAGGCATCTTATTCGCATGAATGTAACGGACAGTGCAGCCACGTCTCGATCCCTGAGTCAACAGATGGGGACGTTTCAAAGACAACAACCATGTGCGCGAACAGTTCGACGACGTTTGCAGCAGCATGTACTGTCAGCTCGGTGACCATGGCTGCGGTTACCCTTGACGCTGCATCACAGAAAGGAACGCCTGCGATGGTGTACTCAACGCCGAACCTGGGTGCACGAATGGCAAAACGTCATTTTTTCGGATGAATCCAGGTTCTGTTTACAGCATCAGGATGGTCGCATCCGTGTTTGGCGACATCGCGGTGAACGCACATTGGAAGCGTGCATTCGTCATCACCATACTGGCGTATCACCCAGCTTGATGGTATGGGGTGCCATTGGTTACACGTCTCGGTCACCTCTTGTTCGCATTGACGGCACTTTCAACAGTGGACATTATATTTCAGATATGTTACGACCCGTGGCTCTACCCTTCTTTCGATCCCTGCGAAAGCCTACATTTCACCAGGATAATGCACGACCGCTTGTTGAAGGGCCTGTACGGGCCTTTCTGGATACAGGAAATGTTCGACTGCTACCCTGGCCAGCACATTCTCCAGATCTCTCACCAATTGAAAACGTCTGGTCAATGGTGGCCGAGCAACTGGCTTGTCACAATACGCCAATCACTACTCTTGATGAACTGTGGTATCGTGTTGAAGCTGCATGGGCAGCTGTACCTGTGCGCGCCATCCAAGCTCTGTTTGACTCAATGCCCAGGCATATCAAGGTCGTTATTACTGCCAGAGTTGGTTGTCCTGTATACTGATTTCTCTGGATCTATGCACCCAAATTGCGTGAAAATGTAGTCACATGTCAGTTCTAGTATAATATATTTGTCCAATGAATACCGTTTATCATCTGCATATCTTCTTGGCGTAGCAATTTTAATGGCCAGTAGTGTATATTCGTATGATTGTGTGATTTTCAGTTTTAATTATTTAAGTTTTGATTAAGATATGTCTTTGTGCTTCATTCACTTAGATTCATTCATCATTAGTTTTTGTTTTGTGTGAGAGGAAATGTAAAAAAAGTGGTTCAAATGGCTCTGAGCACTATGGGACTTAACTTCTAAGGTCATCAGTCCCCAAGAACTTAGAACTACTTAAACCTAACTCACCTAAGGACATCACACATCCATGCCCGAGGCAGGATTCGAACCTGCGACCGTAGCGGTCCCGCGGTTCCAGACTGTAGCGCCTAGAACCGCTCGGACACCCTGGCCGGCCAGAGGAAATGTACCTGAAATAATTGAAATTATCTGAAAGAGGCATTTTGGTTTATAGCGATTATGATATTTTAGGGACTTTCTTGATTGACCGATAATGAACGGTAAAATTTTGCTGCATTCTTGCCACTTAGTGTAGTTGCAATCTGGTTGGTACGTAAGGTGTAGACTGGGATTGGTATGATGCTTCCTGACCCTAATGAATTTTACTTTCAGGAAGGTGAAATTCTTTATGTATGTTTGTGTGAGTTATCTGATTTCAAATGATCATGAATGTAAGAGGAATTAATTTATCTGTCGGCTCTAAAGTGAATACAGGTTCGGACGTGGTCTGAAAAGAAATAAAGAAGGCATAAGTGTTTAATACAGAAATGTATGATTAAAGCTTAGAAGTGGTGCAAGGGCAGGATGATCTATAGTCTTCGTTGGTAGCATTTCCCTTGTTGTATATACAAAAAAAATGGTTTTGTCTTACAAAGGAGGATGATAACGTGATATCGAGTCACGGAGAGAAGGTCCATAAACTAAGGGATGATCTGTCTTGAATATCGGCTCATACGAAAAATTCGTATACGTCGAGTTATGTGGGTAGAAAAAGTGTGCTGACTTCATATTGTCCTAGAAACCATGAATGCAATTAACTGATCATGAGCAGTGATTTACGTTGCGATCCCTTATTTAAAATACATAAAATCGATTGCTATGAAGTGACCATTGTAGTGGATCATACCTCTTCCGACTCTACTGAATTCATGAAGGATGCGATGTATTTCAGAGGGTGAAAAGTTAAAGTAAATTTGGAGGTTGCCTTGGGGTATTCAGACAGGCGGTCGTATGTGTAGGTGCGTGCTAGGGTGTTTGTGATGGGGAACTGAACGGTGAACTTAGTGAGGCTCTCCCATGAAATAGTAGACTCTGCAAAAACAGACAAGAGAATCGAAGAAATGAAAGCAAATATTTGTGTCCTTCAGGCTGAAGTATTATTGAGTGGTTTTCTGTGAATGATCTCGCTGGCAGTTTCAGAAAGACACATATCTTCAGTTCTGCACATCTAGAGCTGCTGCACCAATGGTAAGTGTAGCTCATGGTGTGGAAATAGCAACCAGGCAGGATAGAAACATCAGATGTTTTAAGTATCCATATTGAAGTAAATTTAAACCGGAGAGGAAGGCATTTTATAACCCCCAAAACAAATCAGTTCAACCTCATTTGCACTTTGAATTATTGCAAATGATGAGGAAAAGCAAATCAGTAAGCTACGTATTCCCGAACGCCACATGGAACAATATTTTGAGGGAGCTCAACTTCAAGAAAGGGAGCATTCATTGCTCAAAACCATAGTGTAAGAATAATATGGGGTGCTTGCCCACTATCGGCTTGAAGACATGTGTTTAAGGAGTCAGGCACTTCGACTAATGCACCACAGTAAATTTATTCCCTCATGAAGTTTCTTGAAAATAATCTAATGCAGTTAAAAAGGCGCAACGATGTACATAACTACAATACCAGAAGAAAAAGTGACATTATTTACTCCATATAATAATTACAAAATCAGATGGAAAAGTGACACTTTTTTCACATTAAGGTTGTTTTTAGTACAAAAAGTGGTGCATTATACAGTTATCAAAATTTTTGGTCAGTTACCCGATTACATACCTGATAGACAGAGAAGTTAAATATGAAAGCACACTGAAAATTTGCCGTTGACAAATCCTAATATTTCATAGAAGAATTTCTAGTTCTGTACTCTGTGAAAGGTGATGCGTAGTAATTTCATATGTTCGTATCGATATGTTGTAAACTAGCGGAGGTTCCTTGACTTGTTGTGTCTGTTGTTTCCCCGGAGCATCGTGAGAAGGCTTCATTTCCGCATGCGCGTTTTTTAAGAAGGTGTGCAAGCATGATACGGGGAGGTGACTTGTAGGTACACTGGCCACGGAGTCTCCTGGCAGCGGAAAGCAAGTCAACATAGGCCACACACAGTGACGATTGCCAAATCGACATGACGGCAGGTCTTCGGATTGCAGCTGGCTATGTCATTGGTAGCGAAATATTAATTGTTCGATTCTTTCGTGACGTTTCCACTGCTGGTCCAGATCATTTCCATGTTGTGAATACATGTACCAATCCTGCCACGAAAGTAGACCACCGAGATGTAGCTGCTGTGAGATAGTTGTGGCGGTCATCACATCATCGTAATCATAAAACGGAGGTGAGCGGTGAGCTTCCATCTGCTGAGTTACATCTTATCCGGGCTTATTTGTGGCATATCGAATGAACATCTCTTTTCGTCGGTAAATTTGATAGCAAAATTGGTTCCATTACATGCTGGGCCTCCGGTACAGCTACCGGCTATGAAAACATTGAAATAAGTTAGTCTTGGTTGCAAATGTTTTATCTATTTATTGGCAAGATGCGCTTCACCCTTGCAGGGCATCTCCAGACCAATGGAAGAAACATTTTGGTGAGGCATCCATCCTTTAATGCCCACATTTGGCATCAAGATAAAAATTATTAGGAAACATCGTCCTATCGTACCTAGACATATAAAAGCATGAGTACTATCTTCCTTGGGGTTTTATTTGCCTAATGACGATGGGACGATGTTTCCTTGTAATTTTTATCTTAACGCTGCATTCTAAGATTAAAGGACGGATGTTGCCTCACCAAATTACTTTTTCCGTTAATCTGAGGATGTCCCCCAAGGGTGAAACGCGTTATTGCCAATAAAGAGATAAAACAATTTGCAGCCAAGATTCTTATATCAAGTATCCTCATAGTGCTCGAGCGAGATCAATGGCCCCATTATTTATGTGTCAATGACAACTGGTTCTATATTTGATGCTTACATATAATGTGCTCACTACTGTTGTGCAGTATGTTGAATTAATGTGTTCCTTTTATTTGAGACGAACTGAGTACCAGGCGTTGCCCAGGTATGACTTTATTTCAGTGTTCTATTAGTCCATCTCCTGTTACTCCCTTCTCCCAGTCTTTCCCCCATCGACTCTCTCAATGATTATCTCAGCCTCCTTCCTCTCTCTGTACATCTGTTCCTCTTACTTTCTCCGTATAACTCCGCCTCTAGCTTATGTCTATTTGCTACTCTCCCATCACTGTCAATCACCTCGTCAAGCTGTGTCTATCTCCTCCATCCATCATCCATCTCCATGTGCACCCCCTCCTCCCTCCTTTCCTCACCTTGTTATCACCCCAACCCCAGTGGGAAACTGGTGGTTGCTACCACCACCGTACTTCTTTCCAGACTGCAGTTAATATGTTCACCAACTTTCATTCAAATCGTTCCAGGGTTTTAGGATGAGACTTTTACCCGTGCTTCTGCGCGTTTACGCAGTTCTAAATATATTTCGTATACTCTTACATTTTGAACACCTATCTGTCAACATATTTCACCTGTGCCTCCAGCGAATTTTGCGCTACAGTTTCATTTTCACGCTGCTAATGTTTGTGACGTCGTATATCCTGCACTATGTGTCGTACAATAATATAATTTACCTGGTAATTCAGTGGTATATGTGGATACAATCTCAAAAACGTGTCGCGAATATAGCTAGTAGTAAAGAAGTAACAAATTAAAACACAATATATCATGTGGCAGTTTTTCTGCATCCACAACGAAATTGTAGTAAGCAATAAACATTTTCCCCCTTCATTATTTTGTGATGATTGTCAGCGATGAAAAGTTTTCTAAAGGTTTCAAATAATCCGTAAAGTTTGTTTGAAGTCACCAAGTGCTGTCATTGTCAAATACTGGATAAATAAAGTGTCGTTATTCGTGTGTCGTGGGCTACACCGATCACCCCTTTGATAGGTAGGAGGTTCTTGCCCCCACAGAGATTCTTTCCAGACAGTAAGTTACATGTTTGCCAAGTCCGGTTGAAATCGGTCCATTAGCTTAGGTGAAATTCTGATACCTTCGCTTAAAATGTATATAAGTATTTATGTTATGACATGTGTGCTAGTATGCTTTTCTTCTTTTTAGAACTGTAAACCTAATTGTTACACTATACCTCTCTAACGGTGGGAAGGACTGATGAGAGCGTGGCGAATGTAAATACACACATCAAACAAAGTTTTGCATCAAACCGGTTCCCATAACTCCTGAAGATAGGCGTTGACTGTGGATATTGTGTCACAGACACAGTCCCTCTGACTGATCAGAGATGTCACTAAACCCACCCGAAGATGTAAACAACCATCCATGAGCAGCACCTGTTAGACGGAGGGGGTCCGACAGCCGATCAGTTCCAGTAATTCCACCAGAAACGAGGTACACGGCTCTTGTCTGTCGTCTGTAGGTCACTACTAAAGTTCGATCGCGTCCGCATTGTTACTTTGAGCCAGGGAGGGCTCTCAACAAGGGAAGTGTCCAGGGATCTCGGAGTGTACCAAAGCCATGTTGTCGGACATGGAGGAGATACAGAGAGGCAGGAACTGTCGATGGCATGCCTCGTTCAGGCCGCCCAAGGGCTACGAGTGCAGTGTATGACCGCTACCTATGGATTATGGCTAGGAGGAACCCTGACAGCAACGCCACCATATTGAATAATGCTCTTCGTGCAGCCAAAGGTCATCGTGTTATCACTCAAACTGTGGGCAACTTCACTCCCTCTGTCCATGGCGAGGTCCATCCTTGAAACCACACCATGCAGCGCTGTACATATGGGCCCAACAACATGCCGAATGGACCGCTCAGGATTGGCATCATGTTCTCTTCACCGATGAGTGTTGCATACGCCTTCAACCAGCCAATCGTCGGAGACGTGTTTGGAGGCAGCCCGGTCGGGCTGAAAGACTTAGACGCACTGTTCAGAGAGTGCAGCAAGGTGGCGGTTCACTCCTGTTTGCGGTGGCATTATATGGGGCAAACGTACGCCGCTGGTGGTCACGGAAGGCGTCGTAACGGCTGTACCATACGTGAATGCTATCCTCTGACTGATAGTGCAAACATATCGGCAGCATATTGGCGAGGCATTCTTCTTCGTGGACGACAATTCGCGCCTCCATCGTGCACACTTGTGAATGACTTCCTTCAGGATTACGACATCGCTAGACTAGAGTGGCCAGCATGTTCTCCAGACATGAACCCTTTCGAACATGCCTGCGATAGATCGAAAAGGGCTGTTGATGGGCGACGTGGCCGACCAACCACTCTGAAGGATCTAAGATGAATCTCCGTTGAGGAGTGGGAGAATCTGTACCAACAGTGCCTTGATGAAGTTATGGATAGTATGCCACGACGAATACAGGCAAGCATCAATGCAAGAGTAAGTGCCACTGGGTATTATGGGTACCGGTGTGTAGAGCAATCCGGACCACCACATCTGAAGATCTCGCTGTATGGTGGTACAACATGTTTCGGAACTCTTGGAACCGAGGCTATGCAATTTTTTTATGTGTAAATCGTTTACCAACTTCTGAAGGAAGTTTTTCCGGGATGAGCCCTTAACTTCCTTCATCGGCTATTTGCCTGCTCTTTTGGTGCTGTGATTAAGTTGAGGACTGTAATTTAACTCTTGTTATTGTAACATTGTCTGTTGCACATTGTGAATTAATTTAACGCTGAGGCCCAGAGATCTTTTCAATAGAAAATGTTTTGATTTTTAAAGTTTCTAACTGTTCAGTATTACCTAACGAGCGTTTCATTTAACTATCAGATGTGCTAATGTTAGTACCTTGCGCTTCATGTAAAATTGGTGGTATGAAATATATTATGAAATTTAATTTTTTTGAGAATGTGCTTGGCAGTTTACCACTCTGGAGTCCCGGGATCCATACCAATTCAAAACCATTAGCCCACAACAGTACTAAAATAAGTATAAAAGATATTGTTGATGATTAGCGTGTATCCATATTTATAAATGAATATGTAATAGGAATGTAAAATGACCCCTTCCACATCATTACGATTAATCGTACAAATGATTGACAGAACATGAAACTAACAAATCTACACGCTCCCCCAGTACTATAAGGGCAGCAGCGCTCGGAAACTACGGCACTACGCGCCTAAGAAATCCGAGAGTGTATGGTAGCCGACGCAGGTCGTCATGCCGCCAAGATCAACATTGCACATGGCAACGCACCACAGGTCTAAGGGAATTTCACCTGGTACACGGGTGCATGGGACAAAAGTTAACAAAGAGTCCATTCTAAACTGAAATTAATGAAGATTTCAACTTCCATTGCAGCTGGCTGCAGCGGTGCTGGGTGATGACCGAAATCATTATGACCACCTTTTTAACAGGTCGTATCTCCGTCTTCGGTACGAAATACATCACTGATTCTGCGTGTCAGAGATGGAGATCGGCAGTGTTTTTGGTAGGTTTGTGGAGATATGTGCCATTATATGTCTACGCACAATTCATGTAATTCGCGTCAATAGCGGGCCACTGATTTGCGTAAGCGGGATGGCGCCAGACAGCGAGCCGGATGGCTTCCACAGGATTTACATCAGGTGAATTTCGTCAACGAGACATCAACCTGAATTCACAATAATGCTCCTCAAATTACTGTAGCACGGTTCTGGCACCGAGACACTGGCAATTATCCTTCTGAAAGATGACATCTCCGTCTGGGAGCCAAAGCATGAATGGATGCAGGTGGTTCGCAGCTGTCAGCGTGTCTTCGATGAGTATCACAGGGACCACGAAAGCGCAGAAGAGTGTCTCCCGTAGCATGATACTGCTCCCACCAGCCTATGTCCGTGGCGCGCTGCACGTTTCTAGCCACCGTTCACTCCCATGACGGCGTTAGTGGAGGCGACCATCGACTTATTGTAGCAAAAACATAATTCACGCGAAGACCTCACACGTTTCCATTGATCGACGGTCGAGTCTCGATGGTTCCGTGCCACTGAAACTGAACACGTTGGGGTGGTCTGTGAGGAGCTCTAGGTTCAAAAACGTAAGTTGAACGGTGAAACATTTGTGCGTGCACCAGCATTGTGCTCTTTCGGCAGTGATGCCGCAGACCACCGTGTGTTCTACTTTATAGAGCAGATAATCCCTCGAACCACATGTTCCGTGGAGAGTCTTGGACATTCAACCATTTAGCGCCTACTAGTTGCTTAACTGTCCTGCTACATCTTTACATAGATGCTTACAACGGCAGCAAGTGAACATTCGACTAGCTTCGCCGTTTTCGAGATACTCGTTTACAGGCTTTGCGTAATACTAATCTGTCCTTCGACAAAGTCGCTTATGTTAGCGGATCTCCTCATTTGGAGCGTATATCTTCGCTAGAGTGATGGACCATCTATCTCTGTTGCGCTTACATTCTTTTCACAGGGCGCCACGTGCCCTGAAATCAAGCTGCATCCAACCTCGCGGTGGGAAGAGGTCATAATGTCTGGCTTGTTAGTATAGACTCCAGTGCATCTGAGTTGCTCGAATCAGCAACGCAAAAATTTTTACAGGGACAGTTTCTTATAGTGACATATCAAAATAGTAGCAGAGATGATAATGGTGAAGGCAGATGTAGTACCAGGTTTAGTTGTTACAGTACCGAAGGTGATGGTGGCACTTACAGCAGTCGGGGAGAGTGTCGTACCTTGGTATACTCTTCACTTTCACCTCAAGCCGTCTATGTAAGAGGAATTTAACATAATTCCTTATTCTGTTTTTAAATGCTGGTTTCATTTTACGTGTGCTGAAGTCTCTTCCTGAAATAGAAGATACTCTGGGAAAGTAAGCTTTGGCTAATGTGAGAAACTGTTCCAAGGTGGTTCGATGGACCCTTTGACAAGCACTTAAATGTGATTTGTCCCTGTAGATTTAGATACAACATGGTCATGTACCTAGGGACAAATATTCTATTGCAATGTTAAATCGCTGCAATCGAAAAAATCTTGTCAGTGTTATATTTAACCGTTTGTCTGTTACGTTGTTGCTCTACTACACACCAATAACGAGTAAGTGAAATCAGATTAATCCAAGTATTACCAAAAACCGGACAGAAGTTAAATATGTTTTTAAACAGAAGCTATTAGACACTGAACCCAATCTACATTTTCAAATTAGGTAAACTTACTAAGACGTTAAAGAAAGTCAGTTCATTTGCCAATATCACATTTTCCATCCGAAGGACCTTAATTTTCCGGGTACGAGATGGTGCACGATCGACAATGCATGGCTTCACTGTCATGTCGATACTTATAAAACAAACCGAGATAATTTCATGGATAAGGCAGAAGGGTAAATTAACAATTTTGACGTAAGAAAATCTAGTATGAAAGGACCAAGCAGAAAGTCATAAGCCAAAATCGCTCTTATACCTCTGACAGTGCACCTCTCTGCTGTCCATATTTTGGGAGGACAAGTAATAAATTTCTGGTAAACATGGGCTCTGAAATGCACCTTTGACGAGCTATGATCATTTACTCGGGAGAAGAGACGTGTTTCACAGCAGCAAAGATGAACAAGCCCTCATAGCTCCGAAGGTATGCACTTCAGACCCCATGTTACTACACCTTTTTCCTTGTTTTGGACCATGTCAGATCCTCCCAAAATATGGAAAACGGCTAGCTTGCTGCAGTATAGGTGAACTGTCAGAGGTATCCATCTTCGCTTATAACTTTCGACTCAGTCGTTACCGTACCAAGATTCCTTACCTCAAATTGTTACATTTACCTTTCTCCGCCGTTCCTGGAGGTTTGGAATATCATCACGGTGTCACCATATCTCACTATAAAATTCTGTACCTGATTATGTTTTGATGTCATTAGGCTACCGATTTCGGTTTATAATGACGATTTCCAGATCTGCAGCAAAATATTGGAAAAACACAAATACAAATAACAGATTGTCTACAACTCAAAACAATAAAATGTACCATGATGAAAAGCATTACTGACATACGTGTACATTTGGGCGCTTTAAATATGATGAGGCACTAATTGCCATATGTGAAGTTTGCCTCTTAAATTTTTCGTTTTTAACATTCTAACATTTTTTGTGTTCTATGTCACTGCTTTTTATTACTGTAATACCTATTAAACCTTACAAGCCCATTACAGACTTTACTGATTGTATGCCTCTTTATTTTAAATCGTACAATTATCATTGAAGAATATGTGTATGCCTACAGGAGCGACATCTGGCGAACTTGCAACACAAACATTTTGTGGATACTACTACTGCAGTTGGTTTTGAACTGTAGTGCTGCTGACTAGATGACACTTGTGTTTACTATTATTTATATATGTTTGAAGACGTTGGCACTGACTTTGTGTTTAGTATTTTACGATGCCACTATGGCTCCAACACATTAGAACATGTTTTCATCAAATAGGTATGCCTCATCATATTTAAAGCGTAAAAAAGCAAATGTATGTCAGTAACACTTTTCATCTTAGTTTATTTTATTGTTTTAAGCTGTAGACAATCTGCTATTTGTATTTGTGTTTTTCCCGTATTTTGCTGCAGACCTGAAGATCGTTATTATAGACCGAAACCTAGCCGGCCGCTGTGACCGAGCGGTTCTAGGAGCTTCAGTCCGAAACCGCGCTGCTGCTACGATCGCAGGTTCGAATCCTGCCTCGGGCATGGATGTGTGTGATGTCCTTAGGTTAGTTAGGTTTAAGTAATTGTAGTCCAGGGACCGGTGGCCTCAAATGTTAAGTCACATAGTGCTTAGAGCCATTTGACCCATTCTTAGACCGAATCCGGTAGTCTGATGACATAAAAGTTTGTGACTATAGACGTGAAGCAAAGGAAATTTATTATATTTTCGGGTTACTGTTCAATTCGCGACCATATCCCAGCTTGTGAAATTCTGCACCTGAATACGTAACAATTTATTCCAAGTAGTTTTAAGTAATATACACCACTTCAATGAGAGGAAATATTTACAGATACGCCTGTAATGCGTATTCCTTCATGTTATTCGACGATCAGTCACCAGACTGAAGTACCCACGGATGGACACCGTGGATTCCTAGGTACGCTACTCTGCAGATACAACAGTCACTCCTAGCAACAGTAATAGTGATACTAAAATTTTTGCTATATTGTATCTGCAACAGTATAACCCGAATTATTTTATTTAAGTTAAAGTAGAAATAAGATTTTAGGCAGTAAATATGGCTTGTTGTGCAATACTGGGTAAGAGGATGTAATGTACAGTAGATAAGTAAAATAAAACAAACCATACTTAAAGAAGGCGATGAATTACAGCTTTACGCAAATTTTGAAAATTCATGATTCTATAGACCATAAATTTCGGATTAACACAACTCTATGCAACCACGAGTCTTCAAGATAAAATTAATATCGCATTATATAATAATACCATTCTTCACACCAGCTACATTTTATTTGTATTAGTAGCCTAGCAAACTGTTTTCGAAATTACAATGCTCTCTTTTTCTTTAATTTTAAGTAGGAACATCGTATTGTTAGCGCTCCATTCCCCCTATTTTTCAACGTGATGTATATGTTTTACAAATAAACATGTATGGAGAATTGTCTGTTGTTGTAGAAAAAACCAACACTTGTTCAGATCATTAGAAAAAATCGTGCAACTATCTGTCTTCTAAGGTGTCTGCGTATAAGATTACCTCTCAAAGACATTGGCCAACAGTTAGACAGTAATAAAAACAAATCTTCCATTATGTAAATGCTGCAGGACAATCACAATGTTGTAGTTTCAGAGAAAATTCCTTGATTTTGCAGAAAATAAGTGTTATTGTCATATTGCAGGTGCAAGTCTCCTATTTGCCTCGTTATGTTAAGCACAAACACACTAAAAGATAATTTGGTCGATTTTTCCAACCGGAAGAATTGTCCGTGTGTTTAGTTAGATAATTGTGCTTACACAGGTGCCAGGACGTCGCAGTCGGCGACAGGGAATACACGAGGCAGTGGGTGGCGACCTGCTTGATCCTCGGCCCGCCTCCTCGCGGCAGTCAATACTTTATCGAAGGGCCGGAGGATTCCGTAGAATTCCGCACCTACGAGGCCGCCGATCCCTCCTCTGTTTGCTCCCCGGCCGATGGCACACAATGCACCATTCGTAGCCATTTCCAGCGGACATTTCCGCCAAAGAGGTGATAAAACGCTGCTATTGTGGCGCGCAGTGGGAATGCAAGGCACGTTCGGCCTCATAAAACCGTTTCACATTGTGCACAAAATGGTTTCAGCCGAAGCCTGAGAAAAGGGAGTACTATACACGATTGCACACTTGCACACGTGTCTGTGGGACTTGGCATCCTTTGCGGAGATGTGCCAGATCTACAAGGAAGAGCTACGATATTGGATACCTCTGTAGCTTGTAGAGAAACTGATCGATGATGCACTCTCACTGTTAACTAAACACCCTATGCCCTATTTTATTATACAACGCGAACCAAAAAAATTCACATTAATTTTTGATATCTATATTTTTATATCTATATCTTGAATATTAGTTACATCAGGTTACCTTACGTAACAATATAAAATGCATAATAACTGTGTTTATCCTCAAATTACCTTAGTTAAAAACTACATTGTACATTTTCAATTTATTTGCCTTAATAATTCTTTTGCAAATTTTCGTTGTTAAAATTTCTTCTTTCTGTTATTATTCTCTTCATTACTGAGTACTGGAACACTGCTGAAACATAATCACAGAAATATAATGGGTTCCCGGGAGAACCAGTCAATATTTAGGAATATAACGGAAAGGATAATTCGATGCGAAAAAAATAAGTCCAGTGAGCGTGTGCTCTAAAATACATTCTCTTAGAGCTATGAGCACTTTGTTTTCCATGTTATGAAACAAAATTCTTGTACCGCAAGCTCTTCACATTCCATATTTTGTGAGTAAGCACTACGGATCATAATAAGAAAATTTCCTCTAGTGACCATCAGCTTTAAAATACACACTTTAAGAATTACGCTTGCCTTTTCAGTAGAACAGATCTGTTTTACAGTAGCGAAGATGAACAAACACTTTTATCTCTTAAAGTATTCACTTGAGAGCGCACGTTCACTGCACTTTTTTTTTTCTTTTGGTCCATTCTACCGCCTCCCCAAATATGAAAAGCAAAGAGCTGTCAGTAGAAGATATTTCTTTCAGTCTCCAACAAGATGAAGTGCTCATAGCTCTTAAGGTATCCATTTCTCCTGAAACAATATACTATAAATAAAATTTATTTTTCTTAAAAAACACTGTTTTTGGATGTGTTGGAATATTTGGTGTAAAGTTTTGGCCGAAGTACTATTATGTCTAGAATGTTCGAGCAGTGAATTGTATTCTGGATGTTGTTAGTAAAATGTGGAAAACTGAAACAAATAGCTCGTGAAATTTCTTTAATAAATGAAGATAGAACTACACCGAACCCTGGAATCGTTTCTGCAAGCTATAATTACAGGGTGTTACAAAAAGGTACGTCCAAACTTTAAGGAAACATTCCTCACACACAAAGAAAGAAAATATGTTATGTGGACATGTGTCCGGAAACGCTTACTTTCCATGTTAGAGCTCATTTTGTTACTTCTCTTCAAATCAAATTAATCATGGAATGGAAACACAAAGCTACAGAACGTACCAGCGTGACTTCAAACACTTTGTTACAGGAAATGTTCAAAAAGTCCTCCGTAAGCGAGGATACATGCATCCACCCTCCGTCGCATGGAATCTCTGATGCGCTGATGCAGCCCTGGAGAATGGCGTATTGTATCACAGCCGTCCACAATACGATCACGAAGAGTCTCTACATTCGGTACCGGGGTTGCGTAGACAAGAGCTTTCAATGAAAGTCAAGAGGGTTGAGATCAGGAGAGCGTGGAGGCCATGGAATTGGTCCGCCTCTACCAATCCATCGGTCAACGAATCTGTTGTTGAGAAGCGTACGAGCACTTCGACTGAAATGTGCAGGAGCTCCATCGTGCATGAACCACATGTTGTGTCATACTTGTAAAGGCACATGTTCTAGCAGTACAGGTAGAGTATCCCGTATGAAATCATGATAACGTGCTCCATTGAGCTAGGTGGAAGAACATGGATCCCAATCAAGACATCATCAACAATGCCTGCCCAAACGTTCACAGAAAATCTGTGTTGATGACGTGATTGCACAATTGCGTGCGGATTCTCGTCAGCCCACACATGTTGATTGTGAAAATTTACAATTTGATCACGTTGGAATGAAGCCTCATCCGTAAAGAGAACATTTGCACTGAAATGAGGATTGACACGTTGTTGGATGAACCATTCGCAGAAGTGTACCCGTGGAGGCCAATCAGCTGCTGATAGTGCCTGCACACGCTGTACATGGTACGGAAACAACTGGTTCTCCCGTAGCACTCTCCATACAGTGACGTGGTCAACGTTAAGTTGTACAGCAGCAACTTCCCCGACGCAGACATTAGGGTTATCGTCAACTGCACGAAGAATTGCCTCATCCATTGCAGGTGTCCTCGTCGTTCTAGGTCTTCCCCAGTCGCGAGTCATAGGCTGGAATGTTCCGTGCTCCCTAAGACGCCGATTAATTGCTTCGAACGTCTTCCTGTCGGGACACCTTCGTTCTGGTAATCTGTCTCGATACAAAGTACCGCGCCACGGCTATTGCCCCGTGCTAATCCATACATCAAATGGGCATCTGCCAACTCCGCATATGTAAACATTGCACTGACTGCAAAACCTCGTTCGTGATGAACACTAACCTGTTCATGCTACGTACTGATGTGCTTGATGCTAGTACTGTAGAACAATGAGTCGCATGTCAACACAAGCACCGAAGTCAACATTACATTCCATCAATTGGGCCAACAGGCGGTGAATCGAGGAAGTACAGTACATACTGACGAAACTAAAATGAGCTCTAACATGGAAATTAAGCGTTTCCGGACACATGTCCACCTAACATCTTTTCTTTATTTGTGTGTGAGGAACGTTTCCTGAAAGTTTGGCAGTATCTTTTTGTAGCACCGTGTATGTAACAGTAATTTTGTTATAGGAAAATTGCTTTTTTCTAAGGGTAAATATAATCGCTATGTGGTGATGAACGGAAGACTCTTATATGTAAAACATGATTCCATAATGTTTTAAATTTGGAGAAATAAGTTTTGGAACTACGTTATATTTGTACAGCAATATCTTTCTTTTGTCTGACATGCTCTGTTTGTAGACTCCTTCGTTACTTTTCCTCCTCCTAGCCATGATCCGTTAAGATCTATGTGTCAATGTAAGTTCCCACAAATGAGAGTAATAACTCATTGTCTTTCGAGCAATGTCTCATACTCTTTTAGATGATACCAATACCAAGTTATGTCAGGTTACTAAGCGGAAGTGTGGTGAGACTTACTGTGTGAACGTATATAGCTTGCTTGGGTGATATCCAATTATCCGACATTGCGACCACCTTACCGAGGTAACTACGAATTGTAGTAATTGCTGAGAACCAGCAAATTATTTAATTAACTAAGTCCGCATGCCCAGTGCAAATAAAATTGGGGCACTTGAGATATTGCAAACTTTCGTGGGCGCGAAAATACGAAGCCATGCCAGTTACTCCGGGAGAGCAATATTTTAGGTCTCGTAGAACTTCAGTCTGTACACTTCTCGTCAATTTAACTCACCCACTAAAAAAAAAAGGGAGAGTTAAAAAGCAGACTCGGTCTACTAGACAAACTCTGCCAACAACTAGCAGTAAAAATTTATTTTTAAGACCTTCAACTTAAAGTTGTGTATAATTTAGCCTTTTAAGAAAAAAATCATCAATGTCTTCAAAATACGTGGTGCAAACAAAATCACAGAAGATCGTTGTGAGACTTGTTAACAAATATCGTTATTTGTCAAAAGTAAAATAAGAGGCAGGTTAGAATGTCTTAACCATTCTTTCTGTTTCTTGCTAGGTTTTCTACATTTTTACCGGACCGAATTCACTTTTCTCGAGGAATAAACTAGTTCAATTAAACTGTGACTCATTTATGGCGAAATCAGCTACTACTATAATGACAATGATGCTCCAGCCGTTTCTCTCTAAACACTATTCAAGCTTTAGCTAATGTTATTGGAATTATTTGTCGAATGGAAGAAATGTACTTAGAACTGAAAATATATGCCAAATGGAAAATCCAAAACGGTTCCCTTGCAAACGCATGCAGCCAGCTTCACCATTAAGCTATTTGAGCTCACCTACAAGCGTTACTCGAGTTTTGTCACTGATTCCTCCAACGATTTCCGAACACTATTGCAGACTTTCTTTCACAGGATATGTGAGAACAGAATCTTTAGGAAAACAGAGTCTGTGGCTTGCCGTGTCAAGTTATGAATATGAATTACATCTCTTCAAGTGAAGTTAACAGATCGATGGATACCATATTGAGGAAGATGCTAGATGTAAGTTGTTATCACTGAAACCGGTTGTGATATGTTGAACTTGCAATGCAATAAACAAGATTTGGCAGTCGGAAATACGTGTCAGTGCACGACTTGGACCTGTATTCGATTTGTTGCTACGAGCCGCCTTAATCATCACACTACTTGAGCACCTCCGGTAGTAGAGTTCGGATGTAGTAAGTGATGACATCAGGGACAAAAAGGTCCGAATCAGGCTCGGCGAACTGCTTAGTTATGCTAATGGTTAAGATAACTTGCCAACATCAGAATCTGTGAGATGAGCATACAGAGAACGAATCAAAAGTAAATGTGTAGGAATGATACATTCTACTTACATGTCTAATAGGATTTTGTGCGTAAATATGTACTACAAACTAGTCGTTTCTATAAAGTGTGGTTTCAGGCAATGTTAAAAATCGTTTACTGGCTATGTGGGATTCATTGAGGCGCCTGCTAGAGCTTTTCTTGTTGGAGTTTCTAGAAATTTTAACTCTCAACGTGTTTGGATGCAACCATCACCAAGCCAATATTTACGTTCTATAGTTAGTGACTTTACAGTCAAAACCCGATATAGCCCGTTAACAACTTTTGAATATTGAAATAAACTTTATAATGGCGATAAATGTACTCGCTGACGTTGTCAATCCATAACATGGAAAATGCGAACGATATAGTGCTGTGCTGAGTGTGAACAAATTGGTGTGCGTCAGGTGTCTCTGAGTAGCAGACCATACGTTACCAGTTGCAAGTCTTAGCAGTGGCTGACACATGGGCAGGTGTTTCTCTTGCTTAGCATACAGTTCAAACCTCCGGCGAGACCTGTCGTTTTACGTGGCATCTATGTATGGACAACGATGAAATAGGGACATTGTTTTGTGGGCCCATTGCATCATTTTGCAGCTTCCTAACGACAAATCTCTTCTTGCTACTGTTGCTCTAAATTATCACAACAGCGTTTCCTCTATATATTGAATACATCGTTCTCAAAGATGTCCGTTAAATTTTGTGATACGATACTAACGATTTCATTTCAACAGTGGACATAACCAATTTATGTATGGATACTTCCTTAATGTCTGTGGGCGACATGTAAATATTGGTGAAAACTTTCCTTTTTATCTCTGGTCATATTCAAATGAATTTTAATGTTGTGACCTTACAGTCTTAGATAGATTTAAGAAGTGTGTTGCTTGTTCGCCAACGTCACCAGAGCAGATTAGACTTTTTTTGGGCTGTTACGAGTTCGCATTTTCCATTGTTTCAATTTTTTTCCTCTCTTGTATGTTTGAATAACATTTGATCTTTTTTAGTTTTATAGCATTCACTCTCCGCCGTCCGTTGCTAAGATTTTCCTCTCAACAATTACTTTTCACCATTCTATGTTTCACTTTGTTTTTCCTCCTGATTTTTCATTGTACCTTCTGATGAAGTAAACCATAATTCACTACCAGTCAATATCAGCCGAAAATCATCAGCCAACTGACGTTTAACAGCGGTTTATTTCCTCATCAACTCCTCCCTGATGCTGATAGCTGATTGAGATTAATGATGAATAAAAATTTATTTCATCATAAGCTCTGAGTGAATCGTAAAATGACTTTCTTAACATGTTACGAATTGTAGAGACCACTTGCACCAAGCATTTTAACTTCCAAGATTCTTTGGAACAATAGCTGAATCTCAATGAAAGTTTCTCTGATTATCAGCTGCGTCGTGACGTTGTGTTGTCGCAACGCTTTGACTCGTTATCTTCGTATGTACAGTGAGAATAGCCTAAAACTGCACCGTTCATTGAAAAATTAAAATAAATGATAAATACGAGGGCATGCTTAAAAGTACTGCCTTCGAGTTTTTTTGTGAAAACCATTCAGGCTTTTTAAATAAAACAAACGTTATCAACATTCTACACCTTTATTTTCATGAATATGTATTAGCAGCCGTCTGCAGCTACAGGACATGTTGTGGCGTGAAACATGGCGATGTGTAACGTAATGATGCAAGTGCATGAGAAACATGTAGCTGGTAGCTGTAGTTGGGTTTCGAATTCGACGAGTTCGCCCACACATCGACCACCTTTTCCTTCAGCATTTCAATACCAGACCACACGCTAGAACTGTGATATCAGCAACAATCCGACGCCTTTGGTTCACTGTCGTAGGCCATCCTCCTTACAGTCCCGACTTGTCCCAATCTGACTTCCATGAGTTTCAGAAACTTAAAGAACACTTCGATAAAGGGGTGAAGGCTGAAGTAAGGTTCTACAGTCACGGGATCAACAAACTGGTTTCTCGTTGGGAGACATATGTTCTTCTCCAGGGTGACTACGTTGAAAAATAAATGTGTGGACGTGAATAATGAAGTTTGTTTTATTTGAAAAGCTGTAAGAGTTTTCAAACAAAAAATTCGAAGTTATTACTTTTCAGCACACCCTCATAAATCGGAATATAAAAGTACCAACTCAGTAAATCATGCAGCAGAACTCGAATTAACAAAAAAATTTATGAAGCTAACCGTTATTAATGCCTTATGTTACTTATTATGTTATAGCTGAATCGTGCACTTCCCTTAGGAGAAGTAGAGACTTTAATCAGATGCCAGGACGAGAGAATTCAAGATAGCCAATGTGGCAAAATATTTCAACCGCTCCCTTTTGCTGCCGCTGCTGGCTGCAGTCACGCCGCTACCTCACAGAGAACTGTCAGCCGACAGGTAGTTGCCACCCGGTCGTAGTGCGAGCTGTGAATGCCGGACCGGCAGGGGAAGCTTATACGCCTGTGGTGCCGGCTGCGCGCCACACAATGCGGATCCGTCCGGGAAGCCGAAATGAGGGAGCCTCTCGCTGCTATATGACTGTCAATACACTACGGTCCCCTCTACCCTATGACCCAAAAGTGAAGACCATATTGGTTGTTATGGAACCACTTCTGCATTATAATAATTCTTTTCAATCGTAGTGAAACTTCTGAAGAAGCATAAGCATAGTAACCAGCCACAGCTGTGACTTAAAAATTTGATTCGCATCTAACCTTTACCGGTTCCAGATATTAAAAAGCTTCCTTGCAGAGTATTTGTTAATTAATTGTTGCTCTAAGATAAACAAAATCCTTTCGTTTAAAGTTCACTCAGTATATGGACAAGACATATTTTGAAGAATCACACAGGAAACGAAGCTGATTGTCACATAATTCGCGGAAACTTAAGTAGTGGCTACTCCTAAGCTAAGAGCTCGTTGAATAATGTTAATGAACACTCCCCAATTTCTCTAAGCCGTACACGTCGTACATCTGAGTTGCACAATTCAGTAATATTTGTAGGGAACAACACACTACGACCAGAAATCACAAGAAATGGTTCAACTTCACACCGATAATGAAAACGAGAACATTACAGCGAAATATGCTAAATTAGCAAAGCACATTAAGTTATAGGTAGTGTATATAACATTTTGAGATAGTGAAATATGTCTTTGTTGTAGTTATGAAGCTGATTATATACGCCAAATAAAAAGCTACATTGCATTTGGGGCTTTTTTTGTTTTAGAACACCAAACCGTTAACAAGCACGTAGTGACACCCCAGAATGGATGCTTGTAACAGAGATGTGACTACACATTTTTATGAATCCGAAACCCATAGTGATTAATGTGAATAATTCTGCTGCATCTTGTGCCTCATGATGTCTGTCCTCGAGTGGTAACGTGAAGAAACATAGCTCTGAACGGAGACTAAAGAGCCATTTAAATTTCACTGTAGATATTGTTTGGTGGTACTAGCAGCAAAGTACAGGAGAGTTATTTCTGAAAGGAATAGAAGTATTGCTAACCAATAGAGTTAGTCATTTTCTTCAAGTAGGGTATCACAATCGTAAATTTGTTAAAATCCATTTTAAATGTGTTCACTTTTTTGAATCTTGAACAACTGACCAATTTCGGCATTACACGTCATTCTCAAGCGCAGTTATCAATGTATTGTAAGGTTATACAATTATAAATCGGCCCTATTTTTACTAACTACGTGATTAGTTATGTTACGTGGGTGTATACACATTACGTTGAACACGCGTTCGTTTGTACCCCTTGCTACATACTACTGTAGCATTAAAGATCTCAGAACATCTCTTCTCCTAACTAATGATTTATAATGACGAATGATTTGTTGAAAGCTACGTAATACGAAAGTTAACACAACAGTAGTCTTATAGGTACAGTCTTCCTCATTCGTCATCACAAGCTGAAAAACGATTGCATGTTGCCTATTGGCCCTGTCTCGGGTTCGTCCACCACATTTGTTTTACTATTTCCCCGACGTTTCGTCACCACGAATGGCCGGCGTTGCCAAAAGTTCGCCTTCCTCGTGGCGGACTGGATCGGAACTCGCGACTGGAGACTATATGTACCTGTCGGGACAACGTCTGAAAGCTTTTCCTTGGCCGTTACGGCTGTGGTTCACCCCGTACCAGAATCACTTTACGCTGAGACTTCCTTCTTTCTTTTTAAAGCTGTTGTCATGTTTGTGGGAGGATGGTAGATCTTATCCATAGCGAGAACCTCTGTTTGGCCGAATTTTACTATGTGATCGGCATTACGCAGTGAGTGCTCCGCCACTCCTCTGCCAGCCCCAGCCTGCGCCACTGGCCATGTTCGGGTACCCTTGGTGCTGATGAACTGCCCCGTGACTCCAATGTAGATCTTTCACATGTACACCGTAAGCCCAGTGATGTGCCTCGGTTTTCGGATGCTTTTAACGGAATTCGATTACGGAAACGAAGAGGGACTCCGGATTTGGTATCTGAAATGTAGCGGACATTCGTAATAAACAACACGAAATTCTAATGGCTTTAAGACAGCGCAACAATGAGGTAGCTGTGCTTTCCGAAAGAAGAATGGTGTTGCTTGTAAATATTTGCTGGAGGTCGCCCATTATTTTAGTGGAGAGGACAAAACCGGAAGGGCCAGAGTAGGAGTATCCATCATTCTAAATAAACTTTCGTCAAAACATGTAACCTCGTGAGAAGCAATTAATGAAAAGTTGTGGGAGTGTATGCCGCTACTGAAGGCTCGCCTGTGAAGGTAAAAGAAGATTTTGAACAGATGCTGATACGGACTGCAGAAGCCGTTCCAAGTAGCCATGAACTGATATTGGAAGGAGATTTTAATAGAAGAGTAGGAAATGAGAGGAATAGTAGAGCAGTTGAGATGTATGGCAAGGATTTTAGGAACGAGACAGGGAAAAATTCGTTAATTTATTGGAGCAGTATGAATTACGAGCAGTAAATACATTTTTTGCCCGCAAGGATATATATATGGTACTATCACACAACAAGGTTGAAATCAATTATTGATTTTCTAATCCTGAACCAAAAGGAAAAGTTAAAAATTCGGATTGTCAGAGATAAAAGAGGGGCAGGTTCTGGAAGTGACCATCATTTGGTGGCATGTAAAATTTGTATGCCCTATACAGGGTACATCAAAGAGAATCATCCGATTTGGCACGTCTACGTTTCTGAAACTAATATACATATACATTGAATTTTGTCTCTTGATGAGCGGGAAACTCGAAAAGTTTTTATTTTTTTCATACCTTTTCATAGGTGTTCAATATGGCCCCCTTG
This sequence comes from Schistocerca piceifrons, assembly GCF_021461385.2. Taxonomy (NCBI): domain Eukaryota; kingdom Metazoa; phylum Arthropoda; class Insecta; order Orthoptera; family Acrididae; genus Schistocerca; species Schistocerca piceifrons. Next base: position 453,485,301 of record NC_060140.1, on the reverse strand, counting down.
CGATGCACGGAATACGCAATGCGGTATTCAAATTGTTCCCACACTGCAGCGAGCATGTCTTGAGTTACACCTTCCACAGCTGTTGTTACGCTATGTCTCAGTTCACTCATTGTTGTTGGTGACGGAAGCAAAAAAACAGAGTCTTTTATAAGCACCCACAAGAAATAATCACATACAGTCAGGTCCGGTGACCCTGAAGGTCAGTAATGTAAGCTGAATCATTTGATCGAGTGCGACCGATCCATCAATAAGTAATATTTTGATTTAAATATTCCCTCACTCCCAAATTCCAGAGTGACGGTGCCCCATTCTGTTGGTAAATTAACTATTTCGAATCAATCTGACCCTGTGGGAAATTAACGTTCTTAAGCATATCGAGATATGTGCTTCCTGTAACAGTGTTCTCGACAGACAAAAATGGACCATATGCCTTTCAGAAGTAGCGGCGAACGGATGAGGTCGCAATATGCTGACCGTTCTGAGATCATAAGGTACAACTTGAACGGTTTAGGAAAAGATCGTAATGAGTAGTTACACCAACAGGAACTGGCAGACAAATTGGAGCCGCGCGTGACTAGCCGAGCGGTCTTGGGCACTGCAGTCATGAACTCTGCGGCTGGTCCCGCCGGAGGTTCGAGTCCTCCCTCGGGCATGGGTGTATATGTTTGTCCTTAGGATAATTTAGGTTAAGTAGTGTGTAGGCGTAGGGACTGATGACCTTAGCAGTTAAGACCCATAAGATTTCACACACATTTGAACAAATTTGAGAGTGCAGAAAGAACAGTAGAAGAGGAATTTGAACATACAGAGAAGGCCATAGGTGGAGCAGCGAAAGAAGCACTTGGAGAATACGAAAATAAGATGAAATCAGTTTGGAGGGATACAGAAAAGGCAGAGAATATTGCAAGGAAAAAGGAGCTTATTTGACTTTTCCGAATGTGAGTGACAGTCAAAGTAGAGATAGGTATAGGACGCTAACTAGAGAAATATAAAGAGAAGTGTTAAAAAAAAAAGAAACAGGAGTGGGAAGAAAGAGGTGAATGTGTAGCGAGGATGATTCGTGGGGCTCGTAGTGCTGAGGTATGGAGTACAATCAAGTCAATGCGTGTGTCAACTATTGATAAGTTATATCATAATAATATTAGTCACTGACAATGGACAACGTATTTTAAAGATTTATTCCACGGATATCGGTCTGAATTTTCACATTATTGTAAGGTAAGGAAGCAACGGGAGGAACTATGGTGTTTAGATATAAAAGTTCTTCAGCAGGTTGTGAGGAGCAGTAAAATGAAGAAGGAACCAAGATATGGATATATATATATATATGCAGTGCTTTTGAAGTTCGGTCCTTCGAAATTGTTGGGGATGCTAAGACGTTCCATCGAATTGGAAAACATGTTTCATAAGCCCGGTACATTAGAAAGGGTCACATAATGATCCAAATATTTATAGGGTATTGGCACGATCTATTTCGCGGAAAGACTGTAGTAGAAGTTACTGAAAGATCTCATAGAGATAGAGACAAATTACAAGCAGCAAGAAGAGCAAACTGGATTGTGAGCTGGAAGATCGGTAATGGACAACTTCCCAATAATGAAAGTAATATCTGAAAAACGCAGAAATGTTGGACTGGAGACGCATGTGGCATTGATTGACCTAGAGAAGGCATGTGACAATGTACCCACGAACAAACTGTGGAAAAAGTTGAAAGAGATAGGGTTGGATTAAAGACTGCTAAAGGCTGTTATGAAATTAGATTAAAATAAAACAGCGAGAGTAAGGACTGAGAATAGTCGGACAGATGAATTCGAAATGAATAAGGATCTCTGACAGGGATATAGGCTGTCACCGACCCTCTTTAACTGTATCTAGGAGCAATCCTGCAGAGTTGGCATAGAAATTGCCAGGTTACGGGAGTGACAGTAGAAGACAGCAAGATATTTAGCCTGTGTTACAGATGACTAGATTGTTCTAGCGGAAGATGAAGATAATCTGAGCTTCATGATACGAAAGCTTAGAGAGGAACACAATAAGGCCGACCTGAAGATGAAAATGAAGAAGTGTGAGTATGGTTGCTGGAAAGCATTTAGTAAATAATATGGAAGTAGGTGGAAAGGTAATTCTGGGTGTGGCAAAGGCAAAATACTTTGAAGCGTTATTTAATAAACATGGTACAAGTAGTGATGAAATCGCTAGTAAGACAGCTGAAAGACGAGCTTAACAGGGGCACTGAACTCTGTTCCGTGGAACAAAAAGATAAGAACAACAACGAAGGAGAGATTGTATAAGACTATGGTCCGGAGTGTAGTTTTGCACGGAACAAAAGCCTGGGACTTAAGCAATTGCAACCTACGTCCTCAGTTATTTGCTGGATATATTCCAGTCTGTCTTCCACTACAGTTTTTGCCCTCTGCAGGTCCCTCTAGTACCATGGAAGTCATAGCCACATATCTTAACAGGTATTTTATCTTCCTGACACCTCTCCTTACCAGTGTTTTCCACGTATTCGTTTCCTCTCCGATTCTGCGTAGAACTTCCTCATTCCTTACCTTATCAGTCCACCTAATTTTCAACATTCGTCTGCAGCACCACTTCTCAAATGCTTCGATTCTCTTCTGTTCCGGTTTTCCCATAGTCCATGTTTCACTGCATACAATGTTGTACTCAAAACGTACATTCCCAGAAACTTCTTCCTCAAATTAAGGCCGATTTTTTTATGTTAGTAGACTTCTCTTGTCCAGGAATACGTTTTTTGCCGTAGCTAATCTGCTTTTGATGTCCACCTTGCTCCGTCCGTCATTGGTTATTTTATTGCCTAGGTAGCAGAGTTCCTTACCTTCATCTACTTCGTGACCATCAAACCAGATAAGATTGTTGCAGTTCGCATTTCTACTACTTCTGATTACCTTTGTCTTCCTTCGATTTACTCTCAGTCCAAACTCTGTACTCATTCAACTGTTCATTCCGTTCAGCAGATCAAGTAATTCTTTTTCACTTTCAATCAGGATAGCAATGTCATCAGCGACTCGTATCATTGATATCCTTTCACCTGGAATTTTCATTCCATTCCTGAACCATTCCTTTGTCTCCATCATTGCTTCCTCGATGTACAGATTGAACAGTAAGGACGAAAGGCTACATCCTTGTCTTACACCCTTTTTAATACGAGCACTTCTTATTACTCCCTCTTCGCAGTTGTACATATTGTATATGACCCGTCTCTCCCTATAGCTTACCACTATTTTTTTCAGAATTTCGAACATCTTGCACCATTTTACACTGAGGAACGCTTTATCCAGGTCGACAAATCCTAAGAGCGTGTATTGCTTTCTCTTTTCTTGCTTCCATTATTAACTGCAACGTCAAAATTGTCTCTCTCGTGCCTTTACTTTTCCTAAAGCCAAACTGATCGTCATCTAGCGCACCATCGATTTTCTTTTCCATTCTTCTGTGTTTTATTTTGTAAGCAAATTTGATGCATCAGCTGTTATGTTGATTGTACTACAATTCTTGCACTTGACGTGTTTTATACATTGAGTTTGTAAAAATTCACTAAAATAACAACAAAATATTAACATTAAATGTGGTCACTACAGATGACCACCACCCCATTACAGTATACAGATTCGATATTTGGTGGTTGAAATTTGAAATAACTAGTTTTTAATTTTCGTGGTATCTCTTCAAACAGTTCTTGCCTGCTCTCAGACACAAAGGTACTTTGCATACTGATCACATCCACACTGTTCGCACTGAATTTTTCTTTGAACTGCAAACTGTGGATCTTCTAGATGATGAGTGAATTGGTTGATGTTTATTGCTTTCGTGGCGAATACTTTCATCTACGTATGGTTTGTGTGATTTGATCTGGGTTGCTATACTACTTTAGCAAAATTAGCTGCCACTGAAACTATTTTTGGAGCCAACAAGATTTTGTACACCTCTCAACGGAAGTCTTTATTGGAGAACTGCTTCATTTCGATTTCTTTGTGCATAATGAACGGGTTTGTCACACTGCATTCTAAAAAGAGAAAAAACAATGTCATCCACCATTTCTTGCTTTTTCTGTCAATTGCATAGTCTGATTTTAGTCGATAAAAATCATCCACATAGTTCATACCGGAATTGTAGTCTTTCAATACAATTGGACAAGTGATATTGGCTATTGTTCCATCTTTCATTTTTCGAGTTACTGTGGACACATCTGATGGTGAATGACGTGTTGAAATCAGGTTGACTGCCCTGTTATCTTTCCATCTATAGATTACTGTGCCATCATTGCTTATTTTTTAATCGAATTCCCCTCTTTCCAGTTCCTTTTCCTCCTTGAGTTTTGGCATGTTTTTCCTTCTGGAATTTATTGTTTCACAAGCGTACACACCATTGGATTTTAGGTCCTTGAACAGATCATATGATGTAAAATAATTTTCCATGAAAATAATATGATTCTTTCCATGAAGACCACTGGTTAAATTTAGAACCACTTTCGATTCTAGACTCACTACTGGAGAATGTGAAGCTTTACCTGTATAAACATCAAATTTAAGGTTGTATGACGACTGATCACATAACATCCAAACTTTGTACCCTCTTTTTTAGGTTTGTCCCTCATATATTGTTTGACAGATGATCTGCCTTTGAATTTAGCCATTGCTTCATCGATAGCAAGTTTTTGATGTGGTTTATAGCAATCCTCGAATTTCCTGTTCAGATGGTCTAGGAATGGACGTAGTTTGTACAGTTTACCATAATTCTCACCCTATCGGGAGCGACATTGAGGTGCAAGCTACTCAGTAGCCAAATAAACCGTTTTACTGGCAACAGCTTTGATATGTAACTTTCACCAAGATCTGGATCAGTGCTCCAGTAATCTATGTAGCTAGACTTTTTAGTGACACCCATATAAAGATTTATTCCAATAAAAGTTTTCTGTGTAGCATACAAAATAGTTTGGAACACTGTGTGTTTTATAAGTATTTCATCGAAAAATTCACAAAACATGTCAATTGGCTTTAGGTTCACTTTTTTCTTCATTTCTGCGATCACACCACCTTCTCCAATAAATAATGGCACTTGGTCAACATTTGTTTCTTGGCTCCAGTTTACCGTGACTGTTGATCGAACAGTAGATGGTAAAATATTATTTTCACTGACGACATCAATTTCACTGTCATCCAGAGGATCACTACTGCTCGACACACGACTCCACACAAGACTAGAACTTGCACAGCTTGTCGTGAATGTTGGGTCATTTCCATCACTGCCATCACTGTCAACACTGCTGTCACTAGAAGGTATTTCTTCAAATAAAATTCGGTAACATTTGTCCTCAGTTATTCCTTCTCGACTAGACTTATTCGATGGAGACGAAGAAAATATACTGGGTGGAGCAGAAGGACGGTAGTTAGCAGCACTAACCACACAGAAATTTGTCCGTAAAACATGGAAAATTCTATTTCAATTTAAAGTTACATTATACGTAGACTTATATATGTTCAACACATAAATATAAGCAATTACTTACCAAAAATAGTCGTATAAAGAAGAGCTATAGAGAACACTGCACGCCGCTTCCAAGAACAGTGCTAACAATGAAGAAATATCAACTATTGTTCTGAATACGCGGCAAAAATTCGCGCAGAAGACCTGTACTGCCATCTAGTGGCATTTTAGGCAACAATTAGGTGGTTGGCAGAGAGACTACTGGCCCCTGGGCGGTAAAGTGAGAAAATATTATATGGTTAGCCACAGTAATCACCGCCCATTGAAGCTGTCTATGTATGTGGTTAGTTACAGTTTTGCCTGCTCTTCAAACAGCTATATTGTGACCTGAGTTTATATCTGCTCCTCTGTACGCTTTACAATCATGTATCTGATATCAGAATCTCTGTCTGACCATGATGCAATCTAACTGAAATCTTCCCATACCACCCGGCCTTGTCCAAGTATCCCTGCTCCTCTTGTGATTCTTGAACAGAGTATTCGCTATTACTAGCTGAAACTTGTTACAGGACTCAATTAGTCTTTCTTTCTTTCTCATTCTTTATCCCAAGCCCATATGCTCCGGTTACCTTTTCTTCTACTCCTTCCCCTACAGCTGCATTCCAGTCCCCCACGACTATTAGATTTTCATCATCCTTTACACACTGCATTACCATTTCAATATCCTCATACACTTTCTCTATCTGTTTATCTTCAGCTTGAGACGTCGGCATGTATAACTGAACTGTCGTTGTCGGTGTTGGTTTGCTGTCGATTCTGATAAGGGAAACCCTGTCACTGAACTGTTCACAGTAACACACTCTCTTCCCTACCTTCCTAGTCATAACGAATCCTACTCCTGTTATAACATTTTCTGCTGCTGTTGATATTACCCTATACTCATCCGACCACAAGTCCATGTCTTCTTTCCATTTCACTGAGCCCTACCATAGTTAGATTAAGCCTTTGCATTTCCGTTTTCAGATTTTCTAGTTTCCCTACCACGTTCCAGCTTCTGACATCCACGCCGCGACTCGTAGAACGTTATCCTTCCGTTGATTATTCAATCTTTTTCTTATGGTAACCTCGCACTTGGCAGTCCCCTCCCTCAGATCCGGATGGGGGACTATTACGGAAATTTTTCCCAATGGAGAGATCATCATGACACTTCTTGAATTAGAGGCCACATGTCCTGTTTACACACGTTGCGTGTCTTTAATGCAGTGGTTTCCATTGCCTTCTGCATCCTCATGCCGTTGATCATTGCTGATTCTTCCGCCTTTAGGACAAGAAAAAGAGAGTGCCCTGAACCTCTGTCCACTCCTCCGCCCTGTTTGACAAGGCCGTTTGTAACCTCCCCACAATAAAATAATATGAATAATATTCACATTTATTGTAACCTCCCAACAGAAAAGTTCCGAAACCTCCCAACAGTAAAAAATATAACTATAACATTGACATTTAGCGTAACCTAGCAACAGTTAATTACAAAATTCCGAAACCTTGGAACAATACAATGTGAATAATCTCTCAATAAAAAATTGTGGCTCAGTTATAACCTTTCAATAATTGACTGTGAATTTAAACTGGTAAATTTTGGACGTCAGGAGTGCTGCGTCATGGCCCTGAAAGATCATTCTGAATAAATTGAAAATTCTTACCTCAATAAGGTCGCCGGATAACGCATGTATATCTGCTCTTATAAGAAATTTTTCTGGCACAGCCGAGTGCAATGCTAGCCGATAGATTTGTCATGTACAAAAAGAAACAACTGATTTTTCTATTCAATAAACGGGATGACCAAAGGATTGGAGAACTTAGTAAATTCTTTAAATTGAAATGAATGATTGTCAAAAGTTAGTTTTCATGAGAAAGATTATTACTAAGACATTTTTTAAAACATTTACATGGGACTTGATATAACAGTACTACATATGCGCGCGGATGTTTTTACCTTATACTACAACGCTCAGGCTCCGCCATTGCTCCCCAAGACCGGCCCAGCCAACTCGACACACACGACTGAGCTACTACCAGCTCTCTGGTCTGAGATTCTCTTATACCTTACATATCGCAGGCAGCGCGTGAGCAATCCATCGAAATTACATCTGCTAACAACAAATTCCTTAATCGTGGACCTCTTACACGTTGGCAGAATGAGGGTAACTTCTTATGCCGGAAGTCTTCGGCCGCCAGTGCTGATTATTAATTAAAATTAATTAAAATATTCGAACCCGCGATCGAAGACGTTTTGATTATGAAGCAAAGACGCTACCCCTAGACCATGGGTAATCAGATGGGCAGGATAAGAGATACCTTATCCGACAAAAGTTGAAAACGGATAGGGATATCTGTGATGACATCCTACTAAATCAGCTGTTGTGGTTTGGTCACGTGAATAGGATAAATGATGATAGGGTACTAAATAGGATACTGCGATTGATACCATCCCAGTGGAAGAAGAGGGCTCACCCACGACGCAACTGGCAAAAATATGTGGAGAAGGCAACGCAAGCAAAGAATATGAATTTTGAGGATGGTCAAGACAGAAGAAGTGGGCGAATGGGGGCAGAGATGCGGCGCCAGCCTTAGATAATACGCAGGAAAAAGACGCCGTATGCGATATATTACAGACATTGTGTATTGGTACTGGCAAACGGCAAGAGATATGCGAGAGTTGTAAGAAAGACTGCACATTGGGAACAGGAATACGTGACGTATTACATCCGAGGACACATCTAAGGCAGAGCTCAGATCCGACGCAGTGTTTCACACGAAATGCGGATCAGTTAAACGAGGCATCTTTTCTCTCGATGGGCGAAAAGAGGAACTCAACAGTTCGATCGTAAGTGTTTCTCATTCACCACTTTAGGTACTGGCGAAAATTGTTGCTTCTGTGCTTTAGCCGCACATGGCAAAGACTGACACATATACAAGGTGAACAATAAGGGATGTATTCTTTCCTATAGCCACGAGGGACATTACCATTGGCTGCTGCAGTAAGGCCACCCACAAACCGTATATAGTTCTCTGCAGCTGAATTGCATTATAACGAATTCCAAAGAACTGGAGATCCTAACGTAGGAAACCAAATGAAGGCAGAAGGGAAAGTTATGAACATACAACAAAAACTTGGACTTCACCCGATCTAGCAGGCCAGTTGGGAACAGCAACACCCCTAATCAATAACAACCTTAAAATATCTCCTTCACAAGTAGCACTACAGATAAAACGACGGGCGTAAAATGTCCCACTAGATGATATCTTAGAGAATGGGATTAAAGCAGAGATTAAAACTATCCAAGTCAACTCGAAGAACATACGGATTTCTCTATTCGGTTCACAGATTTGGAAATGAATAACGCGATAAAACCTCTTAAACTGAGGAAAGCCGCCGGTATAGACGGAATATTCCCTGAATTCATCAGACACCTGGGCCCCTCCACCAATGCATGGCTTAGACATCGTCTCATCACTGATTTTGATCCTTCCATACCGGTGGAAGGAATGCAAATGCCCAGAAGAACTTGGTGCAGACTTAATCGTGTGAGGACTAACCACGGCAGGTGTAAGGCCATTCTCCACAAATGGAAACTCACTGATGACCCACGATGCGACTGTGGTGCAGAAGAACAAACAATCCCTCACCTATTCTTCGAATGTCCTGCGAGGAGGTTTGAAGGAGATTGGAGGGATATCATGAACGCTACTCCATGTGCTGTTCAGTGGGTGACCTACTGAGATGACTTGTAATAGCTGCAGTGGTTGTCTCCCTAATCTTTTGCATTTTGTTGTTCGCAATCAATCATTTAATAATACTTTTGTAATTGGTTTATTATATTACTTAATAGTATGTGTGCAATTTTACCCTTTAGATGCCATACGCTAAATAAATAAATAAATAAATAACAAGGTAAACGTTTCATAAAACCGGCAGACTGCAGGGACGGATTCCTAACTGGAAACGCAGGAAAAAAGAGCCTATGCACAAGTGTCCGGAAATGCATCATTGCCACAGTAGACGGCTCTCACGAATTAAATATCCTCTGACCACCTGCCCTATGTTGCTAGGAAGTTGCAGGCTGTGTTACTGACGCAGTGTGCTATAAGCAGCAGAATGGTCTGGTGTTTGGCAACCCGATATGACGTTGGCACTACACACGTTGGCAGATGACGTTCACCGGACGTTCCCCATACCGACCCCCTGCCATTGGATCGCCACATTGTGTACCGTGATTTGTCACTCCACACAACGTTTCTCCACTGTTCAATCGTTCAATGTTTACACTCTTTACACCAAGCGAGGCGTGGTTTTGCATTTACCGGCGTGAAGTGTGGCTTACGAGCAGCCGCTCGAACATGAAAACCAAATTTTCTCACCTCCTGCCTATCTGTTATAGTACGTGCAGTGGATGCTGATGCAGTTTGGAATTCCTGCGTGATGGTCTGGATATATGTCTGCCTATTACACATTACGACCCACTTCAAAAGTCGGTGGTTTCTGTCTGTCAACAGACGAGGTCGACATGTACGCTTTTGTGCTGTACTTATCCCTCCACGTTTCCACTTTACTATCACATCAGAGTGGAGCTTGCGTACAGACGTATGACACAAGTGACACCCAATCACCTAACCACGTTCGAAGTCCAGAGTTCAGCGAAGAACCCCATTCTGCTCTCTCACGATGTCTAATGACTACTGAGGTCGCTGATGTGGAGTACCTGCCAGTAGGTGGCAGCACGATGCATCTAATTGAAAAACGTGTGATTTTGGGGGTGTCCGAATACTTTTGATCACATAGTGTACCGCATACATATGTGGAAAAGTCTATGTTGGATTGATTGGACGATCCGTAAATAGCAGGATCACGCAACTTAAACGGCAATTCATGTTGAAACAAGTGAAGAAATCGCAGCGATGGATCACGCTCTGTTTGACACGGACCACACGACAAAATTCGCCAGCACTGAGTTTCTCGCTCTCGAGAACGGCAACCACATGCGCTTGTTCAGAGAAATCATAGAAATGTACAAACATGACAGTATCTTCAAGAAAACAGAAGAAAACAAATTCTCCATTACCGAGCAGGAGAGATCAGCGCCTGCAGGTACCACGGCGAGAACTGCAGAGTTATTGGCAAGGTAAAAGCCCTTAGACATTGGCGCAACAAGTTGTTACATGTAATCTCCCGTCGTGAGCTTCACTTTCACCATCGATAGAGGATGAACATTCGACAATGCCACCCGCTCGTGCCAGCGCAGCGTCATTAAAATCTTTAAACGAATTTTGGCAGAAAAACACGGAGGAAGGAGATTACATCAGGATTTAACATCCCATCGAAGTCATTCTAGACGGAGCACAAGCTCAGATTGTTGCAAGGATGGGAAAGGAATTAGGCAGGCCCTGCCCTTTCAGAGAAACAATCTTGGCGTTTTCAGGCAGCGATTTAGGGAAATTAGGGAAAACATAAATAAGGATGACCTAACGCGACATCGAACCGTCGGCCTCCGAGTGCGAGTGGCGTATGCTAACCACCTCGTTCGATCCGGAATGCGAGTCCAGTGCGCTAATCACTGCGTCATCTTCCGCAGCAGGAAATTCAGGACGGAAGGCAACATGTAATACGTCAAGAAGTGGACTGGAACGCCTCAGTAATTTTCTAGAGAACGACTCTTCAGCGGTAAATTACTGAATGGATATCAGAAGAGACATAGAAGTGATATTAGTAGAAACTACATGTTTGTCATGAACACTTCCAGAAATACAAAATTAGAACTGGAAGTGTGTTACATTTCATCAAACATTCACGAAGACTACAAGATGCTAGGTTCCTAAACCACGGAAAATTTCAAGTGTTTGCTAGCTCGCATAGCAACGGCCTTGCCGCAATGGTGACACCGGTTCCTTTCAGATCACTGAAGCACTGTCGGGCTTCGTTAGCACTAGGATGGGTGAACGTCTGGGACTGCTGCGCGCTGTTGGCGGGCGGAGTGCCCTCAGCTCTTGTGAAGCCAACTGAAGAACTACTTGACTGAGAAGTAGCGGCACCGGCTACGAAAACACGATGACCGGGAGACCAGTATGGTGAACAGATGCCCCTCCATTTCCGCGTCCAGCGACGTCTGTCGGCTGAGTTTAACACGGCTGTCGCTCGGTACCGTTCGGCCTTCCAAGACCTGTTTGGACGGAAGATGTCCATGAACACTAGATCGCATAGGTAAGTGTTCAAACAAGTACACTACTAAAAAAGAACTTTTCAGATGTGGATTTTGTAAATATATTTAAGGATAGGGAAATACACCAAATTAAATTCAGCAACTGGTCAGTTTCTTATAAAAAGGAGGTTATACACAAATAATAGCAAGGAGCAGTTATTTAACAAAAGTAGTTATGCGGACAATGAAAAATGCAGATATTAAAGAGAACTTTAAGTGAACGATGATGCCACTGTATAGGATAAGTTAAAAGTGTTCCGAAATATAGTCGACATGATGTGAGAAGGCACAATGAAAGTTTCATAAGTAGAAAAATTAAAAATAATGACAGCATGAGAGAACAAAACAGAAATTATTTTACATCTTATGACGAATAAATGCCAAATTTAACCTGTAAAAACAGCAAATGGCACTGTACGTAACAGAAAAACAGGGCTTGCGTCGGGGTGGAGTCGGTCGTCTGCGTTGGTGTTACCCCTATCGTTCAGTCCACCTACCTCGACAGGATTCTTGCCGATGTCCCTTCGCTCTGTGGTAGTAGATACGTGCTAGGCAGTGTAAAGCAGCGTTGATGAAACCCCCACCTAATACCTACCACACAGAAGCCGTGTAACTCGAGTTGAAAGTCAGTTCCTGAAGTTCTAGATACTTAGTCTACTTGCAGAGAAGCGTTTAAAATTAGATTAACCCTGTTTTTTATTTATTCCCGAAACACATGAAACACGTTATCATTGAACGTTCACTGTTTGTATAACAAATATTCACTCGAAAAACAGCCAGAATTTTAGCAAGTCCGACCCAATTAGTTTTCACGTTCTATCTGGTACGTGAGTCCCCTTCTCCTACCACATTTCCCTACCATATCTTAGATACCATAAAAGAGGAAGCGGGAAGGAATCATGGTTGGTAGTCACAATTTATAATTAATACAGTTTATTGACATTACGTTTTTTAAGGAATTTGACAACTACAACCACTAGATAAAGCTTCGCAAATACAGTTAGAAACCCGAAGTACTCAGTACTCAAATAAACAGTCCCTTAATAGAAAGTTATAAAAACGTATTGTGCCAGGCATAGCAGTTGTCAATTACTTCACATAGACACCCCATCAAACTCCTTGAGACCAGTCATCACATTAACATGGCCATGCTTAATATTCTTCACTAAAATACCCTTACCAACTTGCTTTTTCAATCCGTTAAAGAAGCACACGTTGAAAGGTCAATTACAAATTTATTGTTGCCGGGCACTAATACCCCTCTCTTTATTTTCCCTTATTAATAAAACAGAACTACTGACAACCTTCCTACTGTCGCAGGCTCGAATCCTGCGTCGGGCATGAATGTGTGTGATGTCCTTAGTGTAGTTAGGTTTAACTAGTTCTACGTTCTAGGGAACTAATGACCTCAGAAGTTGAGTCCCATAGTGCTCAGAGCCATTTGAACCATTTGACAAACTTCAGAATTTCAAACTCCCATACAGGATTTCCCTCAGATTACATATAACGAAAACGGTTACGAATAAAGGGTGACTTAATGACACTTCAACACTAGTGCCAAGCTAAGATCCAATTACATAACATGATAGAACCACTTGCACAAAAAACTACAGCAGAAACACTGGTCTTTAAAAATGAATGTTCACGTGCTCAGACGTGTTAATACGAGTAAAAGACTACTAGAAAGAGCTGCGCAAGGAACTCAGCAGATGCTACGCAATTTAAAGTTTAGCCAGTTGTCAGTCGCTAATATTTAAGGAAACAGTTTCGTACAAGAACAGGTTACATGCAATATATATTTATATATCTACCACTTAACCCACCTTAGCGGACGGAAGATAAATACTAAACTTTGGAAGGCGGTATGTGAACAACTCCCGGTAGTGTCCCGGTTCTTAAACACTGCCAGGCCTAGACCTCGCATGACATTTCACTCCCCGCCAAGGCACTGGCACAATCAAAGGTTTTTGCAAGAATTACAAAGACATTCGAATAACTCTGAAACATAGAAACACTCGGCAGAACTTTTGACTCGATATTTGGGTAAGCGTGTAAAGGAACACGTTACGCTACTGACAAATTCGCAACTTTGACCTTACGAATTTTACACATGGACAACTGTATTAATAGAGTGCAGGCTTTGAAAACGCCAACATAAAATCATTTGATTACAAGAAACACAGTTCCCTAGTAAGACTTCTGAGAAAATTTTGAAATACCACCCGCCATTTAACTAGGCCATCTGAACTCTTCCACAACAACTTAAAGTTCGACTGTGAAAGTCTCACCATAATAATAAAATTTAAATGCCTCTGAGTGCGTCGGCCAAAAAAACACCATTACGACCACTTTCTTCATATCACATACACAATACGAAGGAGCGGGTTCCACAGCTTCACCGCTTCACTTCAAATTTGGTTCCCAGCGAAGTCACAGAAGTGTCTCCAAGCTGCTCCTATCGCCAGAACGCCCGACCAATTTCACACCTCTACATATAACGATCATCACGCTCTTTCGGCAACCGTTGACCCTCGTCTCCTAGCGAATGTCACGAGATCTCGAGGGTTACCCCTCGAAGGCTGACAACCTAAATCCCTTCGCCTGCCAACCCGGAAATAAGATACGCGAAAAACAATGATAGCTTAGCTCACCACAAACGATCTCAACGATACACGAACAAAATAACACTGGCGCCAGCTCCCCACGCCTCACTACCAGTCTCAGACCCACTACTATTCGCGAGTTAAACATTTGGTCGTTTCAGTGATCTTCTTCATAAGAGGTGTTCGCCAAAATATTCTGTATACAACCATAAAGCTCACACACTCATATCTCTCAAATTATTTAACTTAGAAACACCAAACTTTCATTAATATGTTCGTAACTCCAGTCGCTTCAGTCACGATATGTTCGAACCGGAATTAGCTCACTATTTCCTCATCTAAGAGAGTATTTTTAAGGAGCGATTTAACGTCATGTTATCCGTTGGCCGACTAGCAAGCCACTCTCTCGAGGTACTATCCTCTCTGCCTACTCCTCTATTCGCGTGGGAACAGCTTAATTCTGATTGGCTGTTGACCTAAACGACCAATCAGAATGGCCCTTCCTGATCATTCCCACTGCAAATCTTACCTTATCTAATCACTAATTTGATAGCAACTAATGTCAGCAAAACTTCAATTTCTTGTATTATGTTTAATCAAAATAATCAAAGCGTAAAATATTCTTCAAATTGATGAATAATATTATTCCACCTCTAACTTGCATTTTGGCTGCTTTAATACAAAAGCATGCTCACACAGACTACGTCACCTGAATCGTGGTTGCAACATAAATTTCCCACGGTTCGTTTGTACAAGTTTTACGTAAAATGAAATATTAAATTTTAACGTATGTCCCACATTTTCACGCACTCACGCAACAAAACAAAATCAAATAATAATGTTGACCGATTTTTGTAATATGTAATGCAAAGTGATTAAAATTTTAAAAAGAAAATTCTAATTGATTGATTTTTATGCATTTACAACATTGTAATGGCTTCAAATGATAATGAAAGTCAATCTGTTATTGTTCCAAACTTGGTTTTAAAAATCAAGCGTAGGTTTTAGGACTTTTAGGTTATTCTCTTTATCTCTGGAAACATGTTGTTGTTGTTGTGGTCTTCAGTCCTGAGACTGGTTTGATGCAGCACTTCCCTGTGCAAGCTTCTTCATCTCCCAGTAACTACTGCAACCTACATCCGTCTGAATCTGCTTCGTGTATTTATCTCTTGGCCTCCCTCTACGATTTTTACCCTCCCCACTGCCCTCCAATTCTAAATTGGTGATCCCTTGATGCCTCAGAACATGTCCTACCAACCGATCCCTTCTTCTGGTCAAGTTGAGCCACAGATTTCTCTTCTCCCCAATCCCATTCAATACATCCTCATTAGTTATGTGATCTACCCATCTAATCTTCAGCATTCTTCTGTAGCACCACATTTCAAAAGCTTCTATTCTCTTCTTGTCCAAACTATTTATCGTCCATGTTTCACTTCCATACATGGCTACACTCCATACAAATACTTTCAGAAACCTCTTCCTGACACTTAAATCTATACTCGATATTAACAAATCTCTCTTCTTCAGAAACGCTTTCCTTGCCATTGCCAGTCTACATTTTATATCCTCTCTACTCCGACCATCATCAGTTATTTTGCTCCCCAAATAGCAAAACTCATTTACTACTTTAGGTGTCTCATTTCCTAATCTAATTCCCTCAGCATCACCCGACATAATTCGACTACATTCCATGATCCTCGTTTTGCTTTTGTTGATGTTCGTCTTATATCCTCCTTTCAAGACACTGTCCATTCCGTTCAACTGCTCTTCCATGCCCTTTGCTGTCTCTGACAGAATTACAATGTCATCGGCGAACCGCTAAGTTTTTATTTCTTCTCCATGGATTTTAATACCTACTCCGAATTTTTCTTTTCTGTCCTTCACTGCTTGCTCAATATACAGATTGAATAACATCGTCCGCAGCTCGTGGTCGTGCGGTAGCGTTCTCGCTTCCCGAGCCCGGGATCCCGGGTTCGATTCCTGGCGCGGTCTGGGATTGTCTCTGCCTCGTGATGACTGGGTGTTGTGTGATGTCCTTAGGTTAGTTAGGTTTAAGTAGTTCTAAGTTCTAGGGGACTGATGACCATAGATGTTGAGTCCCATAGTGCTCAGAGCCATTTGAACCATTTGAATAACACCGGGGAGAGGCTACAACCCTGTCTCACTCCCTTCCCAACCACTGCTTCCCTTTCATGTCCCTCGACTCTTATAACTGGCAACTGGTCTCTGTACAAATTGTAAATAGCCTTTCGCTCCCTGTGGTTTACCCCTGCCACCATCAGAATTTGAAAGAGAATATTCCAGTCAACATTGTCAAAAGCTTTCTCTAAGTCTACAAATGCTATAAACGTAGGTTTGCCTTTCCTTAATCTAGCTTCGAAGATAAGTCGTAGGGTCAGTATTGCCTCTCGTGTTCCAACATTTCTACGGAATCCAAACTGATCTTCCCCGAGGTCGGCTTCTACGAGTTTTTCCATTCGTCTATACAGAATTCGCGTTAGCATTTTGCAGCCGTGACTTATTAACTGATAGTTCGGTAATTTTCACATCTGCCAACACCTGCTTTCTTTGCGATTGGATTTATTATATTCTTCTTGAAGTCTGAGGGTATTTCGCCTGTCTCATATATCTTGCTCACCAGATGGTAGAGTTTTGTCAGGACTGGCTCTCCCAAGGTTGTCAGTAGTTGTAATGGAATTTTGTCTACTCACGGGGCCTTGTTTCGACTCAGGTCTTTCAGTGCTCTGTCAAACTCTTCACGCAGTATCGTATCTCCCATTTCATCTTCCTCTACATCCTCTTCCATTTCCATAATATTGTCCTCAAGTACATCGCCCTTGTATAGACCCTCTATATACTCCTTCCACCTTTCTGCTTTCCCTTCTTTGCTTAGAACTGGGTTTCCATCTGAGCTCTTGATATTCATACAAGTCGTTCTCTTATCTCCAAAGGTCTCTTTAATTTTCCTGTAGGCGGTATCTATCTTACCCCTAGTGAGATAGGCCTCTACATCCTTACATTTGTCCTCTAGCCATCCCTGCTTAGCCATTTAGCACTTCCTGTAGATCTCATTTTTGACCGTTTGTATTGTTTTTTGCCTGCTTCATTTACTGCATTTTTGTATTTTCTCCTTTCATCAATTAAATTCATGATCTCTTCTGTTACCCAAGGATTTCTACCAGCCCTCGTCTTTTTACCTACTTTATCCTCTGCTGCCTTCAGTACTTCATACCTCAGAGCTACCCATTCTTCTTCTACTGTATTTCTTTCCCCCATTCCTGTCAATTGTCCCCTTATGCTCTCCTTGAAACTGTGTAAAACCTCTTGTTCTTTCAGTTTATCCAGGCCCCTTTTCCTTAAAGTCCCACATTTTTGCAGTTTCTTCAGTTTTAATCTACAGTTCATACCCAATAGATTGTGGTCAGAGTCCACATCTGCCCCTGGAAATGTCTTACAATTTAAAACCTGGTTCCTAAATCTCTGTCTTACCATTATATAATCTGTCTGAAACCTGTCAGTATCTCCAGGCTTCTTCCATGTATACAACCTTCTTTTATGATTCTTGAACCCAGTGTTAGCTTTGATTAAGTTGTGATCTGTGCAAAATTCTACTAGGCGGCTTCCTCTTTCATTTCTTCCCCCCCAATCCATATTCACCTACTACGTTTCCTTCTCTCCCTTCTCGTACTACCGAATTGCAGTCACCCATGACTATTAAATTTTCGTCTCCCTTCACTATCTGAATAATTTCTTTTATTTCATCATACATTTCTTCAATTTCTTCGTCATCTGCAGAGTTAGTTGGCATATAAACTTGTACTACTGTGGTAGGCGTGGGCTTCGTGTCTATCTTGGCCAAAATAATGCGTTCACTATGCTGTTTGTAGTAGCTTACCCGCACTCCTATTTTTTTATTCATTATTAAACCTACTCCTGCGTTACCTCTATTTGATTTTGTATTTATAACCCTGTATTCACCTGACCAGAAATCTTGTTCCTTCTGCCACCGAACTTCACTAATTCCCACTATATCTAACTTTAACCTGTCCATTTCCCTTTTTAAATTTTCTAACCTACCTGCCCGATTAAGGGATCTGACATTCCACGCTCCGATCCGTAGAACGCCAGTTTTCTTTCTCCTGATAACGACGTTCTCCTGAGTATTCCCCTCCCGGAGATCCGAATGGGGGACTATTTTACCTCCGGAATATTTACCCAATATTTACCCAATATTTAACCATACAGTAAAGCTGCATGCTCTCGGGAAAAATTACGGCCGTAGTTTCCCCTTGCTTTCAGCCGTTCGCAGTACCAGCACAGCAAGGCTGTTTTGGTTAGTGTTACAAGGCCAGATCAGTCAATCACTCAGACTGTTGCCCCTGCAACTACTGAAAAGGCTACTGCCCCTCTTCAGGAACCGCAAGTTTGTCTGGCCTCTCAACAGATACCCCTCCGTTGTGGTTGCACCTACGGTACAGCTATCTGTATCGCTGAGGCACGCAAGCCTCCCCACCGACGGCAAGGTCCATGGTTCATGAGGGAACCATAATAAATAAAAAATAAACAAATAAATAAAAAATAAAATAAAAATAAAATAGATAAAAATCTCAAATTTTGACAGCGTCATTCCAGTAATAACAAAAAGCTGAGTACGAAATTTGAACAAAATCGGATAATAACTGATATGGATTATTTGCATTCGTAGAGGGTATGAACCTTCGTATCGACTGACTGGTACGCTATGCAGTTCTCGCGGCAGGCAGGGTCAGCTGTGCAGTGAGCATAGCGAAAACAAAACACAGCCATCCTGCAGCCACCGTGCTAGACGGCTGCGTGCCTTACTGCAACGAATGTTACCTCGTTAATAATTTGCTGCGTTACAGGCTGTATAGGAATCAGTTCTTTCTAAAAATGTACGGCACCGAAAGATACCTCGTAATAATTTGCTGCGTTACAGGATGTATAGGAATCAGTTCTATCTAAAAATGGTAGTATAATCAAGGAATGAATAAGGCACACAAAGTGATGCCAGGTGAAAAATAAAGAATCATTTGAGGTGTCAAGAAAGGAAGAGCGCCTGTCGAAGACAAATGTTCCAGCTTAAACATTCATACTGAACGAAATAATAACAACTCAAAAGGATTAGCCAAGCTCTGAGAAGAATGATGATTTTCGAAAATCGGGGAAATAATGCTACAATTACTCTACTTCACAGCTACCTCCCTGCAATGTGCATGTAATTCGGAATTCATCAAAATGATTATAGAAAATTTAATGGAACGGTGGATTTCCATCAGTCAGAGGAAGTATCACGCTGTTGAAGGGACTGCGGCGTGAATGGGCCTTTGCATGCCGTGAATGAACTTGCAGAATGGAGAACTGCGTATAAATTAGCACTATATCTGACACCCGTGAACTAATTGTGAGCTTCATCAATAACATGACGTGACATGACTTCTTCTCTTCCGAAGAACAATTACAACGACGCTGTAGTTTCCAGAAGACCATCATAACAGCGTAATACTTAGAATTAAAATATGTGTCGTCGACCGAGATTCTGCTCTATATGTTCAAAAGTATCTAGACAAATGTTAGTGGACATAAATGTGAGATGCTCACCCTTTCGCCCTTATGACGACTTCAACTCTTCTGGAGGCATTTTCAATGAGGCGTCTCCATGTCTGTGGCGGAATGGCAACCCATTCATCCTCAAGAGCAGAAATCATGTGAGCTAACGGGTCTTTCGCTCTCATTTATGCATATGGCCGAAAGAGTCAGTCTTCAGGAATTGTGAAACGAACCCTATCGTCCAGGACCTCGTGCCACAAAGGGTGCAGATTCACCACGAGATGGGGAAATTCACAGGCGTCTATTGTCTATTGAGGCCTAAGCGCTGTAGTGTGCGAGTGAGACAGAAGAGAACCTACGTCATAGGGAAACCCAGTAGAAGGCTATTGTGATCAAGGAGATGTAGCAGTGTTAAATATGGTGGATCTTGGATCGGCCAATAAGGGAAACATATCTGAAAAGTATTTAGCACTGAAGTAATGCAGGGAATCAAGCTACAGTAATTTTAATGTGCCATCCTCCATAAATTTTCATTGTGATCCCAATAAAACTTGAATATTGATCATATCTATAATGGTTTAGGATTTACTGCTAAAGTGAAATTAACGAGTTTTGTAACAAAGACCTGACTGCTAAAGTCTGAACGCATTGGTCGATCTTAGCGATCGACATTTCAGATAGAAGCGCATCATTAAACTGACAAACGTTGAAAATATCAACTCTGTAACTTTATTTGTTTAAAAGATACCGTAAATTTAAATTATCAGTATTTACAGTTAAGCATCAATCATCATTTGCTCCACACAAAACACATTGAAAGATGGCAGCATTACACCTTATTGAACCATTAGGTAATAGAATATTTGTTGTATAGTTTGGTGTATAATAGTTACTTTTGTTGTTCATTTATTTATCAGAAAGCACACTGGCGCAAGGCAATGGGCCATCGCATTGAAAGCTAAGAAGGAAATTTTATTGGTTTTATGTAAAAGAATTTAACGTTTATTACGTAATGGATATTGCTGTTACTTTATTTAGAACGTGAAGGTGGTCAAACTTTGATTATTTAAATATGTTAAAATGTAAAAAAATGTAGAATAAGCTGTAGCCAATCAGATGGACGGCTTCAGGAAAGCGAACTGGACCTAGTCACCAGAACGAGGATATTCGGCGCGCGGGAAACGCGGCCGGGGACGGTCAGAAGGAGTGCTGGTGGAGACGCAGAAGCGGACAGTTCGGCTGGAGACACCAAAGTGCCCAGTTCAATTGAGGCGCGAAAGCGGACGGTCTGTCTTTAGGCAGCTAGGAAGTGAAACGACTCAGAAAATTTCGAGTTGTGTGCTATCGAGGGACTTCGTCTCTGAGGGGTGAGCAGCCGCGCGCCTGGTGTGAACTCTTAACTTTTCATGTAAACATCGAGGTGGAGTATTGGACTTACGTTTCGCGATGAAATTGTGAATGATCTAACTATGTCAAATCGATATGCGCTTGAATGTAACAGTAACTCTAAATACGAACACTTTCACTATTAGTTTGCTTTCTGAATAAACATTATTCTAACCAAATCGTAATGTGTGGCCTACATCATTTATGGATCGTTAATTTAGTTCCAGATATTATTATTATTGTTATTGTATGTTTCATTAACTTTGTATTTCGCAAACTTGCTATCAGACAAACACCCAGAGGGTCACATGTGTCTAATTTAGGGCGTGTAATGCGACACGTGCGATTCAACCCCTAGACGAACTTGAGCCAAGACATTTCGATGAAGAGGAACCGCATGTGAGCCCGAACATCTTTGGGGTGTTAGCTCGCAACCATAATAACTAATGATTATGGCCATGGGGTCTGGAAAGAAGACAACGTCCTAAGTCATCCAAAAGGTGTTCCATTCGGATCAGGTCGGGACTCTGGGCAGGCCATTCCATTTCAGGAACGTTGTCGTCCGCAAACCGTTGCCTCACAGAATTTGTTTTACGGCAGGGTGCACTGTCATGCTCATACAAACAAAAGTCGTCTCCGAACTGTTCCGTTACCGTACGTGCTGTAAAATGTGTTCATATTCATTCGCATTCGGCTTTTTCTTAGCCGCAAGAAGGAGCCATTCCACTTTGTCGAAAAACAGTTCCATATCGTAACTGTTGTCACTACATATGATGTCGGGAAACCTTCTCCAGAATTTGCCTAACTCAAACCCATACATCGGATTGCCACAGGGTATAGCTTCATATAACAGTGCAAATCACTCGTTTTGAAGCATCCAGTGTCCAGTAGCATCGCTCTGGCGCCACCTGAAACGCCTCACAGGGTCGACTACATAAACGACAGGTTTGTGAGGAGCTGCTACACCGTTGCAGCTCATTTTTTCAAGTCCCTACGAACGGTCATTGTGTTAGTAGTACTGCTGGCAGTGCTTTGGAACGCATTCTCCGCAATTTATGGCTTTTGGCTAGTGTCTGACCGTACGAGTGACGTAACACAGAATGTTGCAGGGATTCTATTGCTTTTTCTCGGATGGCACTAGCAGATGTGAAGGAGTTAGGGTGTGCTTCGGATGCACAACACAGCGATCCTCCATCGCAGTGATCGGATGTGGTCTACTAGAATCTTGGCGACGAGTTTGTATGTCATTACGTTCAAAATGTTCAAATGTGTGTGAAATCTTGTGGGACTTAACTGCTAAGGTCATCACTCCCTAAGCTTACACACTACTTAACCTAAATTATCCTAAGGACAAACACACTCACCCATGCCCGAGGGAGGACTTGAACCTTCGCCGGAACCAGCCGCACAGTCCATGACTGCAGCGCCCGAGACCCCTCGGTTAATCCCGCTTGGCTCCCGTCACGTTTCAACGCGGTGAAACATCGGGTGACTATGACATACTAATATGCTACAAATCACTGAATAGCACAATTAGATCAGCCTATGAAATGTAAACCCACAACGTGTCCCATTTCCAACTCTGTCAGGTGCTGATAACGCTCTTTCACACGAGTACCCAATGTCTTCGTGTCATTCACAGTGATGACTCAACGTCTGACGCTATTCACGCCCTTTCTTCACGCTTTTTCTTCACCCTACCAGCCTGGTAAAAACACTAAATATGAACAACGCTAGCGCACTCTGGTAGCCGTTTACACAGAATTGTAACTCGCATGGTTACATAACCGTCAATGGTGCGTACTTCTAGAATGCTACGTACATTGACGTCCGACCATGTCTTCTGGTTGCTTCGCTTTTCTGATCAGTCGGTACACCTTCTCTTTCTTAATACCATTAATTTTGCTTTGCGAACCTTCATTTACAAGAGAGATTTATTAGATATTTATATTCATTCATATAACCGGTTATCTTATAGACTGGAAAAGGCCAGAATTCACTTGGTAAACTAACCCTTGTTCTCAAAACAATGTTTCTGGTATGTCTCAAGATTCAACATTTTAGAAACCGGTTTTCTAATGTGAGAAACGTTGTTAAGCTTAAAGTTGCTCAGCAGTTAATGGAGAGAGCCACGTTGTGAAATTACTGCGACAGACGTGTTCAGGGAATAAGCGATAGTGTGAGACATCAGTATAACTCTAATAAAAATCAGCTTTAGATAAGTTCAAAGCGCAGCCGGATAGAACATGCAAGTTTCTTGTTCAATGTCAAGACTGAGACTGAATTGAGAGTTGATGACTCAAGAAAACATACAGAAAACACTTTGATGCTTAAAGCTGAAGGCTGTAATGAATGAATGAGAAAGGAATTTTTTAGCCAGGAGTGACTTTCAAATTAGTTATGAAGTTTGTAATGATGATAAAAATCTCTCGCTACCCGAAACAGAGTTATTGAGAACATTCATTAAAATTTCGGAAGGTCTTATCACATAAAGAAAATATTCATATAAATATAATCGCAGGTAATGGCAGAGGCTAATGAAGAGCCGCTATTTACTAAAAATGAGTGTAGGAAACCTCTGAAACTTAAATTTATGGTCACTGCACACTGGAAAAACACGTTCTTAAAGTAACTCCAACCCAAACTATAGCATTAATTGCGCCAGTTTTCCGACGAGTGCAATAAGTTGAGTGTTACAATACACAGCCACATAACAAGCATTTTTTTTTAGGTAGGCTGATATTTCTACAAAATCTTGCCCAACGCCATAGTGTACATGTCACACGTGTCACCCCTTTTTTACGCCTCTTCATTGGAGGTCAGAAACGCGACACTCAGCATTAAAATCACACGGTTTTCTTATGAGTGGCTGAGGAAAACATTTTACACACAATGCTGTTGAGAATCAACAATAAAAGTCCTCATACTGTGGCCATAAAGGGCCACAATGCAACCATCCCTTTTCTTGGAACGTTGATGCCTACGCATTTCGTGCTCGAAAACGACAGTTTGCACTACACTGAGAAACAGGAAGACGTTCTTGACAGTCTTCGAACTGGTGACATCACCCTGATGCTTCTATCCTTTTCTAGTGACATCGCGGGCTAGCGACCACCTTGGTGCAGTGCAACGGCAGTTTTTGCTCTGGTGTACATGATGGAACCACTAAGGACGGTTCAGAACCATACGCCGAAATGTGTGCATGATCCGAAGCAGCAACAATCGCATTTGACGCATGAAAAGTGGGAACAGGTCTTTCTAAGACCCTCCACCGGCGAAATCTCTGTGGCAGCCACAAAAATTAATTGAGAATTTAAAAGAATGTGCTACCTGCAGCCTCCTCGAACTACTTGTCGGTTCTCCGTAAAGGCACATTTTTAAAATTCTCAATAAATGCCGGTGGATGTTACAGAATGTTTTGCTGAGCTGTAGGGTCTTAAAAGAAGCTGATGCCATTTTATTTACACAAGGGTCAATGTCTAACCTGGCACCTTCGCCTTTTGCGGGCACGAACACTATCAACTGAGCTTTCCAAACATGACTCATGACCCGCCTTCACAGTTTTACTTCCTCCACTAACTGATCTCCTACCTTCTAGCCTTCACAGAATTTCACCTACATACGTTGCTTGACTAGCATACCTGGAACGAAGAACGTAAAGGACTTAGCTTAACCTCTGTCTGGGGACTTTTCCCCTAATAGGTTTTCACTTTGCAGCGAACTGTGCGCTGATTTGAAACTTCCTGGCTGCCTAATAGGAGAAACTGTCGGATCGTCAACAGACAAAAAAGAAATTTGTATCATATATAGTTGACAATCAAGCCGCTCGTTGGTTCGACTCACATACACCATTCTGAACAGCTCTGATTGTACGCTTGATAGTTTTATGTTCCAGAAGGTAAGTTTGGCTATGTCAGATTTCATCGTTTGTCTGACAATATATTGCGAAAATAGGACGAAAAAATTTTCTACGTACCAAACGCGTAAATTACGCCGATCTAATCTAGTGGCAAAGAGAACATAATTCTATTAATAAATCTGCACCTCGAATTTGTCCACTATCCTGAGGACCTTGCAGCTTAGTTGTGGACCGGAATCGTAGTTCGATAACTAGGTAATGTTGCGAATATTAACTACATAAAATAATGATCATTTTGAGAAAATCGATTTTGAACAACCTAATTCCATACCTCGAAACATTCGTGAATAATTTAATTTAGATCAGACTCCATGAAACACAGTGTTTGTTATCGTAGTTGTATAAAAGAACAAATCGTCCGATGTCTAACATAGGAATAAAGAAATCTGTATCGAATTTATTTGGGATTCAAACTAAATTTAGTCTAGTTCTCAGATTTCATCATTTATTATCGGTGACTACCCATAAAACTTATTTACTTTTGTAGCATGTCACAGAATTTATGAGGATGGAGTTAAAAGAAAATTTATCTCCTGTTTATCGCATAGAACGTTGTCAGAGGACACCGGTTTAGAGAGTAATGCCTCAGAGGGAAAGATTTATCGTTACTTCAAGCCGCAAGTGCTGGTTAATGGGTTTGCAGACGGAGAAGCCACTTCGAACCGACATTGATGGCTATATATCTCTACACAATTGGAGAAGCGAAGTAATTTAAAAATTATCCCCGCTATGAATATCAACCAACCTTACAAGCAACAATAAAATTAGAATGTCAACCATAGCTTCTATCTTGTCTCGAAGTAATTTTCTGCAGAAACAGGTATCATCTCTTCTCCTATGGTCTCGGTATAGTTTTGGATACAGTTTG
Source organism: Schistocerca piceifrons (assembly GCF_021461385.2). Classification (NCBI taxonomy): domain Eukaryota; kingdom Metazoa; phylum Arthropoda; class Insecta; order Orthoptera; family Acrididae; genus Schistocerca; species Schistocerca piceifrons. Next base: position 453,459,258 of record NC_060140.1, on the reverse strand, counting down.
TCCAAAACACGAAAAGTAAGATACTACTGTCCAAATATCTCAGTGATTGATACACACTACATCAAAAGCGTAGGCGTTCCGTTTTAAAAACTTCCAGTAAAATGCGATGGACATTGCTCTGCACGCATGTTTAGAAACGCTGTAATTGGGAACGCGTCTTAATAAACTCTCCCTTCAATATGTGATAAACGATAAAATTTCATTTACCAATTTTTCATTACTAGAAATAGGTAAGACATTATGGGTCAAATAAAGTTTTCATAGCAGCGTTATTTTTATTTTAATAGTGACTTCAAACCTGCTCCACAATATACCTATCAGGGTAAGCACACATTTCAAGAAAGTAGTGTATGTACAGCAAGCTGTTAAACTAGAACACTGTTTCATTTGCCGTTCTAGCACAGTTTCGATAGATGTGTAGGAAGACACAAGTGAATGGTAAACAGTGCTGAACGTTAAACACAAACGTCGTTCAATGTAATTCGCGTCTCCTTTTCCTGTCGTACCACCATATGGTTCCACCTTAACAAACACAATGAAGAAGAAGCTGTAAATATGAGCAACAAAGGTTCTGACTTCACAGACAGATTGATGGAAAGTCTAGTTATCACACTGTGGGTATTCTGCCCTCCAGTTTTTATCCTCTTTTACAATCATGATTTTGTTAATAATATCTATTGACAACTCCCCTGTTATGATGGTTTTTTGGTTGTTGGGCGATATCAACCAATGGCCTACAGTAACTGCTTAAATGTGAATGTTCTTTGCTTAAGACTCAACAACCCAGTAAATCAAAAACTAATTGAGGATCTCATATGTGGAATGAGTATATTCATAACGAGTCAGACAGCCATAATCTCTAGAGATCATCCCCAAATCACCAGAAATTGTCCCTTCTCGGCAGTTTTGTTAATGGTCCCCTACTTCGCCCATCAGGACGCAGAATTTTCCGCTGCACCGAATTCGTCTTTGTCTTTGATAATCTGAATATGCTATCTCACACCATGAAAGTTCGACACTGCTTTAACACTCCACCCTGTCTTCATATTAGATAAAACAATCCACCACACTGTGGTAACTGCCATGAACCTGTGAACACCCACGTTATTCTCAGGCTTGCCCTCGTTGTGGCACTTGCCTACTGGTCCTTAGCATGTTGCACACTACTAGGAATTGCTTCAAGTGTTTGTCTGCATTCCTGAGTCGTTAACAATGCAGGAATTCAACAACATAACTTCTCGTTCGTAATGGGAATGCCTCTGCTTTACTTAAGTGTTTCCTGGTGTTCGTGACCCGACGGCATCCTTGTTGCTGTCAGTCAGTCTTTAAGTGGGGCAACACCGTCGGATTGAAACAACCACCGCAGTTAAACTGTAGCTTTCTTTTGGGGAAATTCTCACATGTATGGCCTAAGTGGAGCCCCTAGTCGTGAGTACCTGGCAGTGAAATGTGACATAGCTCCTTGACATGATACCTACGCTTCTGATACAAAGGTCAAGAGTCACAATAGTGTAGATCATCTATATCAACCTAGGCGATCCCACACGCATTTTTTGTTCACAAAAAAAAATTCCGATCCTACTAAAGAAATATTGCACTTCAGTCGCCATCCCAATGAGTTAGACTGTTTTACGTTGCACCCTAATCATGTGGAGCCTGTTAGTTAATGAGCATTGCGCTCTCATTTAAATATGTGGCCGAAAGAGTCACCCTACAGGAATTCTGAAACGAACACTGTCCTCCAGGACCGCGTGCCACAAAGGGCGCAGATTCCCCACGAGATGGGGAAACTCACAGATGTCTGTCGGACCTAAGATCGGCTATAAAGGCAAACTTTTGTGGAAACTATTTAATTCTCTAATAATGCAGAGAATTAAGCCACAGCTATACTAATCTACCAAGCTTCATAAATTTTCATGTTGATCCCAATAAATATTGAATATTGATCATATCTATAATGGTTTAGGATTTACTGTTAAAGTGAAATTAACGAGTTTTGTAACAGAGACCTGACTGCTAAAATCTGAACGCTGTGGTCGATCATAACGATCGACATTTCATATAGAAGCGCATCATTAAAATGACAAACGTTGAAAATATCAGCTCTGTAACTTTATTTTCTTAAAAGATATAGTAAATTTAAATTATCAGTATTTTGAGCTAAGCATCAAATCATCATTTCCTCCACACTAAGCACATTGATCGATGACAGCATGACACCTTATTGAATCATTAGGTAACAGAATATTTGTTGTAAAGTTTAGTGCATAATAGTTACTTTTGTTCTTTGTTTATTTATCAGAAAGTACATTGGCGCAAGTCTACTGGCCGTCACACCCAAAGTTAAGAAGGAAATTGTATTGGTTTTATGCAAGAGAATATAACGTAAGATATGTTATGCAATGGATATTATTGTTACTTTATTTCGAACGTGGAAGTGGTCGAGCTTTGATTATTTAAATATGTTAAAATGTAAAATAATGGAGAATAAGCTGTAGCTAACGAGGTGGACGGCTTCAGGAAAGGCAACTGCACCTAATCAGTTGAGCGAGAATATTCGGAGCGCGGGAAACGCGGTCGGAGACGGGCAGAGGGCAGTTCTAATCTCGACACCAAAGATTACTGTTTGGCTGGAGACACCAAAGGGTACAATTCGCGCTGAGAGGCGAATGCGGACGATCGGTCTTTAGGTAGCTAGGAAGTGAAACGACTTAGAAAATTTCGCGTTGTGTGGTATCGAAGGACTTCGTCTCTGAGCAGTTAGCAGCCGCGCGCCTAGTATGAACTCTAACTTTTCGTTTAAATATCGAGATGGAGTACTGGACATGTTTTTCGCGATGAGATTGTGAATGATCTAACTGTGTCAAATGGATATGCCCTTGAGTGTAATAGTAACTCTAAATACGACTACTTTCGCTATTAGTTTGCTTTCGGAATAAACATTATTCTAACCAAATCGCAACTGAGTGGCCTACCATATTTATGGGTCGTTAATTTAGTTCCCGATATTATTATTACTGTTATTATATGATACATTAACTCTGCATTTCGCAAACTTGTCATCAGCCAGACAATTCAACCAAAGGGTCACAAGTGTCAAATTTAGGGCGTGTAATGCGACACGTGTGGTTCATCCCCTACACGAGCTTTAGCCAAGACATTTCGATAAAGAGGAACCGCATATGAGCCCCAACATCTTTAGGATGATAGATCGCAAGCCTAGTCAACAATCAACGCAAAAAAGGCCTCTATAAGACATTACTATCCAGACAGACATAAAGAAAAAACACTGAAAGACCAACGACATGTAAATAGCAAACCACGAAAGTAAATGGCATCGAATAGGGTCATGACGTCACAAATGAAAATAAGCCAAATAAACACACAATACACATAAAATTAAGACATTTTGGACTTACGTTTAGAGCAAGCAATACACAGAAACAATATTCATCGAGGACCAACGGGAAAAATTCATTACGCCAAACAGAAAATTCTTAGATTGATGTAGGTTACGTTGGATAGGATGGGTTGGGTAACAACGGAATGTTGTTAACAACAGTGTACCGGCAGTTCTTACTCAATGCGATAGTTCTCACGCCAACGATAAATACAGGGAAACAGTGCTGTCAATCACACCAAGCCCACTGCAATCGTCAGATTCTAGGTGCCCATAATTCCTATTTGGAATACATGTCTAACTTCGTTAGATGTTACTGTGTCAGCTTTGCGACCCGTGTGAATGGACTTAAAGATCAACAAAGCTAAATGATGCATGTACCAAACTCTACCAGCTTAATCTAACGTAATTTAGCTTCTAACATTGTAACTAATCCTATGCATATGGTGTCTGTTCTTTCGAACATTTCCGAATGCGGGAATGGGCCTTGCCACGAGCATTGAGATTAATGGGCAGGGAACACTACTTTGGTAGTGTGTCGAGTAAGCTGAGAATATGTTTGCTGGATGGCGTGCTTGGGGTAAGTTCGCACAGTTGCGCTAATTCCTGTGTCCTCGGCAGCTTAGGGGTCGACGGCACGGTAGCTCTGCGTGTTCGGTCAGAGAGGCGCTATCTCTTTGTGAGAAAAATACTGAGTAAAGGAATCAACGATAAACTTGAACGGATGTCATATGATGTCCGCCCAGACCAAAAGCAACGAAAGAAAAGAGAATTAGAGCGCCTACCTAGTAAGCAGGAGATCCCGGGTTCGAATCCCGGCCGGGCACACATTTTTAACTCTCCACGTTGATTTCTGTTACCATCCCGTAAACAGATGAAGTTTGTAATTCATTGAAACTAATCCTGACTTGCCTAAATATACTTCTCATGCTCCAGTTTGTAAGAGAATTCCTCGTCCGCCGACGACATGGATCGCCTGGTGTGCCCTCGTAAACTGCAACGTGGAGCTCAAAAGGTGATACGGGTGGATGGCTCTTACGATCCACACTAGCGTCATCAAATTCTACACGGTGTAGAAAAAAACGATGGAACATTGACACATCTGATTTGATCTAAGCATGCACAATAGATAAGCAACACAAATAAATTGGCAAATGTACTTGTGTGAGCAGTGTTGTGATTCCGTGCAACAGGAGGTCTTACGCTGGATAAGGTCAGTTCCTCTCAACACCACTTCGACACATGGGAGGGTTAGACAACCGCCTAACCTTAGTATTTTTTATTCGGGGTATAGAAGAACACTGTCGTCAATTACTCTCTCCGTAGCTATAGCGGCGTGATCTCCAACTTTTACAATAATCTTTGTCATCTCATGGTTTGGTTGCGACCTCGTGCTGCATAATACGGATATCACATTCTTCTCGGTGCGTTTATTCCATATTCACATGGGTGACGTGGGTCATCATTGGAGAGAACTCGTGAACCGTTTGTAGCCCTTTAAGTACATGCGCGAGGCTTTCTGAACCACGAAGAGTCCCGACGTGCCCATCAGAGTCTCATCCGTCAGCCAGGAAAGTACAGCCATCATGACGATCCGCGGGCGGCAAACTAACCTGATCTGGAACACCTGTTACATCTAATAAATTCTTTTTTAGCTCAGGTGGCGCATCTATCAAAAACTACCTTGCTCTCCTGACGTGTTTCTAAATTATATGCGCCCTTAGTGCTTTTTACATCCCCTGCAGTAGTAGTTTCAAACAAATTAATCATAGTCAACAAAATTTTTCACCGGGTGCGACTGCATTCTCAATACGTAATATTCTCTGATGTCTCTGGCATTATTGAAAACGACCTTCCTTAGGGTGCTTTGTGTCAGCAAAATACCCTGCGAACGGCCATTTGCAACAGTGACCGAGACGTCAGAGAATTTTATAGATCGGCATTGCAGTAAGATACCCTGATGAATCTTGTTGACAGTGACGATGGCATGGAAGCCAATTATTCACAAGTTTCGTAGTCCAGTCCCTGACCACGACTTTATCAGAGAGTATATCACGGTCGATTATAAAATCTGCATTCACCATAAAGTTGCTATTTCATATCTTAACAGCAGCAAAATCCGTTTTCCCATGCGCTTCAGTTTCACCTCACATGCGACAATCAATGAGATATCCCTAAAGGGCATCTTTGCTAGTTTAAGTGCGCTCTTCACCAGTGTTGTGTAAAGGAACGTCGAATATGCTGTCATTTCCTAACAAGAACTCAGGCACGCTGTGGTCTTGTTCCTTCCAATCTCGATGATAGAATACTGACTAACCTTTTCAGACAACTTCACATACTGGTCATTGTCGTCTTGTGCCTCTGACATTCAGTACCACACACTGTGTATGTGACGTCCATTGTGTAATGATGTGTTCCCTGGGAAACCTCATCGTCTTTGGTCACGTATTTCCACGATCTTGCACATGATTTAACTTTGCGTGCGTTTATGCCGCCACCTCACTGCTCGTCGTCATAGCACGACGATGATGAATTGAAGCCACTACATCATACCGGTCCATTTAACCTGCACCATCGCTGTTCGCCCTGTTGCTCCTTACGATCCTCCCCAGGAATTGATACCAAGCTGTTTCTGCATTTTGCGTTGGGAATATCATCGTGTTTCCTGAAACTTGAGCCACGGTTGGTTGCTTCGAGATCACTCCAGGAGTGACGCGTTTGACGGTGTTAGCACTCTGTTTGATATGTGAACAGATGCAGGGTAATTACCGTCGGCGGGTGGCAGGCATAGAGACTGTTGCGTGAATGCAACGCACCGACTAACAGCGAGTTGAGATGTGCAGCAGAGAGGATACCGCATAAACATATATTTAGGCGAGGCCAGTGGTGGTGCTTATTCGAGATCAGACATGGAACGAGCTCGACTGTAACGTTGAGGGTTGCATACATTACAAATCAAGGGTCCACCATTACGTCAGTGCTATATAAGCGAGGTCTAGGAGAAAGACAAGCCGCGGCGCGTACGTCACGAAGGTAGGCCTGCGCTCGCCCACTTGCTCAAATCGGCAGACAAACTACTTTTCTACACCTGTTAAATCGTAACTAGGCGTGGCCGTACAAATGAAAACTGAATTTTCTACTGGAATCCGCTATTATGGAATCTTACTGTTATTAGTCCCATAACGATGGGAAGTCGATGGGCCTACTTATAATTTGTTACGGCTGTACTGGCGTACAATAAAAAAAATCATGCTAAAATGATTATCAGTTGCATAATGCACCACTTCCAGCATGTAATGTGTACTGTTAAGCAGAAGAGATTAAATGCTATAAGCAAACCGTTATACCATTTATATCGAGTGTGGTGTCACCGCCAGACACCACACTTGCTAGGTGGTAGCCTTTAAATCGGCCGCGGTCCGGTAGTATACGTCGGACCCGCGTGTCGCCACTGTCAGTGATTGCAGACCGAGCGCCACCACACGGCAGGTCTAAAGAGACTTCCTAGCACTCGCCCCAGTTGTACAGACGACTTTGCTAGCGATGCTACACTGACAAATACGCTCTCATTTGCCGAGACGATAGTTAGCATAGCCTTCAGCTACGTCATTTGCTACGACCTAGCAAGGCGCCATTACCAGTTTATATTGAGATTGTAATTATGTATCATCAAGAGCGATGTTCTCCAATTATGGATTAAAGTTAAGTATTCCAGAAGCTATGTACTATTTTTGGCTACTATAATTACTTTACCTTGTTCCAGACCTCACGCCAGTCTGTGTGAGCTCAAACGCGTGCATTTCGGTCTCCTCTAGCAACACGGTGTTGGCTCTTCTGCCAACACATCATCGAGTATTGATCTTCAATTAAATTTTGCTGTACTACTTGAGCCGTCGTAAAAATTGCTGTTTTGAAGAGCGCGCCGCAGAGCGTAGTGTGAAGCAGTCGCCCTCCGTTTCTGGCGGTGGCGCCGCTGTGGCAATCGCAGCTTTGGTGTCTCCCTCTGGTGGGAAAGGGGAAAGGTTGCCTGTTCACGTGCATTTAAGGGGCGCTATGAGATCGCCAGTCGGTCGGTCTGAGTCAGTCTCTCGTCCCCAGCTTGCGAGTCTGTCTCTCGTCCGCATTTGTTACGCAGTTAGTGTCTGTCTGTCGTTCGGAGTGCAAGTATGTCTGTCGTTCGGCTCAACCTTTAAAGCCGGCAAAATGAGAGCCTTTCTATTCCGTCAGTAAGAGAACTCAGTGGGTCGTCGCCCGGTCGGGGCTTAGTTCCTGCATCTGAGTCTGTGCGTTAGGCCGCCAGTCTGCTGGAGATTGCTCAGGTAATGGTCATTGGCGGTTGGATCGATCGGTTGGTCGGTCGCGCACTGAGACACAAGATGACTGCTCCGTCTTGGGCGTCGGCGCGTGTGAGGTCGCCATGTGAGTCCAGTGGGCTGCGGCGTATAGCGAGGGGTAGTGACTTCGCGGTCGACACGAGAGCAACAGAAGTCAACCCACGACATCGGTCTGGCCGGTGCGAGCTGCGACGCCGTGAGACGGGAGATCGGCACGCCTTCCTGCGCCCGTTGAAGCAGCTGGCAGCGGACGGTTCGGGAGAGCGATTTGGGGGTGCTGCGCCAGGTCTTCTCGAGAAAATGCAGTTTATTAGAAATTAAGTGATTGGTGATATGTTGTTTGATTTACTCTTGTTAAATTCTACTTGTTTCCTAAGTGAGATCACCAGCCGTTTTTCTTTGGGGTCGTCCCACCATTCTCCTCCGTTTGCCCACCCGCGGGAAGGTGGTTGTTTATAATTTGGGTGGTCCGTTTTTCCCTTGTGGAATATGGGCAGGTTAGAGCAACCTTCGGTTCGGGTTGTTCGGTAATCTCGCTATCAATCTACCGTACGATAGTAGCTGCCTCTGTCATGTTTGTCGGATTTGTTGTGTGAACGAATTTATTGCTTGGAGTGTAACGGCCTAGTACCTAAAATGTGTTTTGATCTTTGGAAACTTTGATGTTATTGCCTATGACCTTGTGAGGCGGTATCTATGTACTGTAAAGCACCTTAACTATTGTTTGGCCAACCTTGTAGGATTTTATAGAAGTTTGCATTTCATGGGCTTTTATTTAAATTATCATTTCAGTGTATAAAGTTGCAACCCGTTCACCGTAAGGCTTTTCTTAGAAGTTAAAATCAAGTTGCACCTTCGGTGGCTAGGTTAATATTGTAATTGTTAGTGTTTTGTACCATTTCCATCCCTCCTACAGGGGGTGCATAGTTAGTGTGTTTGTGCAAATTGTTAATACTCTTAGTTTATAGTTACCTGGTGTGTGCAGATTTGCACCAGTGTAGTCTTTCAGAGGCTGTTGTGAAGGGTCGTAACTACGGACGTGTCAAAAGGGAGCGGCAAGACTCTCTGCTTGAAAGCTCATACGGTCAAAACTTGTTTCTTTCTGCCTCTGAATAAATTGTAACTTCGATATTTAGAGGGTGCTTTCTGATTACAATTTCAAATCTATTTCTTTTTTAAAAATGCTTTCAGGCACTGTTAAAGTGAATATAATTCCCATTTGTTAAAAGGAATTTGGTTATGATTTCATCAGTTACTCCCTGGCAACTACTTCCATTCTTACATAATGTGATTAAATGGTTAACGTTCTTGATGAATCGCTAGTAAATAAAATAAATTCTTAATAATATTCTTTGAAAATAAATCACGGTTCGTCGGCCGAGCGGTTCTAGGCGCTAAAGTCTGGAACCGCGCGACCGCTACGGTGATAGGTTCGAATCCAGCTTCGGGCATAGGTGTGTGTGATGTGCTTAGGTTGGTTGGGTTTAAGTAATTCAAAGTTCTAGGTGAGAGCAGAGGAGAGAGCAGATAGGTGGAAAGAATTCATTAAAATCCTCTATGAGGGTGAAGATTTGTCTGATGTGATAGAAGAAGAAACAGGAGTCGATTTAGAAAAGATAGGGGATCCAGTATTAGAATCGGAATTTAAAAGAGCTTTGGAGGACTTACGGTCGAATAAGGTAGAAGGGATAGATAACATTCCATCAGAATTTCTAAAATCAATGGGGGAAGTGGCAACAAAGCGACTATTCACGTTGGTGTGTAGAATATATGAGTCTGGCGACATACCATCTGACTTTCGGAAATGCATCATCCACACAATTCCGAAGACGGCAAGAGCTGACAAGTGCGAGAATTTTCGCACAATCACCGTAACAGCTCATGCATCGAAGCTGCTTACAAGAATAATATACAGAAGAATGGAAAAGAAAATTGAGAATGCGCTAGGTGACGATCAGTTTGGCTTTAGGAAAAGTAAAGGGACGAGAGAGGCAATTCCGACGTTACGGCGAGTAATGGAAGCAAGGCTAAAGAAAAATCAAGACACTTTCATAGGATTTCTCGACCTGGAAAAAGCGTTCGACAATATAACATGGTGCAAGCTGTTCGAGATTCTGAAAAAAGTAGAGGTAAGCTATAGGGAGAGACGGGTCATATACAATATGTACAACAACCAAGAGGGAATAATAAGAGTGGACGATCAAGAACGAAGTGCTCGTATCAAGAAGGGTGTAAGACAAGGCTGTAGCCTTTCGCCCCTACTCTTCAATCTGCACATTGAGGAAGCAATGATGGAAATAAAAGAAAGGTTCAGGAGTGGAATTAAAATACAAGGTGAAAGGATATCAGTGATACGATTCGCTGATGACTTTGCTATCCTGAGTGAAAGTGAAGAAGAATTAAATGATCTGCTGAACGGAATGAACAGTCTAATGAGTACACAGTATGGTTTGAGAGTAAATCGGAGAAAGACGAAGGTAATGAGAAGTAGTAGAAATGAGAACAGCGAGAAACTTAACATCAGGATTGATGGTCACGAAGTCAATGAAGTTAAGGAATTCTGCTACCTAGGCAGTAAAATGACTAATGACGGACGGAGCAAGGAGGGCATCAAAAGCAGACTCGCTATGGCAAAAAAGGCATTTCTGGCAAAGAGATGTCTACTAATATCAAATACCGGTCTTAATTTGAGGAAGAAATTTCTGAGGGTGTACGTCTGGAGTACAGCATTGTATGATAGTGAAACATGGACTGTGGGAAAACCGGAACAGAAGAAAATCGAAGCATTTCAGATGTGGTGCTATAGACGAATGTTGAAAACTAGGTGGACGGATAAGGTAAGGAATGAGGAGGTTCTATGCAGAATCGGAGTGGAAAGGAATATGTGGAAAACACTGATAATGAGAAGGGACAGGTTGATAGGACATCTGCTAAGACATGAGGGAATCACTTCCATGGTACTAGAGGGAACTGTAGAGGGCAAAAACTGTAGAGGAAGACAGAGATTGGAATACGTCAAGGAAATAATTGAGGACGTTGGTTGCAAGTGCTACTCTGAGATGAAGAGGTTAGCACAGGAAAGGAATTCGTGGCGGGCCGCATCAAACCAGTCAGTAGACTGATGACCAAAAAAAAAATGTTCTAGGAGACTGATGACCTCAGAAGTTAAGTCCCACAGTGCTCAGAGCCATTTTTGAAATCACGGTTCAGGCTTCATAAAGCAGATTCCAGTGGAGGATGCAATTCTCGTTAGTACTTACACGCCCAGCTGCGAGTTAACAGGCCTAGAAACGCATTATGTCTGCTGAGCTGAGCGAGCGAGAGAGCTCAGGCCTACCTTCGTGACGTACGCGCCTCGGCCTGTCTTTCCCGTGAGCCTAGTATACAGGCTTCAGTCCTCGTGCCTGTGATTCCATGAGTATGACGAGACAAAGAATCGCATTGCTGCAGTCGTCTTTCTTACTGAAGCCTGCTGGAGTGTGCAGCCATAATATAGCGAGGAAGTTGAGTACGTGGTCCTGCTCTTGTTCTGGAGCACTGACAGAGAAAAAATGACGTCTCTTGATCACATGGTCACTAGTAAAGCTAGTTTTGTGAGACTTTGGAAGTTGTAAGACGAATATTAAGCGATGCAAATGTATTACTGCAAATGTCTCCATAATAGGGAGAGTGATGTCTAGGAAAAGTTAGTGCTGCAATTCACGCTTCAGACAAAAAGTGTGAAAACTTCTTCCAATGCAAAGCAGTTGTGTTTATGTTTATTCTGTCTCCACCATGATGAAGCACACATGTTTCGACAAACGGAAAATAGGCCCAGAGCACGTCATTATTATGTCCCAACCACCGAAAAGCGCACTAATTGTGTAGTCTTTTCACTAGTCTAACTTCAGATTTTTGTTATTTGCGACATGTGTAGTTTGTTAATCGTTTCTGCAACATTTTAGAAGATTACTGTGAATTTATTTTAATAATTAACCACTACGTAGAGGATTCACTTGATCTCCTTTTCCTACTTTCTTGTGTGTCGACGTAATTCTACGTAAATATTAAAGTAAATTTATGAAGTCCTCGAAAACGATTTAGACATACACATACACACACACCCTAGCAGAAAAAAATCTCAGCAGCAAGCAGTTTTGTGACATTAACGAAAATTGGCAGGAGTGTTTCTACATCTGAGAGATGATGTGTATTTAAATTTTACGCCAATCGCATAGTAGTGCTCAGGTATCGCCACTTTGAGGATGCAAATCAGCTTTGCTTTAAAAACACGCTGTAACTGTCCTGAGCGTTAGTACCCTACGAGACTGGACGAGGTAAGTTGCTGTTAGACACGAACGCCTTTAAGGCGACAAAGGCGCCATTACCAACATGTCTCTGAGTTTGAAAGAGATCGTGTGGCCGGCCGGTGTAGCCGAGTGGCTCTAGGCGCTTCAGTCTGGAACCACGCGACCACTACGGTCGCAGGTTCGAATCCTGCCTTGGGCATGGATGTGTATGACGTCCTTAGGTTAGTTAGGTTTAAGTACATCTAAGTCTCGGGGACTGATGACTTCCGATGTTAAGTCCCATAGTGCTTAGAGCCATTTGAACCATTTGAACCAAAGAGGTCGTGTAATAGGGCTACAAGACGCTGGATGTTCCTTCTTCGATACTGGCAGGAATGTAGCCACTGTACATCATTGCTGGCAGCGGTGGTCACAAGAGTGTACGGTCGCAAATAGACCGGGTTCTCGACGGCGTGTGGCTCTGGTTCATCGTACCGCATCAGCAGCAGCAGTTTGAGCAGCAGTTTGAACCTCAGCGACACAACTAACTGTTACAAATCGGTTACTTCGAGATCAGCTCCGAGCCAGACCCCCTGTGGCGTGGATTAGATCGACCCAAACCATCCGAGCCACACCCCCTGTGGCGTGCATTACATCGACCCAAACCACCGCCATTTGCGACTTCAGTAGTGTCAAGCGAGAGATCGTTGGAGTGCAAGTTGGAGGTCTGTTGTGTTTACTGCTGAAAGCTGGATCGGCCTCGGTGGCAGCGAAGATCGTGCATTGGTTAGAAGGAAGCCAATTGAGGGCCTGCAACCGGCCTCTCTGCGTGTTGGACGCACTGAAACTACACCTGGAGTTACGGTCCGGCTTGTGATTACGTACGACAGCAGGCTCATTCTCGTAATTATCCCACGCACTCTGACTGCAAATTCGTACGCGAATCTGGTGATTCGACCTGTTTCGCTGCAATTCGTGAACAACATCGAGTAGATTTTTTCCAACACGATAACGCTCGACCACGTACCGCTACTGTGACCCAGACTCCTCCACAGAGCCTCCACACGTTGCCTTGGCCTGTTGGATCACCAGATCTGTCTCCAATGGAACACATATGGAACGTCGTCGGACTACAACTCCAGCGCCATCCACAACCAGAATTAACCATCCCTGTATTGAGCGACCAAGTGCAACGGGCATCAAACACCATCCCATAAACTGACATCCGTCACCTGTGCGACGCAAAACATGCGCATCTGCAAGCTTACATTGAACATTCTGGTTGTTACAGCGGTATATAATTTATTAGTATTTCACAATTACAATGGCCTATCTCGCTTTTGCATTAAGCTGTTATCTTGGAATGTTAATCACTTGCATATGTTACCTAGACGAAATTATTCCTGCAATTTCATCACTCTACGTTAATTATTTTTGGTGTTGTGATTTTTTCCGTTAGTGTGTAAACTCACTGATAACTGATCTGTCATTTTCCTGGTGTGTAATAATGGTACAGATTAACGGTTGTCATGTAGCGGCAGTGTAGTGAGTCCTAGGTACTAGTGTACTTATTCTCGACTCTACACTGGTAGAGTGCACTTGCAAACGAAAAGCAAACTCATGTGATTAGTTTCCAGTTGAATGATGAATCGAGTCTCAGACCATACAGCGGCGTCGATTTCAGAGTTGACGTCACAAGACCCGCTGGCGTGTTTCAAGTATACGAAGCTCGTTTCTGGTCTCTAGTGCATATACGCTACTCTCGCACCGTCTTTCATTATGTGACACTTGAATGCAACTGACAGGGCGGCCTTGGTGCCACGCTTCGTACAGGCCCTTCTCTCTTTGGTGTTAACCGCGACGTCTTTCCTAGTCTGGCCTGTTCCTTTCCTCTCTGCCTCCGTCACCGTTTTGCCTACTTGGCCTATCATTGCACTGTGCGAATGCTTGTGACTCACGATTTTCTAGTCTCTTGTGTGCTAGCGCGTATCTTCTTATATTTTCCATGCACCTCAACGTCATCTAACGATCTTTAAATATCGAGGAACTGTTCTCTCTACAATGCCCCAATGAGTGGACGCTGTTTGTGTGCAGAGAAGTGTCTGCGCTTTCCACCACATCATCCATCCGGCATTTTGTAGTCCAAGCGTCCCCCATCACGAGAAACCGAGCAGCATACGTTGCCATAGTTTGGCAAGTTTGTGGTGTGTACGGTCCCCGATGTATACGTTCATTTTCTGTGTGTGCTATCAGGTTCAAGTATGTCGCGTTTTAGTTTACTAGATGTATTTAAAAGATGTTACACCGTAAAAATAGGAAAATGGATAATTTCGTATGAGTCACGTATCTACATTTTCAACCACAACAACCTTAACAACAAGCACACTTGCAGGTGTTGCCTAGTTCTATATTTTTGTTGAAAGTAATTGTTGTATGCTCTTTTGAATGTTTTACTAAGTACTTCTAGCTAATTTTAAACAGTTTGTACACATCAAATGACATATGGACGCCATTTTCATTTTGTTCACAGGTAACGAAAGTGATAGATACAATTACGCAAGCTTATTAATCTTTTGAGTACCAGTGGTTTCCGCCAACAATCACATCTTTTTTAATACTTTCTGTGTAACAGTGTATACCGCAAGCAACCATGTATGATATTGTAATACGGAGATTTCTTCTGGTACACTGAAGTACTTCTACGAATGAAGTGCATTGTAGCAGACACAGCCTTCAAATTAACAGTATGTACGGAGGCTATGCTATGTGGTTGTCGGTGATCATGATTCGCGTTTTTTTATGGTGATCATATCGAGGAGATCACTGACAGTGGAATTAATATACGTAAAGTTATTGTAAGGTAAATTTGCGTTTGTACTTGGTATTATTGGTAATTTACTAAATTTTAGGTCTATTTTAGAACTATAATTTGTTTTAAGCATTATGAGTTCATGAGAGTTTGAGTGTTGGGATTGTATATAGAAAAAACTCGTAGTTTCTTTCAAAGATATCTCATCAAATGTGAGCCGTTGAAAACTGTATCACACAGAGGCTCCAAAGTGAAACTACTTTTTTTAAATCAACTGATTGTTTTGTTTACAGAAATTTCTTCTTGTATTCGTTGCTTACAATGACGATAAGGATCAGTAACGTGAATAATTTTAAAATTAAACTTTCTTCATCATTATTTGCTGTCAAAGCTTATAGTGACATGCGCAACAAAATTAATTTTACTCTTCAACAAGAAAATATTCTTTCATTAATTACGTTGATCCGATTATCACTAGAAAAAATTAAAAGCGTGTCTTACGGACATTTAGAAAACCGTGTGCACAGACATTTTAATTAACGCACTTTCTTACTACTCACAACGTTATATGAAAGCATTTTTTAGCTGTATGAACCATCGTTTCTTACGGCTACTCCTATAGCAGGATGAAATCAACAAAGAGACAAAAATTTTAAAAAACGTTGTACTAACTAATAGGTACCAATCACCTAATGTCATTAATATTTACAACAAACTTGAAAAAAGGAAGTTCTCGCAGAATGGAGTTCCTCAGGCGGTGTAGAGACTGACGTAATGTATGATGAGGTAAAAGAATTTATTATTCAGGCAGTTAAAGGAGACGAAAATGTAATTTGCTGGAGGACTCAAATTTGGTAGTAGGAAAAGGAAGAGAGGGGAAGGTAGTAGGTGAATAGTGGAAATAAATGAAAGACGAAGGCGCATAGTTGAATTTTGCACAGATCATAATTTAAGCATCTCTCACACTTGGTTTAATAATCAGGAAAGAAGGCTGTATAATTGGAAAAGGAGGAAACATAAAAATGAAACAAATGAAGCAGGAGAAGGAAAACAAACGTCTAAAAAATGAAATCCACAGGAAGTGCAAAATGGCAAAGTAAGAATGACTAAAAGTTAAATATAAGGATTTAGAAGCACATTTCACTATGGGAAAGATACATACCGCCTACAGGGAAATTACAGAGTCCCTTGGAGAAACGAAAGCAGCTGTATGAATATCTATAGCTTAGATGTAAACCAGTCCTAAGAAAAGAAGGAAAAGCTGAAAGGTGGAAGGAGTATTAGAGGGCTTAAACAATGGATATGAAATTGAAGGCACTATTACAGAAAGGGAAGTGGACGTATATGAAAATGTAATGGGAAATATGATACTGTGAGAAGTATTTGACAGAGCACTGAAAGACATAAACTGAAAGAAGACCCCATGTGCAGACGACATTCCATCAGAGCTACTGATGACCTTGGGAGAGCCGACCACGACAAAACTCTTCCATCTGGTGTCAAGATGTATGAGATAGAAGGAATATCTTCAGACTTTAAGAAGAACGTGGTAATTCCAAACTAAAAGGGCGGGTGCAGACAGGTGCGAATATTATCGAACTATTAGTTTAACAGGAAACTAACACGCTTTAAAGAAGAATGAAAAAACTGGTAGAAGCCGATCTCTGGGCACATCAGTTTGGATTCCAGAGAAATGTAGGAATACGTGAGACAATATTGGCCTACGACTTCTGGAAGATAGTTTAAGAAAAGGCAAACCTATGTTCATAGTTTTTGTAGGTCTGGGGAAAGCTTTTGGCACTGTCGACTGAAATATACTTTTTTTTTAATTCCTGAAGGTAGCTGGAATAAAACACAGGGAACATATGGTTATATACATCTTGTACAGAAACCAGACGACAATTATAACAGTCAAGGGCCATGGAAGAGAAGCTGTGGTTGAGAAGGGAGTGAGACTGGCTCGTGGCCAATCTTCGATGTTATTCAATCTACACACTGAGCAAGCAGTAAATGACACAAAAAATCATTTTGGAGTAGCAATTAAAGTTCAGGGAGGAAAACTAAAACTTTTGAGGTTTGCAAATGACATCGTATTTCTGGCAGAGGCAGCAAAGGACGTCGAAGAGCATATGAATATAATGGACAGTGTCGTTAAAGGAGGATAGAAGGTGAACATCAACAAAAGCAAAACAACGATAATGGGATGTAGCTGAATTGAATAAAGTGATTCGGCGGAAATTATTTGTATGGAGTGTAGACATGTTGAGAAGCGTAACATAGACGATAAACAGTAAAGACATGAAGATATAGAAACTTCTGAATTGTGGGGCTATATAAGAATTCTGAATATTAGGACAGTAGATCACGAAACTAATGAGGAAGTAGTGAATAAAACTGAGGTGGAAAGAAATTTGTGGCGCAGCCGGACTAGAAGAAGTGATCGGTAGATAGGACACATTCTGAGACATCAAGGCATTACCAGTTTAATACTGGAAGGACGTATGGTGATTAAAAATTGTGGAAGTAGATCAAGAGATGAATATAACAATCAGATTCAGAAGGATGTAGAATACAGTAGTTATTCCGAGATGAAGGATCTGCGCTGGATAGAGTAGTACATCATACCAGACCTTACAACAACAACAACATTAATTTAAAAATTATATGTTTTACTTATTATGAATCGAAATCGAGCTAATTTTTTAAAATATGATCTGATTCGGGTATGATTATTTGATTATCCATAATTAGTAATTTCACAGGTTATTGTATTAAGAAACCAAGCATTTATTTTTCCAGTTTACCTCGTGGTTCGATTAATTATTCAAGTAATAACAGATCAAGAGACAAACGACTCCTTTGCCCGACGCCTTGGTTTACGGTAATTTGCTTTTTCCTTTGCAATTATGCACCCCTTTCAATGTTCGTAACAAACATTGGAAAATGATTAAAATGAGAAACCCACGAATTATCTACAACTCCGAAGCTATAGAAAGTGGATAACGCTATTGATTTGAAGTACGGAAAATGATCGAAATTTATTTGAGAAATTTTACGTTATTTCAAAGAGAAACACTACTTTTCTGAGTATGAAGAGCAGGTTATTTTTATACTCCATGTTTGCGGAGTAATGTAGCGCAATACTAACTAAATTTCGCTGCGTTTCTTTCCTCTTCTTGCACGATAAAGCTTCCGTCTTAGCCCTGGAGCGAAGATGGATTCTTCGTTTTATAGCAGCTCTGAGTAATGTTTTTTTAAGCTCCCTGTCTCGGTGGTGGATTCTCATTAAGGGTAGCCAAAGCGTTGTGGCGGCGAACTCGCCGAAAAATTACTGCGCGGCTCAATTAAGGCTGCTAGGTGGTGTGGTGCAGCCCCTCGCCGCTTTGTGTCGTGCCCTGCCAATTAATCCTGCCCAGGGCGATGTGGTAACCGTTGAGATTGTCCCGCGTTCACTAGACAATCTGTGGCACCTGCGGGGCAGAGATCTTGCTTGCCATTACTGTCACGGGTTATAAATTCCTCTTAATGTACCACCGACTTCTGACTTTATAATACTATTCGTTTATGTGCTTTAAAATTTTCGCTTATTGGTACTATATTAAATACAGTGTGCTATACTGGATGTTGAAGTTCTTTGCATTATATGTGAGTTATGTATGTAAAATACTATGTAAATTGTTTATTACGTTAAATAATTTTCTGATTGCATTTTTTATTTAAAAATATTTGTGTACAAACTGTTCATGTTGATGTAAATTTGGCAAATGTAAGAATTGGTCACGCTTAGTAACAATGTAAGAAATAGGTGTTATGTAAAAGCCAGTGTGCTTTTGTTTGAAATGAAAGTGGCTCTGTGGAATGGAAAAGGTGGCAGGGGCTAATTGGCGCGCTACCTAGAGCAAGCGCGGGAAGTAAGACACACAGTCTGTAGGCAACAGTGATTGAGGCAACACCCTTAACACCCTTCAACACCGTTGTGGAGCAGGAGAAGCTTTGCTTGCAAATTTGCACAAAAATGCCTCTGATGAGAACTTCAAAGGGTTTCGGCATAGCTGCGAGTTGTTGGGCCACTGTATGTAAAACTGAATGACGCCAAGAAGAGAAACTGAGTCCATACAGCAAAATTCTTGCAGGGCGTACTGTGGGAAGTTGCCGTCATAATCATTCGCCACACTGAAGCCTACAACCATCGCCCGCCTGGCTAGCCGCACGGTCAGACGCGCAGGTTCCCGAGCGGTCACCGACAAGAATCCGCCTGGCGGTGTGCGACCAACCTGTGGATGGTTTTTAAGGCGGTTTTCCATCTGCCTCGCCGAAGGCGGGCTGGTTACCCATATTCTGCTTCAGTTACACTATATCGGCGATTGCTGCCCAAACACTGTCTTCACGTACGCGTTCACTATAACTGCTCTAGCTCGCAAACATTTGGGGTTGCACTCATCTGGTATGAGACATTCCCGGGGCCGAACCGCACAATAACCCTAGGTTCAGTGTTTAGCGGCGGTGGGGCGAGTGGACTGCTGTGGCCTATTGTGGAGTTGTGAACACCTGAGGGCCACAGCAGAACGAAGCATCTCTGTCGTTTCTTGGTCCCGGTTCAATACACACAATTGTACAGTGTGACCCATTAATTTAAACTGTGCTTCATAAGTTAATAACCATTCTTGAACTTTAAAGAAACTGATTCACCCTGTTAATTATCCTAATCATACACCTATATAGGGATTTCTTCCTTATGTTTGTTTAACCCGAGTATCCTGTTTTACAGATTTATGTAGTGCCAAGTTAATATAAAGAGGCACCATTTTGTTTAGCAAATTGTCTTAATTGTTTCACTGAAAGGCGTAATGAGAATTTTAAAAGAGTAATAAAACGTTCATGCTTTAGTACATTACAGAGCAATAAAGCGAAACTATTCGTGTTTTATAAGTTTTCTTAAGTATTGCCAAGTGTTATAGTAAAAGTTGACTTACACAAAATTGAATCAGAGTGAAGCCAAGTTATTAGAATTTTTTAAATGACTACGCAGGGTTAGTTCCTAGAGTAATGGCTCTTGAAAGTACATTCCAGTAAGAAAGAGTTTTTCTTGAAGTGAAATGTTCGGGATAGAAAGTGTGTGCTTTAGTATCTAAGTATTATAGAATTTAAGTTTGTTGGTTATGAAAAATGCTATTCTGAGGGTCCCTCCAGGCCATTTTTTTTTTTTTTTTTTTGAGCTTCCTTGAAGTCATCTACTGGGCTTTTCCTCTTTTGATCCTTAACAACTCTAGTGAAATGCTTATACGGTAGTACTCTTGTGGAGTCTCGGAGTACCCCAATTAGTTAAACGAAACTGTAATTTAAAGAAATTTTGTTTTGAATTGCACTTTTATCACTGAATATTATAAACATTTTTACGCATTTTAGATATGATTACAAACAATTTTGGCACACTGAAAATTTGTGATGGGGACAAATATGTTTTGAGCATTTTTAACACATTGTTTTAGTTTTCTTGTCCACATTTCTGGCACACATGTAGCATCTTGCTTTCCTCGTCGGTTCTGGCTCTGAAGATGTTGAGACAAGAGGAGTACCACCAAGTTTAACAACAACGTCTTTAATTTTACGAAAAAGGGGTAGGACATCTCGACGTTGTATGGGGGGTTTTTCTTAATCCATTCCAAGCCTCTGTGGCAATTCTCTTCTTTTTAAATCATCAGTTTGATCAGGTTGTTTGGTGCACTGAAGTAAAACAGCAGCATTGACCCCTACTATGTTTAAAATGATGTAAAATACAGACACTGGCCATCTGCGTGTTCGCCGTGATACCTAATAGCGCACATTTCGTCCAGTGTGTCCACTCCTCGTCTTGTGGCATTGTAATCAATGATCATTACAGGTTTTCTCTTTTGAGTACTGATATTCGGATCGTGGTGCATAGATGAAAGCAACATAGCAGCTCGACCTTTCTGAGGAAAATAAGAACAAATTGTCTTTTCTTCGCTATGCCCAATTCTAGAATTTGAAGCCATATGACTACTTTTCGATTTTGACTGTCTCAAGAAATACGTAAAGGTTTTTTTTTTAAATTACCGCAGTCATGTGACTGGTAGCGATAATTTAAAAAAAAAACTTTACATAATGCAGATTCTACTGGGCGCTTTCTGTTTGATTTGAATTCTTCTGAGATCTGCGGTTTATTTAGCTTTAGAGTGCCTACGACAGTCAACTGTTTGGCTTCCAGTTGATCACAGAGTTCTTACTGTCACATTTCTATTGCTTCCCTCAATTGGTGATATTAATTTCAAAGCATCCTGTGTTGGAATTGATAATAGACTTTTATTTGTCCCTTTGCTTGTGTATACAAATGCACTGCATAAATAGAATGCTCGTGAATCACAAAGGCAATTAACTTTGATGCCGTATTTAGCTGGCTTCCTAGGCATATACAGGCGAAGTTTACACCCACCATGAAAAGGTACTAACATTTCATAGATTGTCACGTTCGCTCCTGGAATATAATAATTTTGACATTTGTCTATAAAGAGTTCCCAGACATCTCTAATAGCTGTCATCAGCCTTCCTAGTATCTTTTGTAGTAGCACAATCGAAACGCAAACAACACAAAATGAATAAAAATCTATGAACGCTCATAGTGCCTCGAAACATATCACGACCAGTTCCATCATTAGCAAAAAGTCCAACAACATTTTCGTGATTAGATTTCATTACTCCAGATAAATAAAGCAGACCTAGAAATGCTCTCAGTTCTATTATATCTAGCGACTTTATGAATGCTGGTTCAGGAGCTCTGTATTTGTTTGACATGTCATGTATCTTGACGTTTGTATTGGTGAGTATTAGTTGTAATAAATCTTCAGTAATGAACAACTCAAAATCAGATAATATATCAGTTGAACCAACCGTTTTTGCTTCACGTCTAGAGCCTGGAAGGCGACTAACTATATTGTGAGCACGGGTACGAGTTGTAGGAGGAGCTTCTTCTGACCACATGTAGCACTGCTTTTTTCCAAAAAAAAATATTTGTCAGCGGAAGGCCTAATACACGCCTCTTTATCTGATTCTTCATAACTACTTTCTGCTGTAACTTCAGATGTGAACTCGTGATTACTTAGTATAAATTCATCCTCATCTGCTGTGCTCTCTTCATTAGATTCCAAAAACGCAGGATACTTGACTACTCTTTCCAATTCGTCGTCTGTTAATGAATTCGATGATGCCATTCTGAAAAATAATGCATACATACTCACATAACCTTAAAAAGTGATGTTATCACTGAAATTTTGCTCTTTTCAAAATGGTTCAAATGGCTCTGAGCACTATGGGACTCAACTGCTGAGTTCATTAGTCCCCTAGAACTTAGAACTAGTTAAACCTAACTAACCTAAGGACATCACAAACATCCATGTCCGAGGCAGGATTCGAACCTGCGACCGTAGCGGTCTTGCGGTTCCAGACTGCAGCGCCTTTAACCGCACGGCCACTTCGGCCGGCTTGCTCTTTTCGAACTAATGTAAGACTTCAGTCGCGTAAAACACTAATTAGATAATGAAAAACAACTTATGTTTATACTCTGCTGTGATATTCTGAGACATCTTTCTCTTTATCTCACAAAATATTACCGGAAACACCGCATCCAACACTCCGCGTTAAACGGTATCACTTCACTGAGGACTACCAAGAACACATGCGCCATCTCTAATTCCGTTCACGTACTATGTATTGTATTGATATCGCATGGGGTTCTCCAGGACCCCACTAGAGCAGTTAAGGGTTAAAAACGTAACGTATAAGAGTGTAGTAGTTAAAAAATTCCGGTCTCTGCAACAATATTGTTTACGTGGAGTAATATTTATTTGATGAAACAACTTAAACAGCATCAAGAAGCAGGCAAAATTCATACTTCTGCTTTTCCAATACTTCACTGTTTCATTGCCTGAATAGGTTGGCGCCAGTTAGTACATATTTCAACCACTAAATGAAGTTGGAACAATCGTGTCGACTAACAGTGTTCATTCTCCGCTTGTGTGTATAGCTCTCGTCTATGTTGTTTTTAAATCTACCGTTTCTACTCATCTATTTTTGTTCTTGTTAATTCATGACTTTATACCATTCTACGAGGGTGAGTCAAATGAAAACCTTAAATATTTTTTAAAAAGATTATTTATTGTGCAGAAGTGGTACAGAGCTGTTTCTTTATTCAACATAATCTCCCCCACGCTCAATGCAAGTCCTCCAGCGCATACAAAGTTCATAAATTGCTTTAGAAAAAAAAATTCATTTGGTAGTCCGCGCAACCACTCATGCATCGCGTGGCGTACCTCTCCATCTGAACGGAACTTCTTTCCTCCCATTGCGTCCTTGAGTGGTCCAAACATATGGAAATCACTTGTGGCAAGGTCGGGTGAGTATGGTGGATGATGAAGACACGCTAAATGCAGGCCTGTGATTGTTGCAACTGTTGTACAAGCAATGTGCTGACAGCAATCCGCGTCGCTTTGATTTGATTGCAGGGCGCAAATGATTCTTTGGGAGATCTGTGTGTGATGCACTGGTGACTGTGGTCCCTCTAGGCATGTAATGCTCCAAAATGACGCCTTTTTCGTCCCAAAAGAGAGTCAGCATAACCTTTCCTGCTGATGGTTCCGTTCGAAACTTCTCTGGTTTTCGTGATGAGGAATGGCGCCATTCCTTGCTCGCTCTCTTCGTTTCCGGTTGGTGGAAGCGAACCCAGGTTTCGTCCCTAGTAACGATTCTTGCAAGGAAGCCATCACCTTCTCGTTCAAAGCGCCGAAGAAGTTCTTCACAAGCACCAACACGTCGTTCTCTCATTTCAGGAGCCAGCTGCCGTGGCACCCATCTTGCAGACACTCTGAGAAACTTGAGCATATCATGCACAATGTGATGTGGTGACCCATGACTAATCTGTAAACATGCTGCAATGTCATTCAGTGTCATTCGGCGGTTTTCCTTCACTATGGCTTCAACTGCTGCAGTGTTCTGTGAAGTCACAACTCGTTGTGTCTGACCTGGACGAGGAGCTTCTTGCACTGAAATCACACTATTTTCGAACTTTCTACTTCATTCGTAGACTTACTGCTGTGATAAACACGTATCACTGTACTGAACCTTCATTCGTCGATGAATTTCAATATGTTTCACACCTACGCAAAAACCGAATAACAGAACGCTCTTCCTCCCTGGTGCAAGTCGCAAGTGTGGCGGCCATCTTTATACTGATACTGCGACGGTATGTGTGCATCTGCACTAAGCTGCCACCTACGGGCCATTCTACACGCTGTTTGTAGCACGCTTACCAACTTACAGGATAACGGCGCGAAATTTCGATTTGTTATTACAAATTTAAGGTTTTCATTTGACTCACCCACGCATGTTATGTGTTATTTTTTCATTTTCCTATGTTTTCTCTGTAACCCTCTTGGCTGAAGAGTGGCGTATTGTTCCACTGCCAGCCCGCTCCATTTTGGGGAGTGAAATAACAATAAATAAAAAAAAGCTTGGAACTGAGTTGTCCTAGCTTCAATATAATACCATTCATATTGCGTTTCTTTCTAAGCACTGGGTAAGATCTTAGGAAAAGAATTGGATTGTCAGATTTACTTATCCATTAGACACAACACTCGGTCAAACCCCGTAAAAAGGGGTAACTCTACTGATTTGCTTTTCCTATTAACAGGACTATCCTCCCATAGTGTATTTGGAAACTAAACTAAATTTTGCAGCAGGGTTATACGTGTCAACATATAGACAGGGATTTCTGTTACTAAGGTAAAAGCATACTAAATTACAATAGTAGTGCTAGGGCTATAATTTCCTATCTAAGTACATATGCATCTACAGGCATAGTTAATTTCAGTAAAATCTCTTTCGGTGTCAGGCTGTTTGATTATGAAAGTTTAAAATAACAACAAGGCCGACATTTCGACAACCTTTGCTGAGGTTCCCTCCAGGAAGACAAAACTGCTCAGAACATCTGCAAAGTTGGTCGATATGTTGGTTCTCTATTGTCATAATGACGCGAGCAAGCGCTACAATTTTGCTTTCCTACTTTATATTCAGTCCAACACATGAAGCTCATCTTAGTGGACGATATGCTCCAGGCTGGCTGGTCAAATTTACTCCGAACACATGCAGAGCAACTCAGGCTGGCTGGTCAAATTTACTCCGAACACATGCAGAGCAACTTTCACAGACAGAAAAATGGCCTACGTCTAGGTTCAGTTCTCTTCTCCACGTTGTTTTTAATTTCTACGATGTGTGTTAGGAGGAATGTTCAATATTCAGGGCCATGACAGGAATGCTCATTTGAAGCAAAGTATTTCGTATTTACACTAAATCTGTTTTTGGGATAGTGACGTATTTGCATATTACACACACAACCTCTTTGACGTTTTATTCCATCCCAGCCTACCCTGTTACTTTCAACCTATTTGCTCTGGATGTCTTTCTGCCATTAAACTAGTCCGGTGACCCCGCAGTTGTCCATGGTCTATTCTGAGCGTAGTAGGGCGAGGGATTGAGACTGTATCACAGAGAGAGAGAGAGAGAGAGAAAGAGAGAGAGAGAGAGAGAGGGAGAGAGAGAGGCATCAGTTAACGTGTTTGTACACGTGCTGTCTAAGATGCTACATATCTACACTAATGAAGAATATGCAAATACGGTGTACATTTATACGCGTGTGGTGTACGTTTGCTGCTTCTGTAGTGGTAGCGCTCCCGCTGCTGTCAAAGAACACCGCTGGTTCTTTCCGATACGTCGAATTCGTGATCGTAAACTATTTACCAGAGTTCTCTGCAAATTGCGTGATACAGATATTTTTCGAACTTTCTCTTTTTCTTCTGAATGTGTAATTCAATTAACACGTAGTTGGATGGAGAAGCGTAGACCTACTAGCAGCTCACGGCGACTTTCTGTACCTATTAATGTCCCATGATCACGTGTATGGCGAACACACATGCCGAAAACTTGTGCTTATTTCATAACACAGGGTCTTCCCAATATTCACATTGTCAGTAATGCCACACAACTTGTTTTTTCTCACTGGCTATATGAAAATCGTCCTTTGCTTCCGTTAACACTATCACTGATGAAACCACATTTATACGAATTGGAATCCGTATAATCATCGATGGTCGCCACGATACAGTAGAAATCAATCAATGCTTGGCGTAACACGATCGGTAACATGCTGATTGGTGCACTCATTTTAAAGAAGCAAATGACGGGACTGAATTATTTGCATTTGTTGGAAACTTCGTTTGTTGAACACTTTGACGACATCTATTGGCAAACGCGGCCTGCAGTGTGCTTCCAGCGTGTTGGATCACCTCCACATTCTACCAGACACATTAGGGAACATCGCAACCTCATGTACCTTAACCGCTGGACTGGTCGTGGTGGTACAATGATCACCAGACACTACGCCACTCGATTTTTGCTTTTGAGATGGATGAAGACATAGCAGGACAATCAAAAGCTGAATGTGCGAAATGAACTGCTTGATCACATCATGGACGCTGCTACCCTCATTAGCGAATATGGAGATGCCCTCAGATAAGCAACACAACTTCTTGGCTGCTTGGTTGATTTGGTGCAGGGGACAAAACAGCGAGGTCATCAGTCCCATCGGAATCTGAAAGGATGGGTAAGGCAGTCAGCCGTGCCCTTTCAAAGGAATCATCCCGGCAATTGCCTAAAGCGATTTCGGGAAATCTCGGAAAACCTAAATCATGATGGCCGGACACGAGTTTGAACCGTCGTCCTCCCGAATGCGATTCCAGTATTCTAAACCCTGCGCCATCTCGCTCGGTAATACATGTCCACACAAAAGTACATAAATGACGCAAATGCACATTTATTCTGAAATATTTGACAACTGTAATGTAACGTGTACCATAATGTTAAGAGGTGAATGTGTTGCACGCACGTATTTTTGAAATGATACTTTGAGAAACTCATTTTCTAATGCTTGCTAATTGTTGTACATGTGTAAACCTGACAAAATATTGAATGATACCGAAAATAAATAACACCTTACGTTAAGAATGCCCCATTTCGGAAACCACTGGGCATCTAACCATACTGATACTTTCATATCGACATATTGTAAGCTAGCGTCGATGATTTAAGTTCTGGTGTCTGCATTGCGAGAATATTCTGGCACTGTAAAACACGTCTAAATAGCCCAACCGCATTGAAGATTGTGTAAGTACCACCTGCTCCGCTAGTAAGACGTTGTTTCCTGATGTCTAGGAAAATGTTACGCTATTATTTGCGCCATTCCATTTCACACGCAATTTTTTCGTTTACATGCACTCTTAGATCATATCGCTAACACGGTCTGAGATATGTGCCTTGTTAATGTGGATGCCAAGTTTGTCAGATTTTCAGTCATTGACGGAAGAAGTTCTTGTAACAAAGAATATCGTTTTTCAATTGGAGGATGGAGTAATTAATATTGATCATGAACGAAATTTGGATACTATAGATGGATGAATCAGAACATAGCTATGTGTTAAGAAATTACTAAAGTATGGAAACCACTGATCGCGAATGTTCTGAACGTTGTGAAATTATCTATTGAGAATTCTGGAATTACTGTGGTGAATTGATAGACTGCAGGAAAGGGCCAAATTGTAGCAGATTCTGTACGGCATCATTGCCCAAATTATTTATCCATTAGCGGTCGGTTGATTACGGAGGCTAATTGCCGAGGTTTTGCAGGATGATGAGTCGCAAGGAAAATTCTCTCAGAGAATCTTGGGCTGGTAGACTCATTGAATATCGTTTTTTCAGGGTGATAGCGGTAAATAAGACTTTAGGGCATTATACTGAAAACGTATGGCAATGGAGGCAACGATGGACATTTCCAGAGACGAGGCTGTCCTTAATATTTTGGAAGGGATGCGACCTGAAGAGCGGTCGAATGTTTTGTTTACTGGTTAGCCGCACACACTTCCTGGTTTAGAGAAAGTGGTTGTCAACATTGAGAATATCTGATTCATGATGAAATGTTGGATACTGGAGGCCCAGAGGCTTGAGGGAAGGGTAGCTGCTGTTGGGCCTTCAGTCCAAAGACTGGTTTGATGCAGCTCTACGAGCTGCTCTGCCCTGTGGAAGCCTCTTCATCTCCGAAAACTACTACAACCTAATCATCTACTCATCTAATTTTCAATATTCTTTTGTAATACCATATTTCAAATTCTTCTATTCTGTTCTTTTCTAAACTGTCTAGGGTCAATGTTTCACTTCCATACATGCTACATTCCAAACAAGTAGCTTCAGAAAGACCTCCCAACAGATAAATCTGTACTCCATGTTAATAAATTGCTCTTCCTCAAAAATACTTTTCTTGACATTGCCAGTCTACATTGTATATCCTCCTTACTTTGGTCGTCATCAGTTGCATTGCTACCCAAACAGCAAAAGTCATGTATTACTCTAAGTGTCCCGTTTCCTAATTTAATTCCCTCAGCATCACCTGATTTAATCGGACTACATTCCGTTATCCTTTTTTTGATTTTGTTGAAGTTCATAACCCTTTCAAGACATTGTTCATTCAATTTAGCTGCCCTTCCAAGTTCTTTGATGTCTTTGACTCAATTACAATGTCATCGGAAAAACCACAAAGTATTTATTTCTTTTTTTTTTTTTTGAACTTTAATTCTTACTCCAAAATTTCCTGCGATTTCTTTTACTGCTTGCTCAGTGTACAGATTAACTAACATCGGGGGTGAGCTACAACATTTCGTCACTCTCTTCTCAACCCGTGACCCTGACTCTTATTAGTTCCGGATGGTTTCTATAAAAGTTGTAAATAACATTTCGCTCCCTGTATTTTAACTCTGTTACCTTTAGAATTTCACAAACAGCATTCCAGCCAACATTATCAAAATATTTCTATAAGTCTACAAATGCTACATAATTAGATTTACCTTTACTTAATCTACCTTCTAAGGGAAATCGTAGGGTCAGTATTGCCTCCCGTGTTCCCGTATTCCTCCGGAATCTAAATTGATCTTTCTAGAGGTCGGCTTTTACCATTCTTCTGCAAAGACTTCCTGTTAATATTTGGTATTCATAACTTATTAAACTGATATTTCGTTAATGTCATCTATCAGCGCCTGCTTTCTTTGGAACTGGAATCTTGCAATCGTCCTTCTTTAAGTATAATGATATTTCCACTGTCTCATATATCTTGCACTTGAAGCATATCTCCCATCTAATCTTCATCTAAGTCTTCTTCCCTTTCTATAACATCCCTTTCAAGTTCGCCTCGCGTGTACAGGCCCTGTATACAGCGTATTTCAGGATGAATGGTAAATATTTTAGGAGGTGGTAGTATAGACGAATTACAATTGAAAATGCCACATAACCTGTGTCCAACCTTAATGAGTACAGAGATACAGCTGCGTCCAATACATTTTCGTTTCGTGTGTTGGTACACCGGTTGCTAAGGGTTGCTATAGGCTTCTTTATCAAATGCTATTGGTAAAGTGTTGATGATCACGTTGTTAAGTTGTGCTTTAGTTTACAGTGATGTTTTCATTGTGATTTGTTGTCCAAGTCTACTATACTGTAGCGTGTAAACATGCTGAGTATGCCGATATGGTATTTGTGTATGGGTTTTCTAATGAAAATGCTCCTGCTGTTTATAGAGAATACGGCATACGATTTCCTAAATGCATAATATCAGATTCGAGAGTTTTTACTCGGGTGTTCAATACACTGCAGACACTCGTACAGTGCCCAGCAGTTGTACTGTATCCGAACGTGTAAAGAAACAGACTGTGGATACAGTAGAAAACACACTTAAAATTTCTGTAAGTATCGGTGTCCCACATATAAGAGTACGGCAGATACGACTTATCATTGACGTCTCATTCAACACCTTCGAGCAGGAGATGGAGATAGACGATCGGAATTTGGTCACTGAATACGTGAAAATCGCCAAGTAATCCCACTTTTACTCTTAACTACTGAAGCCACTTTCACTCACGACAGCATCAAAGATACTAGTAATTCGCATCAGTGGCCTGAAGAAAACTCACATCCCAATGTGGAGACAAATTTTTTATAACATTTCTCTGTAAATGTGTGGCGTTGTCTGATAGACAACCATCTGACTGGGCCTGTTGTGTTACCGCATCGTCTTACAGGAGCCCATTATCTACACTTATTGGAAGAGATTCTTTTGGCTACAAGAATGCGTACGTTCGTCCACCTTGACGGGGCTCCTGCACATTGTAGGCGTTAGATGAAGCATCATGTAAACCTAACATTCCCCGGAAGATGGATCGGTAGATATGTGCAAGTTTCTTGGCCACCAAGGTCCCACGACTTTCCTCCTTTGCATTTTTGCCTGTGGGGTTAGTTGAAAGTCGAATTCTATAAAGAAAAAGTAACCACTAGACCTGATTTGATCTTTCAGATTATGAGTAGTGCAGCCCTCATAAAAGAACGCAACGACGACCTCAGAAGAGCTACACGTGGTGTTACAGATAAAAGTCAAAAGTGCATTGAATTTGAAGGTAGAATTTTTGAAAATCGACTGTGAACGACCTCATTTGCCTTTGCTTTAAGTTTGTTTGGTTACATACTAAAACCTGTCTCTCTGTACTCAATAAAAATGGACACATGTTATACAGCAATTATATTGCGTTTCGTCTATACTACCAAGTCCTAAAATATTTACCACTTCTCCTGAAAAACGTGTATACTCCTTCCACCTTTCAGCTTTCCCTTCTTTGCTTAAGACGGGTCTTCCATCTAAGTTCTTGATATCCATACTGCTGCTTATCTTTTCTCCGAAGGTCTCTTCAATTTTTCTCTAGGTCATACGTATCTTTCCGCTAGTGATATATACTGCACTTCTATCCTTATTTTTGTCCTCTAGCCATTCCTGCTTAGCTGCTTCGCACCTCCTGTCAATCTCAGTTTTTAGACGTTTGTATTCTCTTTCGGCTGCTTCATTGGCTACATTTTTATATTTTCTCCTTTCGCATATTAATTTAAATTTCCCTCTAGTATCAAAAGCTTTCTACTAGGCTTTGTCTTTTTTCCTGTTTGATTCTCTGCCGCCATCCGTATTTCATCTCTCAAAGTCACCCATTCGTCTTCTACTCTATTCATTTCCTCTGTTATAGTTATTCGTTGCCTAATACTCCCTCTGAAACTTTGAATAACCTCTGGGTTTTTCAGCTTATCCAGGTTCCCTTCCCTATCTTTTTGCAGTTTGCTCAGTTTTTCTCTACAGTTCATAACCAATAAATTGTGGTCAGAACCCACATCTGCCGCTGGAAATGTCATACAATGTAAAATCTGGTTCCGAAATATTTGTCTTACCATTAAGTAATCAGCGATGATTAATAATATCCATTATCAAGGCTTCTAACCTACCAGCCTGATTAAGGGATCTAGAACTCAACGCTCTGACCTATAGAACGTGCAAGTAGAGATCTGGAATACCGAATACTGGATCACTGCTCAGTGAATGTTTCAAGCCATCAAAAATTGCCCGTTGAGAATCTTTCCACTGGTATGTCTCAATTTTCCGAGGAGCTGATTAAGCAGGGACACATGACAGGCAAAATTAGGGATACATTTTCTGTGATAAATTAACCATACCTATGAATTGGGGAACGCCATTCTTGTGCCCGGACAGGGGGAAATAATACATATCCTGGACACTGGTCTCGAGTACACTAACGCCTGGCTGGGAACACATGCCGAATAACGAGATTTTACTGCGGATCGAATTTACTTTAGATGGCATAACGGTAGGGCCCCCCCTTCTTCAGAGGTCCTACGCTTATCCAAGACGCTCTACATGATCAGTAAAGTTTGCACGATAAATGATCACTACTTTTAAATAATTGTAGATGCACTTAAATTTTATGTCCCCCAACACAGAACCTAAAAGGTGAGACAACACTGTTACACTTGTGGACAGGGAAAAGGAACTTTGTCAAATTGGAAAAGGTTGTAGTTGGTTTGGGGTCTCGGGTTATAGGCTTAAGGTGCAGTACAATAAAAATGTGTGTCCCTGCAAGCGTATGAAACAGTTCTCTCCCTTAATTCGATGCTGAGTAATACGTAGTCATTGAATGATCTGTTGCAGAGCCTATCTACCCTGAGGATACTGGGGCTAAATGGCGCGTGGCGAAGTACAATATTTCTCTTGTACACTAGAGAAAGGCTCACAGGTCCAGTCACGGAAGTGGACAAGAGGCTTCACTGATTCTGGTGTGTATAGTTTATGTGAAGAATTTATGAGGACAAATTAAAGGAGCACACATGGACATGGGGAAAAATGTTACTCTTTATCTTGCGCCGCGTAAGGACAGCAACAGTTTTTCCCCAACCAACTTCTTGCTACAAGACCATAAAGCATGTAAGAAAATCAGCTGGTGTCGAAGCAGAAGCTGATATGAATTGACTTAAGGGAACTGGGCTGCCCTCCACGGCTGAAGATTTAGGGAAGGGAAGCTGGTACATTCGTATCGTTATACTGTAAGAAATTGTCAGTGACTTTACTAGTGGTGCCTGGCGTTTCTTTAGTGTGTTGCAAGATGGCACGAGTTCGACGTGAGAAGGGTTTAATGATGATATGCAAGTGCGGAGGTGGACGTTAGGAAGTACATTGGCCTCGGAGTCTCCTGGCAGCGATGAGCACGTCGGCATAGTTCACACACAATGACGTTTGCCGACTTGACAAGGCAGTGTGCTTTCCAGCTGGTAGCTGGCTATGTGACTGGCAGTCACATATGTTTGCTTCTGCTCTTCCGCGGCGTTTCCATCCCACGTGGTGGATCTAGGTTCTGATCACGACATGAAAGCAGTTCATTGGGGTGTACCTACTATGAGATTGTTGTGGCAGTCAGTATCGTCACACAACGGAATTTAAAGGTGAGCGTCCGTCTGTTGAGTTACATCTTAAAAGGGCTTATTTGTACCGTAAAAAGTGAACATACTACTCCGGTGGGTAAATCCTGATGTGAGCTCGGCTGCCACATCATTTACGTGCCGATGAAATTTGATTCTTTGTTTGATGTCCATAAATGATGTGCCAAATATTGTATATATATATTCAATTTATGTGTTCGTCTTATTTAAGACTCCAAACGGAGTGCCAGTAATAACTTGTGTGCTCCTATGATTTAATGTAATCGATAATTGTTGCATCCCTGGCCGGGATCTTGTCATTGACTTCACTTTGTGCTAAACAGCATGAGGTGGCTGTTGGCGTTTATACTGGTTTTCATGATGGTGGCTTCTGATTCTATTTAATGACATCAGTTAAGAGTAAATTCGCCAGGTATAGTTCGACAGGTATTAGTTGATATTAGGCTTAAATGAGTGCAATTGGGCCAAATCAACTGAGTTACTATGATATCGATGTGACACATTACTTTATGTTGTTAGTTTATGGAAAACATGCAACTCAGACACCTTCGCTCCAATTGTATGACATTTTTTAAAGATATTATGGCAAGTATGGTAATATTACTTTTTATATTTTACAGCTCTAAAATCCTATTGTTCAATTATACGTGTCTAGTCTGGTTACCTTACGAGAATTTAAATAGCCTAATGTGTTCACGGTATCAGCGTTTGTGTTATGTAAACCTCTTTATCCGAAATAAATTGCAATATTTTATTTATTTGGGTGTGGTCTTGGTTCCTTTCCTGTCCGGGAACCCCACATCCTCATCAATTCACAAAGGAATTTTCTTCTTAAAATAATCGTTCCGGTGATATTCCTGAATATCGACCCTCCTCAAACATTCTGTATACCCACGACCAGCCAGAAGATTTGTATTTAATCTTTTTATACGCCAGTTACATCTCACAAGTTACTCAACGGACCAGACTCTCGGAAGCAGAAGAAATATTGATAGAGTACCCAATGTGCTGGATGAGTATTTCATGAGGTGAAGCCTAAAGCCAAACCGACTGAAGACAGACGTTTCTGCATTCCGTTTGAACAACAGATATTCATACCACTCTTCGCAGCTAATAGTCAGGCAAGCTGTATTATAAAGCAACGGCAATCACAAATACACTCGTCACTCTGGACTGGTTACTTACCTCAAAGCACCGTCTTCCAAAAATAGCTGCAAATATGAACAGCTGCAACAATTTACAGCAAAACCTGACTGGTTCCTCTTGGAGACGCGACACAAATACTCTGAGAACAGTAGCACTGGCTTGAATTGTGCCTACTCAGTCGTTCGCCCCTCGTGTAAGGATACAGTAGGCTGTCGCCCGCTTCTGGACAACCTTGCAGAAGAATCTAATTCCTCCAACACGACATCATTCAGCAAAGTTCTATAATAAAGTGAAAAATTATCATCAACCAGCTTGAAGAACGGTCATGAGTCTGGCCGCCGACATTTCAATGCTCTGACTCCCTGACAATCGAAATTCCCATTACAGCAAGGCTTCTTACAACTCTAACAGCCAACTATAAACATCCTGGACATCACGTTTCCTCACGTTACTTGCCGAAAAACTGAGCTGAATGAAACGTGGAAATTTGGAAATTCGTGGTAAGGTACTATGAGACCAAACTACTGAGGTCATCGGTCCCTAGGCTTACACACTACTTAATGGAACTTAAACTAACGTACGCTAAGGAAAACACACACACACACACATATGCCCGAGGGAGGATTCGAACATCCGACGGAAGAGCCGCGCGAACCCCTTGAGAAGGCGCCCTAGTCAACGCGCCTATCTTGCGCTGCTGAAATGTGGAGGAGCTGCTCCCCCTCTCTCCCCCCCCCCCCCCCCCCCCCGCCCACCACAGGCAGCTGAGGCTGGCGAGACTAGCTGTGACTGCCGCGAGGTGCCAGCTGCCATTCAGAACTGCTCCTTTCGTGCTTTCACCGAAGTCCTGGAAGAAATAAATCGAGTTCGCTCCAAAGCAGCTGAGTAGTAGGAAAAGGGAACATGGATCATCGCAATTTTAATTTTTTAAGTGGTTGTTTATTATTCTTTTGTATAAGGTTATTAATGTGTTTATGATTGACTAATAAAACCAAACACTAAATAGTTAACTAAATAAACTCACGAAAACTATTTTCCCGTGCTAAAAATTGAACTTCCGATCTACACTGTCAAATCCCATTTCTATGGTAACCTCATAACAATGGCAGCTAACAAATTACTTTGGCAGGGTGTAGGAGACTAAAAACTTCTAAATACACGATCTTGAAACGTGGAGAGCATGCAAAGGAATAAAACTAATGCAAAACGTTTTTTTTTCGTTTTTGCCACTTTTAAGTGAGTATTACCCTGCTTGGTAATTTGTCATAATAGGTTTAGAGATAATATCTTCGAAACCATGATATATAAAGAATATGGTTCATGGAACAGTTGAAATTTAATTAACATTCTTGAAACTGTCTAATCAACTTTTGTAATAATTTGAAGTTTTGCAAATTATAGCATAACTGCCATTAATTTTATCGTAACATAAATTAAAGAAGCTTTTACGTCATACGTGTAACACAGCTGGTTTCTGAAATACCGTTTCCAGAAAAACTGTACACATTGTGAATGCTGTGTTATGAAAATATTTCCTACTTGGCCAGTTAAAACATCTAAGTGTCCATTGTTATTCTAATTATTTGTTTGACTTATTTTTGTTTTATGTTTCAAATTTTTATTTTACGTTATAAAGTCTTGTTTTTGTTTTTTAGCCTACCGTTTCACATACCCGTGTTTTGTCAACTGAAGTTAATACACTACTCTAACGCAAAATCATTACGATGATAATCTATATAGACATGCGTAAAACATAACACTATTTCACACATGCACATAAAATAAGCGAGGTTTCTTCACACATTACACACGACGAGCAGAGCTATATAAAACAAAATTAAGCAGAATTCGCAAATCGTGGCGGGCTG
Source organism: Schistocerca piceifrons (assembly GCF_021461385.2). Taxonomy (NCBI): domain Eukaryota; kingdom Metazoa; phylum Arthropoda; class Insecta; order Orthoptera; family Acrididae; genus Schistocerca; species Schistocerca piceifrons. The sequence goes on along the minus strand of NC_060140.1, from coordinate 453,423,505 downwards.
TCCTCTAGATATATTTTGTATCAGGCGTATTTCAGGACATTGGAAAACCTCGACGAAGTGAACTGGTTCGATACTAGCGAATTCAGCTTGATTATATTGTTTCCAAAGTGGAGATTTACATTACCAATCAGCAGAACTTGATCGGTTCTTCACGAAGTTCTTCCAACATCGAATGCCATGTACACTCTTTGACATAAAACTTGACCGGCGGCCGGCCGCTTCAGAGGCTAAGTCCGCGCCGATCGCGACATGGGACAATAAAACTGGCCACCTCGCTATTTCTCTAAGTCCGGTAAGCTGCACAATCTGGCAACACTGTAGACTGCGGCACTTCCTGGAGGAAAACTTGTCCCATGATGGAGAAACTATAGGCTGATTGCACCTGTGGTCTAGCGGTAGCGTGCGTTGTTTTTGTTCATAATGTCAGTGGATCGAGAGCAGCTGGCATAAAATATTTTTATAGCCTCTTCTGCCTGAATACTGAACACGTGAATGTAATAGTAGCGCAGATTCAATCTATTTCGCTTTCTGACACACCGATATCAAAATTTTGTCCAGTAACCATTTTGCGGCAGATTTCCTGCAGACTGTCCTCCTCTGGACGCCGTAATCGGCAAAGCTCCGGGATCCATTTGCTGGCTACTGGCAGCGGCCGTGGCGACAGCTGCGGCGTTGCACTCCCCCGTTCTTTATCGAAAGCGCCTGCTACCGCTCATCGCTTCTGATGATTTAAAACGCTTTAGTATTAAATGTTGCTCCACAGATAATTTCTACGATTTCCATTCACACTCAAAAGAACGGAGACAGACGCCGTGATTAGTAAACGGGTATTATATTACATTAAACGGTGAGAGCGGAGTATGGCCCGAAATTAAGTTTATAGACTGGGACGAAATTAAACCACGTCATTACATTCGATCAATTAATAACTGCTTCATACCTCGTTTCTTTTCCTTTCAAAGTCAATTATTTGTGCAACTTTTGGCCAATATTCGGATGTTTTCGTCAAGCCAGAGTGAGCGTCTGTGGTGTAAAGTGTATTACAGTCTTGTTTCATTCCTTATGGTAAGTCTATGTGATAAATTGTGTGAATACCTTGCAACGCATGCTCTGTAGCAGTGCGGGAACACTGCACATTTGATGTTCCATATATGGTTTCATGGACTATTTAACGTTGATCGGAAGTGATATATGACGAACAAAGCTCAAATTCGTATCGTTGACAGTCAATTTGAATCTTTTCAGGAACCATTTTACAGTGAAGCATCTTGGCATTCGGAAAGCAGACATCCATGATATTAACATAATTTACTAAGTTGAAATTGCACGAAGATTGATGTGTAAAGGCATTGTTCAGATTTCGTATAAGGAATTTTTACTAGCAGTTTGCAACTCCATTAATTAAAATTGAAAAGTTGTACTCACCAGCTTTCATCGAGATTGGAACTGCAATCTCATATAGCCCAAGCATCGCAGCACACAAGGGAACCATTCTTTTTTTTCCCCACTGAGCTAACGACACACTGCCGGCAACAAGCCCACGATAGTCATTGCGATATTGCCTGAGCCTCAAAACGCAACCTTAAACCCACAAACAGGTGTTATGTATGTGAAGAACGCCGTTCTTGGAGTCCAGAAATTAAATACACTTTATAGGTGTCTCATCTTACAGTGAATTATATCGTATGAGTCTTCGATGTGGAAAACGAATGTCAAGTGAATTTAGCGAAGTAATGCCGGGCTACACCCGGAAGTAAATGCTCTATCACAGTGTTGACAAATACTTGCTACGACGGTGCCAATTCTCGCCTCTCTTACGAGGCTGCTCTTCAGCGAAATGCTTGCCGTGATTCTCCGATACGGTTCTTCAGAGGGGAGATGCGCGTGCACGTTCGGTTTTCCTGCGGCGTTCTCCCCTGACAGTTTCTGACGTCGCCTTGTGGGCTATGTATACATTTGAGGCGATGTAGATGGCACATGAACGTGACGACTATCCAGATTACTTATCAATATAAAAAGACAATATTATTTGAATGGAGCAGGATTGCTCAACATGAATTTTGAAATTGGGTTACTGACCGCACAGGTGCTAAACGTCGTCAAGAGTATACCAAGTCCCAATCGCACTAACAGTATGAAGCTCGCGGCTTTCACATTGCTATCTGCACCTTACTCCAGAGAGCCCTCGGAGGAGCTGCACTAAGTTGCCGATGTAATGGAAGACCTTCAAACCGATAACAGATCACATATTGAAAAATACAAGCGAATTCTCTTGCAGCTTAAGCTTATTGTAACTAATCTAAAATGATTGGAGAGCAACATTGTCCTATTCAAAAAAAGTAAAATGTTACACACTGTTGACGTCAAACGGACATTATATACGTTCCGTCTTGTGTCCTACTCATCTATAATATCCGGTGTACTATCAAAATGATTATATATAACGGATGCTAATGTAATGCATCGATACCAGATGGTGGGTTCGCAACACTATTGATGCGAAAATAAAAAAGCAGTTCGCAAAAGCGCAGCTGTACTTTTTCGTACGTTTTCACCTCCAGATCTACCACAGATAATGTATACTGACAAACTTAGTCATTGTCCCTGTAGTTTTTTCCCTCTTGTTTCAGACCAAGTTGATTAAAAAAAGTACAAATTCGTGACTCTTACAGATGCTTCGAATCTGTTCAGTAATTTTGTCAGTAATTTTGATGTGACTTAAGATCAGTTAGGTCTACGATCATGGCAACCTCTGCGAACTTGTTAGGACACACTTACATGTGACAGAAATCACCTGATTTAAAATTTACTGAAAGGAATTGATACATCGTTTGCAGCAAACCTGGAACAGCTTTCGGAGGCAACTACAATTTTATAAAGTCACTACAACTACGCTGCCAAGGAATTCCAGCATAAACACTCTCATTGCCACAATCGCGGCTGCAGTATATAACTGATAAACTCGCAAAATGAAAGATGAGACAAGGGGTAGCTTCTGCATGAAATGACCTTGTATTCACAAAATATTCAGAATATTTCATAGAGAAGACAAGAAAACGTCAGGCGAATTTAGCAGAATAAATCTGTCCCACAGCTGCAAATCATTGTTATGCCTACAGGATTGCCAAGTGATGCCTACAACGTTGCAGTCAGGACCACGCTGACAGCAAGAAGAACGTGTTTTCGTAGCCTGAATATTTCATGATAGGATCCAGACATCCAATCTGTCGCGAGAGATTCTGCTCTCCAAATTTTTGGCCATGTGCCCACAATTTAGTAATAACCCTCTGATGGCTATTCCCATTGATGTGATTCGGATGACGAGAAAGCCCTGCTATGGGATCTATATGTTTACTGAAAGCAAGCGACATTACATAATAGCAGGAAGCCTGTCATATACTTTCAGATAATGTTTCCTGAACCTCAGACATATATCATTTTAGCATCCTTACCCCATCAAAAAGGATTTCTTGTTATTGCATTTGACATACAAGTTACAACTGAAGGCCTCAGGTGTCTTGCTTCCCACATAGCAAACAATGGTTACCACTCTCACTGTCGCATGTCATACCCTAATTCCTTCAGCATCATCTGGTTTAGTTTCGACTACAGTTCGTTATCCTTAGAAATATGTCCATATTTCAAAAAGTATAAGTATCATCTCTATGTAATGTTCACTGCGGGGTTACTCAAGAAGCTTTTCGAATAGAAGCGAAAATCGCTTAGCGGATGAGACCTTTACTTCGTGGTACACCTCAGAACGAAAGAAACAAAATAACAGGAAGAGCAGCAGGCTCTTCATACTGAGCGTGGGCACTGTCAACGCAGCGCCCTTAATTTGGCCATATTCCTCCGAATTTACTTCCCGATAACCCAAAGGCGCTGTCACTACAAAAATATCAGCATATTCACACAGGAATTACTATCCACATGTAATTGCTAGAATACCTTGCTACGTCAGGTATCAGGTATGTGTTATCAGACGCTCGATCTGAGCTGTTAATTTTTATTGAATCAACCTGCTGTGTTAAGGAAATTGATCAGAGTAACTGAATGAGTTTATTATTTTGGTATAATGTATGAAAACCCACTTTTCCCACTTATCGTATCCTAAATATACGTCGACTGGGTTGAGAGGACGGCCGGCGAGGCCGTGCGGTTCTAGGCGCTTCAATCTGGAACCGCGTGACCGCTACGATCGCAGGTTCGAATCTTGCCTCGGGCATGGATGTGTGTGATGTCCTTAGGTTAGTTAGGTGCAAGTAGTTCTAGGTTCTAGGGGACTGGTGACCTGAGAAGTTACGTCCCATAGTGCTCAGAGCCATTTGAACCATTTGTGAGTGCTCGGAACCATTAGTTTATAAGTAGGAATGTGTTGATTTACCATAATTTTTTAGTAATGGTCAATTTCAATTCATGATTTTGGTTAGTTTGTATCAAAATCTGATCTGGAAGTGCAGGAACATATTAACTCGTGGCTTCAACTAATCGAGCTGCTACGAGAAATTCATGCCAGAAAGTAATGTTCTTAATTTTGATCTGAAAAAATTAATTTTCAAAGAAGCCATTTGTAGCTTGCATGTGTTTCAATTTGTATTTTGACGGGTTTCTGAAATTCATGGATGAAGGAAAGGTTGCTAATTTAATATGAAAGAATAAGAAGTCACGTTTTGTGAAATGAGTCAGTAGAAATTTACGTGTGAAGCTGATTTTTAGAACAACAGGATTTGAAAGATACGTGAGAATCAGTGAGACCGGTTTCCTGAATTAAATAAAGGGGAACCAGCATAACAGTAATTCGTGTAGCCATGCTATGCAATCTATACACGAACTGTAAGTATTGTGAAAAGTTCTGTGTGTGTATTTATGTATCTTTTGGAAGGGAGGTTTTGGATGGTATATTATTTAATGGTCTCGAGCTATTATTAGGAAATCAGTCTAAGTAACTTGTGGAGGTTTTTTTTCAGTTGGAATAACGTGCCGCGCACGAATATGAGCGGAACGTAAATTTCAGAATCGCGACCGCGCGAACTTTCCAACCACGCGAGACTTAGTTAACATCGAGGCACATCGATAAGTGAGAGGTGTTTTTGGGATGAGACAGTGATTGAAGAAGTTACAGAATTTTTCTAGAACTAGTCCGCGTTGAGATACGATCATTGCTTTGTCCAATGGTAATAAGAGTGATAGTGTGTGGCTGTGACATTATGAATCAAGCATTGTGGGCTATCCTTCGTTCCTTCCCGTAGGTGAGACAATGGTTATCTTCGTAAGAAACCATAGGAAGTAGAAATATCTTTATATGAGCTGTTACAAGATCATCTGTTAGGGAATTTAATCCTGTATGTTACTGGTAATACCGTTATTATGTTTTGAGAGATGAAAAAAGTAAGACAGAATGAAACGAAATAGATTGTAGAACGGAGGAGGAGTTGTTATGCAGGTCCAGTTACGATTCCGATTACTTACGCTTTTTCTTTAAACACCGTCAGGTGATTAACAGTGTACCAAATTTGGGGTTAATACTACAAAATCAAACATTTATCCGTTGTGCATACATTTGTTTATTTATTTCCTTGAGTAAAGAATTTAATTAGTAGTTGCTATGTGGAAGAATCACGCAGTGACACATTTAATGAGAATACACTGGGACCATTTAGCTTCAGTAGGTTTCCGGAACACTTTAGGACCACGCAACTGGTTTGACCTTTATTTTTCTTTCAGTACCCTACCCATCCTCCCTCGTTTTCTATAATTGCTCGAAGGCGTCTGGGAAGTGATAAGGCTAAATTCCTCGAGAGGTTGAGATGATCGTTGATCTCCCACCATGTATTCTCTATATTTTCCCACAGAGTTTCCGAATTCCTTGACCCAGGTGGTAACGACCTCGTAACCTCCGCCCACATATTTTCAATGGGGTTGAGGTCTGGTGATTTTGGCACGAAAGGAAGAAGTTTTATTCTCTGCTGATCTTGGAACCAGTTCTGGACTGCTAGACTATTATGAATCGGGCTATGATCCTGTAAAGAAATGATCATCCATTAATTTCGAAATTCAGTACTTCTAATACTATGAATACTTAATTTCCATACTGTGAAAAAATTCGACAACTGCAATGGCTGTGTAGTCTAAGCTACAGGTCTATAAATCATTCGGAGGATTCCACAGTCCAAAATACTTTGCTGATAGCTGTTGACCAAAACCTATGCTGACAAGGGGAGGGTGCTGGGACGGAGATCAGGATACAGAGCGAATGGTAATACAGTTTAAGGCGCCAGTTATAACACACAGGTAGGCCTTCTTTCGGAATATGGTTCAAATGGCTCTGAGCACTATGGGACTTAATATCTGAGGTCATCAGTCCCCTAGAACTTAGAACTACTTAAACCTAACGAACCTAAGGACACCACACACATCCATGCCCGAGGCAGGATTCGAACCTGCGACCGTAGCAGTCGCGCGGTTCCAGACTGAAGCGCCTAGAACCGCGAGACCACTCCTATGCTTTGGTAATGATGAGGTCGAGTGTAGGTTGTTCAATACAGTGCAGCAGTCTGTTGAACTGTTAGACTCGTTGCATGGTTGTAAAGCTAATCTGCTTCGCTTATTCAAAACGATTGATTGCCTTCACTATAGAATTCTTTCTTCTGTACATCCACTGTCAAAGATATATAGAAGAAAAAAATCTGTTTTATAGTGAGATATTCTCTACGGACTTTACACGTGCTCGTTCGCTCAATGTGTTGCATTTACGGAAGGCGGCCGTGGCCGCTGGCGTCACCTGTTCACACCTCGTGCCAACGCGGCCCCGCGCTCGGAGTAAACGCCTGCAGTTGAGGTAAATGGCTGATTTCAGGAATGTTAATAAAATAATCTTCCCTTCATATTAGTGAGAACTAAATATCACTACGAGTACGTATCTTTATGTAATGCTCATTGCTCAAGAACAATTCGTGTATGCAACGTTGCTGTTATGACTAAGATCAAGAAATCTGCAAATCGTAACCCAATTCATATATTTGCATGCACCTACGGAATATTAAACATGAAAACAGTTTGTTTCTTTGTCATATAATTTTTAATCAAGGCAATGCGGGCAGTTGCCAGCTGATATCAAAACTGAATGTAAAGGATGAATAATGAAAAAGATATACAAGAAACAAATCTCGAACCCATGAATAACTGTGTACTATCCTGGAAACGTGCTGATCCGGCTATCACACAATTTCAAAGGATGAGAAAACCATCCTGTCCACTTTTCGGGGACGATATTTCCTGACAGAAAGCACACTAGGGTGAGCGGCTTTAGGTTGAGACACAAGGAACCTCAAACTACGTCACCAGTACGTTCACTCTCCGATTCCTAGCCCCGTCACCACGCACTTCCAATGTCAAAGTGGCTGGCAGAAACCAGCGCGAACGACCTGGGATTTGGTGATACAGGCCTCGTCTCTCCTGTTTGACAGATGTGTTATCATTCACCCATGCCAGGAGGTGAGGAAATGCACTTACGAAGACGTTGAACACATTTTAATTTTACATGTGGACTTTACTGCGCAGTTATATTCTAAGTTACGAGAAGTGACCTCGAGAAAAAGTGTGTATACCTAGGGGGGAAATGTTATAGATCATGACTGTAATGTTAGTAAAGTACTGTAAAGTATATTTTATCTCATGCTTAACTTTAAGAGAAAAATCAGTCAAGGCAGTCAACAGTGAAAAGTACAGCATGCCTCCAAGAAACGTACGAATATCGTACTATTTTAATAAAAGGTAATATAGATCGGTTTATTGGGGCAGGCCAATTCGGGAACAAAGTAAGAACAACCAAATCAGTTACAGGTTCGTATGTGCTGCTAGTTAAAAGAGAAGAAATGAACAGATAAAGAAATAATGCCTTCATTGATTTAGGAATGGTTCGAAATGGAAGGTATAATTTTACTATTATAAAAAACTGGCCTGGATTGAGTTGATTAGCTCAATAATCAATACAAATGGAATAAAATGGGAATATGACGTCTGGAAATGAGTAAGCGAGGACGTCCTTTGTCTACATATCTGCTTCGAATATAGGGTATTAAAAACAAGAAATCCATATTTCGAGAGCTGATAGGATGGACAGAAATAAGACAAACATATTCAGTAAACAAGAGCAATGAGTCTGAAATGATTATCTTAAGAGCAATGAGCACTTCCTCACCTTTACCACTGTGAAAAACATCTGTCTTTCTACTTAAAACACTTTTCTTGTACAGAAGAAGTGCGTGTAGCTCTTACGATATGCAGTTTGTCTTGTTTTAGTCCATACTACCGACTCGCAAAGTATGGAAAACCACTTTCCTTAACACCGTGTATATATATTACAGAAGCAATACAAACAACGGAACAGTTAACATTAAAAGTTAAATTCAATTGTGAAAAGATACGCTGCATCACATTTGTTAACAATTTCCTAATCATTCCAGATTTAGAAACAAAATGAACAACATTTTGCAGGTATTACCCGAAAATCGAGAAGATAATAACACTGGAATGTAAGAACAACCACCAATGGTAATGGCAATGAGAAAAAGTAATAAACATAGGAACACAGCAATAAAAACTGATGGCATTAAAAGTATAGCACTTCAGCCACGCCAGGACCAGAATGAGAGAGAAATAGATGCTTAACAAAAGTAAAGCGAATAAAAGTGCTAGCAAACCATTTATGTTTACGAATAATATTCTTTCAAGTAAACATACAAGTGATAGAAACATAGAAACACACTGCAAAATGGACGATGTGGAGTACTCTTTTCTTTGGAAGTGAAAGACTGAATCTGAAAAAATAAAGTATAATCCGCCTACAGGTAACAGGATACTGAATGTTGTGGAAAATGACCAAAACAAGGTAGACGGAGATAGAAACGAATCGCAGAGTCGTGTAAGAAGTAACTGTGGAGAGAAGCCTAAGAAGAGAAAAGGTAAGTAGGAAAATTTATGTATATCAGTTTTTTATACACGGCGTCTTCCTTACACATACAATTATCGAACGAGGCACTAAGAAAGAGACTAAGATGATGCCCGGGAAAGCTATATTTCACGGCCATCAATATCAAAGCAAGGTGGAGATATCAAAATTATACGTCGGACAAAGTAGATTAGTCGCTTCGATAAGAAGTAGAGCCTATCAAAGTAATGAATAAATCGTAGGAGAAACCGGAAATACTCTTAATTGTTCCACACGTCCACTGTTCACACCTGCAGAAGATATATTTCACCGTCTGGGTACAGCATTTCAGCACTCGGCTTCATAATGGCATTCAGTATGTTAATGTAGGCCTCTCCGTTGAGAATTCCTTCTATTCTCCAGAGAGGACCTGCCCCATGAGCCGAAATATAGCCCCATACAGCTACAGAGAACCGTCCACTTCTTTGTCTTCCGTTAATATACATTGGCTGGAAGCGTTGTCCTCGTGGGCGGTATACCTAACGCAAAAAACATTTGCGTGTTAATGCAAATATTCACAAATTCAGGGGTTACAATTACTTATCAGATGAGGGATGAACTACTAAAATCATGATATAGGGAACTGTTTATATTTATTATTTTGTGCTTACTACAAATGTAATGTCACTAACAGCATAAACTAATAACTGTATAGAGAAAATTTCGTGTCTCACCTGAACAGGGGCGTCGCTACAGGAAGAAAATATTTTTTCATCCGAAAAGATGACTCTGCTCCAGTCAAAGTCGATATGTTGTGCGGCAAAAGCCATGCGGTCAATCCTCTGATAGTCGGTCAATGACTGCTTTACAGCAGCTCTCCGACAATATAATCCGGCGTCTTTCAGTCTCCTCGCAACAGTCTTTCCGCTGCCGGGAAACTGAGATAGCTCTTTCAGGCCACGGCAACTGAGGAATGGATTAGCACGTATATTCTCCAAAACACGATGATCATCTGCTGCAGTAGACACACGGCGCCGGCCACTTCCTCTTTTCCGCCCTATATAGCCCCTTTCCTGGTAGTCTTTCCACCAGCGTCTAGCTGTTCTTGCCGGTACTCCACACTTTTCTCCAGCTTCTGACGCCGAGTAGTTGCCATGCTCAATCAGTGCAACCACGCGCACCCTACTCTCTCGATTCCACTGCGACTGCATTGCGACTGTCGCCCTTGTGACGTTACCATGCGTTTTATAGAGAGAACCATTTACAATTCAGTGGAGAAACAACGACTGACAAAATAAAAGAATATCTTTTTTCAGTTATCTGACACACAAAAATATAAACTTCGTTAAAATGCTTTGTCGTTTCTTTCTTAACAGTGATTCTTGACAATCATTAGGCAAAATATTAAACGATGCTGTTGTTCATTTAAGTCAGCCCACAAATAAGCAATGAAAGATAAATTAAGGTTTCTGTCCCACTTATAATATCCATGTAATCTATTTGACTTATTACTTGAGTAACATGTTGAAAAAACACTGCGCCCTGTTGACACTGCCACTCGCAGCATGTGACGTCATGAGCAGTGGGCCCAGACACGTGGTGTTTGTGTTGACGAAACAGGAACGCTGCTGCAGCCACCGTGGTGTGAAAATAGCAGTCGGTCTTGACCATGATCACATCACTCGACTACCCAGAAACTGACTCCCATTCTCAAATCCAACGAAACTAGTGAAATCTGCGTTACGCGACTTTTCATCATGACAAAAACACCCTTCCCATACGCTACCAGACTCGAAAGCATTCAGTAAATGAATATTTCGAAATCACTTCTGTATCTTGTGACGTAAAACATGGGCATTGATACTGCCCACAGTGCTGCTGCCAGCAGGCCCTTCTTCAGAAGTGGTCTTTTGTATTTTCGAATCGCTGCTCAATTTGATGCTCTAAAGCAAGCCAGAGCTTTATGGGTGTCTAACTTACGGTGTGACTAACACACGATATAACGCTTTAGGAATTATCTGAGGCCGGAAACAATGAAAAAATGTGCGTCATCAAGGAATGGGCTGAAATTAAAATCAGTGATGGTCGCAAGCGAAACGTTACCTAACGTGACCAGGTATTCTATCAATTACACGTCGGAAGGAGCTCCCATATGAGTACACTGATGCTTTTGTATCAAGATCACATTTTGGTCTATCAGGAACTAAATTCGATTGAAACTGGTCCAACTTCACGGCACTACATCAAACCCTCCGGACGCTCGCTATGGTCAACTTGCTCCTCTTAATATTATTTTGTTTCACTCGGTCTGGAGTGTGCTGCAAATTGAAAGGCTCGTTCAGCGGTTCTGAGCACTTTTATAAGCACAATTTTTTGATTGCATCACGGTAAACATTGCATGTAGATGTTATTTCTCTTTCCTTGATGTATAGCCTTTAATAAAAGGGTAATGAGCAGCAGTAAAATTACGTAAGGCTATGCAGAATGTATTAGGTCAGGAAATGAGACGGTGGTAGTCGTAGGCGTGGTTTCCCATGTGGGCAGCAAAATAACTGCTGCGCAGAAGTAAGAAGGATATGAAATGTTGTCTGGAAATAGAAACAATAGCTTTATTGAAAAATAAAATCTGCTACATCCAAAAATGAATTCAAATATCAAGGCGTATACTCCGAAAGTATTTCTCTCCGTTTCTGCTGTTATTTGATGATGTAGGTAAGCACGAACAGTGGTAATACATGGGCTTTAACCATGATACGAGTCACAGACGTGGGAATATTACTCAAAGGGTTAACAATTAGGTTTTCTGCTCTTTTTAGACATGTAGGCATACCGCCATACCTGTCATTCGGACTGCAATGCATCCGCATCCGTTCGTGAAGAATTCCTGCTAAGGAAACGGAATCTTCTTGCCACTAACGTAGTCAAGGACTCACAACGTCGTACACCTTTGTTGGCAACTGTGTTAGTATGAGAATGATTTGCGGTTGTGGGGCTACATTGTATCTGCTACATCCATTTAATATTTTCTTGTCATCTCGATCAAATATTGTCAATAATTATCACAGAAGGAGTGGTTTTGAGTTAGGAAACGTATTTCAGTTCAAAATGGTCGCTTCATGCGAAAGGTGGTCGTACTCTTCATGTTTCACGTTGGGAGCTGTACACGTCAGCTACGATTATGGTAAGGGCAGTCTTTACTACTGTGCGAACAAGGCACTGCTGCAGTAAAGTGCTCAAATTGTGTAACCATAGCTGCTTTTTTTCCATTAGTTCCAGTTGTTCTGCAGAAGCTTGATCTTATCAATTCCTTCCGCTAGTGCTCTTTTTTAAGTTCTAATGACTAAAGGACCAAACTGCTAGGGTCAACAGTCCCTAGACGTAGAAAATACTTACACTAACTTTAACTTATTCGAAGGACAACACACACATTCATGCCCGGGGGAGGACCCGAACCTCCGGCAGAAGCGGCCGTGAAATCTGTGACACGTCGCACTCGACCGCGCGGCCACACCGCGCGGCAACTACTATTCTAAAGGTCAAAACTGAGAGACTATTCTTAGCCCTCCGTATCGTATGTGTTTCGAAAACCTCTCAGGATTTGCGACAGTAGTATTCTTCGCGAATGCCAATCTACAACAACAACCAAACAAGCCTAAGTCCCTGAAGAGACTAGAATTATCTGTCAGGGACCCGAATTTGTGTTGTTTACATCATATCGGTGTCAAACAAGACGGTAACAGTCACTGAATCAATACACGAGGTTATTATTGATGTGCCCGCAGCTCGTGGTCGTGCGGTAGCGTTCTCGCTACCCGCGCCCGGGTTCCCGGGTTCGATTCCCGGCGGGGTCAGGGATTTTCTCTGCCTCGTGATGGCTGGGTGTTGTGTGATGTCCTTAGGTTAGTTAGGTTTAAGTAGTTCTAAGTTCTAGGGGACTGATGACCTTAGAAGTTAAGTCCCATAGTGCTCAGAGCCATTTGAACTATTTAACACAAAATGACATTAAAAATTTAAGTTATTCACAAGCAGCTAGTTGAGAATATGTATTAACATTAAATGACACGACGAACCGTCTTGTTCTGCATTTGGATTCAAACCCAGCTCATGCAGACTAAGCAAAGATTTCGTGACTGACGGACACTAACAGTCATTCCTGATTAGGCATACAGAGAGTGATATACCTCGATTTTAGACAGTATCAGTTAGCAAATATCAACTTTAAATTGCATAACGCAAACATTTTTAACAGACGTGAATTCCTACCCAGCATCTATTGTCCCTGTTAACGAACGACGAGAGATGTTAAATATTGCTTCTTCACAAGTAACTTACTTGAAATGCCGTGAGGTAAAGCTGTGTGTTGGACACGGATTCGAACCCGGAACCTAATCGGATTGCTATCGAAGCACAGTCAAATGTGACATATCGGAATTTTGCGGCAGTAGCTAGATGTTTTAACTGAAATGACGAGACGAAACATTAATTTTTTCCTTCCCAGGACTCCAACCCGACACCTATCGCTGTTATATTCTAGAGAAAACGAACGTTAAATATAGGTTTGTTGCACCAGCAGTGACATGTGAGCATGTTTGAATTGAAATAATATGACGAAGAGTTCAGCGCTCACTGGGAATAGAGCCCCACACATATCGTTGTTGACTACACACAAAGATAAGTCAGCTACCGAATTGTTCTCCACCAGCTGCTCAGAATAGCATCTTGAACGTACAGTCATCTCGCAAATAGTTGTGTGTCTCACTGGGAGTTAAAAACGTCAGATATCGTTAGTGTTGACAGCGAATGAAAATACATTAAAAATCAAAATTGTTATCCGCCAGCAGATAGGTGTTCTCATGATAGAGCTTGATAATACATAATTAAATCTTTAGTGTCGGCCAGGATTCGATCCCATTCACGCGTAATATGTGAAGGTGTTGAGGAATCTGCAGTTTAGGACAAACAACAAATTGTAGCCGAGCTGTATTGCCACGAAGGGATCAAATTCCGCGTTAAGGGCGGTCTGAGTTGCATTCCCAGTTCAGAACCAATTTTATCGACATACAGAAGCTCAAATAAAAGATGGAATAAGTGTCCTGTGACCATACATAGCGTTTGTGTCGTCACTTGAAATAAATAACTAGTATAAGAAAGGTTACTGGTGATAGAGTTTCTACATGTCGCCACTCCAGACTTTATTGTGGTTCAACCTACCGTCTACTTGGTAAAGAAGGAATATCATCTTTAATGTGAATTTTCAGACCACGCAGCCATTATATCTCCTTCACTTGGTGTAGCCAGGAGAGAATGGAATCTGTCTCTCCCTATCTAAAATCATTGACAGAAGTGGGAATCGAACACAGACTATAGGTATAACAACCTACCATCCGTCCAACAGACCACGAAATCCCCTTCTCTGCGAGTCATTTTTCTATCGTAACGCAGTTGCGCCACACTGGATGAGAATTCTGACACACAGGCTCCCTGTAGTAATTTGCAGCATGTTCAGTAAATTCATTTACCTGGTTGACCGAATCACCATGAACTAGCTGCCTCGGCTACCCAGTGCATACATTCGACTATTTTGTAATCACAGAAATAAAATCACGTAACTGCCACCTACACACAACTGCCAACAGTGTAGGATGCAGAAGTTTAAATAGGAAGTGTTCCTTTCCACTTGAGCTATTCTATTGCGCTATCTGTTACTAGAAAACGTCGCTCAGTCCAAAAGAAAAGCTGTAACTGTTTGTCTCTCAGAAGTCAAGACCTGGCCATATGCATAATCTCACAGTGCTGTGGAATCCAAAAGTTCTGGAGGAATAGTTGCCGAGCTCTGGAGCTGTTTTAGCTACGTGTCAGCTTGTAGCATAGATAAGATGTCGCGAGTTCGAATACATTCAGTGCCACATTTAATAAAACGCAATTCTGCTCTCTGCTGAAGTTATCAATCTAATGGAACTTTGAACTTAATTCCCTTCACTTCTCAACCCAAAGTAGTCGCATGTGGAAAAAGGACTAACTACTGTGACATTTTGTTCTGTTCAGGTTTAATAGACAGCAGGCAGCAGATGCATCTCGAAGATGTGTAGGGAGAGCGCATCGTGCCATAATATGTCAGAAAAGTATTTTCTACATTAGCTGTCGTGTGGTAGTGATATTTTATTCTTCTTCAAACTTTGACAGCTTTAACTCAGAACAAGTTTTCTACATGCATGTAATCAATAAACTGCATGTGCATTGTCAGACTGTCATAGGTAACATCAGAGAATTCGCATATATCGTTGATGATTAATTTCTCTCTCATGTTTACTATTGTTTTAACAACACTAAAGGAAACCTTACGAAAATTGTGCACTGTATTATAAGAAATGAAATAAAACTAACCATGATAACCTTACGACGAAAGTATCTGTACATAAGCATGCCTCTATCGACACGTATTAGTAAAATACTACTCACTTAGATTTTGATTGGGTCTGTGTTTAATTGGTATGCTGTGTCATACTCAAGAGGTATGCAAATGTGGCATTTCATAAATATAGTTACGTATTCCTAGAAACCCAAAATTCGCTTGTCAGCAGCGGAAAGAGGCGTTACCTGTTGTGCAGCATTGTAAGTTTTTCAACATTGCACTATGAGCTGAAAGCGTTTTCTTGCGACTTCCTTATTGATGTTTGATCTGACTGCTTGTAGCTCTTTCACAGAAGGGATAAAAACGTTACAGTCAGTGAGACTGGAACTGCGAACCGTAACAGACGCTGTTTCACAGGTCAGCACGTTACCACAGAGCTGGCGAGGAGGTATGGGTCTCAGTTTCCTATTTCGAGGGCAATAGTAACTAGAACTCGTAAACCGCTATTTAAAGGTCGAGATTAGTTGCGATTTCCACCTGCAACGACTTTCCTGGGCTGAAAACCGTAAATTTTCAATCTTTTGTTACCCTTCAAGCGATAATAACTCAGATTATTCAATGGAAATGACAGGTAAAATCAAGTGAACTTTGAGGCTTAATTCCGTGCACACCAGGAAGTAACTCGTCGATCACAGAGTTGCCAAACATACGTTGCCTTGTTGCCAAATCTCAGTTACAGTACCAGCAGGAAGAAGACGAACCGATGTGATCCTACAGCGGTCTGGGAAGTGACCATAGCTGGTGTCTCCAAGTCGCGGCTGCTACGGCGTGGAATACGTAATGCGTCTGATTCGCTTTCTGTAACTAGGTTTAGGGACTGGAGCGTAGTTACTAATAATACTCAGAACTGACTGCAAACTGAGCATCATAAATCAGTAACTCTCATTGTTGTTTTTATATTTCTTTCGTAAGTGTACTCAAAACTAAGAAAGTCATTCACAGGCGTTTTCGTGCCTCGCCGATAGTCGAGCACAACAAACAAATAATAAAAAAAAAGAATGTGTGTGTGTGTGTGTGTGTTTGTGTGTGCGTGTGTGTGTGTGTGTGGGAGAGAGAGAGAGAGAGAGAGAGAGAGAGAGAGGGAGGGAGGGAAATAAAAAGCAATGAGAGAGAGTGTAAAAAATTGTTGTAAAGAAATTGAATCATGGTATTTAAAGAACTTTTTCATTAAAATGACACGTTCCACATCATTACGAAATGTCGTATTCATGATCTATTGAACAAGAGGTAATCTAATGTAATCTAATCTAATCTAATCTAATCACATCATTTTCTAG
This sequence comes from Schistocerca piceifrons, assembly GCF_021461385.2. Lineage (NCBI taxonomy): Eukaryota > Metazoa > Arthropoda > Insecta > Orthoptera > Acrididae > Schistocerca > Schistocerca piceifrons. The sequence continues at coordinate 453,406,887 of NC_060140.1, read as the reverse complement.
AACTACGAAATTTGCTGAATTTGTGAAAAATCAAAATGGCTTCACATCCTGCCTATGATGCCTAGAAGAGTCTTTACATCCTGCTGACATGAGAATAGCATAATCTCTGCGTCAGAGGCTTGCTTCTACTTGACCATTTAATAGACTCGCATTTTTTCCACCGTGACTAATTTTGTAAGCTAAGCACATCATCCGTTACAGCACACTCCTGGGGCTGGGTAATGTGACCACAATGGTCTGGTGGAACGAGCTATCACAGGTGCAATGTGTGGGTTCAGGCATTTACTTTTAAGAGGCACAAACATATTTATTTTACCTCTGGTAACCTCAAGAGAAAGACGTTATAATCCAGAATCCGCATTAAACATCACGTTCCTTCATTACCGACTGGGCAGAGCCGGTTTACGTTGGGAAATGACACAGCGGAAATCATGGTAAACAGAAATACAGTCGCCAGTAAGCTTACTTACATTAGCAAATTTTATTTTATTTAATGAACCGATAGCCATTTAAAGGGACAGGGCTCTTATTTTACTTGTACTTGATTGAACTAGAGACGTTTAAAAATTTGGTGCTGGACTGTGATTCGAATTCGTATCTCCTCTTTCGAGGATCTGAATCTCTCGGAACAGTATAGTTCAGTCATTTCGTTCCTTTTCCCAAGACTGCAATCTTCTCTAGGTCTCCTCCAAAGGTAAGTATGTGGGTCTGAAACCTGATCCAGTACAAAAATATTCATAATTTCATTTCTAGCTTTATCAAGTGCACACCGACCTGCTAGTGAAAATTAACGCGCAATTTCAATGTCTGTTCATGTGTTGCCAACAATCGCAACAGGTGTCGTTATTTCTGGTCAAACACGCACACATCTTACTGTTCATGAGTAAGCAACTGATACTTATGCTATATTCGTGGATGCACGGTAGGTGTGCAGTTCGATTGTCGCTTAGGCACAAAAGTTTGTATCCTTATTTTAGATTCAGACACCTAGCGGCTCGTAAGAAAAACCGATACGTAACATTTGATTTTTCTTAGTTAACAATCGGATTACGTGTTGGGTTCGTATCTCCGTCACAGAACTTCACATCATGCACTTCATCTTTAAATGCATGCACACTTTGTTACTTCAGAATGGAGGTATATCAGACATCTTTCGTGGTTAGATAACAGGGACGAAAGGGTCTTGATAGGAGTCACGGTTTATTACAAAAATTGTCGTCTTTTATTTTCAAGTTTAGATTTGGTTACTGGTATTGGCAAAACTTTCGGTAATTCATGACTCTTCATGGCTAATCATCAATATGATGTGATTAGATTAGATTAGATTAGATTACATTAGATTACCTCTTGTTCAATAGATCATGAATACGACATTTCGTAATGATGTGGAACGTGTCATTTTAATGAAAAAGTTCTTTAAATACCATGATTCAATTTCTTTACAACAATTTTTTACACTCTCTCTCATTGCTTTTTATTTCCCTCCCTCTCTCTCTCTCTCCCTCTCTCTCTCCCACACACACACACACACGCACACACAAACACACACACACGCACACACACATTCTTTTTTTTTTATTATTTGTTTGTTGTGCTCGACTATCGGCGATGCACGAAAACGCCTGTGAATGACTTTCTTAGTTTTGAGTACACTTACGAAAGAAATATAAAAACAACAATGAGAGTTACTGATTTATGATGCTCAGTTTGCAGTCAGTTCTGAGTATTATTAGTAACTACGCTCCAGTCCCTAAACCTAGTTACAGAAAGCGAATCAGACGCATTACGTATTCCACGCCGTAGCAGCCGCGACTTGGAGACACCAGCTATGGTCACTTCCCAGACCGCTGTAGGATCACATCGGTTCGTCTTCTTCCTGCTGGTACTGTAACTGAGATTTGGCAACAAGGCAACGTATGTTTGGCAACTCTGTGATCGACGAGTTACTTCCTGGTGTGCACGGAATTAAGCCTCAAAGTTCACTTGATTTTACCTGTCATTTCCATTGAATAATCTGAGTTATTATCGCTTGAAGGGTAACAAAAGATTGAAAATTTACGGTTTTCAGCCCAGGAAAGTCGTTGCAGGTGGAAATCGCAACTAATCTCGACCTTTAAATAGCGGTTTACGAGTTCTAGTTACTATTGCCCTCGAAATAGGAAACTGAGACCCATACCTCCTCGCCAGCTCTGTGGTAACGTGCTGACCTGTGAAACAGCGTCTGTTATGGTTCGCAGTTCCAGTCTCACTGACTGTAACGTTTTTATCCCTTCTGTGAAAGAGCTACAAGCAGTCAGATCAAACATCAATAAGGAAATCGCAAGAAAACGCTTTCAGCTCATAGTGCAATGTTGAAAAACTTACAATGCTGCACAACAGGTAACGCCTCTTTCCGCTGCTGACAAGCGAGTTTTGGGTTTCTAGGAATACGTAACTATATTTATGAAATGCCACATTTGCATACCTCTTGAGTATGACACAGCATACCAATTAAACACAGACCCAATCAAAATCTAAGTGAGTAGCATTTTACTAATTCGTGTCGATAGAGGCATGCTTATGTACAGATACTTTCGTCGTAAGGTTATCATGGTTAGTTTTATTTCATTTCTTATAATACAGTGCACAATTTTCGTAAGGTTTCTTTTAGTGTTGTTAAAACAATAGTAAACATGAGAGAGAAATTAATCATCAACGATATATGCGAATTCTCTGATGTTACCTATGACAGTCTGACAATGCACATGCAGTTTATTGATTACATGCATGTAGAAAACTTGTTCTGAGTTAAAGCTGTCAAAGTTTGAAGAAGAATAAAATATCACTACCACACGACAGCTAATGTAGAAAATACTTTTCTGACATATTATGGCACGATGCGCTCTCCCTACACATCTTCGAGATGCATCTGCTGCCTGCTGTCTATTAAACCTGAACAGAACAAAATGTCACAGTAGTTAGTCCTTTTTCCACATGCGACTACTTTGGGTTGAGAAGTGAAGGGAATTAAGTTCAAAGTTCCATTAGATTGATAACTTCAGCAGAGAGCAGAATTGCGTTTTATTAAATGTGGCACTGAATGTATTCGAACTCGCGACATCTTATCTATGCTACAAGCTGACACGTAGCTACAACAGCTCCAGAGCTCGGCAACTATTCCTCCAGAACTTTTGGATTCCACAGCACTGTGAGATTATGCATATGGCCAGGTCTTGACTTCTGAGAGACAAACAGTTACAGCTTTTCTTTTGGACTGAGCGACGTTTTCTAGTAACAGATAGCGCAATAGAATAGCTCAAGTGGAAAGGAACACTTCCTATTTAAACTTCTGCATCCTACACTGTTGGCAGTTGTGTGTAGGTGGCAGTTACGTGATTTTATTTCTGTGATTACAAAATAGTCGAATGTATGCACTGGGTAGCCGAGGCAGCTAGTTCATGGTGATTCGGTCAACCAGGTAAATGAATTTACTGAACATGCTGCAAATTACTACAGGGAGCCTGTGTGTCAGAATTCTCATCCAGTGTGGCGCAACTGCGTTACGATAGAAAAATGGCTCGGAGAGAAGGGGATTTCGTGGTCTGTTGGACGGATGGTAGGTTGTTATACCTATGGTCTGGGTTAGACTCCCACTTCTGTCAATGATTTTAGATAGGGAGAGACAGATTCCATTCTCTCCTGGCTACACCAAGTGAAGGAGATATAATGGTTGCGTGGTCTGAAAATTCACATTAAAGATGATATTCCTTCTTTACCAAGTAGACGGTAGGTTGAACCACAATAAAGTCTGGAGTGGCGACATGTAGAAACTCTATCACCAGTAACCTTTCTTATACTAGTTATTTATTTCAAGTGACGACACAAACGCTATGTATGGTCACAGAACACTTATTCCATCTTTTATTTGAGCTTCTGTATGTCGATAAAATTGGTTCTGAACTGGGAATGCAACTCAGACCGCCCTTAACGCGGAATTTGATCCCTTCGTGGCAATACGGCTCGGCTACAATTTGTTGTTTGTCCAAAACTGCAGATTCCTCAACACCTTCACATATTACGCGTGAATGGGATCGAATCCCGGCCCGGCACTAAAGATTTAATTATGTATTATCAAGCTCTATCATGAGAACACCTATCTGCTGGTGGATAATAATTTTGATTTTTAATGTATTTTCATTCGCTGTCAACACTAACGATATCTGACGTTTTTAACTCCCAGTGAGACACAGAACTATTTGCGAGATGACTGTAAGTTCAAGATGCTATTCTGAGCAGCTGGTGGAGAAAAATTCGGTAGCTGACTTATCTTTGTGTGTAGTCAACAACGATATGTGTGGGGCTCTATTCCCAGTGAGCGCTGAACTCTTCGTCATATTATTTCAGTTCAAACATGCTCACATGTCACTGCTGGTGCAACAAACCCATATTTAACGTTCGTTTTCTCTAGAATATAACAGCGATAGGTGCCGGGTTGGAGTCCTGGGAAGGAAAAAATTAATGTTTCGTCTCGTCATTTCAGTTAAAACATCTAGCTACTGCCGCAAAATTGCGATATGTCACATTTGACTGTGCTTCGATAGCAATCCGATTAGGTTCCGGGTTCGAATCCGTGTCCAACACACAGCTTTACCTCACGGCATTTCAAGTAAGTTACTTGTGAAGAAGCAATATTTAACATCTCTCGTCGTTCGTTAACAGGGACAATAGATGCTGGGTAGGAATTCGTGTCTGTTAAAAATGTTTGCGTTATGCAATTTAAAGTTGATATTTGCTAAGGAAACGTATGAAGACGCAGACTTCCTCGTTATCAATATGTGCGGCATGTCTTTCGTGTTAACGAAAGTAAATTCCCGCTTTACCTCTTCTTACGTGTCAAATGAAATGTATGCCATGAGGAATAGAATATTTGTTGACTGCGTCCTTTCTTGCTTCCATCCTTACCAACATATTTCTTCATTCTCGTGGTAATCATGAAATTCTATGTGTATGCTGCAAAAGATTGCAAGTGGACAAATTCGACATCGAGGTGCAAAGCGTTTGGTATCTTACATTATATTCAATTCGAATAAGCTTCCGGTGTATTTTTACTTCGTTTGTATTTTTAGATGATTATGAACGTTACGGAAATTTATATCACATGCTTTATGTTGAATGAGAAACATTGAATGATCCGTTTTGCTTTCCCTACGTTGAAATGATATAATGTCGGCGTCAACAGCCTTCTTCCACGCCGGAAGCTGAAACTTGTATCATTCTGGATGAATGATAATTGAGTGTCTCATATGTATCCATAGCCCACAAGGCGACGTCAGAAACCATCAGGGGAGAACGCCGCATAAAAACCAAACGTGCGCGCGCGTCTCCACTCTGAAGAACCGTATCGGAGAATCACGGCAAGCATTTCGCTGAAGAGCTGCCTCGTCAGAGAGCCGAGAAATGGCACCGTCGTAGCAAGTATTTGTCAACACTCTAATAGTGCATTTACTTCCGGGTGTAGGTCGGCGTTACCTCGCTAAATTCATTTGACATTCGTTTCCCACATCGAAGACTCGTGCGATATAATCCACTGCAAGATGACACAATTAGAAAGTATATTTAATTTCTGGACTCCAAGAACGGCGTTCTTCACATAAGTAACACCTGTTTGTGTGTGCATTCGGGAGGACGACGGTGCAATCCCGCACCCGGCCATCCTGATTTAGGGTTTCAATGATTTCCCTAAATCGCTTCAGGCAAATGCCGGGATGGTTCCTTAGGAAGGGCACGGCCGATTTCCTTCCCCATCCTTCCCTAATCCGAGCTTGTGCTCCGTCTCTAATGACATCGTTGTCGACGGGACGTTAAAACAGTAATCTCCACCTCCTCTGTGTGTTTAAGGTTGCGTTTTGAGGCTCAGGCAACATCGCAGTGACTATAGTCCGCCTCTGGCCGCCAGTGTGTCGTTAGTTCAGAGGTTCCCTTGTGCTTTGCAGTGCTTGTACTATAAGACATAGCAGTTCGAATCACGGTAGAAGCCGCTGACTACAACCTTTTACTTTCCATTTTAATTAATGGAGTTGCAAACTGCTAGTAAAAATTTCTTATGCGAAATCTGAAGAATGCCTTTAAACATGAACCTTCGTCCGATTTCGACTTAGTAAATTAAGTTAATATCATGGACTTCTGCTTTGCAAATTCCAAGGTGCTTCACTGTAAAATAGGTCCTGAAAAGATTCAAACCGACTTTCAACGATATAAATTTGAGCTTTGTTCGTCATATAGGTCTAACATGTCAGAAGGTTGTTTATGAAGTGCACATGTTCATTAATATAGTTCCCTTCTTCTAAATTTTTGCAATAGCATTTAACTGTAGACGTTTTCTAACACCGGCGTTAGCAATTCCTTTCCGTTCTCTGAAACCTTCAAAACGACAAATTTTTCTGGTTTAAATCTGATGACCTTAACTATCACTTCCGATCAACAATAAATACTTCATGAACCCATACATGGAACTCCAAATGTGCAGTGTTCCTGCACTGCTACAGAGCATGCATTCCAAGGTATTCACACAGTTTATCGCATAGACTTACCATAAGAAATGAAACAAGAACTGTAATACACTTTACACCACAGACGCTCACTCTGGCTTGACGAAAACATCCAAACATTGACCAAAAGTTGCACAAATAATTGAGTTTGAAAGGAAAAGAAACGAGGTATGAAGCATTTATAAATTCATCGAATGTAGTGAGGTGGTTTAATTTCGTCCCAGTCTATAAAATTAATTTCGGGCCATACTCAGCTCTTGCCGATTAATGTAATATAATACCCGCCTACTAATCAGGGCGTCTGTCTCCGTTGCTTTTGAGCCTGAATGGAAATCGTAGAAATTTTCTGTGGAGCAACATTTAATAATAAAGCGTTTTAAATCATCAAAAGCGATGAGCGGTAGCAGGCGCTTTCGATAAAGAACGGGGGAGTGCAGCGCCGCTGCTGTCGCCACGGCTGCTGCCAGTAGCCAGCAAATGGATCCCGGAGCTTTGCCGATTACGGCGTCCAGAGGAGGACAGGCTGCAGGAAATCTGCCGCAAAATGGTTACTGGACAAAATTTTGATATCGGTGTGTCAGAAAGCGAAATAGATTGAATCTGCGCTACTATTACATTCACGTGTTCAGTATTCAGGCAGAAGAGGCTATAAAAATATTTTATGCCAGCTGCTCTCGATCCACTGACATTATGAACAGAAACAACGCACGCTACCGCTAGACCACAGGTGCAATCAGCCTATAGTTTCTCCATCATGGGACAAGTTTTCCTCCAGGAAGTGCCGCAGTCTACAGTGTTGCCAGATTGTGCAGCTTACCGGACTTAGAGAAATAGCGAGTTGGCCAGTTTTATTGTCCCATGTCGCGATCGGCGCGGACTTAGCCTCTGAAGCGGCCGGCCGCCGGTCAAGTTTTATGTCAAAGAGTGTACGTCTAACGATCATACCTGTCCTGTCGAGTGTTTTAGGATGGTCAGATGGAAAAGTTTCTTCCTGTACGGGTTAAATGTATCATGTTTATCAGTCATCTCGTGCTCGATGGGTCAATGGCTACCTGTTTAATTTTTATAAACTGCAAGGCAGATCGTGCGGTGGCCGGAGCTGCGTATATTTTCTGCCCTTGTGCACAGCGACAGGTTTCCCAGCCGGCTGCCCACGTCCTGCTGTTATACCGATCAGGTGTTATGACGCGCCAACCACCACGATGCGCATACACCATACAATTCCGCAATATCATCTGAGTTCCGGGTAAGTGACGCAACTACAAATCTAGTGCGACTTGCCGCTCTGCTGCTGCGGCTGTCCAGCCACAACATTTTAACAAATTTTTAACCAAAGAGCGCTTCTCCCGCCCGAATGTGGATGCACAGGGAACGCTGCTTACGTCACATCGACCTAGACAATTACTGTCGCCTGCGGGAGACGCCGCTATTCCAAAAACTTTCCAGATGATTGCTTGGCACCAGCGTCTAAATGGACACATTCTACTCCTCTGTACCAAGCTCAAAAAATATGGAGTGGCTGATACACGGAGCTACATTCCTTGCTGGCAATATCGTCCACGACGATTTTGTGAGGCTAGGGTGGCGAGGCCGAGATCGAGGCAGCGCCTCCCTGCAGTATTCACTTTGTGTTCCGCTTGCCTCTTAGTGCTCTGCCGGGAACGCCGCCTGCCCATCGGGCCACATCAAAGCCCTGACGCTGGAGACCGGCCTGACGGATCCAGCACCTCCTGGGGTGCTGCATCTTGTAAACCTTTACCTTCGGGCTGACGAGCTGCTCTCTACACGCCACCAGCTCCACGAGTAAAATCCCGTACGAAACTCTGTCTGCAAAATTTATTTGCACTTAAAGTAGTGTAGTACATTCTCATTGCTCACCCATTAGCCACTTCTGCTAGCAGAGTGCGATAAACCGTAAATCTGTTCACATCAATGCCTCTACTTGTCATTACTGCCCTAATTTTAATTATTCAAAAATGCAAAGTGGCGATTTATGTTCGTTTTGCGCTCTCAATGAGAGCCTTGTCATGTTGCCATGTTGCATTTATATCGAATGACCGTCTAAAGCGTAACATTGTTGACTCGAGATTTACAGTGCCATCATTGAGTTACAGAGTCGCTAATCTCTTTGGTAGCTACGCAGATATTTATCCTCTCGATTCAGCTCTTCAAATAAGTTCTGATCGCTGCAGTAGAATAACGCAGAATACAGCGATGGCATTTTACTGAGTACGACGCTACGGAATATTCTCTTTAATTAAGTGGAAACTAATACTGTTTGCATGGGCTGATAGGAGAATTATCGTGGTAATAGAATGTGTGTGCTGTAACCACCCCGCAGGATTCTAACCTGTGCCCTTCAGGCTAGTATTAGTTCATGCTGAAGCTCCGATGCTGTCAGAAATACTAACTATAAATTGCTGTAGAACAGGCCAACGATTACCCACAGCACTAAATGTACGTAAATTTATTTAACACCAACTCCAACATTAGAGCTGAATGCAACTGACGTCAGAGACACACTATTTCATCAGTCAATACATCTGAAATTGTTCAGAATGTAATATCGCCTGATGGACGAAATTACACTGTTATCAGGTTTTTAAATATCCTTACGGATCCAGTCAGTATCGCAATCGTGTCAGTAGAGTGTGCAATGGCCATGTACATCAGTAAATAAAGTTCAATTTGACAGGAGGCCTACTAGAACTGTCGTGATTATTTGAAAATGTGGGCTTAATGTTTTTTTTGAAGATTAGCCTTATGTTTTCGTGCATATTTCCCTTTCCATGTGGTGTGATTTCTAATTTTTTCATTCATAGCCCTTAGACTCATAGAAAAATATCAAATGATCCCGTGGTTCCAAACTAGAATGAAAACAGATAAGGAGAAACAATGCGAAAATAAATATTTGGTAGATACGCTGAAGAATCTGAGGAGCTTAGTCACAACGACGCTGATTATCATTCTGTTCCAGGTAGAGTCTCCTAGGTACTCGATGAAGCAAAAAATAATATCACAAGTCGAGGTCATGTTGTCGAGAAACAGAAGTACAAAGGATAAACATCAAATTCACCCAACACCATCTCGAATATTCCTCATAAACCATGTTACTGAAATTACCAAGGACACACAATCAGTGAAAACTCACGTAAGAACAACTACATCACTGCAGAGTTTATGTTCTCATATCTAGGGTTATAGCCCTGTCAGAAATCTGTCATTCAGGCATAATGTAAACGCTGGAACTGGTGCTATAAGACAGCTAACAAAAAACTGCTACGCGTGAACGATACATATGCATTAACGATGTTATTGAGTCAACGCTGGTTGCTCCGAGTGTAATTACGCTGCACCTTTCGCAATGGGAGACATGACTAAAGTCGGCTTATGCTCTGCATATGCGTGGCTTTTTGACTTCAGATTATCATCACCTTTCTGCTATTTATGTGGCTGTTTCCTGTTGTATTGACGTGAGGTGATGGGATTAACTGAGAGTTTGATAGCAACGATTTCGCTGGCTCTCCGGGGCCTTGTTCCTCTAAGGAGCTGACCATTTTGATTCTCATCTGCGGGTCTGCTGTTGCGCCGACCGCGGCCAGCATCTGGCTACGTAAAATCTAGCTGAGGTTCCAGTATTCGAACTGATAGTAAGGAAAGGCGCCAAGGAAAAGCTACAGACCAAGGAAAAGTAGGCAGACATGCTAAAATGTTGCATATATTGTCCCAGAAAAACTAATGAAAAACAAGAACAATTAAACAGGAAACAAATTACGGACATTGAGACTAACGATTTAACTCTGAATGAAAAGAGAGAGTGTGCCAAGTGATACTTCATACGTTAACAGTCGTGAGCACTAATGACATCCGCCTCTGCAGAAGCTGTTTGGATTGCTATACCGTAAATATAGTACGTTCATGGCGCCTACGGTTTGGTACATGCGCTATTGCATTGTGTAGGCATTATTATCAACCAGCAAGCAGGAACTGATTGCTGACCGTATTACAGCGAGTAGTGCCATCAGTTGCTATTACTGATGCAAGAAGTATGCACACTCGTGCATAATGGCGGCACCACACAAGCTGACATTGGTGACAACCCTGCTCTAACTAAGAACTGACTTCAACTGCAGAACTGACTCCAACTGCAGTGGTCAGTGGCGCCTCTCATCACTTTTGTGTAGGACAGTATGCTTACACCTCCAAGAAGAGGCTCCGTATGACCAGCCTAACAGGTGTGTCTCTTGCTTATTTGCTCCGGTCTGTAAATCCAGTGCCTGTGACCCATAGATTGGGGGATCTGGAAGAGATGTGGTAGGGCATGTTAGACTGTTGTCAAATTCATTCAAGATGGGGGGGGGATCGAGGATGGCAGCGTTAGATGTGGCAACATATGACATCATGGTGGGAAGTTCAAATTTTCATGGGAAAATAGGTTGATTCAGCTACCTCCACTAACTAACTCCCTTCTGTCCCTGTTCCCCACCCGTTCCCAAGAAAACGGAGGGGAAAATTTGGCCAGAAGGAAATGATGAGAAAAAACTAAGGAACCGGAGGGAAAATTTTGGCTGGAAAATAGGTCAATTAGGCTATCCCCACTAACCTAAATCATCCAACCTCCACCTCTTCCTTCGACTCAGTCTGTGCTGGGCTGCTGGATAGGATGAATATAAGTCTTTGTTTTGCATGCATTGTTTATTCAAAACATTTGAGTTGTCATAGGCAGTAGCTCCATCCAGTATGTTCACTGTGAGGACCAGATTCCAACTGATCTTGTACACAGTACCGCCACGAGAGGGCTCTGTCATCCCTCCCCCTGTCTCCTTCCCATGACATAATCCAAGATGGCAGCCTGGGGAAAAATGGCGGAAAAAGGGCTCAGTCTGTGTCCTGCTGCTGGAGAGGAGGAAGTGTACTTTATTTATTTTCAGTGGAAAGTTGGAAGAATATATTTATGGATGGATTTCACACACTGATACAAAACACTCGCCCTGACGTGCTTGTGGTCAGAATAAGTAGCCTACAGACCTGCAAACTACTTGCAAGTCACCGAAATAATGCAAGAAACCGATGTAGAGACACGCAAACAACTCGTAAATTGTCAAAGTAAAGCATGTAAAACGCTCTGCAAACACGCTGACTGACTGTAATCTGTCGAAATAATGCATTTCACAGGCTACAGACATGTTCACAAAATAATACAGTACGCTGATGTACAGGCAAGTTCACTACATGTAAAACTGGCAAAATAATGCATGTATAACACTCTGCAAACACGCTCGCTATGCTTAAACAGCCGAAATAATGCAGTGCACAAACACTCATTTCATGTAAAAACGCTTTTGAACTATCGTTAAGAAGTTTGACCGCAACGTATCAGCGACCTGTTCCCCACAGAGATCCAAGGTGGAATGATGAGTCAGACACACACGCCGGTCTTACCTGTCCCACATGCAAGACGCCTCTGTGCGAACACGTATTTACGTGGCTACCGTGGCTGGTGTGATGACACATTGCCTTTGTACCTGGGGGTCCAGCGCCAGCCTAATTGCTGAGTGAAACGTTTGCCTAGCGACCCACCCTCATAGGCACAGCTAAAAGTTGTCAGTGTTATACTGACATATCACGTCTATGTAAGTCTCCTTCTGGCCGTACTACAGAAATCTTTTGCAATGCCTTTAGAAACTGTTTACGATAATACCTCAGAGTAACAGAGGATGCATTGTTCCTAGCGAGACAGCCTATCCACTTCATATCAGTACCTTCCTAGAAATCGTAAAGTGTCGTAGAAATAGTTAATGGTCGCTTTTGTTATAGAAGCTTTCGTGATGTCTCAGCTTGTCTCCATGGAAATTCTTGTCCTAACAGGACCTGTTTACCAAAAGTATCCCATAATAACACCGAATGCACTCTTCCTGATTGCCCTAATGACGCACCCGTCCATCACATGTTACCCTCCACAGATATCATGACGTCCTGCTTTCTACATCTGAGAAACAGTGAACTTTCACCCTTATTTATATCGCTAAAAGCCTTCATCGTATCTGTGCATGCTTACGAAAACACCATCAATCATAAAAGCATTCTTGTTGTTTGGAAAGAGAGCACTGTCTAAGCACAAATGGGAAAATCAGAACAATTACACAGACAGAATTCGAAGCACTTTCCTACAGAAGAGAAAAATGGCTGGAATTTTCGGTGTCCTACAGCTGCTGGTGTACAATGGCGATGAGGGAAAGCATCCCGTCAGAGCTCGGTTGTCTGCTTCAACTTGTCTTTGAACGCTTGAGCATAGAAGACATCACTATACTCTCACAACTTTCTATAGATAACTTTCCCCCATCTTGTTCAAACCAGGCTCCTGTGGCCCAGACCAAAGAATGTCTTGTGAATGAATGGACCATTTTGATTGGCTCTTATTGGATTTTCCCACCAAACTACTACTGCTGCTGTTTCCAGTGTGGGGACAATGTAAGCGATTTTTTTATGCAGACGAAACTTTCAGCAGTAAAATCATTCTGATCAGGTCGCCATATTTACATTGACAGTTAAACTCTGCAAAAGTGGTCTCCAGATCGTGAACTACAGAAAGACACTTCCTCAATTACACAACTCTGCTATTGTCTAGGAAAGCTTGAATATTTCAAACGGATCTCTAACCCACCTATATCATCACATACCATATCGTTACAGTAAACACACAATTCGTATTCTGCGCCATACAAAATCATCTCTTTTGCATCCTGCATATAGCTCTCCACCACCAGACACTCGTACATATACCACGAAGACAGACAGCCTAAGCACATGCACCATATATACTTCTCACAACACTAGATATTTCCTGCGACGGCGGGCGGTCATCCATTACAGCCGACAGTCGCAAGCCATCTGCCCCCGCACACACACGGGCCCAATGTATGACCAGAGCACCATCAGTAGACTGAAGTCACTCTCCAAACTGTTGTACAAAGGCTGTGTTGGTTACCCTCGGCGCAAAGGCGTTATTGTTTCTGACCCCGACCTACTTGCTTTCTACTCCCACCTCCATACTCCGGGATTACAAGAACATGTGTATTTTCACATGGTTTACCAGAATATCATACCTTTTATGGATACTTCTCTATATCAAGCACATAGCAATATTGCTTGCTTGGCAGTATCGCTTGCACAGTAAAATTTCAAAAATACAGCCTGGAAATTATTTCTCTAGAACCGGAAACTTTAGCAAGGTGCAGCTACGTGGAACATGCTGTAAACCATGGAGAAAGAGAAACTTATCTCGTCTGTGTAGAGCTTTACTTGAAAACTCGAATTGAAAAGTAGAGGAAACTGATAATTCCACTCTCGAATACCGTTGTCTGTGATATAACACATTCCAAATCATCCTTATAATTTACAAAGCCAGCTATGGTCTCTCATGTCTAGAAAACCAGCAAACGTGTCTTCCACCCGGCTTTCACCTGCTCTATGCACACAACACACACCACAATCGATGTTCTCCCAACCAGATAAAGACGAGAAACGTGCGGAAGCAGTCAACCACACAGTTTACATGGGAGAGACTAATGCTCCATACTGAACCTCATCAAATTTCCAGGGAGAACGCATGTGATCACAAAGGCTGTCCAACGCATACTGAGTATTAGTTCGCTACTCAGCTATCTAGTGGGCGACATGGTTAGGTCAGCTATATTCCTGTACCACAACTGGCCTTTCCATTTGGACGTCTCTGCCATAAGCCAGAAACGTGGATCGTTCCCGCCATAGGCCACTGCCGCTGCACGCCACGCACACCCAGACAGAATCGTCCTAGGAAACCGGTCACATACATATTTGAACACTGTACTTACATTTAAATATTACGATTTCAGCTTTAATCGGATGACATTCAATAATGAGTGAAGCTTCGGAAATACCTCTTCCTTACGACTGTGGCTCTGGAAATAGAAATATCTGTACCATCATCATGACTTGGCATAATTTTCCAAGAAAAAAAAAACTCTGTCATTTGTTTTGCGGGTATCGCTGTATTTCACCTCAAATCCATACCTTCGCTTATGACAGAACGTATCCATTTTCTTTGCACATGTCGGAACACACACACATACTTTATAAGACTGATGCTCAAGGCGAATCGTCCGCACATACCCTACTACTAAGTATAATACTCCACAAATAACTGAACGCTGGCGATACGGAATAATACTGATCGAAAATCAACGATGCGTGGACATGTACCGTAAGTTTTCCTAGCGAGTGGTACCACTGTGTCTTAGAAAGAGAGGTGTAATAGTCTTACAAGCCATCAGATGTTAAAAACACGTTCGCAACGACCATGTTACTGTCACAATCGGTCTTGGTTCTACAGGGGCTCAAAAGTATCGCTAACGATCTCCATGTTAAAAACTACACAAGCCTTATAAATCGAGATATGTTATTACCTCCGAATGAAGTGGTGTTTCGACACAAATACCGCGACACTGAATATAGATAGTGATCGCCAGAATGTATATTAACAGACAAACAGTGCAGTTACATGTCGCCGACGGTGTAAGCTCGTAATAAAATTGCCGAATTTAGAAAGTGATTCGGTTAAGGAAAGTGGTTGAAAAAATGGTTCAAATGGCTCTGAGCACTATGGGACTTAACTTCTGAGGTCATCAGTCCCCTAGAACTTCGAACTACTTAAACCTAACTAACCTAAGGACATCACACACACCCATGCCCATGGCAGGAATCGAACCTGCGACCGTAGCAGTTGCGTGGTTCCAGACCGTAGCGCCTAGAACCGCTCGGTCACTTCGTCCAGCAAAAGTGGTTCAAGCCGGTATTTGCAATTCGCTCATGCCAACACTAGATATTTCGTCAGTATTTCTAAGGCATTCAATGTACACAGACTTTTCAGATCTCTAGTGTTATTCTTTACAGTAGAAATGCTGCCTGCAATTTGGAATTAAGTCTTTCCATTCAACCACATACCTGCTTTCGATCCCACGGAGAAGTCTTAATGATTACAGCCACTAGTGAATCATATTCATGGCAGTCTCATATCTCGAAACGATTCACCTTTTCAAACCTTTGTGCTACAGCAAAATTCCAACGTGGTTTTAGACAGTCCCTATGCATCTTGTAACTGCTCCTCAGACTCTGTCTGTCATCCCTGCAGTTCTGCACATGTGACTGTTCCAATTTAAGTCGGAACTGAGCAGACGTTGGAGAGAGCTACGTCTACCACATCCTGCAACATGTGCAAAAACAGGTGTTGCTCCTCCACCAAGAACTTTTCTCCATCTCAAACAAGTGATTTTTGTCAATCATTATGTGGTAATCAACACTGTAACAGTGTTCCAGTGGACAGATGGAATGGAAAAGACACCACTGATGTACTGTAATAATAAGCATCATAGTTGATAGTACGGACAATTTCAGCAATTTTACCGTAATTCCAACACCGACCAATGACACGGCAACATGCTTCCCAGGTTCTATATCATCAGTGAACTGCCCCTCCTCTACCTTTCGAGTACCATTGAAAATGTAAATAGATGACTGCGCAATACGTCCATTCAATATTAATTCTCGAACATACACATCAAAATATACCTGACAGTGATCTACATATTTCTAGCACTTCGAGAATAGTGTGTAATTTATGGATGGAAGCTATAGGGCACTCTCGCATTCTTAGGATAAAGTTAGAGATTGTAAGATCTCCTCGCTTTGTTTTCGACCAACCTTCCCTGGAGCACTGTCATCGATATCATCTGCAACTGACCAGAAGTAGACCGCTACATGCCACGTCTCGTGAAGGAATTGATCATGCCGAATCCGTAACTTCTGTTCCGCACCCATCCAAGTGCACAAGATTTCTCCAGATGCACGCATGTCGAGGAGGTTAGCACCTCTTATACGTGTATAGCAGTAGGTATGAAAGTGTTGCGATGTAATAGCAGATGGTTAAAAAGAACAAGAAATGGGTGGTTTTTGTTGATAATGGAACTTTAGATGGATGGAGGTCGAAGCTTTTTACGTAAATGAACTAAGATATCACTTCGAAAGTATTGTTCTAGCGTCTGGGATCAGTAGGCCTACTGAGAAGGTATTGGTAAGAGAAAACAAACACAACCACTCCTAAGGCGGCGCGGTTCTGCATTTAAAATAGATTATAATGTTAGATCATTGCAGTTTAGGATCTATTAGTCGTCTGGAACGCAACGCTGTTAATACTCCAAAATAATAAATAAATTTCCAGCACATGACATACATCCTTCTTGCAGATTTCTCTACAATAAACTTTGGTGACAAACTGTAAAATGAAAAACAACTTCCTTAAAACGTCGATTCTGTGTGATATATGCACAATATAGCTTTCCAGAGGTGTATAACGTCCAATGTTCACATCCGATCACGGTTCACAAATTATACTATGATCGCAACACTTATATATAAAATGAACGTTAGTAACGGAGAATATCTCTTGCAAGGAAACAGATAAACGCGTAGTAGCGGCGTCTGACATGTGAAATAACCCGTCATGTCATCACTAACTCTGTAAACAGGACATCTTTCAAGCAGATGTATGCACGGGAATTTCACTGCCTCACAAAGATCTGTCGCTAATTTAGAATCACCTTAGTTATGAAACTGAAGCCTCGATTTTATACCCAAATTGCGGCGGGGGAGGGGAGTACGTCGCATAAATATTCGTTTGTATAGAGGAATGTGTCGAAACAGTACGGTCACGTTTCATTACACATGAGATGGAAGTCCTCTGATGACCGAGAGGTTTGCTGTCAGCGATCGCAAGTAGACAGTGCCCTAACACACAAGTCGAACGCAGTCTACGTCACACAACTGATGTACCCTGACACAACAACGGGAAAAAATGGTCAAATGGCTTGCAGCAACATCTCCCACTCTCTCCCTCTCGAGAATGCATCATCAGTCTACCATCAAATCGTACCTCGCTACAACTTCATCTCAACTGATCAATCTATCCACTCTCTGTCATCCTTTAACGCAGATGCAAGTAAGCATAGAGGCAGATAGTTCTCTGTTTTTCCAGGAAAGCATCAAAGACAACAGTCAACTCGTGTCTATCACTATTGCCTCACTAAAAAGATGACTGTTTCCCTGGTTCTCGAGCTTCCATGTCAACATTTTCTCGTTTTCCTCTTGCTGTCGCATGCTCGTTCCGATGTACAAGTATCGTTTTGCGCCAACCAGAAGATACGCAAGTACTTCTTCAGCTTCCCGACATACTGGTGTATTTTTCCTCAATTTACATGTATTTTCCGCCACTTTTCATAGTTCTTTCGATTTTTTGTCACTTCAACCCATGCGATCATGACATCACTTCTCGTTCCGTGTTCTAAAATTGCTTCTAAATGTAGCACAACTGCCAACACCTAGCGCAAATGCACTATTTTTCTGGTCGGGCGGCATAGTATAGCAGGGTACTCGAGTGCATCCAGTCACCTCCACCCACCAATTCTAGAGTTGCAGTGTGTTTGCTCTGTTTTCTGTATGTCTGTGTCTGTGCACGTGTCGCCCCCCCCCCCCCCCCCATACCTGAGTTAGCGTTAGGTGTGGATCCGCCGCTCGGTATACCCATAGCGATGTTCAGAGGCGGATCTACCACATGTCACATCTGGGATAGGGCTCTAAGGTGGACCAACTACGCGTTACGTCCGAAAATGTGTTCTGTATTCGAATTGGGTCCACCAGCGGGAAGACCGAGTAATGGGAGCCATTCGCGACACATGCACAGACAGCCTATCCCGCGCCGCCCAATCCCGCAATCACGCTCGGATACTGCGGTACATTAGTCCGTCCAGCTATTATGCTGTACCATCCCATCGAAACTATGACCGGATAAAGTGCTATACTCTACTGTACGTATATTGCGCTATACCACCCCGTCCGCAACCGTATTCAGGTACAGCCCCATACTCTACTGCGTGTATCTTGCGCTGTACTATACAGTCCAAAATCGCGTCCATGTACAGTCGTCCTCCCTCCCACAGACAACTTGCAGACAAAATAGCGAGCCCGCATCTCGTGGTCGTGCGGTAGCGTTCTCGCTTCCCACGCCCGGGTTCCCGGGTTCGATTCCCGGCGGGGTCAGGGATTTTCTCTGCCTCGTGATGGCTGGGTGTTGTGTGCTGTCCTTAGGTTAGTTAGGTTTAAGTAGTTCTAAGTTCTAGGGGACTGATGACCATAGATGTTAAGTCCCATAGTGCTCAGAGCCATTTGAACAAAATAGCGACATTCAACTATGAGTTTACAGCTGGACTGCACGTACTATCAAATTTAGAATGTATGATCGGAACATCACGTGACCGGAAGTGCCGCTGTGGTAGTTGAAAGCGTCAACATGGATTCCTCCAAAGTGCTTAACATGCCTCCGCTATTAGGGAGGAGGACGAGACCAACCGACGAATGCTTATATCAGCGGCACTTCTGGTCACGTGATGTTCCGGGGCATGACAGCTGCAACTGATCAGACTTCTGTGGTAGTTGAAAGCGTCAACATGGATTCCTCCAAAGTGCTTAACATGCCTCCGCTATTAGGGAGGAGGACGAGACCAACCGACGAATGCTTTAGTTTATGGTTACTATTGGAAAATCTTGTTTCTGACACTGGCAACATAAATCACACCGAAATTGGAGCGCTCCTTAGTAAGAAGAATTTAAATGTGCTTACTCCTATTACAGAACCGTTTTACGATAACATTATGGTAGTTAAAATCTGTGATCAAGGGGACTGTAAGCAGCAGTTAGAGAAACGACGGTCTGTAGTGTTAAAGAAGGAGAGGTGTGGCTCATTTAACTATTATCTACTTAGTAAATTCTCGACGTTCTCCACTGAACGACATCGTGTCAAGGAGAAGCTACCATTTCTCCTACATGGAAGCGACAGTGTGCCAGCAAGAGGAATAATACATAAAATCGGCAAGGAAGCACTGGAAACAATTTCAAGGAAATACAAAAATCCTTGGCCTCACCATATAAAGTAGAATTAGCCGACGTTAAATTTAATGTTCTAATAGAAGAGTCGCCTGGAATATTGCAGCAGCTACTTGTAGACGAGTATTACCTTTCGATTTAGACTTAACGCAAGGCTTTGCCGGAGTTAGTAATAAAATGGAGATGTGGGACTGCCTAATAGTGACCCACGACTTCTGCATGGGAAGAGACCATCAGGGAAGCACCAGTGTCATTGTGGACAACGATAAGACAGCTGGAATAGACTAACGTGGATGAGCTCCAATTGTAGAGTAAAGGTATATAACAAATTTATATGTCAAATCACAAGTCCAGGAGTAAACAAAGTTATCGGTAATCACCGTATAGATTTTATGGACGACACACGCGACTATGGGCAACTTTGACGTCTTCTCTGGCTAAGGAGCATGGCATAACTAGGCTGGGGGCTACAATATACAACTACAGAATGGATCGTGTTTTCGACCCAGTGCAAAACTGTTTAAGTGCTTCAGACACCAACAAGCAGTATTTACAATGTCCACCACTTTACTCTATGCCAATTGCGTCCAGGTGATGTCAACTAACTAATAATTTTCAGAACAGTTGGTGTGTGGTGTCTAACAACGGTTTACAGTTTTTCTTCTGGGGTAATAAGAACACCCGAAAATTGACTGGTGTGCAAGTAAGTCTGCCGGACTCTCAAGTCCGAAAAAAGCTTATAAGTTATGTTCTGTCTGCATAAAGTTTTAATTATCAACCATTGAACTACGTGGAGGTTCTTAACTCTGACTCGAACATAGACAATTAAGTATTCTGCAGAAGTGTTACGTTAAAGCAAGAAAAACCTATTTTTCCTAGTCTAGAACACTGTCCTCCACAATACCGTCCGATATAGATATCGCCGAATTGGCACTGGTTCCTACAAATAACGTTATACCCCAAGTCTTAAGAAAACAGAACAATGTGTCAAACGGACTTCAACCATTCCCCATTAAAGAAATTACTCCATTAAGTGCAGTTAATGTATCAAGTATATTAGAGAAGAAAACTGGATATGGAGGACCTCGAAGTAAAGAAAGATAAATTGGAGTTTATGGAACAGACAACTGCCATAAAGGAAGAGTATAAGCTGCAACTGGAAAAGGAAGAAGCTATTGCCGATGTGCAGGCCAGTTTTACATACGGATTTAAACACACTGTATGGAAAAAACTTACTACGAAGAGGGAATACAAAATATTGGCATTTGCAGTAAACACCAATGGAAGCTATTCACGTGTCGGCGTACTGGCCGAAATCACTAGAATCGAGAAAGTTTGCTAAATTAAGAGATTCACGAAAATTGTGTTTAAGCTCTATTCCCATTTGGACTGGATTAAAAAGGATGGTTATATTTTATCGAAGTGTGGAAAGCTAGATGTTGTCCACCTAGCAACAGAACAGCCATTTTCCAAGTTCAAAAATGATGGAATAAACACATTTAATGGACCCTCGTTTGCAAAAGTTGTGAACTTAAAGTTCTATACAGAAATCTCGCAAGAATGTGGATCAGAAGAATTGCCGACATACACACAGGAAGACGTTGAACGCTTTAACAATAGCATCATGAAGGAGATTCGAGGAACATTTAAAATCCCTGGATGCTTTCGCCTAGATGAACTGCAGGAAGGAACCGAGCTAATAGTTAAAGCCATAAAATTAGTATTTTACAGGAAGAAAATTAGATGTGCATCAGAATTCGAGAATATATCTTCTTTTTATTTGTCAAATTACTGGCTGGAGAAAGAAATAGACGATTCAGATGTGGATTTAAGTGTAAGTCAAAAATTAAATAGGATGTTATTAAAACTGTGCCTACCAAAAAATGAAAAGAGTTGTTTTCTGTGTGGAAATTTATATGCAAAATTAATAAATATTTTTTATGAGAATATTTACCTGTCTTATTCGCTAATATTTCAAAATTCGTAAGACATTTCCTATTTACAACGATGTTTGTGGATGATTACGGATGTGAAAGAGGGTGGTTGGATAACCTTGAAAAGTAGTTGAAACTAGATAGTTGAAAGCATAGCGACCCCCTTCTCTTCCCTGCCATCGTGACGTTGCCACAGCTATCACCGCCATCATGGATACACCATCTTGAATAAATTTGGCGACAGTGTAACATGGGGCCCTGCTCTCTTTGCCCTACAACTAATTGTTCTTCCACAAAAATAGCGGGTGGAGTGTGTCCCTCCTCCATTGGAGACAAAGGACTGAAACTTAAAATAACTGCTACCTTGACCTTCCAGGAACAATCATATCTTACAACATCTACACTAAGTAAACCAGAAAATTGAGAGTGTGCGCCGAGAGATACTTCATTAATAATCGTGAGATCTGATGAGATACGTCAGGGGCTTGTTAGATTGCTATACCGGAAATACGATATGTCCATGGTCCCCACGATGCCCACGGTTTGGTACATGCTCTATTGCATTGTGTCGGCGTTATTATCAACCAGCAAGCAAAAACTGATTGCTAACCATATTACGGCGAGCAGCGCGATCGGTTGTCACTATTGATGCAAGAAGTACGCACGCTCATGCATAATGGCGGCACCACACTCGCTGACGATAGTGACGACCCTTCTCCGACTACGAACTGTCTCCAACTTCTGCTGTTGGTGGTGGCTCTCGTCACTTTTGTGTAGCACAGTATGCTTCCACCAATAAGAAGATGAGCCCCATAAACAGCCTAACTGGTGTGTCCCTTTCGAATTTATTTCGGCCCGCCAAGCTAGTGCCTGCGACTCATAGTTTGGGGGATCTGAAATAGCAGGTCTTCCACGACAATATGAGGTGTAGTGTGTTCCTCCTACACTGGTGAGGAAGGTCTGAAATTCAAACTTACCGCTACCTTGGCCTTCCAGGAATAATCATATTTTACAACTGCTACGTTCATTAAACTAGAAAATTATAATCTCTTCATGAGCCGCAAGTCGTGTGTGTAGTAGGGCTTATTGAAGTCTCTAATTGACAGGAAAAATTCATTTGATGTGATTTAATCTGCATTTAATTAAACTGACCGAATAGCCCTTGATATATATCAATTGACCCGTAATTTGAAGACAAAGCTTAACTGTAATTGAAGGTATTGATTAAATTTAATTTGGGCATGCACTTTTTGTTGGTGGATGGACCAGTTGTAGCATGTCAAACCGCCGGGAAAGAAAAAGTGATTAATATGCTACAGCACATTGTGCACATGAGTCATACCCTAAAAATTTGCATTTGGCTGTGAATAAAAACAGGTGTTATGTTTAATCTCAAAAATAGCTCGTAAGAAACACCTTAAGCTGGTGATCTGCCCGTCCCCGTAAAACCATAAAATCTAGTTGTTATATAATCAGTAAAGATGTTTTCTTTGCAGTTAGCTAAAGACAAGAAACCAATTCATTCTTTTAATGATAGTATGAATAACGCTAATAATATCTAAATTATGATTCTATGCTAGATGCACGTCAAACGAAACTTACATCCCACGTCTATTGTAAATGAGGAAGTTTGTGTGTATGTTAATTACTCCTTCGCACTTTAACGACTGGAAGGATCTGTAAGAAATCTGGAATTGAATTAGCTTGCGCAGTGAATTAACACGTAGACTACTTTTAAAAGAGTGTGGTATAAAATATTTATTGCTCTACATCCACGTCTACGTCATACTCCGCAAGCCACATAACGGTGTGTGTCGGAGGGTACTTTCGGTACCACTGTCTGATCCCTCCAACCCTATTCCACTCGCGAATAGTGCGTGGAAAGAATGATTATCGGTAAGCCTCTGTTTTGGCTCTAATCTCTTGAATTTTGTAATCGTGGGCAATACGCGAGATGTATGTGGGTGGAAGTAATATATTGTCCGAATTCTACTGAAAAGTGGTGTCCTGAAATTTCAATAGTAAATCTCTCCGTGATGCACAACGACTACTTCTATGTTAAATGATTCGATAAGTTCAGGTCTGTTTGTTGCCAGGAGGTCTAAGAAGTTACCCTCACGAGTTGGTTCTCTAACTATCTCCTCAAGGTAATTTCTGGACAAGGCATCCAGAACAGTGCCACACGATTCCCTGTCTGTGGCACCAGTTTTGATGGTATAACACTCCCAGTCTTTACCTGGCAAGTTGAGGTTACCCCGTACTAGAAAGGCATGATCAGCAAAACTACTAATGGTATTCTGCAAGTTCTATTGAAGCGCTTATAACTACGTATCCTGACCCGGTTGGTCTATAAAAGCATCCATCACGATTTTTGACCGTTCTTTGGCACTCAATTTCACCTAGATTAATTAACATCCGGAATCCGTGATAACCTTGATAGATTTCATCGATTTTTTTTATTGCAATAAACACGTCGCCATCATTGGTAACTAACCAGTCCTCACGATAAACATTCCAATTTGAACTTATGATTTCGTTGTCATTGGCGTCTGGTTCCTACCAGCTTTCTGTTCTCAACACTATCCGAGAATTACAACCTTCAGTAAGCGATACTGATTCTGGGACCTTTATTTGGACGCCCCTGAAGCTTACTAAAATCGTATTAATCTTTCCTAACTCTGATCTGCGAGGGCCAAGATTCTCTGGGGTCACTGTGGCTGATTTAAAAAGCTACTCGTCTTTGATCCCAATGAGGGGCTCTCTAACCTAAAAAAGCCCTCGCATTCGGAAGGACGACGGTTCAATCCCGCGTCCGGCCATCCTGATTTCGGTTTTCCGTGATTTCCCTGAATCTCTCCAGGCAAATGCCGGGATGGTTCCTTTCAAAGGGCACGGCCGACTTCCTTTCCCGTCCTTCCCTAACCTGATGAGACCGATGACCTCACTGTCTGGTCTCCTTCCCCAAACAACCCAACCCAACCTAAAAAAGCCCCTTGTGCACGTCACACCTAGTAGCCGCTTCTTGCGTTTAGTGCACGCCTGAACTATTAAGGAGAACCCTACAATTCCGCTCCCGATAGCGGAGGTCGAGAAATTCGCATCCGACACCGTCAAAAAAATGGTTCAAATGGCTCTGAGCACTATGGGACTCAACTTCTGTGGTCATAAGTCCCCTAGAACTTAGAACTACTTAAACCTAACTAACCTAAGGACATCACACACATCCATGCCCGAGGCAGGATTCGAACCTGCGACCGTAGCAGTCGCACGGTTCCGGACTGCGCGCCTAGAACCGCGAGACCACGGCGGCCGGCCCGACACCGTCGCAGAGTCGTCTGAGCCTCTGGTTCAGATCTTCCACTCTGCTCCAAACAAGAGGACTGAGATCAATCCTAGGTAGGATGCTACAAATAGACAGCTTAGCCTTCACCCGAAGTGCGTTGCTAGTTGCCTTTGCCAAATCAGCCAGACGCCGAAAGGAGCTGCGGCATCCGTCATTCGCGCCAAGGCCGACATGTGCCACTACATGCGGCCGGTCGCACCCAGTGCGCTCGATAGCCGCCGGCAGGGCCTCCTCCACATCAAGGATGAGATCTCCAGGCAAACATACCGAATGTGTGCTGGCGTAACGTCTACTACCAGCACGTCGGCGTGGAACGTTACAGCAAAGAAGGATGTGGGACGACGTCAGTCAAAAATACGCGGCATCAAGGCCAAGAGAATTCCACTGGCAGTGGAAGAAGATGTTGATGTTTGGTTTGCGGGGCGCTCAACTGCGCGGTTATCAGCGCCCGTACAAATTCCCATCCTTTGCTCAGCCAAATCTCGCCACTTTCATCTATGATGATGAAATGATGAGGACAACACAAACATCCAGTCATCTCGAGGAAGGTGAATATCCCTGACCCCGTCGGGAAGTGGAAGAAGAACCGTCATACAAACGACAGAAGTGCCTTATGAACTGTATTGTGTTGCTTGCATTGAAATTGAATACACCAAAGGACATTGATTATTTGCCTGTTGCCATTTGCTAGCGACACCTCTTGGTGAATACGCAAAGTAAAATACTGTCAAGTTAACTTACTGTAATAAACTCCATTAATATGATTTGCTTGAATTGTTGTTTAGCAATCTGAGAAAATAGCTTCCTAGGCCCCCTATATTAGACGATTGGGCACAATACTACGAGTATATTGGCGATGAATTATAAGAAGAACCCAGTGCCTCGCAGCCACGGCGCCTTAATTCGCTCTTGTCTATTCTTTGCAGGGGTGTTTACCTGATTTAACAGTCTCTTATCGTGTTGTATCTAACCAATGTTTTCAGATGGGAGTGGCAGAAATTTTCTTTGCTTTTGTACCTATTTTTCTTGCTTGTATTGTCCTGACATTGTCTTTTCCAACATGCACACCTCACGTGTCCCACACCTTGCTCAGGCGCCACAGCTGCCAGCATTAGATGCAACACAGCTAGTGCAGATGTTTCAGTTCGATACCCAGCCGCCGGATCCGTGGCCGAGCGGTTCTAGGCGCCTCAGTCTGGAGACGCGAGACCGCTACGGTCGCAGGTTCAAATCGTGCCTCGTGCATGGATGTGTGTGATGTCCTTAGTTTAGTTAGGTTTAAGTAGTTCTAAGTTCTAGGGGCTGATGACCTGAGATGTTATGTCCCATAGTGCTCAAAACCATTTGAACCATTTTTATTTTTTTTTTATACCCAGCAAATATCTACACTGCTCAACACAGTGTAGCAGCAACTGGCCAACGCTGCGCACCCGTCAGAACAATCACCACCTCCTGCACCACAAAATCCTATACCACCTTTTCGCCCGTTCCGTGAACAAGAAGAGGAATGGCACGAGTGGTTGCAACAGTTTGAAGCACACGCAATTCCTCACAACGTACAAGGTACTGTGAAGAGCTATTACTCTCTCTCAACAGTAGGAAGTGTAGTGTTTAGGCTCTTACACAACTGTTCCTCCTAGTAAACTTTCGTATAATCAGGTTGTAGTTTTGCTAACTAACTATTATGACCAACAAGTGAATGTGGTAGCATCTAGGTACAAATTCTTTAACTGTAAAAAACGGCCAGAACAAATTTATCGCAAGTGGGTAACAGATTTTTCAGGGTATGACAAGCAAATGCAAATTAAAATGTTCTTGTGGTGCTTTATATTCAGATGTTATGTTGTACAATTTTGTCATCGTTCACAGTATAACTGATGTCAAACTCAGAGAACAGATTTTGAAACACTCTGTTCCATGGTTTCAGCAAGTAGTGCAAATACTAGATCAGTACGATACAGGTGTCCTGTCGGCTGATAAAATTGAATAGCCAGCACTTTGTCGGGTTGGGTCCCCATTCGACAGCGGCAGTTTGTGCTTACCACGCTGCGTAAACAACTGTCCACACTGTGTAAGCAGCTCGTTAAACGGGCTGCTACACAGGCAATCTGAATTAAGTTATTGCCCTTTGTGTCATTCACGCCAAGACTGCCCTTCCCGAGAAGCACAGTGTTACACTTGTGGCAAGAAAGGACATGTACAATACGTATGTTTTCGATGGAAGAAACGTAAGAACTCGGCTCACTCACAAGGCCCATGTCATTAGTACAGTATATTCAAAGTCTGCAACAGGCATTAGCATACCTACCAAGGTAGCAGTTTCTTCGGAGCTACGCCAGCCCAGCAAACATTTTGTTTATTTGCTTCTTTGTGGGAAACGCGGGAAATTTCAGTTCGACGTAAGTGCCTCTGTTACATTGCTGAATCGTCGCACAGTTGAAATGTTAGGCTCGCCACATCTGTCTAAACTTGCCACACATCTGACGGCTTATAATGGACAAACATTCTAGATCTTGGAATGCCACGTAACGCTGGCATACGTGAACATTACTCTGTTACAATCACTTGATTGTGAGAACATATTTGGTCTTAATTCATTCGATATGTTTGGCTTTAACATTCAGGACAATGTGTTGTCAGTGTCTGCATTCCCTGCAAAGGACAGTGTAGCTAGCTTGCTGGAAGACTTCCTGTAATTTTTTTATGGAAGTTTAAACAAAGCTAACAATTTTACTGCACATATTGCTATGAAAGACAATGCTCAGCCGAAATTTCAACGGGACGGAACTGATTGCATTACGGGACAAAATCGTTGCTGAACTTAAAGAATTGCAAGATAGTGGAGAAATTGCGCCCATACAAGCTACTCAGTTGGGCAGTCCACTAGTTTTGCTCCCCACGCCTTCAGGTCGCATTCGCCTCTGTGTTGACTGTAAGTCTGCTGTCAACCCGCAATCTTACCCATTGCCACGCCCATAGGGCCTCATTTAGCCATATGAGAGCTGCCAGTTCCTCGCATTGTTACAGAATTGCAGTCAGTCTTAGATATAACGAACTATTATATTCGGTTCATACTGAATGCTGCACAAATCGCTTGCGTCGCTAGAATATCCGCTTTGCTTAGACAGATCAGTGCCAAGTAGCTTTCCAAAAGTTTGATTCTGACAAACCAGTTTTATTGCACGTTGAAGCTTCCTCTTACGAAATCGGTCTAGTGCTTTCGCACAGAACAGGTGATAAAGACAGGCCTATTGCTTTTGCATCAAATGTTTTGTCAAAATATCAGTGTGACTACTCAGAAATTGAGAAAGAGGCTTTGGCTATTGTGTATGGTGTCACCAAATTCCACCACTATCTGTATGGCAGAAAATTCTACTTAGTAACAGGTCACAAGCCTTTGCAGTCCTTGTTTCTGTACGAACTGCCCAAAAATTGCAACGATGGGCTTTGTTGTTATCTCAATACCAGTACGAGATTGTGTATCGTCCGACAGCTCAACATGGTAAGGTGGACGCACTTTCATGTCTTCCGATTGGCCCTGATAGAGACTTTGGCGCTTCTGTTGCATCTTGTTGTCACATCGATGCTAAATATTCTGAATTGAACTATAGTAATATTACACAGGGCACGAAAGCTGATTCAGATTTGAGCATTTTGCTAACATACATTCGCACACCTTGGCCTCGTTCCCTGCATAGCATAAAGATCTCTGTAGTGCGAAGATACTTTGCGCTTTGACATAGCCTCGCTGTAGAGGAAAGTGCGATTCTTGCACAAAATGACAGTGGACAGTCATGTGTATTGATCCGTAAGGCTTTACAAAAATAAGTGTTGCAATTATTTCACCGAGGACAATGGGGACTGTTCGAACGAAACAGTTAGCGCGCCGGCACTGTACTTGTCAGAGTATTGTAACACCCCATTATAGAACCCATAATGAACATTCTTTTGTTGCAAAAAGAAATAGAGAAATCAGTCATCCTGACAGCGATGACAGCTACTGACAACAAAATTTACACTCTTGACAGATTGATTAACAAGAATGTTATGTAAATACTAAAGGACTGAATGAAAGAATACCATATTATACGTAACAGAAACTTAAAAAAATAAAAAAAAATTATTTACGAAGGGTAAAACCCAGACCATAAATTGACCAAAGATAACATTTATCCTAAAAGAGAACTGTAGCCGCATCGAACTGTAAGTTCGCTGTGACTACAATGTAACTCGGCAATGGAGATGTTAACTTCACTTCTCTCTTGTACTCCTGCATTAGTAGTTCGAATGTTAAACGCTACTAGATTGTTTTAAAACCGATCTGAAGTTTAAAAGTTTTGCGGTATAGACTGGAAGTATTAGTCAGATGTCGGACTGAAGTAAAATCATCTTTACCGTGATGGTTGATATATGTGACAGAAAAATAGCTCGTGTGATTGCTGATTTGTGATACTTAATAGTCACGAACATCGAAGGACACAGAAAGAGACTGATAGCCGACATAAACTCAATAATTAGACTTGAGTAGGTAACAAATAAACGCAATCACGAAAAACTTACAGTTACGCCGTGTTGTCAGAAGCTGTCGTCAGAGTCAGAATTGCTGATGCTGACAGACGCAATTCCCTGAACAAAAAATCGGTGTTTGTGCTCAGTGTAGGGACAAATAATTAGGAAGAACAATAAACTTAAATTCAACTTTAATTCTTCGTGTCGCATACATCATTTACTGGACATTTAAAGTGTATTTGTGGAATTAAGTGATTCTTCAGATAATATAAAAGTTAAAAGTGATTAAGTGACAATTTAACTGTAAGCAGCAATAAGTTTACACCGAAATATGACGCATTCTGAACATTGCTCACGGGTATTCTATCTCTGGAATAACGTCTTGTAGTCGTTGAGTACGCGACGCAGTGGCGCAGCGACGCCTTGACGACGGACTAACAATTAACAACTCAATATCCTCGCAAAAATCATGATGTAACATCGACTTGGGTGATGGATTGATGATTCAAGACATTATATTTTCAACGTTTGAATACACATTTTCAAACCGGGCATAAGAACTACAGTCAGCAATTTCGCGTGAACTGAAAAGTCTGTCGTGAACATCCAAAGGACTTTTGGTTATCATTTTAGATCAATGGAGTCATCGCGTTGTCGAGTGGCGCAGTCGCTATATTTATAAGTGGGGAAGATCGATAGACATCGATTACCATTGCTTCAATTACAAGCAAGCGCGGCGCGCACACTCCAGCATGGTGCTCCATCGAGACGTTGATATCAGTTTT
The DNA here is from genome assembly GCF_021461385.2 of Schistocerca piceifrons. Classification (NCBI taxonomy): domain Eukaryota; kingdom Metazoa; phylum Arthropoda; class Insecta; order Orthoptera; family Acrididae; genus Schistocerca; species Schistocerca piceifrons. The sequence goes on along the minus strand of NC_060140.1, from coordinate 453,376,817 downwards.
GAGAGACAGTATCTGAAAAATAACCAAACCGCGCGAGGAGTTCGTTCTTCTAATAGTTACACGTTGGCGTTGGCGTGATCGACGGACGCCGTTCCGCATCATCTCGATTGGGACAACCATTACCATTGAGCCGAGACAAAACGAGACGTCACATTATTTGGCGCCACAACGTGCGGGGTGCGGCTCCACAACGACTGCAACGTGCCGGTCGACGCTTCGTGACTACGAGACACACGAGCACATCTGCAGAGGGTGCTACGCAACGCGTCGGAGAACTGAACCAGAGCAGAAAGTCGGTCGAGACAGCGACATCGGCTGCCGACAGTGACGTGAAGGAGACTGCAACAGCAAGCAAATGGCTCTGAGCACTATGGGACTTAACATCTGTGGTCATCAGTCCCCTAGAACTTAGAACTACTTAAACCTAACTAACCTAAGGACAGCACACAACACCCAGCCATCACGAGGCAGAGAAAATCCCTGACCCCGCCGGGAATCGAACCCGGGAACCCGGGCGTGGGAAGCGAGAACGCTACCGCACGACCACGAGCTGCGGACAACAGCAAGCAAGCAGACAATAAATATTAATCACTACTCAAAATAAGTGATTATCCAGGTACGGTAGATTTTGTTGCATTACCAAAATTGGTAAATGTGTAAATAAGATTAATATTGTTTGACGATTGTGAGACAGAAGGTTGCTTAGCGATTTCGACGAAATTGTTCCGGAATCTTGTGATGAATTAAGTGAAGTATCAGACCATGAGGATATCAATAGAACGATTGTCAATTTGGGAGTAGAATCTTTTGCCGAGTCAAACAAAATTCACGTCCCTAATGTACTGGCTCTCGGCTAGAATTCAAGGAAAAGATAGCTGATGATAATACTTCCGATCCTAAGGATACCCGTCAACCAACGGTTTCGGGAAATATACAGTAGATGTCCTTAGTGCTATAGTAGCAAAATTGACCATGCTGGATGATTTAAATGTTAAATGCTCTAACGTGAACAATAGGTTAGCTGAACAGCAAGTTACCTTAAATGTTAAGTTTCCTGATATGGACAGTAATTTTGCTGACATAGATGCTAAGTTCACTGAAAAGCAAGCATCTATAGATGCTAAATTTATTGATCAACAACAGGCTTTATAAATTAAGTTTCCTGAAGAACAGGCTAATTTAATTGCAATTTGGGAGGCTAAACTAGCCGAACAACAGGCTAAAGCCGATTGTAAGTTTTACACTCTAAAGTCAAGATTAGCAAACCGAGAAAAGAAAGATATTAGGATTATTGATCGTGTCGATAAAATGAATACTTTTTCAGAATAATTTGGGGTTATGTCTGAAAAGGTCATTGCTTTGGCTGAGAATAGCAGCTGTATCACGGAAGGAGTAGAGGGATTGTCAGGTCTTATAAATGACTTAGAGAAAAATTCGTGGGGTAAAGTGGATACTTATACGCTAAATCAATCTAAGAAACTGGGGGAAAATCTATCCGAATGAGTAGAAAACAAAACAGTAAAAATTAACGGAAAAGTACGTTTGGCCTTTGAGTGCACCGAACACACACACACGCAAAAGCATGAAATCTAACTGCGAGGGGAAACGCCTGCGAATGCAACATAGTACTTGTGTAGGTGAACCGTGGGAAACGAATAGCCAATCAGATGAGGAGGATGATCCCTACCTTCAGAGAGGATGTATTTCGTCATTAAAAGTCGAACATAGTATTTTCAAAAGTCTACAGTTTCCCACATTTTCAAATGAAAAGAATAATGTCAACCCCAGAGAGTTTATAAATTCATTTGAAAGAATATTTACCCGTCGTTGGACGGAACGTAAAAAATTACAGTTTATAGTGTCGAGGATTGTAGGAGACCTGTAACACGTGTTCTGAATTTGAGAGATTATTTCTAGCTAAATATTGGTCGTTAAGTAAACGAGAGAAACAGCGCAAGGAAGTATATCAACCAGAATTTTATAATTCGAAAAAGGAAACATTTAGGTAGTGTTTTGAACGCAACTTGAACAAAAAGCGTAATTCAACAGAACCATTTTCGAGTAGAGAAGTGATTCGAATATTGAAAGAAAAGCTACCTTTGAATATTCGAGAGAATTTAATTCATGTTACCGATTCTGACGTTCAACAGTTCCTATCTTTGATCGATTCAATCGACATGCTCCTGGAGGATGCAAAACAGTGGCATAATAATAACAACAACCATTATTATGCTAAGAACAAAGCTAGTAATAACGCGTGGAATAGTGGTAATCAGATTAATAGTCACTCTGGAGAATTTAACCGAAATAACGGTAATTCTAAGAAGAGTAATGAAAATTTGGATCTCTCGTAAAAGAAGAATCAGAGTTGGATCACGAATTATCAATATTCAAAAGGGAATCTTGTGGGAAAAGACAACCAAGTGCCTGGAGCGGGACTATGGAACCTTTAACTCCCCAAGTCTCTGCTCATCATTATTTCCTGTTTGATTCTGGCCTGTCACCTTGGACCAGTATTTGTTTAAAAATGCGTCACGAAACTCTTCATATGACGTGCACGTTTTTGCAATGTTCCACATGCATTCTGTCGATGTTCCCTCGATATGTGAACATACAAAGCCCAGTTTGTACATCAGAGGCCAGTGAGGTGATGACTATAAATCAAATTGTCCAATAAAAGTGTTTGGGTGTAAAACATTACCCTAGTCTTTGTAATGCTGGAATTTTCGTACAGAGATAAAATGCTTCAAATGGAAAATTTCATTATAATTTCTTCCCGCTCGGCCTACCTCATTTTCACTTGATGCTAACTTTTCTTGTCTACCGTTACCTTTGGCGTCGTCTTTTCTAATCCCTGTCAAGTTTTCATCACTGGAAAAATGTTCGGTGCTGCGCATTATCGGGTAACAGTTATGCATATGAAATATCTCATTGCTGTTCTCCGTATTCACAATTTTCGACCCAGTCGTGCACTATGTAGAGGCGGGGGACATATATCTAGCGATATTTCGATGCTCTGCAGATACGCTTTCAGTCTGTAGTTGACGAGCAACTCTTACATTCGAGCACATTCTACATCTACATCTACATCCATACTCCACGAGCCACCTGACGGTGTGTGGCGGAGGGTACCCTGAATACCTCTATCGGTTCTCCCTTCTATTCCAGTCTTGTATTGTTCTTGGAAAGGATTGTCGATATGCTTCTGTGTGGGCTCTAATCCCTCTGATTTTATCCTCATGGTCTCTTCGCGAGATATACGTAGGAGGGAGCAATATACTGGTTGACTCTTCAGTGAAGGTACGTTCTCGAAACTTTAACAAAAGCCCGTACCGAGCTACTGAGCGTCTCTCATGCAGAGTCTTCCACTGGAGTTTATCTTTCATCTCTGTTACGCTTTCGCGATTACTAAATGATCCTGTAACGAAGAGCGCTGCTCTCCGTTGGATCTTCTCTATCTCTTCTATCAACCCTATCTGGTACGGATCCCACACTGCTGAGCAGTATTCAAGCAGTGGGCGAACAAGCGTACTGTAACCTACTTCCTTTGTTTTCTAATTGCATTTTCTTATGATTCTTCCAATGAATCTCAGTCTGGCATCTGCTTTACCGACGATCAACTTTATATGATCATTCCATTTTAAATCACTCCTACTGCATACTCCCAGATAATTTATGAAATTAACTGCTTCCAGTTGCTGGCCTGCTATTTTGTAGCTAAATGATAAGGGATCTATCTTTCTATGTATCCGCAGCACATTACATTTGTCTACACTGAGATTCAATTGCTAATATCTTCTGGCCCTGCACGTGTCCGTGCTGAGTTTAAACAGCATCTTTCTGTTTCTGCTATTCCCAAATCGCGTACTATTTCTTTTCTGAGATGTGATTTTTGTCTAGGTTGTGACCTGACTTCCTGAGATAATTGCTTAATTTCGCTTTCTATGTTTTGTTTAAATTGGGAGAGCTCCGTGTCAATGCCTTATTTGATGCAATTTCTGTCTTTTGTAGCTGCGTTATTTCTATTTGTTCCATGCGCCTCTGCAACTTCGTTAATGCATCTATACCTAACTTTGTCGTGTTTTCTGTCTTCTCTAATGTTTCAAGAGCAATCCGCTTTGCCCTCCTCGCTAGTAATAGCGCCTCATTCGGGGTTCTTCTGACTTCCACAATATCTCATTTTGTTAGGAGCATCGCTACCTCATTTTTCACCTCCCTCGTTTCATGTTTTATCGACTGAATCTCGACACTAAGGTTCTGAATTTTACTTCCCATTTCAGCCCTAACATTTTGAATTTTACTTCGCATTTGAGCACTAACGTTTTGAATTTTATTTCGCATTTCTGAGCTGACATTCTGAATTTTACCTCCCATTTCACTTCCCATTGCTTTTGTGTATGCAAGTATGTCAAACGCACCTGTGTTATCTAAATCTTCTCTCCTATATGACTTTCTCTTCTACTCCTGGGTGATCTTCTCCCCTTTCCCCTTTCAATTTCTTGGTATTCAAGAAAGTCATCACCGCGTAACCCTGATATGCTGCCTCATGGCGACGTCACTGACGGGTGATCTACCACGATTCTTAGTTGTTTCGCATTCACTTGGACTCCCTACATTATAGTCCAGTATCTTTACGATTGCCTCAGTGTATCTTTGTTCCTCATCTTCATTATCAGATTGCCCACCACAGGCTTCACTGTGCCCATCATCCTCAAAAAGTTCCCTTGGATCGGTATTCTCCTCACCTATGCCTTGTGCTGCTAACAAAGCTACTCTTTCCCATCGCATAGGCTTTCTTGACTACCCCGTGTATCTGCAATTTCTGTATTGGTATAACTAGTGATCTGTTGTGCCACAAAGCGCGCTTTCTCCCTACTTATCATGGACTGATCCCTGATAACAGTTCTCTCTTAAAAGTACACACAATTTACACTATCCACATTTATTATGTAATCGGCATGTAACATAAAATATCTACAACAAACAAGCTAAACTAGTGGCAACGTCATGAACGAGCAGTGTCATTACAACGCAAAAAAATACAACGACAAATCACGTAACATAAATATCAATAATTTGCAGCCAGTCTGCTGAAACGCAACGCCTCTGAAAAGAAATAAAAAAAAATACACAAATATTGTTTTTAATGTTATCACGCGACTTTACCACTTCAAACTACACACGCAAGCTGGTGATCACTATCAATAACACCTAATCATTATAAATGGGATTTTTTTTTAATTTCTGATTTTCAAACCACTTTATGACTACTATCAGAAGACCCTAAGTAGGAACCTCGTAGGGTAAGCCATATCCAAGATACTACTCCAAGCAGGTGTAAAATGAATGTGCGCAACGGAAAATGTTCAAATGTGTGTGAAATATTATGGGACTTAACTGATAAGATCATCAGTCCCTAATCTTACACACCGCTTAACCAAAATTATCCCAAGAACACACACACACACACACACACACACACACACACACATGCCCGAGGGAGGACTCGAACCTCCGTCGGGACCAGCCGCACAGTTCATGACTGCAGCGCTTCAGAAAGCTCGGGTAATCCCGCGTGGCTCAACGGAAAATATTTAATGTAAAAATCAAGATTTGGCCCTGACTGACAACCCCGTGAAGCAGATCTTGGGATCTCTTAGTTGTGATATTATTTCCTCCTTCTTGCTCTTTAACATACAAAGTACAACCTTAACGTAAATGAATGATTAAGGAAACTAGTAATTACTAAATGATAAATGTTTTTTCTACTTATACATTAATTGTAGATTAAAAATAGCTTTGTATTACAAATGTTTATATTTCCTAACTCATATTACTTACTTTAACATACAAAGTACAACCTTAACATAAATGAATGATTAAGGAAACTAGTAACTACTAAATGATAAGTGTTGTTTCTACTTATACATTAATTGTGGATTAAAAATAGCTTTGTATTACAAATGTTTATATTTCCTAACTCATATTACTTACCAATTGTCCAAATCTGACACTTTTTATGGCAAGCGATCTAATATAAATAACACGAGATGTCTGACATCATCTGCATACCAAACACTAGAAGACACTACTTTTAAAGACGATCTACAGTGGTGTGCAACCTCAGAGGAATACTGTCTTCTCCTCTCTGTATTCTACAGACTAGAAACGTGAACTCCCAACCACAAGGACATAATTCAGATAAAGTCTCTACGTTTGTATAGAAAGAAGAAGTGCTCTCAAACACTTAACGCTGCTCAACGATGACTCCCTACCCAGAGGCGAAGTCCAGAATCGTATAAGTTCACAACAGTACAGTGCCTAACCGTTCTAATTATAAAATCTCCTGAAAGCAAAGACAGCAAGTACATCTGTACCAAGGAAAGCTGATACTGAGCGACCGTCAAGTACGGGCGCTCAAAACGGAAGACTTCTTTCTCTCCACCGCTGGCTTCCCAGCAAAGCTCGGCTCCCCTCCCTTGTAACTGAAGAAACCACGGAATATTCTAGCTCTCTGCAGATTCTTCCTAACGCCGACCAACCATATCTTAGTCTTTCGTCGTCCAGCGCGGAAAGTTTGTAAGGAAATACCTATCCTTGTTAATTAGGAATACGTACAATGGTACGCTTCTCAGATTAAAATTACCCCATAACCCAGCATGCATTATTTCTGAGGGAACACTTCCTCATTCCTCTCAGCTGCGCCCAAGCTTCTCAGAGTTTCCGAAGTATTATCTGGTTATTCTTCTGGCCCCGCTACAACACTGGCCGGCCGCTGCTGTATTGTGATTCAGTGCTCAGGTGCCCCAAACATCTCTCTTGGCTACTTCCTTTGTCAAGCAGGACCAACACACCTGTGCAGGATTTTCCACCCAGGGCTTGAGTTACGCCCTCTATTTCATTTCCACTGGCATTCCAACCTCTACTAGTATAGGCAATCATTCATTACGCCGTTTTGATAATAAAGACTCTCCGTCACCTTTAATGCAATAAGCATTAACAACTATTTACAAGATGTACATTACAATGTCAGTCTTCTTTAAATATTAATAAATACGATGTACAGCCTATCAAATAATACCTAATTCCGGTTGTAAATCACGGCAAATTTTGTAGATGAGTGCTTGTAAGGGGCGAAATTATAGCCACCTTACAACACAAAATACAGTATCTGGCATATGAAATCCCTCACGCTCCCCCCCTCCCCCCCCCCTCTAACAGCCATATATGCATTTGCTCGGTCCATGAAATTAACCATCAGCGGCTCACACATTACTCCATCACCTTTGTTTCGGACAACTGGAATATTCCACAAATGAGATGATTTATTCTGGTAAACTCCTGACATAGCGCACCACCATACAAAAAATCACAAGGAGTCAAACACAAGATCGAGGTGGGTAGATTTGGGTTCCTCGTAATGATATTAATCTGTCCGGGAACTTTTCATACAACAGAGCGATTTTCTCCTGAAATGTTGGTTGATTTTGGAGAGGGATCAAACAGGGAGGTCGTCGGTCCCACCAGACAAGGGAAGGACGGGGAAGGAACCATCTCGGCACTTGCCTGAAGTGAAAAAAGCTAATTTAGAGCGGCGGGACGCGGGTTTTAAACCGTCGTCCTCCCGAATGCGAGTCCAGTGTGCTAACCACTGCTCGCTTCCTGAAGTGTTGCAAGTTGCTCCGTCTTTTTGGAACCATAAATTCTGTATGTTCATTTGGTCTGAACTGGGCAAAAGAAAAGCAGCGAGAATCACACGATAGAGAACTCCTTTCACCATGGCAATCCTCCCTTGTTCATCTTCGAACAAGTAAGGACCGGTTAAGCTCACACTTCAAACCCCACACCAAACCGTAATCCGCTGAGATACACTTCTTTTCTGTGATCCCCATAACCGGCAGTTACTCTTGTTCACAACGCTGTTTAAATAGAAGTAAGCTTCGTCTGAGAAAATGATGCTCCTTGTTAAGCCACGATTCCCTCGTTATTCTTCCAGGACCCACAGCACAAACTGTCGTCATTTTCGATGATCCTCTGGCTTAAGTTCCTGCCTTAACAGAAGTCTGTACGGGTGTTTATTAAGATTACGTGCAATTTTTGTGGACACATGCGCACCTCTTCACTATGACGACATGATTTTGCCGGACTCGCAGTAACAGAATAACGCACAGCAACAACACTTGCCTTGTTCCGACCAAGCGATGACTTTGAGGGCATACCGGGCTTTTGAAGGCTACCGCTGAACCGGATTTTTCAAATTTCTTGATCAATCTACGAACATTGGATTAATTTGGTACATTATTGCGTCCAAGAATACCACGAAGCTTCCGAACTTTCCGCGGAACTTCAGCCATTCATGCAGTGAGTTTTCATAATCAGTACTCGCTGATCCATGCTGTATCTTTCCTCGTCGATACTCCACAAACGTTGACCTGCAAAACAAATGCACAGTATCGAAACATATCCTTGATGATCACTGATAACAAAACACGCAGAAACAATGTTGCCACCAACAAGAAATATAAAAATAACGGGGTTCTCAAAACCGGCGTTCTTTTTCAGACACCCTTTAGTTAACACAACGTTCGATGAAGAAGCAACAATTCTTACTATAATGTTGTTGAAATTTGTAACATTCGTTTACAAACATTCAAAGAAGAGCAGACAAAATATTATACGTTAGTAACGATTCTTCAAGTGGAGCGCAACGTTGCGAAGCAGTAGCTTGCGGTAGTAACTGCAGTGCGCAGTGTAGCGCGGCCGCGGAACTCGTTCAGGCAGAAGTGTCGCTTCCGCGCTGTTGGTTGCTGGCGGCACTCAGCGACCAGCGGCTGTGGTGGTGGTGGTGGGCGAGGCGGCTAATCCTAGCGGCTAGCGACCGCTGAGCCACACGGGGTTCCCCGCACCGGGATTAACTCACGTGCAGTAAGCCGCCTCACAGTGACGTATGCAGCAGCGATGAAATCCACAGAAATACACCCACATACGCTTTATAATATGAGGGAGCCGTCGTTAGACAACGCGTTCCTTTGCCGTAAGGGCTGCACATACGACTCGTGTTTCAAGCAGACTCGGTAATTCCCCGGACGTCTGCAAATGAAATGTCACTGGTCTGAGCTCTTGATGTCCGTAAATGCGACTTAGATGTAGGCAGACACTGCTAACAACATACGCTTTTGTCCATTAATTTCTGATTCTAATACAGCGTTCGGTTTTATTAAAACATACATTAAAGAAAAAAATCGCAACACCAAAAAATTATTAATGTAGGGTGATAAAATATGTCTAGGTAGCATATGCAAGTGATTAACATTGTAAGATCACAGGTAATTGTAAGGGCGAGATAAACTACTGGAATTGAAATGCTGGTACATTAATAACCGATGTAACCGCCAGACTGTTGAATGAAAGCTAGCAAACGTGCATGTATTGTGTTGCACAGGAGACACATGTAAGATTGCGGCTTGCAGTTCCATGCCTGTCGCACTTGCTCGGTCAATATAGGAACAGTTGATGCTGATTGCGGATGACGCTGAAGTCGTTCAGTGACGTCCGACATGTGCTCGACTGGAGACATATTGAAACTTCCTGGCAGATTAAAAATGTGTGCCGGACCGAGACTCGAACTTGGGACCTTTGCCTTTCGCAGGCAAGTGCTCTACCAAATGAGCTACCCAAGCACGACTCACGCCCAGTCCTCACAGCTTTACTTCCGCCAGTACGTCGCCTCCTACCTTCCGAACTTCACAGTGAACCTCCTGTGGCTAAGCCATGTCTCCGCAATATCCTTTCTTCCAGGAGTGCTAGTTCTGCAAGGTTCGCAGGAGAGCTTCTGTGAAGTTTGGAAGGTAGGAGGCGAGGTACTGGCGGAAGTAAAGCTGTGAGGACTGGCCGTCAGTCGTGCTTGGGTGGCTCAGTTGGTAGAGCACTTGCCCGCGAAAGGCAAAGGTCCCGTGTTCGAGTCTCGGTCCGGCACACAGTTTTAATCTGCCAGGAAGTTTCATATCAGCGCACACTCCGCTGTAGAGTGAAAATTTCATTCTGGAGACAGATTGATCGAGCAGGCCAAGGCAACATGTCGACAATCCGTTAAGCACGTTGGGTTACAACAGCGATATGTGGGCGAGCGTTATCCTGTTGGAAAACAACCCATGCAATGCTGTTCTTGAGTGACAGGTCGACTCTCCGAATTGACGTACAAATTTGCATTCAGATTGAGTGGGACAGCCACGAAAGTGTTCCTGATGTCGTAAGAAATCGCTCCCTAGACCGTAACTCGAAGTGTAGATCCAGTGTGTCTAGCATGTAGACGGACTGCTCGTAGGCCTTCAACCAGATTCCGGCTATCGCAGGCACTGAGGCAGAACAATCTTTCATCAGTAAACGCAACAGACCTCTACTCTGCCCTCCAACGAGCTCTCGCTTCACACAACTGAAGTCACAAATATCGGTGATTTAAAAGTCAGTGAAATGCACGCTACGGCATGTGTGGCTCGGAGCTATCCTGACGGAAAGAAATGGTTTCTGTTCTTCACACTGATAAGCACCGTTCTCTTTTGGGAATTGCGTATTGAATGGGGATGATTGTGCTGAGTGCATGATGAGTCTGAGTGTCGATTATGACGATGAGAAGAGAGAAACAGGGTTAAATCTCTTACAGGGAAACAACTGCTCCTGTCTTACATCACTAAGTAACCCGCTGAAATTAATATGTACATCTGCAGACGAATCATCGATAATAGTATCGAAATAAACGTTAAAGTGCACAGAGGTCTAAAATTTAATTCAGAACATGGTCGCAATGATTTTACGGGAACCTTACGCCACCACCTCTCCAATCATTACCGACAGTTACAACCAACTGCCTATCAACTACGAATGCTTGCCAGTAACTAAATGGAGCCTGGAGACAGGCTACAGATAAAAAGTTTTATAGAAATAGCCAATTAATTGCATTTGCGTATGCGAATCTCACCGCTCAGCTGTACTGCCTTCATCTACGGGAAGCCAAAATACCGCTGTAGATTTCCTGTAAGAAACAAGCATCTATCCATTACTGATGTCTCTCAACGTTGAAGCCAACAGGCGAAAGTTCGACTTTCTATTCGACTGTGATGCTGCTCCTACACGATAGAATTTTAGATCTCAGTATCTATTGAAGATATATTTGATATATTTATTACTTAATCGAAATTCCTTTGGTTCCCACAGAGTTTATGATTGAGACGCCATGTTCCTGGCTGCATCACGAGATCTAGCCTTTTACAGTCTTTAAGTGGGTAAATGACTAGCTACGTGGTCTAAGAGATTTCAATCTATCTTCTCCCTAAAGAGTAGTAGGGTTGTGTACAAGCATCATAAACTTGTTTGTGATAAACACTGTCGTAGTATACTGTAGGAGTTACTATCGGTGGCAAAATAAATAAGATTCAATGTGAAAAACGAAGTGTACTGCTAGACAGAACAGCTTGGCTGTGGAAGTGGAAGGGTAGACCAAAACATAAACAGTATTCACAATTACAAGCACCCAAGCTTTAATGATCCTCCAGCAATAAAGGCTCTTAACAAATCAATTGAGCAAGGACATAAACTTGGTTACAAACATATGTTAACCTTCAACCAGTGAATAACACCAATAAAGAATTACCAATCAATAAGACGTAGATAAACGACTGCTTTACAAGAATGCTTAAATTAAGTACAATCATGAAAGCTAAGTTACAAATTTTATGTTAACCCCAATAGAGAATAACCCCAATAGAGAATTCTCATTTAAATGAAACCGATAGGAAAATGCCTTACCAAAATGCTTGAATTGTGTAAAATCATGAAAAGCTCATTTACAACTTTTCTCACAAACTACTTAGGAATTTACAGCAAATAAACAAATTTGATCTGTTTAATCAGAAGGTAACTGCCAAGTCCAAGCGACCGAAGCCACTCAGAGCGGACGACCGCCCCAACGCTGGTCATCAACCGACATCGTCACGGCCCAGTGGCCACCGTGCTAAAACAGACCAACGTTTCGGTAAGCGACCGACAACAACACAGGAGTAACAGTGACTGAAAGTCGGCGTACGCCTTACGAAACACGGCACACCCTGAAGCGGGAGCAGGCACAGCTGACTAGCGGCCATGCAACCGCGAGCTAACAAATCTCACGCCACCAGTACTAACGCGAGAAATGATACCGAGCTACGCCACGCGCAAAGCAGCAACACTGTCTACCCCTCGACCACAGAATGTGCCCCGTCTCCTTGTCTATGGTAATACAATTTATAGCACACAAGAAACGATTTAATAATGGCATTAGTTCAACGCAAGATCAGTTGACAGTCAGGTCCAGTAAAGATTTACCCACGGATTTACCTTAAAACCCACTTCCGGACCACAGGCGGAAATTAGTAAACTTGGCATAAGTTTTCACCAGACGGATAAACAAGAAATCAAATTAAACAGTAGCCAAATACAGTCACGATACGCAAGCCTTTCAAGACCTTGCTATCTTACTCACAGTTATCATTAACGGCGAAACACACAAATGAATGACAAGAAATTCACCATTGAAAGCAAAACAACACACCACAAATGTTAAATTAATTTGCAGACGAGCCAGTTACTGAAAGCTCAGTTTCACAAGATTAGGGCTAACTTCACTCGGCAGCAATACATTTATGTGCGTGATAACTAGGTTGCCCAAACAGGACTCCAAAACAGGTCACACGTTAGCTGTCTTATTCTCGGATACTAGGCACCACCGGGCTAAGACAATCGCGACGAAAAAAAAGGTCTCTGAAATTACAGCTGCCTGCTGTAAAACAAATGAGTCAGGGTGCATGAACGTAAAGCACAAGCCACTGTTCCATCCGGAGCGTAACCTTTCAATGCACATACGGACAGAACAACACACGTGGGCATAAAGGGAGCAGCAGATGCGTACCCAGCAAACTACACTGCGCCAAAATAGACCCACGTCACGTCCACAAACCTGAGCACTGCTCCCGGAGCTGGTGTCTGCTCGCTGGACTGCCGCACCTCTCTGTCTCCCGGAAAGCGATGCTTACTGCCGCCTTGCTCAACGCTCCCTTCTCGGCCGTGCACAACAACTCTTCTCTTGTCGCCTCAGAGTGCGGCCGCAATGTCCGTTCTCCCCTGCTGTCCGCCTTTTTTTTTCCTTTATTGTAATTTTAATCACCTATACAGGCGGGCTGTCAGCAGCATATTACGCTGCTCTTCAGCCTTTAGTGGAACAATAACATGACATAGAGGTGATACAGAGAATACAAAAAAACGGCGTGCAAAAAATGGAGATACAAAAAACAATAAACATGATGCCGTTCACGCTGGACGATAAAAACACTAACACTTGTTGACACGGCGCACAAAACACGGAGGACGGCGACGGCACATGTGAACTGTGGAGTTGTAACGGCGAAAGAACGCGAAACACAAAACGAAGCACACACACGAGACACTAATGGCGATGATCTCCGGCGCGCGAATGTTCACTATGCGTGTGCGAGTCCGGGGACCTGCCAAGAGAGGAGGAGGAGGAGGAAGGGGAGTGGGAGAGCGAGAGGGGAGAGTAGATATGCCACGGGCAGGGGAGATAGGGGGGAGGGAGGAAGGGGGAGGGGAAGCCCGGTGGAAGAGGGGTGGAGGGAGGGGATGGGGGAAAAGGAAAGAGAAAGGAAGGGAAGAGAAGGGAGGGAGGGTGCCCAAAGGAAAGGACACCGGAAGTGGGGGGTGGGGCAGGGTCAAAGTTGATAGGAGGGGTAGATGGAGGGGAGGAGGACATCATCAGGGAGGGGGAGCTGGCGGAAGCCACCTTGGGAGAGGGTAAGGAGGGTGGAGAGATGGAGACCGGGTGGGACGTGGGAATACAGGCGCGGCAGCGGGCAGGGCTGAGAGAGGATCGGGGAGATGAGCGGGTGAGGAGGATCGAGTTTACGGGAGGTG